>NC_092163.1:70586085-71314418 GCF_045791955.1 Oncorhynchus clarkii lewisi
GAGTAAGAGAGAGAGAGAGAGAGTAAGAGAGAGAGAGAGAGTAAGAGACTTACTCTCTCTCTCTCTCTTACTCTCTCTCTCTTACTCTCTCTCTCTCTCTTACTCTCTCTCTCTCTCTCTAACTCTCTCTTACTCTCTCTCTTACTCTCTCTTACTCTCTCTCTCTCCCTCTCTTACTCTCTCTCTCCCTCTCTTACTCTCTCTCTCTCTCTCTTACTCTCTCTCTCTCTCTCTTACTCTCTCTCTCTCTCTCTCTTACTCTCTCTCTCTTACTCTCTCTCTCTCTCTCTCTCTTACTCTCTCTCTCTCTTACTCTCTCTCTCTTACTCTCTCTCTCTTACTCTCTCTCTCTCTCTTTCTCTCTCTTTCTCTTTCTCTTTCTCTCTCTTTCTCTCTTCTCTCTCTCTCTCTCTCTCTCTCTCTCTCTTACTCTCTCTCTCTCTCTCTCTCTTACTCTCTCTCTCTCTTACTCTCTCTCTCTCTTACTCTCTCTCTCTCTTACTCTCTCTCTCTCTTACTCTCTCTCTCTCTTACTCTCTCTCTCTCTCTTACTCTCTCTCTCTCTCTCTTACTCTCTCTCTCTCTCTCTTACTCTCTCTCTCTTACTCTCTCTCTCTCTCTCTTACTCTCTCTCTCTCTCTCTTACTCTCTCTCTCTTACTCTCTCTCTCTCTCTTACTCTCTCTCTCTCTCTCTTACTCTCTCTTACTCTCTCTCTTACTCTCTCTTACTCTCTCTCTCTCCCTCTCTTACTCTCTCTCTCCCTCTCTCTCTCCCTCTCTTACTCTCTCTCTCTCTCTTACTCTCTCTCTCTCTCTCTTCTCTCTCTCTCTCTCTCTTACTCTCTCTCTCTTACTCTCTCTCTCTCTCTCTCTCTCTTACTCTCTCTCTCTCTTACTCTCTCTCTCTTACTCTCTCTCTCTTACTCTCTCTCTCTCTCTTTCTCTCTCTTTCTCTTTCTCTTTCTCTCTCTTTCTCTCTTTCTTTCTCTCTTTCTTTCTCTCTTTCTTTCTCTCTTTCTCTCTCTCTTTTACTCTCTCTCTATCTTACTCTCTCTCTTACTCTCTCTCTCTCTCTCTCTCTCTCTCTCTCTCTCTTTCTCTCTCTCTTCTCTCCTCTCTCCTCTCTTCGGTTGAGTTTGGGCATAGTGAGTTCAGTGCTGCTCCAAGTGCTTGATGGGAATGCCACACACCATTTACTACCACAGGGTTGGAGAATGTGGAGACACTGAGGGCTCATGGTCTAGCCATACTATGTCCCACTATAATAAGCTTTGACGAGTCTTGGTAGGATTTGTTAAAGGCAGGCTAAATGATTTATCAAAATGCAATTGCAAGTGTTTTAATCAGTGAATAATTGACCAGTGCAAACCTGGCCACTACATTTGTATTTCCTTTGGTCACAATACTTACTTATGCAAGAGATCTTGTGACTCCTGCTGTCTAAGCCCTCGTCTGTTCAGCTGGAGCAGTAGGCTCATGCCTGACTTGTGATTTCTCCATGTGTACGTCTCGGTGTGGCTCTTGGACACGGGCAGCTTAAAGTGCCTGTCTCTGCTGCTGACTGGGGACATTCTACAGCTATATTCCTCCCCCTCTGGCATTTGCTAGCCTGGAAATGCGTACCTTAGGTTCCACTCGGACTAGGGAAACCGTCGCTCAACAGCCCAGTCTGAGGGTTTGTTTGGATTTGAAACTTCAACGCTACCTCTATAGGGCAAGTCCAAACATCTGCTTCCTGTCGTCTGGCCTACAGCCCTGTGAGAGAGGGCACTTTATACCACCCTGAGTAGGGTGAAGTTGCCCCCAAACGCTGTTCTTGCATTCCTGCAACAACTGCTCCTCTAATGCTTAAAGTTAGGATCTGGGAAGGAAAAAGTGAACCTCGACCTATGCTTATATATAGCAACTTCTACACAGAGCTGCTCTTTCTAGTAGAGGTGTGAAGGTTTAAACGAAATTGGGATTCTTAGTGTTAAGAAAAACCCCTAACCAATTATAATTATTTTTTTACGTAGATGCAGAAAGTAAACAGTGGGTCAGTTTCCAAAACAACTAAGAGCGTTAAAGCGCGAGGCTCAACTTCTCCACTGTTTTGGTGCCCTGGCTACCAGGCTGTGAACAGCATGAAGCGAACCCGTGCACATGCGCAGATACTGTGTGTGTCTGTGTGACAGCCAAGTGTTGCATCTCCCTCATCTCAGTATCCTAGACTGTTCATTGATGACAGCCCCAGCTTTACTGAAGTTGCGAGACATTCCAAGCCAAGGAATTGTGAGGTACAGCCTTTGATTGCTGATAGAACCGTGCACTAGGCCTTTCTGTCTGCCTGCCTAGTGTCCGAACTGCCTATACTGTTCCTCACTAGCTCGCTATGAAAGATGCAAGTGTTTAGTTGCCGTACTTCAAAGAACATAATCAGTCTCCTCCATTCCAAAAATACTGAATATTAGGAGTCATCTTGACACACAAATGGGAGTCGACACCGGGAGTCGACGTGCAAGGAGTCGAGGAATCCATTATTTTGGAGTTGACTCCACTACTACATCATCATCATTAGCAGTTGGACAAATGTCAGAGAAAGGCAAGCGACAGCAGTGAAGTCCTGTATGGCAACACTTTGAGAAGTTAAATGAGAAGGAAATGCCAACTTTGCGAGGTGAAAACAAGGTACAGTAGTGGTAGTACAGGTGCAATGCTTAATCATCTGAAAGGGACGCACTGTGAGACCCAAACCGTTATTTCCATCCATCCATCCTGCCATGGTATCATTCTATGGAGCAGCATTTCTATCCTGCGGGGTTGTCATAGTTTCCACTTTTACCTACCTCCCTAGACAGCCAGAACAAACTGTCAGGATGTGTCTGAAAGAGACTCTCTCTCTCGGTCTCTCTCTCACACACTCCCTCTCGGTCTCTCTCTCTCTCTCTCGGTCTCTCTCTCTCTCGGTCTCTCTCTCACACACTCACTCTCGGTCTCTCTCACACACTCCCTCTCGGTCTCACTCACTCACACACACACACACACACACACACACACACACACACACACATCCATGTGTTTTTCATCTGGTCCCAGTGAAATGCTTCAGTAACATTTTGATGTTATCCCCTGTTCTCTTCTCTCTCTGTGTCTCTGTCTCATCCCTGTTCTCTCCTCTCCCAGGTGCCTATGATCCTGGTGGGTAATAAGTGTGACCTGGAGGATGAGCGGGTGGTGGGCAAGGAGCAGGGTCAGAACCTGGCCAGACAGTGGAACCACTGTGCCTTTTTAGAGTCCTCTGCAAAGTCAAAGATCAATGTCCTCGACGTGAGTACTAATAATCAAACTGCTGACCAATGATTCAAATGATGATGCTTATAGACTGGATTTATACGGCTAGTTTGGGCTTTTTAATGTGTCAAAGCACTAAACAATGGTATTGCCCTGCAGATCTTCTACGACTTGGTCAGACAGATAAATAGTAAAACGCCTGTGGAAAAAAAGAAAGCGAAAAAGAAATCAAACTGTGTCCTGCTCTAAAGGTCCCCTCCACCCTGCAGCAGCTCTGAGCCAGGTGAGTAGGTAACTAATACGCTCCTCTAATACCCTGACTGGTACACCTCTAGCCTTGCTGCTCGGCCTCCGGCCTTAGTAGAAGGAGCACAAACCCCTTCTCAACTCACAATACGGACACACAATTTGGGATTTGTTTGATCAGTAGTTTATACAAGCTTTATTATTGATTTGAATGGCTGCAAATACAACTCTGGCAGTAAATTGTCTTGTCATTGATGGAGTTGATATGGCCTGAGAGCATTCATGGGGAGTTGACTGCTCCCTGTCATTAGAGCTGGAAGGAAACAGATACATCTGCTGGTAGCCTGGTGTGACTGTGTCCACATGACTGTACATACTCATGTCCATAGTGCTCAGTCTTTATCCAGTCTGTAGGGTAGCCGTCAAAGCAGAAAGGTCTGGGACTATGCTACAGTAACTGTAGACTGTGTTTCATCTGTTGTTCAGTCCCACAGTGAGGGGTCCCAGCCAGTCCAGCAGCCCCCAGGCAGTGTCTGTCCCCTCTGTCCTTGGCCGGCCACGCCGCCAAGAGCACTGGACTGGCACTAACGGGATTACAGACCCACTGTTCAGACTACAGGAGCTGCCAGGCTGGGGTAGAACAGCAGAGCGGGGAGGGCGGTGTCAGGCCCGTAGCTCTCAGGCTGGGGTAGAACAGCAGAGCGGGGAGGGCGGTGTCAGGCCCGTAGCTCTCAGGCTGGGGTAGAACAGCAGAGCTGGGAGGGCGGTGTCAGGCCCGTAGCTCTCAGGCTGGGGTAGAACAGCAGAGCTGGGAGGGCGGTGTCAGGCCCGTAGCTCTCAGGCTGGGGTAGAACAGCAGAGCTGGGAGGGCGGTGTCAGGCCCGTAGCTCTCAGGCTGGGGTAGAACAGCAGAGCTGGGAGGGCGGTGTCAGGCCCGTAGCTCTCAGGCTGGGGTAGAACAGCAGAGCTGGGAGGGCGGTGTCAGGCCCGTAGCTCTCAGGCTGGGGTAGAACAGCAGAGCTGGGAGGGCGGTGTCAGGCCCGTAGCTCTCAGGCTGGGGTAGAACAGCAGAGCGGGGAGGGCGGTGTCAGGCCCGTAGCTCTCAGGCTGGGGTACAACAGCAGAGCTGGGAGGGCGGTGTCAGGCCCGTAGCTCTCAGGCTGGGGTAGAACAGCAGAGCTGGGAGGGCGGTGTCAGGCCCGTAGCTCTCAGGCTGGGGTAGAACAGCAGAGCGGGGAGGGCGGTGTCAGGCCCGTAGCTCTCAGGCTGGGGTAGAACAGCAGAGCTGGGAGGGCGGTGTCAGGCCCGTAGCTCTCAGGCTGGGGTAGAACAGCAGAGCGGGGAGGGCGGTGTCAGGCCCGTAGCTCTCAGGCTGGGGTAGAACAGCAGAGCGGGGAGGGCGGTGTCAGGCCCGTAGCTCTCAGGCTGGGGTAGAACAGCAGAGCTGGGAGGGCGGTGTCAGGCCCGTAGCTCTCAGGCTGGGGTAGAACAGCAGAGCTGGGAGGGCGGTGTCAGGCCCGTAGCTCTCAGGCTGGGGTAGAACAGCAGAGCTGGGAGGGCGGTGTCAGGCCCGTAGCTCTCAGGCTGGGGTAGAACAGCAGAGCTGGGAGGGCGGTGTCAGGCCCGTAGCTCTCAGGCTGGGGTAGAACAGCAGAGCTGGGAGGGCGGTGTCAGGCCCGTAGCTCTCAGGCTGGGGTAGAACAGCAGAGCTGGGAGGGCGGTGTCAGGCCCGTAGCGCTCAGGCTGGGGTAGAACAGCACATTTTATTGGTCACACACACTTAGCTGATTTTATTGCTGGTGTAGTGAAATGCTTGTGTTCCTAGTTTCAACAGTACTGTAGTATCTAACAATACACACAAATATAAAAGTAAAATAATGGAATTAAGAAGTATATAAATATTAGGACGAGCAATGTCGGGAGTGGCATTGACAAAAATATAGTAGAATAGAATAAAGTATATACATATGAAATGAGTAAAGCAGTATGTAAACATTTATTATTGTGACTAGTGTTCCATTATTAAGGTGACCAGTGATTCCCATATCTATATAGGGCAGATAAATATCCCTTGCTAGGTGATATAGTATAGGACATTTCCTTGAATGAAATCGAAAGTTTTATGTTTTCCATTAATCCTCTCTCCACCTATAGAATGCTGTAATGAAGAACTGTTGCCCAGATTGGACCGTGCCAGCATTCTGACAGCCCCGCCTCCCCCATCAGCCATAAACGGTGACAACACAAACAGCCGCCTGCTGATTCGCTAGTATCAAGATATCAAGGCAGGACACAAGGAGAGAGAAGACTGGTGTCTATCTCACTCAGACTTCTCTGATCTGACATCAGTGAGCCTTGAAGGACAATCTTCATTTCCCACATGGTGAACCACCATAAACTCTCTGAAAGTCTCTGAAATGGAAATGTCAATGGTCTGGCCAACCGAGAGCCCCCTCCTCCTTTTTTGAGAGTTTAAAAACGATTACCTACGAAGGGAAAAAGACTTCAGTATTTTACATCTTTGCAATATATCGTATTTGAAGACATGGAAGTTGACTTTGGTTGTGTGAGTATAAATATCTGCAGACAGCGTGATCACATCTGGTATTAGGTGTAGTAAGAACGTTCAAGTGGAAGTAACAACTTTTGTATAGCCATACACACATTTCCTCGTGCCAGTCATGTCAATGGTGGACCATATGTTTTTTGGTTTTTCTTAACTCCATGGACTTTCTCTTCTGCAAATATCTCTGTGACTTAATTTTATACTCAGTCACTGGGATTTCATAGTTCCCGTAATATATTCTAATGCCATTTTTTGCATAATAATGCTTGAGAAAAGGTATTTTATAGAAGAAATATGGGGGGGGGGGAATTGATTTCTGTCTCTTGAAGCTGAAATATATACTAAACCAACTTTAATAATGCTTCTTGTGTTTTTGTCAAATGATGTTCCAGCTTTTATGGATTATTAAATTTAGTACATTTTAATTATTTTGGTCATTGTATTTTGTGGATTTAACACATCTGACTTAATAATCATACAGTGTCATGTAAAACCAACTCTATGATAATCACGGGGTTAAATCAGATGTGTACAAACTAAGTGGAATGTTGTTCCACCTCCAACGATCAGCAAACAGTTGCACAGTGGCAGTTCAATGCAAAGCTATATGGCTTAATCTCTCCCCCAATTTGCTCGGCAAATCCTGTGTCTGCAACAACCACCAGGGGGTACTGTGGGTGTAAAAGGGCCTGTTATTGGCCTGTTAGCGCCTTCAGAAAAGTATTCACACCCTTGACTTTTTCCACATTTGTCACTGGGATTGTTTTTTTAAATGTTTACAAATGATTTAAAAATGAAAAGTTGAATTGTCTTGAGTCAATAAGTATTCAACCCATTTCTTATGGGAAGCCTAAACATTTGCTTAACAAGTCACATAAGTTGCATGGACACGCTGTGTGCAATAATACTGTTTTAAAGTGCCATTTTTCAACTTCATATTCATCTTCAGCACCAGCCCAACATCATGTGAAAATGGCATGTTTCTATGTTTGTAGTAAAAAAGGAGGGAGAAGTGTTTCTTTCCAATGACATTGTTAAACAATTAGTAGGCAATGTCTACTCATAACTGGTTAAAATCATAAGATGCACACCGATGTCATTGGAAACAGCTTCCTCTTGTTTTTACTACAAAACATTGAAACACACCATTTTCCCATACACTGCTCGTCGACCATCTCATTCCAAATTCATGAGTATTAATATGGAGTTGGTTCCCCCCCCTTTGCTGCTATAAGAGCCTCCACTCTTCTGGGAAGGCTTTCTACTCAGATGTTGGAACATTGCTGCAGGGACTTGCTTCCATCCAGCCACGAACATTAGTGTGGTCGGGCACTGATGTTGGGAGATCAGGCCTGGCTCACAGTCGGTGTTCTAATTCATCCCAAAGGTGTTTGATGGGGTTGAGGTCAGGGCTCTGTGCAGGCAGTCAACTTCTTCCACACTTCTCGACAAACCATTTCTGTATGGACCTCGCTTTGTGCATGGGGGCGTTGTCATGCTGAATCAGGAAAGGCCTTCCCCAAACTGTTGCCACAAAGTAGGAAGCACAGAATCATCTAGAATGTCTGCTGTAGCGTTAAGATTTCCCTTCACTGGAAGTAAGGGGCCAGGTCCGAACCATGAAAAACAGCCCCAGACCATTATTCCTCCTACACCAAACTTGCCACTGCATTGGGGCAGGTAGCTTTCTCCTAGGATCTGCCAAACCCAGATTTGTGTTGTGTAATATTTTTGTTCAGTGTAGTTGAAAAGTAGCTAATTAGCTCAAATTCTAAAGTTGTCCGTGATGAGATTCAAACACACAACGTTTGGGTTGCTAGACATTCGCATTATACCCCTACCATAAGCTCTTTGTGCATATGCAACATTTCGGGGATCTTTTATTTCAGTTCATGAAATATAGGACCAACACTTCACATGTTGTGTTTATATTTTTGTTCAGTGTAGTTGAAACGTAGCTAATTAACAAAAATTCTAAAGTTGTCTGTGATGAGATTCAAACACACAACCTTCGGGTTGCTAGACAATCTCATTATATGCCTACATATCCTCCTCAACCAAGCATCCGCCCTTTGTTTTTGCATTAAGTAACCTGCCTTATGTAACCGTACCAAACATCACATATCATACTAATTTTAGATTTACATATCAAATCATATTGTATTGGTCACATGTGCCAAATACAACAGGTATTACTTCGTCACCACCTTACTGTGAAATGCTTACAAGCTCCTAACCAACAATGCAGTTCAAGAAATAGAGTTAAGAAAATATTTACTAAATAAACTAAAGTAAAAATGTAAATAAAAAGTAACACAAAATAACAATAACGAGGCTATCTACAGGGGGTACCGGTACCGAGTCAATGTCCAGGGATACAGATTAGTCTAGGTAATTTGTACTTGTAGGTAGGGGTAAAGTGACTATGCATAGATAATAAACAGTGAGTAGCAGCAGCGTAAAAACTAAGGAGGGAGGGTGTCAATGTAAATAGTCTGGGTGGCCATTTGATTAATTGTTCACCAGTCTTATGGCTTGGGGGTAGAAACTGTTAAGGAGCCTTTTGAACTTAGACTTGGCACTCCGGTACCGCTTGCTGTGCGGTAGAAGAGAGAACAGTCTATGACTTGGGTGACTGGAGTCTTTGACAATTTTTAGGGCCTTCCTCTGACACCGCCTAGTATATACTGTAGGTCCTGGATGGCAGGAGCTTGGCCCCGGTGATGTACTAGGCCGTACGCACTACCGTCTGTAGCGCCTTATGCCGAGCAGTTGCCATACCAGGGGGCGATGGAACTGGTCAGGATGCTCTCAATAGTGCAGTTGTATAACTTTTTGAGGATCTGGGGACCTATTCCAAATTTTTTCAGTCTCCTCAGGGGGAAACGGTTTTGTCATGCCCTTTTCACGACTGTCTTGGTGTGTTTGGACCATGATAGTTTGTTGGTGATGTGGGCACCAATAAACTTGAAACTCTTGACCTGCTCTACTACAGCCCCGTTGATGTTAATGGGGGCCTGTTCGGCCCTCCTTTTCCTGTAGTCCACAATTTACTATGTTATGTCTAGTCTATGAGACCAGGCTGCACTATAGCCTACTCAGGGTGGACTCTGTGCATCCTGAGCTCACTCTGTGTCAAGATAGCCTAGGCCTACTGCTGAAATGCTCTGAATTACTTTAGGAACATGATAACGCTCTGAATTTATGAACGGCCTGTTTTGCAATTCACAAAAATGTAATTGCCGATCAAAGTAACTCAATCATTACTACTCCCACCCCGTAGCACGCGCTCCATCAGGTATATTTCACTGGTCATCCCCAAAGCCAACTCCTCCTTTGGCCGCCTTTCCTTCCAGTTCTCTGCTGCCAATGACTGGAACAAATTGCAAAAAATCACTGAAGTTGGAGACTTATATCTCCCTCACTAACTTTAAGCGTCAGCTGTCAGAGCAGCTTACCGATCGCTGCAGCTGTACGCAGCCCATCTGTAAATAGCCCATCCAACCAAAATAGCTACCTCATCCCCATATTTGTTTTTGTTCTTCTGCTCTTTTGCACACCAGTATTTCTACTTGCACATCCTCATCTGCACATATATCACTCCAGTGTAAATTGGTCAATTGTAATTACTTTGTCACTATGGCCTATTTATTGCCTTACCTCCTTACTTCAATTGCACACACTGTATACAGACAGATTTTTCTATTGTGTTATTGACTGTACGTTTGTTTATCCCATGTGTAACTCTGTGTTGTTTTTTGCTTTATCTTGGCCAGGTCGCAGCAGTAAATGAGAACTTGTTCTCAACTGGCCTACCTGCTTAAATAAAGGTGAAATAAAAATAATAAAAACTAAATATCAGTTTCACATGTGAAATCTTTAGGTCAGTATAGTGGGAGAACCCTGGCATAGTGACCATATCTTGGTTTTAAATGCTTAAACAGGGCACTTCCGATTTTTGCGGTGTTTCACGGGACTCTCAGGATAAATATGAATTTTTCTCAGTAAATATTAATCCCAATTACTTAGTACCACTCTCTATATTTTCAAGCACAGTGGTGGCTGCATCATGTTCTGGGGAAGCCACCACAAAATGGAGCTAAGTATAAGCAAAATCTTTGAGCAAAACCTGGTTTGGTCTGCTTTCCACCAGACACTGGGAGATCAATTCCCCTTTCAGCAGGACAATAACCTACAACACAATGCCAAATCTACACTGGAGTTGCTTACCAAGAAGACAGTGAATGTTCCTGAGTGGCTGAGTTACACTTACGACTTAAATCTACTTCAGGCAAGACCTGAAAATGGTTGACTAGCAAAGATCAACAACAAATTTGACAGAGCTTGAAGAATTTTGAAAATAATAATGGGCAAATGTTGCCTAATCCAGGTGTGGAAAACTCTTAGATATTTACACAGAAAAACTCACAGCTGAAATCCATGTCGAAGGTGCTGCTAAAAAGTATTGACTCAAGGGTGTGAATACTTATGTAAATGAGATATTTCTGTATTTCATTTTCAAATCATTTTCAAAACATGTCTAAAAACATGTTCTCACTTCGTCATTATGAGGTATTGTGTGTAGATGGGTGGAAAACATCTATTTAATCCATTTTGAATTCAGGCTGTAACAAAATGTAGAATAAATCAAGGGGTAGGAATACTTTCTGAAGGAACTGTATGTCTCTTGTTTGTATCAATTGCAAAGACATTGGAAACTTTGTATTTGTAGTCAACTTTGTTCTGAAGTTATCAGTGGTCAGAGAAATGTATAAATCATGTGATTCTATGTTTAGCGGAGATCTTCTGTGTATAAAGTGACGCAGGAGGGCAAAAAAACATCTAACGACGCACTTCGCTGTTTGCATGACTATAAGTGCTAAATATAGTAGTTCCATCTATGGTTGTTAAAGCAATGCAACATAAAACTGACAGTATGCTTACTGTTTAATGTCTCTGGATGCAGCAGTATGAAACCGCTTTCCATCTTCATCCTTTGCTGTTCATAGAGAGATAAATACAAATATTTGTGTTTACTTTGATTTTGGAAGTATTAACAAAAAAACAAAATGGATCCAGCTCTTTTTGAAGTCAGAGTCTGCTTTTGAAATTGCTGTATCATCTAAGCGTCTTACGTCTCCTAGTAAGGGGGAGTCAGGCAGCCAATCCATCTGGCAGGGCTCAGCTGTGATGTGATTACTGTATGAATCACAGCGCTCTTGTTTTTGACTTTTATCACCCAAACGGCAGCCTTGATCACAACTTATCCCTTTCGTCCTGAGAGGAGCAGTAACACCAAACCCTCCTGCATGTATGATCCTCTTTAAGCTAGCTAGCTGTCATCTTAAATACCTCCCAGATTCTTCAGTTTTGCGGTATGCCGCCCGTCTCCTCGAGTATATAATACTATAGGTGGGCTTGAGAGTTAAGTCTCAGTTTTCTGCACCAAAGCACATTATCCCTGCCTTATACAGTGCACAGAACCATGGGTTTGAATGTCTGTGAATATATCAATAGTGCATCACAAATATATTGATGGATTATGTATTCGCTAGCTAGCACACATGAAGTAGAAAAGCCTGACTTACAATTATTCTTAAGTCTTTTGTAGGAAAGTTTAAAAATGTCAAATTTGTTGAAAAGGGACAAATGCATATATTGTTTTACAGAACGGCACTATTCAGTTTTCTCAAACTACTGTGCAGTACTCCATTCCCCTCTTGTTGTTTGCACTGTAATCTCTCTTTAGGCTGGAAACACGTGCAGACAGTGCCAATTTTAACACTGTTGGCCGGATTAATTCTGCATTTAAAGAGGAACATCTACAGTGCTAACTAAGTATCCCGCTCAAGATCCCCTAGCCCATTATAACAGATTATATATTTCTTCAGTCATAATGCCTAACATTTCCATGGCCAGATCAATTAACAGATTAGTGACCGTGCAGGATGGATTGAGGAGCCGGGTGTGGACAGAGATGTTTGGTGTGTCTAATGCATTTTCCAAAGAGAGGGCGAATATGATCCTGACTGTAGGGGGATATTGACAGGAAGTGGAGGATTAGGTGAGCCACAAGGGAACCTCTCTCTCTCTCTTTTTCTCTCTCTTTTGCTTTCTGTCTCTTGCTTTCTCTCTCTCACTTTCTCTTGCTCTCTGACATTTCCTCCAGATTATTCCATCCACACACACATTGGGGCTCCTGAGTGGCGCAGCTGCCTAAGACACTGTATTTCAGTGGTAGAGGCATCACTACAGACCCTGGTTCCAGGCTGTATCACAACTGGTCTTGATTGGGAGTCCCATAGGGCGGCGTACAATTGACCCAGCATCGTTAGGGTTTGGCTGGGGTAGTCTGTCATTGTAAATAAGAATTTGTTCTTAACTGACTTGCCTGGTTAAATAAAGGTTACATTTAAAAAATGATGAAACATGATACCGCATGTTGGTGAGGATTGTGGCAGAACTCTGTCTGTATTATGATGCTGTTGTCTCCCATGGCTACTGACTTGCTTAACTTAAGATACTTTGTTTTGGGGTAAATTTACTGGAATATCTTTTCTTATGACACCCTAGGAATCTCCATGCTAACTGTAAGGGGAGATACTCATTAACTGCAAAGATGAATTGAACAGGATGATGTCTCCCACCAGTGCTATGACTGGTCAAGATGCACTCTGAGACAGTCCTTCTGTAAATCAGCCTCACATTCCTGATGTCCTGAATGAAGAAATGGCTGAGAACATGGTTTAATAGAGGGTCACTCTGTTACCCCTCCACTGAGAGACTGTAGCCTAGCCTATATTATGTTTTTTTAAATTTAACTAGGCAAGTCAGTTAAGAAGAAATTCGTATTTACAATGACAGCCTACACCGGCCAAACCCTAACCCGGACAGCACTGGGCCAATTGTGCACAGCTCTTTGGGACTCCCAATCACAGCTAGTTGTGATACAGCCTGGAATTGAACCAGGGTCTGTAGTGATGCCTCTAGCACTGAGATGCAGTGCTTTAGACCACTGCGCCACTCGGGAGCCCGATAATACTCAGGAGCTCGAGTGGAACTGTGTTTCCTTTAGCCCTGATTGGTACTAATTAGTTATTAGGTGTTAGAATGATTGATTAATTCACATGGAAATCACTGTAAAAACAGTTCCTCTGTGTAATGTGCTTGATTACCTCATTTCACCTTTGTAGAGGTTTTTGGGCCAGATGTGGCGGACTTGCAGCACAGATGGCTGATGATGTGGGTCCAAGGCGTCCTGTTACATTTTGATGAGCCCCCTCTTTCCTGACAGCCATTAGGCTACGTCATATTTAACTTGTACCATTTTTTCTTAATTTTTGCAATATGATCCCCCTTTTCTCTTTTGCTATTTCTCTCTCTCCCATGTCTCTCTATCTCGCTCTGTCTTGTTCTCTCTTGTTATCATTCTCTCCCTCTCACCTTTGTTGTATCTCACCCTCTCTATCTTTCTATGTGTCTGTCTCTCCCTCTCTCTTCTGTCTTTTTGGGGTTTTATGCACTTTTGTTGTGCAAATGCACACCTGCCAATTTTTCAGTTTAATGGCTGTTTCTTTCTTCCAGTCTCTCTAAATGTCAATACCTCATTAAGAGAGGAGCTCTCGCTTCGCCTCCCGTAAACCCATGCTATGATTACCTCATCCTCCCCTAGTCGTTCCCCTTGTTTATTAGTGAGGTGATGGATGGAGAGATAGATGAATGGAGGGATAGATGGATGGAGGGATAGATGGATAGATGTAGGGATAAATGGATGGATGGAGGGATAAATGGATGGAGGGATAGATGGATGAATAGATGGATTGATAGATAAATGGAGGGGAGATGGGGGATGGAGGGGTGTCTGTATCAATTCCTTCCAATAACGTCTGCTCTCCCTCAGAGGCCAATCTAACCTTGTGCTTTCCACTGTGATGTATGGCTCAGGCCTGTATGAGAGTTTATAGCGGTTTGAATGTATACATCTCAAGTCATTCCTGAGACCATTCAATAATAGAGTCAGTTTAATCACTGATCACAGCAGTAGCGCAACGACAGGGACACATTACTAATCAAATAAAATTGTATTTGTCTACATGCACCAAATAAAACAGGTGTATTACTGTGAAATGCTTACTTACAAGCACAACAATGCAGTTCAATAAATAGAGTTAAGAAAATACTTACCAAATAAACAAGTAAAACATTTAATGAAAAGTAACACGATATAATAACAATACGGAGGCTATATACAGGGGGGACCAGTAACTTGTCAGTGTGCGAGGGTACAGGTTAGTTGAGGTAATTTGTACATGTACAGTTGAAGTCAGAAGTTACACCTTAGCCAAATACATTTAAACTCAGTTTTTCACAATTCCTGACTTTTAATCAGAGTAAAAATTCCCTGTTGTAGGTCAGTTAGGATCACCACTTAATTTTAAGATTGTGAAATGTCAGAATAGTAGAGAGAACGATTTATTTCAGCATTTATTTATTTTGTCACATTCCCAGTGGGTCAGAAGTTTACATACACTCAATTAGTATTTGGTAGCATTGCCTTTAAATTGTTTAACTTGGGTCAAACGTTTTGGGTAGCTTTGCACAAGCTTCCCACAAAAGTTGGGTGAAATTTGGCCCATTCCTCCAGACAGAGCTGGTGTAACTGAGTCAGATTTGTAAAGCCTCCTTGCTCGCACACGCTTTTTCAGTTCTGCCTACAAATTTTCTATAGGATTGAGGTCAGGGCTTGTGATGGCTACTCCAATACCTTGTCCTTAAGCCATTTTGCCACAACTTTGGAAGTATGCTTGGGGTCATTGTCCATTTGGAAGACCTATTTGCGACCAAGCTTTAACTTCCTGACTGATGTCTTGATGTTGCTTCAATGTATCCACATATTTTTCCTACCTAATGATGACATATATTTTGTGAAGTGCACCAGTCCCTCCTGCAGCAAAACATCCCCACAACATGATGCTGCCACCCCCGTGCTTCACGGTTGGGATGGTGTTCTTTGGCTTGCAAGCATCCCCCTTTTTCCTCCAAACATAACGATGGTCATTATGGCCAAACAGTTCTATTGTTTTTTCATCAGACCAGAGGGCATTTCTCCAAAAAGTACGATCTTTGTCCCCATGTGCATTTGAAGATCGTAGTCTGGCTTTTTTATGGTGGATTTGGAGCAGTGACTTCTTCCTTGCTGAGCGGCCTTTCAGGTTATGTCGATATAGGACTTGTTTTACTGTGGATATAGATACTTTTGTACCTGTTTCCTCCAGCATCTTCACAAGGTTCTTTGCTGTTGTTCTGGGATTGATTTGCACTTTTCTCCCCAAAGTACGTTCATCTCTAGGAGACAGAACGCGTCTCCTTCCTGAGCAGTATGACGGCTGCGTGGTCCCATGGTCTTCATACTTGCGTACTATTGTTTGTACAGATGAACGTGGTAACTTCAGGCATTTGGAAATTGCTCCCAAGGATGAACCAGACTTGTGGAGGTCTACAATTTTGTTTCTGAGATCTTGGCTGATTTATTTTGATTTTCCCATGATGTCATGCAAAGAGGCACTGAGTTTGAAGGTAGGTCTTGAAATACATCCACAGGTACACCTCCAATTGACTCAAATTATGTCAATTAGCCTATCAGAAAGGCTATCATGCTAAAGCCATGACATAATTTTCTGGAATTTTCCAATCTGTTTAAAGGCACAGTCAACTTAGTGTATGTAAACTTCTGACCCACTGTGATACAGTGAATTATAAGTGAAATAATCTGTCTGTAAACAATTGTTGGAAAAATTACTTGTGTCATCCACAGTGTAGATGTCCTAACCAACTTGCCAAAACTATAGTTTGTTAACAAGACATTTGTGTAGTTGTTGAAAAACACGTTTTAATGACTCCAACCTAAGTCTATGTAAACTTCCGACTTCAACTGTAGGTATGGGTAAAGTGACTATGCATAGATAATAAACAGCGAGTAGCAGCAGTGTAAAAACTAAGGCGGGGTCAATGTAAGTTGTCCGGGTGGCCATTTGATTGTTCAGCAGTCTTATGGCTTGGGGGAAGAATCTGTTAAGGAGCCTTTTGGTCCTAGACTTGGTGCTCCGGTATCGCTTGCCGTGCGGAAGCAGAGAGAACAGTCTTTGACTTGGGTGACTGGAGTCTCTGACAATTTTATGGGCTTCCTTCTGACAACACCTATTATATAGGTCCTGGATGGCAGGAAGCTTGGTCCCGGTGATGTACTGGGCCGTACGCACGTCCGTCTGTAGCACCTTACGGTCAGATGCCAAGCAGTTACCAGTGATGCAACAGGTCAGGGTGCTCTCGATGGTGCAGCTGTGGAACTTTTTGAGGATCTGGGGACTCGTGACAGATCTTTTCAGTCTCCTCAGGGGGAAAAGGTGTTGTCATGCCCTCTTCACGACTGTCTTGGTGTGTTTGGACCATGATAGTTTGTTGGTGATGTGGATATCAAGGAACTTGAAACTCTCGACCCGCTCCACTACTGCCCCATCGATGTAAATGGGGGCGTGTTCGGCCCTTCGTTTTCCTGTAGTCCACAATCAGCTACTTTGTCTTGATCATGTTGAGGTAGAGGTTGTTATTCTGGCACCACACTGCCATGTCTTTGACCTCCTCCCTATAGGCTGTCTCATAATTTTCGGTGATCAGGCCTACCACTGTTGTATCAGCAAACTTAATGATGGTGTTGAGGATCAGCGTAGCAGATGTGTTGTTGCCTACCCTCATCACCTGGGGAAGTCCAGGATCCAGTTGCAGAGGGAAGTGTTTAGTCCCAGGGTCCTTAGCTTAGTGATGAGATTTGTGAGCACTTTGGTGTTGAACGCTGAGCTGTAGTCAATTAACAGCATTCTCACATAGGTGTTCCTTTTGTCCAGGTGGAAAAGGGCGGTGTGTAGTGCGATTGAGATTGCGTCATCTGGGGATCTGTTGGATCGGTATGCGAATTGGAGTGGGTCTAGGGTTTCCGGGATGATAATGTTGATGTGAGTCATCACCAGCCTTTCAAAGCACTTCATGGTTACCGACGTGAGTGCTATGGGGCGGTAGTCATTTAGGCAGGTTACCTTCGCTTTCTTGGGCACAGGGACTATGGTGGTTTGCTTGAAACATGTAGGTTTTACAGACTCGGTCAGGGAGAGGTTGAACATTTCAGTGAATACACTTGCCAGTTGATTCCCGCATGCTCTGAGTACACATCCTGGTAATCCGTTTGGCCCCATGCCTGAATGTTGACCTGTTTTAAGGTCCTGTTCACATCGGCTACGGAGAGCGTGATCACACAGTCGTCCGGAACAGCTGGTGCTCTCATGCATACTTCAGTGTTGCTTGCCTCGAAGCGAGCATAAAAGACATTTCGCTCGTCTGGTAGGCTCGAGTCACTGGGCAGCTCACAGCTGGGTTTCCCTTTGTAGTCCGTAATAGTTTGCAAGCCCTGCCATATCCGACAAGCGTTTGAGCTGGTGTAGTAGTGTTCAATCTTAGTCCTGTATTGACGCTTTGCATATTTGATGGTTCGTCTGAGGGCATAGCGGGATTTCTTATAAGTGTCCGAATTAGTGTCCCGTTCCTTGAAAGCGGCAGCTCTAGCCTTTACAAATACTAAATGAAAGATCTTCTCTGTTAGGTTTCACAGGGGAAAGTGATGTTGTTTCCACTCTGTATACCAGCTAACAGCTACCAGCTAAGAACCACCTACGGCTGAGAGCTGACCCCCACAGCTGAGAGGAGAGCTGTGGTATCAGGACATTAATCTCTCACTCAACGTCAATAAAACAAAGGAGATGATCGTGTACTTCAGGAAACAGCAGAGGGAGCAACCCCCTACCCACATTGACGGGACAGCAGTGGAGAAGGCGGAACATTTTTAAGTTTCTCTCCGTACACATCACGGACAAACTGAAATTGTCCACCCACACAGGGTGAGGCAACAGCGCCTCTTCAAACTCAGGAGGCTGAAGAAATTTGGCTTCTCACCTAAAACCCTCAAACTTTTACAGATATACAATTGAGAGAATCCTGTCAGGCTGTATCACTTTCTGGTACGACAACTGCTCCACCCACAACCACAGGGCTCTCCAGAGGGTGGTGCGGTCTGAACAATGCATCCCTGGGGGCAAACTACCTGCCCTCCAGGACGCCTACAGCACCCGATGTCACAGGAAGGCCAAAAAGATCATCAAGGACAACAACCACTGCCTGTTCACCCCGCTACCATCCAGTAGGCGTGGTCAGTACAGGTGCATCAAAGCTGGGACCAAGAGACTGAAAAATAGCTTCTATCTCAAGGCCATCAGACTGTTAAGCTGCAATCACTAACACAGAGAGGCGGCCTACATTCAGACTTGGAATCATTGGCCACTCTAATGGATCACTAGTCACTTTTTTAATGCCACTTTAATAATGATGTTTACATATCTTGGATTACTCATCCCATATGTACAGTGCCTTGCGAAAGTATTCGGCCCCCTTGAACTTTGCGACCTTTTGCCACATTTCAGGCTTCAAACATAAAGATATAAAACTGTATTTTTTTGTGAAGAATCAACAACAAGTGGGACACAATCATGAAGTGGAACGACATTTATTGGATGTTTCAAACTTTTTTAACAAATCAAAAACTGAAAAATTGGGCGTGCAAAATTATTCAGCCCCTTTAAGTTAATACTTTGTAGCGCCACCTTTTGCTGCGATTAGAGCTGTAAGTCGCTTGGGGTATGTCTCTATCAGTTTTGCACATCGAGAGACTGACATTTTTTCCCATTCCTCCTTGCAAAACAGCTCGAGCTCAGTGAGGTTGGATGGAGAGCATTTGTGAACAGCAGTTTTCAGTTCTTTCCACAGATTCTCGATTGGATTCAGGTCTGGACTTTGACTTGGCCATTCTAACAACTGGATATGTTTATTTTTGAACCATTCCATTGTAGATTTTGCTTTATGTTTTGGATCATTGTCTTGTTGGAAGACAAATCTCCGTCCCAGTCTCAGGTCTTTTGCAGACTCCATCAGGTTTTCTTCCAGAATGGTCCTGTATTTGGCTCCATCCATCTTCCCATCAATTTTAACCATCTTCCCTGTCCCTGCTGAAGAAAAGCAGGCCCAAACCATGATGCTGCCACCACCATGTTTGACAGTGGGGATGGTGTGTTCAGCTGTGTTGCTTTTACGCCAAACAATTTTGGTTTCATCTGACCAGAGCACCTTCTTCCACATGTTTGGTGTGTCTCCCAGGTGGCTTGTGGCAAACTTTAAACGACACTTTTTATGGATATCTTTAAGAAATGGCTTTCTTCTTGCCACTCTTCCATAAAGGCCAGATTTGTGCAATATACGACTGATTGTTGTCCTATGGACAGAGTCTCCCACCTCAGCTGTAGATCTCTGCAGTTCATCCAGAGTGATCATGGGCCTCTTGGCTGCATCTCTGATCAGTCTTCTCCTTGTATGAGCTGAAAGTTTAGAGGGACGGCCAGGTCTTGGTAGATTTGCAGTGGTCTGATACTCCTTCCATTTCAATATTATCGCTTGCACAGTGCTCCTTGGGATGTTTAAAGCTTGGGAAATCTTTTTGTATCCAAATCCGGCTTTAAACTTCTTCACAACAGTATCTCGGACCTGCCTGGTGTGTTCCTTGTTCTTCATGATGCTCTCTGCGCTTTTAACGGACCTCTGAGACTATCACAGTGCAGGTGCATTTATACGGAGACTTGATTACACACAGGTGGATTGTATTTATCATCATTAGTCATTTAGGTCAACATTGGATCATTCAGAGATCCTCACTGAACTTCTGGAGAGAGTTTGCTGCACTGAAAGTAAAGGGGCTGAATAATTTTGCACGCCCAATTTTTCAGTTTTTGATTTGTTAAAAAAGTTTGAAATATCCAATAAATGTCGTTCCACTTCATGATTGTGTCCCACTTGTTGTTGATTCTTCACAAAAAAATACAGTTTTATATCTTTATGTTTGAAGCCTGAAATGTGGCAAAAGGTCGCAAAGTTCAAGGGGGCCGAATACTTTCGCAAGGCACTGTATATACTGTATTTTATACCATCTATTACATCTTGCCTATGCGCTCGGTCATTGCTCATCCATATGTACATATTCTTATTCCATCCCTTTACTTACATTTGTGTGTATTAGGTAGTTGTTGTGGAATTGTTAGATTACTTGTTGATATTGCTGCACAAGCATTTCGCCACACTCGCAATAGCATCTGTGTAATGATTATCGTCCTCCTCTTCTGAGGAGGAGTAGTAAGAAGGAACGGAGAACCAATGCGCAGCGTGGTAAGTGTCCATATTGTATTTATATTATATGAACACAAAACAAAAACAACGAGGACGAAACGAAACAGTCCTGAACGGTGAAATACAAAACACAGAACAGAAAATAAACATCCACGAAACACAGGTGAAAAAAGGCTACCTAAGTATGATTCTCAGAGACAACTAACGACACCTGCCTCTGATTGAGAACTATACCAGGCCAAACGCAAAACACAACATAGAAAAACGAACATAGACAACCCACCCAACTCACGCCCTGACCATACTAAAACAAAGACATAATAAAATAACTAAGGTCAGAACGTGACAGTACCCCCCCCCCCCCCCCCCCGCAAAGGTGTGGACTCCGGCCGCAAAACCTAAACCTATAGGGGAGGGTCTGGGTGGGTGTCTGTCCGCGGCTCTGGCGCGGGACGTGGATCCCACTCCACCATAGTCCTTCTCCGCCTCTTTACCCGCCTCCGTGGCCTCTTTAACGCTTTGACCCTCGCTGCTGACCTCGGACTGCAACGGGTTCCGAATGGACGGGAGATTCCGGCAGCACCGGACAGGCGGGAGACTGGCAGCTCCGGAGTGAAGGGCGATTCCGGCAGCGCCGGCGTGACAGGCGATTCCGGCAGCTCCTGGCTGACCGGCGGCTCCGGCAGTTCCTGGCTGACCGGCGGCTCCGGCAGCTCCTGGCTGACCGGCGGCTCCGGCAGCTCCTGGCTGATGGACTGCTCCGGCAGCTCCTGGCTGACCGGCGGCTCCGGCAGCTCAGGACAGACGGGCGGCTCCGGCAGCTCAGGACAGATGGGCGGCTCCGGCAGCTCAGGACAGACGGGCGGCTCCGGCAGCTCAGGACAGACGGGCGACTCCGGCAGCTCAGGACAGACGGGCGACTCCGGCAGCGCTGGGCAGGAGGAAGACTCCGGCAGCGCTGGGCAGGTGGGAGCACCTGTAGGAAGGAGACGGAGAGACAGCCTGGTTCGGGGGGCTGCAACCGGAGGGCTGGTGCGTGGAGGTGGCACCGGATAGACCGGACAGCGAAGGCGCACTGGAGCTCTCGAGCACCGAGCCTGCCCAACCTTACCTGGTTGAATGCTCCCTGTAGCCAGGCCAGTGCGGCGAGGTGGAATAGCCCGCACTGGGCTGTGCTGGCGAACCGGGGTCACCATGCGTAAGGCTGGTGCCATGTACCCCGGCCCGAGGAGACGCACTGGAGACCAGATGCGCTGAGCCGGCTTCATGGCACCTGGTTCGATGCCCACTCTAGCCCGGCCTATACGAGGCACTGCTATGTATCGCACCAGGCTATGCCTGCGCACCGGGGACACTGTGCGCCTCATGGCATAACACGGTGCCTGTCCGGTCCCTCTCTCTCCACGGAAAGCACGGGGAGTTGGCGCAGGTCTCCTACTTGACTTCACCACACTCCCCGTGTGCCACTCCCAATACATTTTTGGGGCTGCCTCTCGGGCTTCCAGCCGCACTGCCGTGCCGCCTCTCAGCTTTCGCTGCCTCCAGCTCTGCCTTGGGCCGGCGATATTCCCCAGCCTGTGCCCAGGATCCTTTGCCGTCCAGGATCTCCTCCCATGTCCAGGATTCCTGAGATTGCTGCTGCCCGTTACCACGCTGCTTGGTCGTTTGGTGGTGGATGTTTCTGTAATGTGTACATATTCTTATTCCATCCCTTTACTTACATTTGTGTGTATTAGGTAGTTGTTGTGGAATTGTTAGATTACTTGTTGATATTGCTGCACAAGCATTTCGCTACACTCGCAATAGCATCTGTGTAATGATTATCGTCCTCCTCTTCTGAGGAGGAGTAGTAAGAAGGAACGGAGGACCAATGCGCAGCGTGGTAAGTGTCCATATTGTATTTATATTATATGAACACAAAACAAAAACAACGAGGACGAAACGAAACAGTCCTGAACGGTGAAATACAAAACACAGAACAGAAAATAAACACCCACGAAACAGAGGTGAAAAAAGGCTACTTAAGTATGATTCTCAATCAGAGACAACTAACGACACCTGCCTCTGATTGAGAACTATACCAGGCCAAACGCAAAACACAACATAGAAAAACTAACATAGACAACCCACCCAACTCACGCCCTGACCATACTAAAACAAAGACATAATAAAATAACTAAGGTCAGAACGTGACAATCTGCTGTGCATGTGACCAATAAAATTTGATTTGATTTGAGCTGACCCCCACGGCTGAGAGGAGAACTGACCCTGGGCTGAGAGGAGAGCTGACCCTGGGCTGAGAGGAGAGCTGACCCCCACGGCTGAGAGGAGAGCTGACCCCCACGGCTGAGAGGAGAGCTGACCCCCATGGCTGAGAGGAAGGCTGACCCCACGGCTGAGAGGAGAGCTGACCCCCACGGCTGAGAGGAGAGCTGACCCCCACGGCTGAGAGGAGAGCTGACCCTGGGCTGATACTTGGAGTGTGTGGACCTCTAGTGATTGACACGCTAGGCTGCTGGCCGTGCAGATTGGCTTTACTATTCTCCATCCTCCCTCTCTCCATCAATCTCTTCCTCCTCTTCTCTCTCTCTATCCTCGCTCCCTCCCACCTCTCCCTCTCCCTGAACTTAACTCAGGGCTGCAGACTTGATTGAAACCCTCCACAAAGGCCACAAATCTGTCCCTGGTGCAGAGCTGCACTGTAAAATATTGGTCTCACCAGACACAGAGAATAAAACTCAACACATCCTCCATTTGAAGGAACCCCTATCCCTCAGTATTGGTTTGTCCACTAACGCTAGATAGGCATGCCTTTTTAAGTGTGATTGACAATTTTTGTCCTGAGTTGCATTTGTGGGCCGAGACTGGGGCAGGGGAGAGACAATGGAAAACAGGATGGGGGCTGGGGCAGGTTTCCCGAAACGAAGGAAATGCAGCTTGAAGCATGAAATTTAAGCCTTTCGGAGGAGAGACGTCTCTCTGCTCTGGATCCTACTGTGGTCATCTGGTTTCCTGTTCTGCTGAGTTGCAGTTAGTTGTCTGTCTGGGAATAATGAAGAGGGATTCTAGAAGGTTCATTAGGCTCTCCCACAGACACACCCCCTCCCTCCGTCACCCTCTTCTCTCTGGTTAGGCACGGCAGGAGGAGAGAGGAGGCACGGTTAAAATACAACAAAAATTGATTTCCTTTTTTTTAAGGGGGCTGTGTTTTAGCCTCCAGCTGTGAAAATGTATTTGTGATTTATAAAATGTATTTGTGATTATTACTATTCTCTGTTTATGAAGTGAATATGCTTTTGGTATGGCCAATAATATAGCTATAGTGGTTTTCAAACCTCACCTCGGGGAGCACCAGAAATGTCATAAAAGCCCTGAACTAACTCACCTGATTCACCTATTCAAGGCCTTGATGATTAGCTGACAAGTTTAATCAGATGTGCTCTCTCTGGAATAGATCAAATACCTGGAACGGCTGGGGTCCCTGAGGAGAGGTTTGATGTACACTGCTATAGTACATTAAACATAGTGTTACACATGTATAGCCAAATGTTTTGCAGATACTGCCCTCATAGTTTGTGGTGTCATTCTAAAAAAGCTTTGTCCCTAAAACACTCTCATTGTCAGTAGCTGCAGGTGTGAATGAGAAAGAGGACTCAAAAGGACACAACACTGGAAGATAAATCAGAGTGGACATCAGAGTGGACCAGCAAAGAACAGGATGACTACTGTCTGAGAGGCAGTCGTGTGTGTTTCAGAGTCACACAAGTGAGGATTTGCCGTATGATCACAGTCTCTCCTCCCCTCACCTCTCTTCTGTACCCAGCTGTAGCTACATCACAGAGATGCTCTGTCCCCATGTGGCGCTGCTGCGACGGTGTGTGGCCATGCATCAAAGACATCTGTGTGTGTTCACACTCCGCATGTTTACAGACTGAAGAACACAGAGCACAGAACACAGAGCTCAGAACACAGACCACAGAACACAGAGCTCAGAACACAGAGCTCAGAACACAGAGCTCAGAACACAGAGCTCAGAACACAGAGCTCAGAACACAGAACACAGAGCTCAGAGCTCTGGGTCTAGTACCTCATGGTTAACCACCTCAGCATAACACATGTACCCCACAGTAGACATATCTGTGCAAATAGCAGGCAGATGTGTGTAAAAACAAGATCAGGCGCTTAAGTCAGGTTGAGATTTCAGTGGGAGACTTCAATGGCCCCTCAGTCAAAGCTCTCTACCTCATTTGCAACAGCCTACAGCAAGGCTATGTTTGACACAATAAACTCCAGAATAGAACAAAGAGATGTGTGTTAACTTGATCTGGGTTTTCTGTCCTCCTCTCCCCTCTCTGGTCTCCCCACTAAGGGGAACACAACAGAGAGAGTGAGAGACTGGGGGATTGAGGTTTAACCAGTAGGGGTAGAAGGGTTAGACTCTGTACTGGAGTTACAGTTCTGTTCAGCTGCAGCTGTGAGGAGGAAGACTGGTCTCTTTAATCCCTTGATGGATGGGAAGAATGTTGGGATAACGAAAGAGAGAGAGAGAGAAAGAGACAATGTTTAAGGAGCCGAGTGGGGGTGAGGTGAGGAGTCGAGAGCACTCTTCTGACATTAGCATATCCCCAGCAGAATGCTAGCACTTCTTTCCTCTGGCACTCAACCAGACATAGTGCATCCCCCCCGGCACCCCTCCTGTCCAGTTATATGTTTCACACGATGTTAGAATCAGATGACACCATGTTTAATACACACCGAGGTGAGATCCAGTTTGTCAGTCAATGTAAGCCTTGTTGTTAAATATGATATAATAGCATCATTAGAGTCGGTGGTTGTTTGGCAGCCATACTTTACATGTTTTATTTGAAGAAGATTTTATATTACATGGTAATAAACAGGTGCAGTCCATCTGTATTGACAACATCAATGGCCCATTCAGACCATAATGTGGGTTCATTTGGGACTAACTGAGAAAAGACAAAGTGTGTATTCATCCTAAAATAGCACACCCACAGTTACACAGGGTCTGTCCTTGGTCCACTGGGGAGGGTTTTCAGTCTCTCTCTCTCTCATGTGCGACCACCCCTCCATACTGGGTACATCTGGTGCTGTCATGCATGGTTCAGTGTTGCTTACCTCGAAGTGAGCATAGAAGGAATTTAGCTCATCTGGTAGGCTTGCGTCACTGAGCAGCTCGCGGCTGGGTTTACCTTTGTAATCCGTGATAGTTTACAAACTCTGCCACATCCGACGAATGTCAGAGCCTGTGTTAGGATTCAATCTTAGTCCTGTATTGATGCATTGCCTGTTTGATGGTTTGTCGTAGGGCATAGCAGGATTTCTTATAAGCATCCAGATTAGTGTCCCGTTCCTTGAAAGTGGCAGCTCTAGCCTTTAGCTCAGTGCGGATGTTGCCTGCAATCCATGGCTTCTGGTTGGGATATGTATGCACCGTGGGGACAACATCGTCGATGCACTTATTAATGAAGCCAGTGACTGTTGTGGTAAACTCCTCCATGCCATTGGATGAATCCCAGAATATATTCCAGTCTGTGCTTGCGAAACAGTTCTGTAGCTTAGCATCCGCTTCATCGGACCATTTACATATTGAGCACATCACTGGTACTTCCTGTTTGAATTCTTGCTTGTAAGCAGGAATAAGGAGGATAAAGTTATGGTCAGATTTGCCAAATGGAGTCTGAGGGAGAGCTTTTTATGGGTCTGTGTGTGGAGTAAAGGTGGTCTATAGTTTTTTTTGCCTCTAGTTGCCAGGTGACATGCTGTTAGAAATGAGGTAAGACAGATTTCAGTTTTCCTGCATTAAAATCACCGGACACTACTGGGAGAAACATAGGATATTACAGTTCTTCAGATATCACGTTGATAGGATAGTCTCAAACGGAGCTCGCCAATAGAATGGAGGGTAGAGGCGGTTTGTCCATTCGCCGATATAGTCTCATCAGCTATAATGAACGCAGACTCTTCCTTTTTTGGGTGTCTGGGATTTGGGCCTCGTCAGGGAGGAGCAGTATGTCCTTCGCCACCAACTCATTGAAGTAGAAATCCTCATTCAAATTGAGATTAGTTTTCACTGTTCTGATGACCAGATGCTCTTTTTGCCATAAGAAACGATGCTGGAAACATAGTTAAGATAAGATCAGCTAAAAAAAAACACAAAACAGCACAATTGGTCAGGAGCCCATAGCCCATGGTAGCTATCCCTCCAGCGCCATTTTCTATATTATTTCTGAACCCAAAGGCTACAGCCAATGGTGACTCACCACCTGGATTTGGTCTTATGTAGTAAAATTTGAAATTGTGTTTTTTACATTATATTAAAGTAGAGACTCAGAGCTACAAAATTGTATATCATGCACTGCCTTTGAGGAACAATGGGAAAGCAATTCTGCTTTGAAAGTTAATCAACTTGTAAACTCATGTTTTGCAATCTAGTGAAGAGCTTTTCTTTGTCTACACCCACTCAGCATTGTTCTCACCCTAACCTGTTGCTCTTGCTGCGGGCGATTCCCTGATCCACCTCTACGCAGACGACACATTCTGTATACTTCTGGCCCTTCATTGGACACTGTGCTATCTAACTTCCAAACGAGCTTCAATGCCATACAACACTCCTTCAGTGGCCTCCAACTGCTCTTAAACGCTAGTAAAACCAAATGCATGCTTTTCAACCGTTCGCTGCCTGCACCCGCACGCCCGACTAGCATCACCACCCTGGATGGTTCCGACCTAGAATATGTGGACATCTATAAGTAACTAGGTGTCTGGCTAGACTGTAAACTCTCCTTCCAGACTCATATCAAACATTTCCAATCTAAAATCAAATCTAAAGTAGGCTTTCTATTCCGCAACAAAGCCTCCTTCACTCACGCCGCCAAACTTACCCTAGTAAAACTGACTATCTTACCGATCCTCGACTTCGGCGTCATCTACAAAATAGATTCCATTACTCTACTCAGCAAACTGGATGCAGTTTATCACAGTGCCATCCGTTTAGTTACTAAAGAACCTTATACCACCCACCACTGCAACCTGTATGTTCTAGTCGGCTGGCCCTCGCTACATATTCGGCGCCAGACCCACTGGCTCCAGGTCATCTATAAGTCTATGCTAGGTAAAGCTCCGCCTTATCTCAGTTCACTGGTCACGATGGCAACACCCACCCGTAGCACGCGCTCCAGCAGGTGTATCTCACTGATCATCCCTAAAGCCAACACCTCATTTGGCCGCCTTTCCTTCCAGTTCTGTGCTGCCTGTGACTGGAACGAATTGCAAAAATCGCTGAAGTTGGAGACTTTTATCTCCCTCACCAACTTTAAACATCTGCTATCTGAGCAGCTAACTGATCGCTGCAGCTGTACATAGTCCATCGGTCTATAGCCCACCCAATTTACCTACCTCATCCCCATACTGTTTTAATTTATTTACTTTTCTGCTCATTTGCACACCAGTATCTCTACCTGCACATGACCATCTGATAATGTATCACTCCAGTGTTAATCTGCAAAATTGTAATTATTCGCCTACCTCCTCATGCCTTTTGCACACAATGTATATAGACTCTTTTTATTTTTTTCTACTGTGTTATTGACTTGTTTATTGTTTACTTCATGTGTAACTCTGTGTTGTTGTCTGTTCACACTGCTATGCTTTATCTTGGCCAGGTCACAATTGTAAATGAGAACTTGTTCTCAACTTTCCTACCTGGTTAAATGAAGGTGAAATAAAAAATTTAAAAAGCCCTTTCCGAGGACGTGAGGACGACGGTCCGATGTCAGAATGGTTCAGATAATAACTACAGAACGAAGCCAACATCAGCGTGAGCTTTGGTTGCGAATGGTATGAACTTTGAACTCTTATTCACTACAGAAGTGATACCTCCTAGCCATTGAGTTAGCAACAGCCGCTGCAAACGAGGGGTAGGAAGGAACAGACAGAGTATCCCATCTACCACACAACGACGTTACTACAACGTATTCAGTTTACCAGCAGAGACATCATTCAAAGGACAAAGGACTCGGTTGGGCAACACGGCCTTCCGTCTACCACCAACCCACCGAAGCGCAGCTCAGAGTAAATATTTATTGCATTTTCCTTTTCCAAATGGTGGTAATTTAGAATGCATAAGATACTGTATTTACGATAGCACAGCTTCGCCTTTTGTTCCTCAGTCTTCCCGCTCTTTCACTCAAACCCAGCCCCTTTTCTTTCGTGTAACCAGCTGTCATATCTGTTCCGCCCGCTAGGGATGTTTTCCTTTATGACGTAATTTGTAATCAAGTTATGATTTAAATATGTGTATGTGTAATTCTGTGTGATTAGTTAGGCATTTAGTAAATAAATAATTAAACCCAATTTTGTATTGCTGATTCAACTTGTTAGCCAGGGTACGTGCAGATAACTAAGAATTTACAACTTTCAGATGAGACTGAATTAAGATGACGATTAATATTGACTGCTATTGATGTAAAATATTACTAGGTCTTTAAGAGTTTATTCGGAAGATAACAGCTCTATAAATATTATTTTGTGGTGCCCAACTCTCTAGTTAATTACATTTACATGATTAGCTCAATCAGGTAATATTAATTACAGATTAATTATTTTATAGAATAGCATGTCATATCACTTAATCCGGCATATACAAAGACACGACACTATCATACTCCACTGATTTCAAAACTTGATCCTCCAGAAAGTGGAGAGCAACACTTATGCAACTCCACTACACAATACATTTTTTTAAAAGCTGCGTTTGGCAGGATTACCAACACTGACTGACGAGCTTCTATTGCAGACTTGTTTGAACCTGTCTCTCGGCATGTCCAGCCCACTCATTACCTCAGCCAATCATGGCCAGTGGGAAGGTTGCTACCTTTTTCTGTGGCTTAACCAACAAGGCTCATAATTGAACAATTGTATTCGTATTTACAGATGGCATACGAGTTCACATGTTCCAGAAGGCACTTCTGCCAAAAAACGCATTTTGATAAAAAAAAAAAGTTTTACGTTTGAGTTTGAGTTTGAGTTTATTTTTATTTTTACAGGGACAGTGCACATTAATCAACGTTTCAGTAAAAGTGCCGGTTTTAGCCAGCCGGCTAATTTTCAACCGCAGTCCCTGGGCAGGTTATTAAAAACAATTACAATATAGACAATAGCAGCATAGAACAAGCAAGACATAGCAACATAGGACAAGCAAGACATAGCATACAGACAGAGCAACATAAAACAAAAAGCAGCAAGACAAAATTCATAAAAGCAACAAAGTGTTTCCACACCTCACAAGCTACAGACAACAGACAACATGGAAAGCGGCAACACACAGCTAGGGACCATGTTCACAAATCTGATTGACCTTTAGCCATGTCTTCAAGCATTTTGTGAAAGTGTGATATGTGGTGCAGTTATGTGTGTCTGATGGCAGTGTATTCCAGACATGGGAAGCTCTCACAGAGAATGCAGATTTACTAATGGTACTTTTCCTTAGGGGAACTATACAGTCACCTCTCATGGCAGACCTTGTGGATCTGCTGCCATATGTCTGGGTTTTCTGTTTAACAAAAATATTGAGTGGAGGGGGAGCCAGGCCATTAAGGATCTTGAATACAAGACATGCGTCGGTGTATTGCACAAGATTTTCCCAACTCAAGAGCTCATGCTTTCTAAGAATGTGACAATGATGATGGCTATTGGGCTTCCTATCAAGCACTTTGAGAGCCTGTTTGTAGACAGACTGAATAGGTTTTAATGTTGTACAACAAGCTTGGGCCCAACTAGTCAAGCAGTATGTTAAGTGGGGGAGTATCATAGTTTCGAAGTACAGTTTTGCTACCTCTGTAGTCAAACAATTTCGTATAAATCGGAAATTAGCTAGGTTGAATTTGGTTATTTGAATTACTTTTTTCACATGCTTTTTAAAAGAGAGGTTGGAATCAAGTATGATGCCAAGGTACTTAAAATCGGATACCACCTGGAGCTTCTCCCCTGACACATAGACATCTGGCTCAGTAGCATCTGTTGCCCTCTTTGTGAAGAACATGCAAACATTTTTTTTTTTTTCACATTGAGATGCAAACACGAGTCACTGAGCCACTTTGTAACCTGGACCATTACAGTAGTGAGTTCTTGTGCAGCTTGTTGTTTGCTCTTTGCATGCACATATATCACTGTATCATCTGCATACATTTGAACTTCAGACCCAGTACAGACAGAAGGCAGATCATTAATGTACAGGCTGAACAGGAGGGGCCCCAGTATTGACCCTTGGGGCACGCCCACATCATAGCTACGGGTGGGCGACAGCTCATTGCTCACTCTGACACACTGAGTTCTGCCTTCAAGGTATGATTTCAACCATCTCAAGGCATCAGGGGAAAAGTTGAACTTGGACAATTTTGTGATGAGAATCTCATGGTTAACAGTATCAAAAGCCTTCCTTAGGTCCAGAAACACAGCCCCCACAACACCCCCTTTGTCCATCTTGGACTTCACATTTTCCAGAAGAAAGCAGTTGGCCGTTTCTGTGGAGTGTTTCGCTCTGAAGCCAAACTGCATGGAGTGTAATGTGAAGGGGCTGTTGTTGAGGTGGGCAATCAGTTGTTCTGCTACACACTTTTCAACAACCTTTGACACCACAGGTAGTATACTAATGGGCCTGTAGTTACTCACGTCAGCAGGGTCGCCTGATTTAAAGATGGCCGTTATTATGGCCGACTTCCATACCCTTGGAAACACACCGAGACCAATAGATGTGTTGGTGACCTTAGTAATGGGGCCAATGAGTGACTCTTTGTAGTTTTTAAGAAAGGTAGAGTCCATCCCAAACACATCTTTGGCTTTAGAGTTCTTTAGTGAGCTAATCACCTTGTTCACCTTTGACTCAGAAACCTCCCTTATGATGAAGACAGGTTGAGTGTCATTCACTAGCACTGGGCCCAGGAAACAAGTGGAGGGGTTCTGTGTCAGTGCCCTGACAGAGTCAATAAAGTAGGAATTGAAGGCTATTGCTATTTCGACTGCATCCTGTGTTAGATTGTTATTCACCATGATTTCTAGTCTTTTTGCAGTGTTACTATGGTCTTTCCCTGTTAACTTTTTTAGATTCTCCCATATCAATTTAGAATTTCCCTTTGCTTCACCAATTATGTTAATAAAGAAGTTTGCCTTGGCCTGTCTAATTTCTTTCATCACCTTATTTCTCAACATGGTAAACCTACGTCTGTCATGCTCTAATTTAGATTTTAGGGCTATTTTTAGAGCATAATCTCGTTCTTTCATCAATTTCCAGATTTCTCCATTTAGCCAAGGAAGAGTGCTCTTTTGGCCAGGTTTGGATTTGATTTTCTTTAGGAAGCCATTTATTGTAGTCTGGATTGTGGATAGAAAAACCTGACTATCAGCTTCCACGTCTGTATAGGACAAGAGATCATTCCAGTTTATTCCCTTAATTGCTTTTTCAAAATAGTTTAATTCACTCTTAGGTATTCTGAGTTGATCCGGCTTTCTAACAGTAGAGAGGTTAAACAGCTGACAGCTGACAGCTTTCTGGCTATAAGTGTCAGATTATGATCAGATAGCCCAGTAACCATATTGAATGATTTAGTCACTCTCTCTGGTTTATTACTGAACACCAAATCAATCTGTGTTTTAGAGCAACAAGTCACCCTGGTTGGCCCTTTAACTAGCTGTGTAAGGTCAAAGGTATTAGTGATTCGTTTGAGGGTTTTCCTACAACACTTGTCTTCATAATTAATGAAGATGACCTCTTTCCCAAAATCACATTCCCTAAGCATGGTATTAAACTGATCAAAAAACACACTTTTGGTGGAAGGTGGCCTATACATTCCAATGAGGGTAAAAGACATTTGGGGAGACAGTGTAACGTTCAGGCCGATACATTCTAGTTCATTATCACATGACCACTCAATTTGTTTACATCGGATATGTTCTTTAATGTAAATCATCACACCCCCTCCTCTTCCTTCAATCCTGTCTCTCCTGAAAACATTGTAGCCAGGCACAATCAAAGCAGCATATGGAGAGTGTTTATGGAGCCATGTCTCTGAGAGGCAGAGAAAGTCAAGGTTGGAGTCTGTGAGTAGATGTTGAATTTGATCACTTTTTGGAATGACACTACGAATGTTCAAGTGCCCCCCTAATAGTCCCTTGGGCTTAGCTCGTGGGTCCCAGATGACTCGAGAGTGATTGACACATTGAAAAAAGTTTAATTTTCTGTGTTTTCTGATGGCTGGGTTTAGGCCGTTTTGTTTCGTTTTGATTAGGGGCAGTTCGGTAGCGCAATTAACAATCCCTCCCGCCTGCACTGGATGCGGGGAACTAATTAAAATAGCTTGCGTACCAGAAACAGAGTCAGAGATCGCATATAACGACTCTGGTATGTTTGAAGAGTCAAAATCTATCCTGGAGCCGGGTGAGTCGAGAGAAACCATAGGACCATAGCACTCACCCACCTCCACAGCGGCGACGACCAGTGGACGAGGCCATCCACCGCTCTCCACTACGGTGCATATCACTGGCTCGGTGATATTGGGCCCAGGATTGAGTTGTACATCCCCGGAGAGCAGGAGGGTAGTGAACAGGTAGTTTAACAGTTTCCGATAAATGTTGGACTTGTGTTTGTTACGCCTAAGCGGTTCAGTAGAATAAGGAGCGAGGTAGACTTGGCCATTATTCAGAACATTATGGTATGCTGTGTACTGTTCGCTCCCGTGGAACGGTGAACCAATGTGTTTGGTGTTGATATTCTCCGGTAGTAGACTGATTGTGTCATCCCAGCAAGGACGCACTGAGATTATCAGTAGAGCAGCTACATAACTGACAATCATGGCAGAGTACTGGAGATAAAACACATAATTGCGCTTTAACTCTTTGCATGAGTTACTTAGCTGGGATCGGCGTACACCTGATGGTTTAGATAAAATTACAGCATTCGAATGAGAAGCGGCACCTGCCGCACCACCCTGTCTTCCGTCCGCCATTTTTTAACAGCTGTGTCTTCTGAAGGGTCAAGCAGTGTCCTAATGGTTAAGTTGTTACGAATGTTACGAATGTATATAATGTTTTTTTGTTTGTTTTTCACCCCCTTTTTCGTGGGATCCAATTGTTAGTAGCTACTATCTTGTCTCATCGCTACAACTCCCGTACCGGCTCGGGAGAGACAAAGGTTGAAAGCCATCCTCCGATACACCACGTTCAAACGGCTCTCCTGTTAAGTCGTGACTTACGTCCAGTTTCCTGAATCGGGTCACAATGGTGATACAATGAGAGATTCTATAGTATTTTACGTAGTTGAAGACTGTTTAGCGTCAGGACATAAAGAGAGATTTTAACCTTTTGAAAGTCCGAACCCAAGAAAAATACACTGAGTTGCTATTAGATTTATTAACCAGGGATAACGAGGAAAAAGGACAATGGACAATGGTTTAGACTCTCAAAAACCTATATGATCAATATGTGGAGCTGAGCTGTCTCTTTCTATTAGATGTGGATCTCGATTAAGGCAGCCCCCCCTGGTTAAATGCGGAAGACACATTTCAGTTGATGGTATTCAGTTGTACAACTGACTAGGTATCCTCTTTCCCTAATAAACAAATCATTGATATCTCAACACCAGGGGAAAGTCCATCCGTCTTCTTAACAGTTGTGTCTCTCCACCCTGACTAGAAGGCCATTACAAACCATCTCCATCTTTAAATAGATTGTGGTTTCAATCACTGTTGCCATTGTATGGAAAAATAATTAGAAGCTGTAGCCTAGTCTAATGGGTTGGTGTTATAGTTTCTGCACCTAAAGTGATGTACCGTAGAGCTAGCATTAAACCAGCACTGGCTCTCTCTGCATGTTGTGCTGTGACAGCCAGTGTCCTCACATATTCATGTGCAGAGGGAAAAGGAATTGGTTGCACTGAAAAACTAGTAAAATTAAACCATTAAATGTTTAATGGCCCTTCCAGAGCAGAACTTTGGGGAAGTGGGTTAGAGGAACAAACAAGAGTGAGGTAGGAAGAGAGTGCTGTTTGCTGTGGCCACGTGTAACAGTCAGCAAATGGAGGGAGGAGAGGAGGAGGAGGAGGCATGGTATGTTTCCAGGGTCTCCTACGACATGACCCATGCAGGCCTGCCTCCTCTCCCCAATATAAAACAGGGCTTATGTGTGCATCACTGAATCACACAAGATGTTCAGGCCTTTTTTATAAAACCGGGAGTGGATGAGAGCCATCTTGGCCTAACACTTGCGAGGCGAGCTGAGACCGAGAGTAATGTTCTCCTTTTATTTAACCAGGTAGGCCAGTTGACAACAAGTTCTCATTTACAACTGCGACCTGGCCAAGATAAAGCAAAGCAGTGCGACAAAAAACACAGAGTTACACATGGGAAAAACAAAAGTACAGTGAATAACACAAAATAAAAATCTATATACAGTGTGTGCAAATGGAGTAAGGAGGTAAGGCAATAAATAGGCCATAGTAGCGAAGTAATAACAATTTAGCAAATTAACACTGTAGTGATAGATGGCCAGTGAGATATACCTGCTGGAGCGCGTGCTATAGGTGCATGCCACGGAAGGAGTGTTGTATTGCATTGATGCTCGTTTGGAGGTTTGTTAACACAGTATCCAAAAAGGGCCAGATTGTAACGGGATTCTTCTGTTGAAGGAGAGGCGGACCAATACGCAGCGTGGTTGAAGTTCATGGCTTTTTAATAAGAAAAACTATACATGAACAAACTACAAAACAATAACTGTGAAAACCCGAAACCAGTCCCATGTGGTACAAACACTGACACAGGAGACAATCACCCACAAAACCCAACACCAAACAGGCTACCTAAATATGGTTCCCAATCAGAGACAATGACTAACACCTGCCTCTGATTAAGATTCATATCAGGCCAAATACAGAGACAGATAAACTAGACACACAGCATAGAATGCCCACTCAGATCACACCCTGACCAAACAAAACATAGAAACATACAATGGTCAGGGTGTGACACAGATGTATACAGAATGGTGTTGTCTGCGTAGAGGTGGATCAAGGAATCACCCACAGCAAGAGTGACATCATTGATATATACAGAGAAAAGAGTCAGCCAGAGAATTGAACCCTGTGGTACCCCCATAGAGACTGCCAGAGGTCCAGACAACAAGCCCTCTGATTTGACACACTGAACTCTATCTGAGAAGTAGTTGGTGAACCAGGCAAGGCAGTCATTTGAGAAACCAAGGCTGTTGACTCTGCCGATAAGAATACGGTGATTGACAGGATCGAAAGCCTTGGCCAGGTCGATGAAGACGGCTGCACAGTACTGTCTTTTATCGATGGCGGTTATGATATCGTTTAGGACCTTGAGTGTGGCTGAGATGCACCCATGACCAGCTGGGAAACCGGATTTCACAGCGAAGGTACGGTGGGATTCGAAATGGTCAGTGATCTGTTTGTTAACTTGGCTTTCGAAGACTTTAGAAAGGCAGGACAGGATGGATATAGGTCTGTAACAGTTTGGGTCTAGAGTGTCACCCCCTTTGAAGAGGGGGATGACCGCGGCAGCTTTCCAATCTTTAGGAATCTCGGACGATACGAAAGAGAGGAGTGGAGTGATCAGAGGAGTGTAGTGATCAGAGCTGCTGTAGAATCAAAGTATGGCCTGTATTCAGACCAAATGGAACTCAGCCAATGATGCATTGCTAACATAACTCTAAAACAGTGTATGCGTTATCAGTGTAGATTTGTACAGTGTTGTTTAAGTGTGTCTGAGCACCCATTTCATTTGAATCTGTTGAAGGGGCTGAACAGTAAATGGTCTTGCTTATTGAGATTCTAGCCACATACATTTATCTGGTATCACTTTAGCATTGCTGCATTGAGATTGGAGTGCTCTGTAATTGACATGCAGCCACTGCAGCAGCAGCAGGGCTGCCTCAAACAGTCAGCGCCCGAGCCACAGGGGTTAAGGTTGTAACCTCTATAATTTGAGATATATCCAGGGGACTTAATAACAGGCCTGTCAGACACTGATGCACACTGATGGCCATTCTTTACATACACAGCCCTCCGTTCACTGCCCTTCACCCTTCATTGTCCACCCTATAACCTGCGCCCACCAACCCCACAGCCCTCCTCAGGGCCAGTGCTGGTGAATGTCTCATCTCATCCAATCACAGATTACCCTCCACCTCTCTCCTCCTTCTCCTCTGCAACCTCCTCCTCCTAGTTATTTATTATTCACTTTTATTTAATTAGGGGAGCCCAATTGAGATTTTCTCATTTTCAATGGTGCCCTGAGGACATAAAATAAAATATAAAACTACAAGATAAAATAATAACAAGATAGAATAACAAGTACATTACATTAAAACATCAAACACAGGCATCATAAACAAATTATTAAAGTCAATTAAAATAATCCTCCTCCTCCTCCACCACCTCCTCCTTCTTCTTCTTCTTCTTCTTCTCCTCCTCCTCCTCCTCCTCCACCTCATCCTATACCTCCTCTTCCTATACCTCCTCCTTCTCCTCCATCTTCTCCTCCTCCTTCTCCTCATCTTCATCCTCCACCACCTCCTCTTCCTCCTCCATCTCCTCCACCACCTGCTCCTCCTCCATCTCCTCCTCCTCACCAGACATGGTAGAACCAGACGCCAGGATGGGCACTGGCATTGGTCTAACCACTGCGAATAGAATAGTAGAGGGATGATATGAGCGAAGAGAGCAGAGTCCAGATGGGTTCTATCTCTCACATCTCATTGATGTGGGTTGTGATGAGGGAATAACTCCGGATGGGCTGTAGTCAATGATTTATATATACACTAGATGACTGATAGGGGAGCTGTGTTGAAGCCACTGCACCTCCATCTTGGCACTCCTACAACATCGTAAATCATATTTTGGAAGCTATAGAAATGCATTCATTAATTCATATTTTTAAATCATATTATGTGAGCTAAACATGAAAAACATAAATATTTTTTGGAGATTACTAATGTTACTGTTCCCACTATAACAAAAAATACTTAAATACATATAATTTTGTTAATCTTGAAACATTTCATTGAAATACTGTAGAATTCCATTCATTCCTATGGAGGATTGCTCCTACTGGGGACTGCCAATATGGCCGACCAGTGGCTTCAGAGCCTCTCAATGGCCAAAACATAGCATCAGCAATATTGTATTAGTTACTAAAATAAATGGTATTAGTTACTAAAACATTGTATTAGTTACTAAAATAAATAGTAAGAGTATATACAGTTGAAGTCGGAAGTTTACATACACTTAGGTTGGAGTCATTGAAACTCGTTTTTCAACCACTCCACACATTTCTTGTTAACAAACTCTAGTTTTGTCAAGTCGGTTAGGACGTCTACTCTTTGCATGACACAAGTAATTTTAGAAACAATTGTTTACAAACAGATTATTTCACGTATAATTCACTGTATCACAGTTCCAGTGGGTCAGAAGTTTACATACACTAAGTTGACTGTGCCTTTAAATAGCTTTGAAAATTCCAGAAAATTATGTCATGGCTTTAGCAGCGTCAGATTGACATCATTGGCTAATTGACATAATTTGAGTCAATTGGAGGTGTGCCTGTGGATGTATTTCAAGGCCTACCTTCAAACCCAGTCCCTCTTTGCATGACATCATGGGAAAATCAAAATAGCCAAGATCTCAGAAACAAAGTTGTAGACCTCCACAAGTCTGGTTCATCATTGGGAGCAATTTCCAAATGCCTGACGGTACCAAGTTTCATCTGTACAAACAATAGTTTGCAAGTATAAACACCATGGGACCACGCAGCCGTCATATCGTCCAGGAAGGAGACGCGTTCTGTCTCCTAGAGATTAATGTACTTTGGTGCGAAAAGTGCAAATCAATCCCAGAACAACAGCAGAGGACCTTGTGAAGATGCTGGAGGAAACAGGTACAAAAGTATCTATATCCACAGTAAAACGAGTACTATATTGATATAAGCTGAAAGACCGCTCAGCAAGGAAGAAGCCACTGCTCCATAACAGCCATAAAAAAGCCAGACTATGGTTTGCAACTACACATGGGGACAAAGATTGTACTTTTTTGAGAAACGTCCTCTGGTCTGATGAAACAAAAATAGAACTGTTTGGCCATAATGACCATCTTTATGTTTGGAGGATAAAGGTGGAGGCTTGCAAGCCGAAGAACACCATCCCAACCATGAAGCACGGGGGTGGCAGTATCATGTTGTGGGGATGCTTTGCTGCAGGAGGGACTGTTGCACTTCGCAAAATAGATGGCATCATGAGGGAGGAACATTATGTGGATATATTGAAGCAACATCTCAAGACATCAGTCAGGAAGTTAAAGCTTGGTCGCAAATGGGTCTTCCAAATGGACAATGACCCCAAGCATACTTTCAAAGTTACTTCTTCGGGATGGGGGCAGCATTTTCACTTTCGGATAAATAGCGTGCCCAATTTCAACCTCCTGCTACTCATCCCCAGAATATAAGATATGCATAGTATTAGTAGATTTGGATATAAAACACTCTGACGTTTCTAAAACTGTTTGAATCATGTCTGTGAGTATAACAGAACTTATGTAGCAGGCAAAACCCCAAGGACAAACCATTCAGATTTATTTTTTGAGGTCACTGTCTATTCAATGAGGTCACTGTCTACTCAATGACTTGTTTGCAGTTCCTACCGCTTCCACTGGATGTCACCAGTCTTTAGAAATTGGTTGAGGTTATTCCTTTGTGTAATGAAGAAGTACGGTCATCTTGAATGAGTGTCATTTGAAGTGTACTTTTTGAGAGAGGCGCATGACTCTAAAAGTAGTGTCAGTTTGTTGTCTTCCTGTATTGAACACAGATAGTCCCGTCTTCAATTTGATAGATTATTAACGTTTAAAAATACTGAAAGTTGTATTACAAAAGTTGTTTGAAATGTTTTGGCAAAGTTTACAGGTAACTTTTGAGATATTTTGAACTGACGTTGCGCAAATTGGAAGCAGCGTTTTTCTGGATCAAACGCGCCAAGTAAATGGACATTTTGGATATATATCGACGAAATTAATCGAACAAAAGGACCATTTGTGATGTTTATGGGACATATTGGAGTGTCAACAAAAGAAGCTCGTCCAAGGTAAGGCATGAATTATATTTTATTTTTGCGTTTTGTGTTGCGCCTGCAGGGTTGAAATATGCTACTCTCTCTTTGTTTACTGTTGTGCTATCATCAGATAATAGCATCTTATGCTTTCGCCGAAAAGCCTTTGTGAAATCTGACATGTTGGCTGGATTCACAACGGGTGTAGCTTTAATTTGGTATCTTACATGTGTGATTTAATGAAAGTTTAATTTTTGTATTTTTTTTTTTTCTGGCGCTCTGCATTTTCCCTGGCTATTGGCCAAGTGGGACGCGACTGTCCCGCCCATCCCAGAGAGGTTTTAAGGACAACAAATTCAAGGTATTGGAGTGGCCATCACAAAGCCCTGACCTCAACCCTATAGAACATTTGTGGGCAGAACTGAAAAAGCGTGTGCGAGCAAGGAGGCCTTACAAACCTGGCTCAGTTACACCAGCTCTGTCAGGAGGAATGGGCCAAAACTCACCCAACTTGTTGTGGGAAGCTTGTGGAAGTTGTGCAAGTTAAACAATTTAAAGGCAATGCTACCAAATACTAATTGAGTGTATGTAAACTTCTGACCCACTAGGAATGTGATGAAAGAAATAAAAGCTGAAAATAATCATTCTCTCCACTATTATTCTGACATTTCACATTCTTAAAATAAAGTATTGATCCTAACTGACCTAAGACAGGGAATTTTACTAGGATTAAATGTCAGGAATTGTGAAAAACTGAGTTTTAATGTATTTGGCTAAGGTTTATGTAAACTTCTGACTTCAACTGTACATCATTGGCTGGAGTGCCCACATGATGGCTGGTTGGGAGTGTCTCTATTTCTGAGATTAAAGACCCCTCTCCTCCACTTCTTTTTCATCTCTGTGACCAGATGAGGAATTACAATCACAATATGACTATATACTGTAGAGGCTGTTGCTTTTATTCTGATTTGAAGAATTGTGATTGTAATCCCTATTCTGATCATAAAGACAAACAGGAGTTGAGGCCATAGCTAGGACCGTTCATTAAGCCTCAAGCTGTCTTGTTTCACATTTACACACGTTTCAACAAATAACCATTTATTTATTATTTATTTTTTATTTCACCTTTATTTAACCAGGTAGGCTAGTTGAGAACAAGTTCTCATTTCTAACTGTGACCTGGCCAAGATAAAGCATAGCAATTCGACACATACAACAACACAGAGTTACACATGGAATAAACAAAACATAGTCAATAATACAGTAGAACAAAAGAAACCAAAAAAGTCTATATACAGTGAGTGCAAATGAGGTAAGATAAGGGAGATAAGGCAATAAATAGGCCATGGTGGCGAAGTAATTACAATATAGCAATTAAACACTGGAATGGTAGATGTGCAGAAGATGAATGTGCAAGTAAAGATACTGGAGTGCAAAGGAGGAAGATAAATACATAAATACTGTTTGGGGATGAGGTAGGTAGATAGATGGACTGTTTACAGATGGGCTATGTACAGGTGCAGTGATCTATGAGCTGCTCTGACAGCTGGTGCTTAAAGCTAGTGAGGGAGATATGAGTCTCCAGCTTCAGAGATTTTTGCATTTTGTTCCAGTCATTGGCAGCAGAGAAGTGGAAAGAAAGACGACCAAAGGAGGAATTGGCTTTGGGGGTGACCAGTGAGATATATCTGCTGGAGCGCGTGCTACGAGTGGGTGCTGCTATGGTGACCAGTGAGCTGAGATAAGGCGGGGCTTTACCTAGCAGGGACTTGTAGATAACCTGTAGCCAGTGGGTTTGGCGACGAGTATGAAGCGAGGGCCACCCAACGAGAGCGTTTAAGAGCAGTTGGCGGCCACGGAAGGAGAGTTGTATGGCATTGAAGCTCGTCTGGAGGTTAGCTAACACAGTGTCCAAAGAGGGGCCAGAAGTATACAGAATGGTGTCGTCTGCGTAGAAGTGTACCAGAGAATCACCATCAGCAAGAGCAACATCATTGATGTACACAGAGAAGAGAGTCGGCCCGAGGATTGAACCTTGTGGCACCCCCATAGAGGCTGCCAGAGGTCCGGACAACAGGCCTTCCGATTTGACACACTGAACTCTATCAGAGAAGTAGTTGGTAAACCAGGCGAGGCAATCATTTGAGAAACCAAGGCTGTCGAGTCTGCCAATAAGAATGTGGTGATTGACAGAATCGAAAGCCTTGGCCAGGTCGATGAATACGGCTGCACCGTAATGTCTCTTATTGATGGCGGTTATGATGTCTTTTAGGACCTTGAGCGTGGCTGAGGTGCACCCATGACCAGTTCTGAAACCAGATTGCATAGCGGAGAAGGGTACGATGTGATTCAAAATGGTCAGTAATCTGTTTGTTAACTTGGCTTTCGAAGACCTTAGAGATGCAGGGTAGGATTTATATAGGTCTGTAGCAGTTTGGGTCTAGAGTGTCACCCCCTTTTGAAGAGGGGGATGACCGCGGCAGCTTTCCAATCTTTGGGAATCTCAGACGATACGAAAGAGAGGTTGAACTAGTAATAGGGTTTGCAACATTTTCGGCAGATAATATTAGAAATAGAGGGTCCAGATTGTCTAGCCCAGTTGATTTGTAGGGGTCCAGATTTTGCAGCTCTTTCAGAACATCAGCTCTCTGGATTTGGGTAAAGGAGAAATGGTGGGGCCTTTGGCGGCTTGCTGTGGAGGGTGCCGGGCAGTTGACCGGGGTAGGGGCAGCCAGGTGGAAAGCATGGCCAGCCGTAGAAAATTATTATTGAAATTCTCATTTATAGTGGATTTATCGGTGGGGACAGAGTTTCCTAGCCTCAGAGCAGTGGGAAGCTGGGAGGAGGTGCTCTTATTCTCCATGGACTTTAGTGTCCCAGAACTTTTTGAGTTAGTACTACAGGATGAAAATTTCAGTTTGAAAAAGATAGCCCTAGCTTTCCTAACTGCCTGTGTATATTTGTTCCCAACTTCCCTGAAAAGTTGCATATCACGGGGGCTATTCGATTCTAATGCAGAACGCCACAGGATGTTTTTGTGCTGGTTAAGGGCAGACAGGTCTGGAGTGAACCAAGGACTATATCTATTCCTAGTTCTACATTTTTTGAATGGGGCATGTTTATTTAAGATGGTGAGGAAGGCACTTTTAAAGAATAGCCAGGCATCATCTATTGACGGGATGAGGTCAATGTCATTCCAGGATACCCTGGCCAGGTCAATTAGAAAGGCCTGCTCGCAGAAGTGTTTTAGGGAGCGTTTGACAGTGATGAGGGTTGGTCGTTTGGTCGCAGACCCATTACGGATGCAGGTAATGAGGCAGTGATCGCTGAGATCTTGATTGAAAACAGCAGAGGTGTATTTGGAGGGCGAGTTAGTTAGGATGACATCTACAGTGGGACAAAAAAGTATTTTGTCAGCCACCAATTGTGCAAGTTCTCCCACTTAAAAAGATGAGAGAGGTCTGTAATTTTCATCATAGGCACACTTCAACTATGACAGACAAAATGAGAAAAAAAAATCTAGAAAATCACATTGTAGGATTTTTAATGAATTTATTTGCAAATTATGGTGGAAAATAAGTATTTGGTCAATAACAAAAGTTTAGCTCAATACTTTGTTATATACCCTTTGTTGGCAATGACAGAGGTGAAGACTTACAGAAAACGTTTTCACACACTGTTGCTGGTATTTTGGCCCATTCCTCCATGCAAATTTCCTCTAGAGCATTGATGTTTTGGGGCTGTTGCTGGGCAACACGGACTTTCAACTCCCTCCAAAGATTTTCTATGGGGTTGAGATCTGGAGTCTGGCTAGGCCACTCCAGGACCTTGAAATGCTTCTTACGAAGCCACTCCTTCGTTGCCCGGGTGGTGTGTTTGGGATCAATGTCATGCTGAAAGACCCAGCCACGTTTCATCTTCAATGCCCTTGCTGATGGAAGGAGGTTTTCACTCAAAATCTCACGATACATGGCCCCATTCATTCTTTCCTTTACACGGATCAGTCGTCTTGGTCCCTTTGCAGAAAAACAGCCCCAAAGCATGATGTTTCCACCCCCATGCTTCACAGTAGGTATGGTGTTCTTTGGATGCAACTCAGCATTCTTTGTCCTCCAAACACGACGAGTTGAGTTTTTACCAAAAAGTTATATTTTGGTTTCATCTGACCATATGACATTCTCCCAATCTTCTTCTGGATCATCCAAATGCTCTCTAGCAAACTTCAGACGGGCCTGGACATGTACTGGCTTAAGCAGGGGGACACGTCTGGCACTGCAGGATTTGAGTCCCTGGCGGCGTAGTGTGTTACTGATGGTAGACTTTGTTACTTTGGTCCCAGCTCTCTGCAGGTCATTCACTAGGTCCCCCCGGGTGGTTCTGGAATTTTTGCTCACCGTTCTTGTGATCATTTTGACCCCACGGGGTGAGATCTTGCGTGGAGCCCCAGATCGAGGGAGATTATCAGTGGTTTTGTATGTCTTCCATTTCCTAATAATTGCTCCCACAGTTGATTTCTTCAAACCAAGCTGCCTACCTATTGCAGATTCAGTCTTCCCAGCCTGGTGCAGGTCTACAATTTTGTTTCTGGTGTCCTTTGACAGCTCTTTGGTCTTGACCATAGTGGAGTTGGAGTGTGACTGTTTGAGGTTGTCGACAGGTGTCTTTTCTACTGATAACAAGTTCAAACAGGTGCCATTAATACAGGTAACGAGTGGAGGACAGAGGAGCCTCTTAAAGAAGAAGTTACAGGTCGGTGAGAGCCAGAAATCTTGCTTGTTTGTAGGTGACCAAATACTTATTTTCCACCATAATTTGCAAATAAATTCATTAAAAATCCTACAATGTGATTTTCTGCATTTTTTTTCTCATTTTGTCTGTCATAGTTGAAGTGTGCCTATGATGAAAATTACAGGCCTTTCTCATCTTTTTAAGTAGGAGAACTTGCACAATTGGTGGCTGACAAAATACTTTTTTGCCCCACTGTATGAGGGTGCCCGTGTTTATGGATTTGAAGTTGTACCTGGTATGTTCATTGATAATTTGTGTGAGATTGAGGGCATCACGCTTGGATTGTAGGATGGTCGGGGTGTTAAGCATGTCACAGTTTAGGGTCAATCAATGCACATATGGTATCGAGGGCACAGCTGGGGGCTGAGGGAGGTCTATAGCAAGCGGCAACAGTGAGAGACTTGTTTCTGGACAGGTGCATTTTTAGAAGTAGAAGCTCAAATTGTTTGGGTACAGACTTGGATAGTAATACAGAACTCTGCAGGCTATCTTTGCAGTAGATTTCAACACCGCCCCCTTTGGCGGTGTTGCCAAAGGTTTTTGGTGGTTTTCCTAAGCCAGGATTCAGACACGACTAAGACATCCGGGTTAGCAGAGTGTGCTAAAGCTGTGATTAAAACAAACTTAGGGAGTAGGCTTCTAATGTTAACATGCATGAAACCAAGGCTTTTATGGTTACAGAAGTCAACAAAAGAGAGCACCTGGGGAGTGGAGCTAGGCACTGCAGGAACTGGATTAACCTCTACATCACCAGAGGAACAGAGGAGAAGTAGGATAAGAGTACGGCTAAATGCTATACGAACTGGCCGTCTAGCACGTTTGGAACAGAGTGTAAAAGGAGCAGGTTACTGGGCACTATAGCATAAATTAAAGGCATATTGTACAGACAAAGGTAAGGTAGGATGTGAGTACATTGGAGGTAAACCTAGGCATTGAGTAATGATGAGAGAGATATAGTCTCTAGAGACGTTTAAACCAGGTAATGTCATCGCATATGTAGGAGGTGGAACAACATGGACGGTTAAGGCATATTGAGCAGGGCTAGAGGCTCTACAGTGAAATAAGATTGTAATCACTAACCAGGACAGTAATGGATGAGGCATATTGATGATAGAGAGAGGCATATGCCAAGTGAACATATGGGTCCAGTGAGTGGTTGGGCTGACTGGGAACACGGAGATTCAGACAATTAGCAGGCCTATGCTAACATGCTAACAGTTAGTAGGCCGGGGCTAAACAAGCTAGCAGTTAGCAGACTGGGGCTCGCAAGCAAACAGTTAGCAGGAGCTAGCAGTTAGCAGACCAGGGCAGGCAAGCTAGCAGTTAGCAGACTGGGGCAGGCAAGTTAGCCTTTGGGGGACGTCGCAATGGGGGTAAGTCTGTTTTTGCCTCTTCGTGCGGTGACGTCGATAGACCAGTCGTGGAATTACTAGGGTTCCAAGTAGCTCTAGGTAGCTAGCAGGCGTAGCAGGTTAGCAGAATGGGCCTTCAGCGGACGCCTGAGGAGCCTGTTCGAATCCTAGGACAGATTATGTTGGTATTCCAGTCGTAGAGGTTCGGAGGGGTTCCGTGCCCCGTACCGGCAGTAGAAGGGGTCTGGATATTGTAGCCCAGGAGTGGGCTTCGGTGGTAGCACAGGAGCCCTGGCCGGGCTAGCTTCAGGCTAATTGGTGCTTGCTCCAGGATTGAAACGCTAGCCAGGAGTGGTCACCCGGGATTGCGGTTAGCTAGTTGCGAAGATCCAGGTGAAAATGTTCAGAGTTTGTGGTTGGAATCCGGGGATATAGAGAGAAAAATAGGTCCGTTATGCTCTGGTTTGAGTCACATTGTTTGAACTGGCGAGAGCTTTCCGAGCTAAAGGTTAGCTGATGACAACTAGCAATGGTTTGCTAACTGATAGCTGGTAGGTAGTTAGCTAGTTAGCTAGCTAGATTCAGTTGAGGTATTCCAGTTCGGAGGTAAATAGAAATACTTTAGAAAAAAGCAGATCCACGCCACATTGGGTGAGGCTGGTTGCAGGAAAGTATTTAGAAGTTGAGGTTTAGGAAAATATTTTAAAAATATATGCGAAGAAAAAGATGTAAAAAGATATATTCAAGGGACACGACATGACAAAAGACAAAGACGTCTGACTGCTACGCCATCTTGGAAGACATGACTGCACACACACTACACACGGATTTAGAAGGTCAGGATCTGGGCCACTGCCTCTGATCCTAAGGGAGTTGGGAGTGGATTAAGCCCTTTGTCACATTGATGGTTAAGGTTGAGTTACAAGGCAGAGAGAAAATGGCTTACCAGGATTCCCCATGTTGAGACAAAGGTGCTACAAGGCTATACCAATGTCTATGGGCTGTCTGTCTCTTGACATGATCTATGATGGCCAGGCTGAACTTTCCTTAGATGTAGCTCTGCTTTGACATTCAGTACATATACAGTAGTACTCTCTGTTGTTAATGACTGTGGTCTATTGACGGTTATATAGTGGGGTGGATGACTACCATGCTCTGCTCGCTGCGTTGTATAACCAGGCGTGATGATTCTCAGCCCTGCTCGTGCTCCCGCTTGCTCCATGGGGATCGGCTAGCTAGGAGACTGATCCAGTTCTGTGTGTTTTCCTCCAGCCCTCAAATTCTTCCTCTCCAAGAGGACCTACTGGAGCAGAAACAATGTTCTTGCATGCATGAAGCATTCTGTGTGCGTGTAGCCAGCGCACGCATACTCCCTCCTGAGGAGGTTCTGTGACACCAGACAGAATTGGGTCTGTGATTAGTAATGGCGGTGGCCTCCAGGCTCCAGGCCTGATGCTGAGGTTGCAGTAGAACAACCAGAGTCTTTTTAAAGGGCACAGTGGAGGGATGGATCCTCCAGGCTGCCCATATGTCTACACAACCAAATGTCAACATTGGAAAATGCACACAGTTAATATCCTAGTTATAAGCAGGGAAATATAATGAGACAACCAACAAAGATGCAGTTTCTAGAAAGGGTGTACAGTGTTTAGCTATATATCCTACACTTAGTTATGTATAGAGTTGTGTGTGAAATCTGAAATGGGTGTACCGTGTTTGTGATTTAAGATTGTCTTAACTGTCTGTTCTTCACTGTGTAGATGTGGATGGACCCATCTGTCAGGCTGTGTGATGGCGGTGTGTTCAGAAACAGATAGGGGTACTGGACGTCCTTGGTCTGCACAGTGAGTCAACACAGGGAAAACCCAGCTCCATGTCATCCTCGCTACTCTACCATGCTCTTGTGAAGGGGAAATGTGAGAGCCTGATAGTAGATTACTGTAAGATAAGGCACAAGCAGAGACATTGATTTGGGAAGTGGAAGCTTGGCCCTCAGTTTAGCATCAATATCAGATGTGGGATCTCCATGCAACTCCAATAATGGCACTTTAACCAGTAAAGAAATGCACATAATTTACAGTAATTGACTGGTACGTTATCGATAGACAAGGAACTCTGCACGTACATCGGAAGCACTATGCTTCCTCTCCCATCCTGTGGCACTTACTGAAGCATGTATCTGGAAACACACCAAGCACCAGCAACGTCATCAAGCTTGATAATCTCCCTTTCCTTCACTACATTCCTCCCTTAAGAGCAAAGCGGAGAGACAAATGTGTGTAGACAGCAAGTGCAGTCTGTCTGCTCAATCTGGAGGAGCCGTTCTGCTCAGAAAGCCCTGATCAACGACACAGCACGAGAAGCAGAGCTAATGGAGGAACAAAGTGGAGCGTGTATTAAAACCAAACCTGAAAATGCATCAAGAAACAGTAAAGTGGCCTTCAGAGTCCTTTAAAAGCTCTCCAGTAAATCCAAACAAAGTGAGTCAGAGTCATTGTCCTCTGTTCAACAACACAGTGTACTGTTGAAGAACCGTCCACAATGATGCTGTGTGAGTCAATTTTGGAGATTATGTCTGTTTTAATCTGGATTAATGAAGGGCGCTGAGGAGCTATCGTTGGGCCGGGGCCATTTCAGCTTTAGAGAGGAAACAGGTCTCAGGGGGACGATGGGACGTGTGAGTGCAAACAGCCGCTTTAAAGGAGCTAGACACCCCACCGAGATAAGACTGGCTAAATACGAGGCTCAATTATTTAGCGTTCAGCGGCTTTAATAGAATTGGAGGAGCTTGTGGGCATTGTAGGAAATTGAGGCCTTTGTTGCCAGAGTGAGTTTTAAATGGTGAACACTGAGCCGAAGCCACAAAGGTCACTTTTAGTCTGCATGTAGTTCATTCTCACCTCGGAGAGGTTGAGAGAGAGGCTTCTTTTTCTTCTTCCTGCCTGGCGGCCCTCACCACCTTCCTGGTTCAGATTGAGGACTGCTAGGACACACATAAAGCAAACGACTTCCTGTTTATTATTTACTGATTGCTATCACGCCTCATCAGTTGGTGTTGTCTACTGAGGTTACCTTTTGATTCACGCTACACACGCGTCTTGGTTTAAAGCTGTTGTACCCAGAACTGGTCTTGCCATATTTATAGGTATTTTTCGCTTCAATTTTTGGATCCCAATGAACTGAGTAGGCTGGGGTGACATGCTTATAACCTTTGCGGGGACTTTCTTAATATGTGCATGAATCTATAATATTGTTCTGTTATTATCTCTATCAATGTTATTATTGTTATTGTTACTATTGTATTTTTCTGACTGTTTTCCATGTTATTTGCTTAGTTCTCTCTTAAAAAGCTCCCTCATAGATATGCAACAGACCTATGGGGTTTTGAATGTGTGAGTGAACCCTGGTAGTATTAAATTATGGGGCTCCCGAGTGGCGCAGTGGTCTAAGACACTGCAGTACCTGGTTCAATTCCAGGCTGCATCACATCTGGCTGTGAATGGGAGTCCCATAGGGCGGTGCACAATTGTTGCTGGGTTAGGCTGTCATTGTAAATAAGAATTTGTTCTTAACTGACTTGCCTAGTTACATAAAAAACATTGTTCTGGCCTTTGCCAATTATAAATGTGATATTTCTGTTTTTATTTTTAATAAATATGCAAAAATATTTAAAAGCCTGTTTTTGCTTTGTCATTATGGGGTATTGTGTGTAGATTGATGAGGGAAAAAACAATTGAATCCATTTTAGGATAAGGCTGTAACGTAACAAAATGTGGAAAAAGCCAAGAGGTCTGAATAATTTCCAAATGCACTGTATATGGGGCATACAACAATCTCAGCTCTGTAGCTCAGTAGATTTTGCTGTGAAGAGACAGAATCACTACATAATTTATTCTGGTATTGCCCCTATGTAGCTTGTTTCTGGTCACAGGTTCAGGAATGGTTAAAAAATCACAACATTCACTTAAAATTAACCTTACAAATATCAGTGTTGGGTAATTTGGAAAGCCATAGTCAGTCAATCAATAATATAATAATACTCACAGGAAAGGTTTTCATCTTTAGCTCACAATCTGTGGATACTATATGATTAGGAAGGTTAGAAGTTCATGTAAAACATCACAGTACAATTGAAAAATATGACACATGGAAACCAAACGAGGGTGGTCTATGGTGATAGGTGGGATAGGCTGAGAGTGGCTGAGGGGTGGGTTTAAAGAGCTGAGGTCTATGGTGATAGGTGGGATGGGCTGAGAGTGGCTGAGAGATGGGTTTAAAGAGCTGAGGTCTATGGTGATAGGTGGGATGGGCTGAGAGTGGCTGAGGGATGGTTTTAAAGAGCTGAGGTCTATGGTGATAGGTGGGATGGGCTGAGAGTGGCTGAGGGGTGGGTTTAAAGAGCTGAGGTCTATGGTGATAGGTGGGATGGGCTGAGAGTGGCTGAGGGGTGGGTTTAAAGAGCTGAGGTCTATGGTGATAGGTGGGATGGGCTGAGAGTGGCTGAGGGGTGGGTTTAAAGAGCTGAGGTCTATGGTGATAGGTGGGATGAGAAGGCTGCTCAGTAACAGATTTGTCATTGCAACATGCTCAGTAGGTCTATGGGTTTTCTCTTTGATGTGGGATTGAAAATGTAAAAGAAGAGTCAACAACAATTACCACCAAAGACGTTGTTGGTAGACTCTACACTACACTAATACATTTAAAACTGGGAGCAAAACCTTGCAGGAAGAAAAAGTCTCACTCCTGTATCAACATACTCTGGTGGCGCAGGAATCAACATTAGTTAATTTAACCATACAGATGGGATTCCTTACATTGTTAACAATGTGACTGAGACCTAGATTAAATCATCTAATCATTCCTGAGTTTCACTTGTCAGATCACCCATCGGTCAATCCTCCCAACCCTTCTCCTTCTGGAGACCCGTGATCATTATGTGACGCTCAAGTTGTCATATGGATAACGTTAAACCATGGCACACACTGGTCTGCTGTTTCCCAATCCATTCAAACACAAGTAACAGAGGCAGCAGCCAAATCATGTTGATTTGTGAGAACATGTTTATTTCAGTAATATGAGATTGAGTCTGTTCTATTACATGCATCGCTAGATCGAGAGAGAGTCAAAGAATTATCATGTTAGATGAACATGTACTACAAGAGGCCAGATGGCAAATCCTAAAATAATTGACCCAGATTTAACTCTTGGTTTTATCACCTCAAATCTGTCTCTAACAGTATGGCCTTCGTCTGCAGTCTTTCAGTACAGTATGGGTGTTTACATGCTGTTGCAGATTACCTTTGGTTTGCCAGTGCTTGCCTGCCTTCCTGCTCTACTGTATGGGTGTGTATCGTGGGAAGCACAGATTCTGAGCTTTCCTGAGCTGACAAAGAGAAAAAGTGAAATTTGAGCACATACCAGGGAGAGTTGACAGAGCTGTGGGACTGAACAGCTGAGGAGGCTATTGAAAGACCAATGATGGTAGGTGGGAATCTGTGCCAACATGGATTCTAGGCAGTATGGCTACCCCCTTCCCCCCATCCACCCTACCACCATATCCCCCCACCCCTCCATCCCTCCCTCCAACACAGCATATTGGTTAGTGTTGATTTTCAGTGTTACACTTATAGTGTTGATTCAGGAGTTAAATTCACTCTGTAAGACCACCAATGTTGGTGTTAACAACCAGAGTTATTGTTTAACACTGGAGAGTAAAACAGTCCCATCAAAACCACGCCCCTCATTATCCTATTTCCCAGCATGCTCTACTGCTGGTCAATTTTTTTACGATTGTTTTTAAGTATCTGTTTTTGCATGTACATTGATTTATTGATTGATCTTATGCAACACAAAGATAAATAACATACATTTTTCTAAACTAATCCAATCAGTTAGTTCGATGTATTGCACCCGGTACTGAAATGGTTGTTCTGGTTTAAATGGTTTAGGTAGTGTTCTTATATCAAGCTTCCTAACCCTGACAGTCATTCTGAATGCAGGTAGCGGATGAATAAAAATTCCAATTGTAGGCCAATATCTAAGACCTTTTGATATATGTATTGTCATTGAGTTTTTATTGATAACATTTGCCTAGGAATTCACTTGGTGAAAGCCACATGTATTCAAGGGAAAATGTATATGAAAATTAGGCTTTACACCATACAGTGTTAAAACACCACAAAATGATTTACTATTATTTACCATACCCCTGTCTGTACATTATGCCCTGAATCTTTTCTACCATGCCCAGAAATCTGCTCCTTTTATTCTCTGTCCCCAACGTACTAGACGACCAGTTTTATTAGCCGTTAGCTGTACCCTCATTCTACTCCTCCTCTGTTCCTCAGGTGATGTGGAGGTTAACCCAGGCCATGTGTGTCCCCAGGCCCTCTCATTTCTGGACTTCTGTAACCGTAAAAACATTGGTTTCATGCATGTTAACATCAGAAGCCTCCTCCCTAAGTTTGTTTTACTCACTGCTTTAGCACACCCTGATGTCCTTGCCGTGTCTGAATCCTGGCTTAGGACTGCCACGAAAAATTCGGAGATTTCCATCCCCAACAACATTTTCCGTCAAGATAGAACTGCCAAAGGGGAGGAGTTGCAATCTACTGCAGAGATAGCCTGTAAAGTTCTGTCATACTTTCCAGGTCTATGCCCAAACAGTTCGAACTTCTAATTTAAATCGAATTTAATTTAATCTCTCCAGAAATAAGTCTCTCACTGTTGCCGCCTGTTATAGACCCCCCTCAGCTCCCAGCTGTGCCTTGGACACCATATGTGAATTGTTGCCCCCCATCTATCTTCAGAGTTCGTTCTGCTAGGTGACCTAAACTGGGATATGCTTAACACCACGGCCAATGTAAGCTAGATGCCCTCAATCTCACACAAATGATCAAGGAACCCACCAGGTACAACCGCAAATCCGTAAACATGGGCACCCTCACAGATATTATCCTGACCAACTTGCCCTCCAAATATATCTCTCCTGTTTTCAATCAGAATCTCAGAAATGCTTGTCTGCATCCGCTATGGGTCCACTGTCAAACGCTCCCTAAAACACTTCTGCGAACAGGCCTTTCTAATCGACCTGGCCCGGGTATCCTGGAAGAATATTGACCTCATCCCGTCAGCAGAGGATGCCTTGTTGTTCTTTAAAAGTCATTTCCTAACCATCTTAAATAAGCATGCCCCTTTCAAAAAAATGTAGAACTAAGAACATATATCAAATCAAATCAAATGTATTTATTTAGCCCTTCGTACATCAGCTGATATCTCAAAGTGCTGTACAGAAACCAAGCCTCTGCTGTTGCTAAAGAGTTGAAAACAGCAGGTTAGGGTTCCATAGCCGCAGGGTTCCATAGCCGCAGGCAGAACAGTTGAAACTGGAGCAGCAGCATGGCCAGGTGGACTGGGGACAGCAAGGAGTCATCATGCCAGGTAGTCCTGAGGCATGGTCCTAGGGCTCAGGTCCTCCGAGAGAGAGAAAGAAAGAAAGAAAAATATATAATTAGAGAGAGCATACTTTAATTCATACAGGACACAGGATAAGACAGGAGAAATACTTCAGATATGACAGACTGACCCTAGCCCCCCAAAACATAAACTACTGCAGCATAAATACTGGAGGCTGAGACAGGAGAGGTCAGGAGACACTGTGGCGCCATCCGATGATACCCCCGGACAGGGCCAAACAGGCAGGATATCACCCCACCCACTTTGCCAAAGCACAGCCCCCACACCACTAGAGGGATATCTTCAACCACCAACTTACCATCCTGAGACAAGGCCGAGTATAGCCCACAAAGATCTCCGCCACGGCACAACCCAAAGGGGGGGCGCCAACCCAGAAAGGAAGACCACGTCAGCGATTCAACCCACTCAAGTGACGCACCTCTCCTAGGGACAGCATGGAAGAGCACCAGTAAGCCAGTAATAGGGTTAGAGGCAGAGAATCCCAGTGGTGAGAGGGGAACCGGCCAGGCAGAGACAGCAAGGGCAGCTCGTTGCTCCAGAGCCTTTCCGTTCACCTTCACACTCCTGGGCCAGACTACACTCAATCATATGACCCACCGAAGAGATGAGTCTTCAGTAAAGACTTAAAGGTTGAGACCGAGTCTGCGTATCTCACATGGGTAGGTAGACCATTCCATAAAAATCGAGCTCTATAGGAGAAAGCCCTGCCTCCAGCTGTTTGCTTAGAAATTCCAGGGACAATTAGGAGGCCTGTTTCTTGTGACCATAGCGTACGTGTAGGTATGTACGGCAGGACCAAATCAGAGAGATAGGTAGGAGCAAGCCCATGTAATGCTTTGTAGGTTAGCAGTAAAACCTTGAGCTCTTGCCTTAACAGGAAGCCAGTGTAGGGAGGCTAGCACTGGAATAATATGATCAAATTCTTTGGTTCTAGTCAGGATTCTAGCAGCCGTATTTAGCACTAACTGAAGTTTATTTAGTGCTTTATCCGGGTAGCCGGAAAGTAGAGCATTGAAGTAGTCTAACCTAGAAGTAACAAAAGCATGGATCAATTTTTCTGCATCATTTTTGGACAGAAAGTTTCTGAGTTTTGCAATGTTACGTAGATGGAAAAAACCTGTCCTTGAAACAGTCTTGATATGTTCGTCAAAAGAGAGATCAAGGTCCAGAGTAACACCGAGATCCTTCACAGTTTTATTTGAGACGACTGTACAACCATCAAGATTCATTGTCAGATTCAACAGAAGATCTCTTTGTTTCTTGGGACCTAGAACAAGCATCTCTGTTTTGTCCAAGTTTAAAAGTAGAATGTTTGCAGCCATCCTTATGTCTGAAACACAGGCTTCTAGCGAGGGCAATTTTGGGGCTTCACCATGTTTCATTGAAATGTACAGCTGTGTGTCATCCGCATAGCAGTGAAAGTTAACATTATGTTTTCGAATGACATCCCCAAGAGGTAAAATATATAGTGAAAACAAAAACGAAACCTTGAGGAACACTGAAATTTACAGTTGATTTTTCAGAGGACAAACCATTCACAGAGACAAACTGATATCTTCCGACAGATAAGATCTAAACCAGGCCAGAACTTGTCTGTGTAGACCAATTTGGTTTCCAATCTCTCCAAAATAATGTGGTGATCGATGGTATCAAAAGCAGCACCAAGGTCTAGGAACAATGCTTCAGTCTGGTTTTAGACCCCACCATAGCACTGAGACTGCACATGTGAAGGTGGTAAATTACCTTTTAATGGCGTCAGACCGAGGCTCTGCATCTGTCCTCGTGCTTTGTATACATTGTTTGTCTTCAGGAAGGCAGTGAGTTGCTGCGCAACAGCTTTTTCTAATATTTTAGAGAGGAATGGAAGATTCGATATAGGCCGATAGTTTTTTATATTTTCTGGGTCACGGTTAGGCTTTTTCAAGAGAGGCTTTATTGTTGCCACTTTTAGTGAGTTTGGTTCACATCCGGTGTATAGAGAGCCGTTTATTATGTTCAACATAGGAGTGCCAAGCACAGGAAGCAGCTCTTTCAGTAGTTTAGTTGGAATAGGGTCCAGTATGCAGCTTGATGGTTTAGAGGCCATGATTATTTTCATCATTGTGTCAAGAGATATAGTACTAAAACACTTGAGTGTCTCCCTTGATCCTAGGTCCTGGCAGAGTTGTGCAGACTCAGGACAACTGAGCTTTGGAGGAATATGCAGATTTAAAGGGGAGTCCGTAATTTGCTTTCTAATGATCATGATCGTTTCCTCAAAGATGTTCATGAATTTATTACTGCTGAAGTGAAAGGCATCCTTTCTTGGGGAATGCTGCTTTTTTAGTTAGCTTTGTGACAGTATCAAAAATAAATTTCGGATTGTTCTCCTCAATTAAGTTGGAAAAATAGAATGATCGAGCAGCAGTGAGGGCTCTTCGATACTACATGGTACTGTCTTTCCAAGTTAGTCGGAAGACTTCCAGTTTGGAGTGGAGCCATTTCCGTTCCAATTTTCTGGAAGCTTGCTTCAGAGCTCGGGTATTTTCTGTATGGGAGCTAGTTTCTTATGACAAATGTTTTTAGTTTTTAGGGGTGCAACTGCATCTAGTGTTGCGCAAGGTTAAATTGAGTTCCTTAGTTAGGTGGTTAACTGATTTTTGTCTTCTGATGTCCTTGGGTAGGCAGAGGGAGTCTGGAAGGGCATCAAGGAATCGTTTGAGCTGTCTGAGAATTTATAGGACGACTTTTGATGCTCCTTGGTTGGGGTCTGAGCAGATTATTTCTTGCGATTGCAAACGCAATAAAATGGTGGTCCAATAGTCCAGGGTCATGAGGAAAAACATTAAGATCCACAACATTTATTCCATGGGACAAAACTAGGTCCAGAGTATGACTGTGGCAGTGCGTAGGTCCAGAGACATGTTGGACAAAACCCACTCGATGATGGCTCCGAAAGCGTATTAGAGTGGGGCTGTGGACTTTTCCATGTGAATATTAAACTCACCAAAATTTAGAATATTATCTGCTATGACTACAAGGTCCGATAGGAATTCAGGGAACTCAGTGAGGAACGCTGTATATGGCCCAGGAGGCCTGTAAACAGTAGCTATAAAAAGTGATTTGGTAGGCTGCATAGATTTTATGACTAGAAGCTCAAAAGACAAATTTAAATTTGCTATCGTAAATGTTAGCAACACCTCCGCCTTTGCGGGATGCAAGGGGGATATGGTCACTAGTGTAACCAGGAGGTGAGGCCTCATTTAACACAGTAAATTCATCAGGCTACAAATCTACTGTAGTACCCTTCTAACCCCAGGAATGACTTCACCTGCCTCTTGGTTCGGGGGACTGGCCACCTCCTAATGGCAGCGATTTTTTTTCTTGGGGTTTCACAATTTCTCTCCCGATCTGATAGCCCAGGTACTCCATCTTGGCGAGGCCCAGTTTGCACTTGTGGGGGTTCGCGGTCAGACCTGCATCCCTTAGCGCATCCACCATGGCCTGTAACCTACAAAGATGTGACTCCCAACGGTCACTGTGCACAATTATGTCGTCCAGATAAGCAGCTGCGTACTCACTGTGCGGCCGCAGGATGCGGTCCATGAGTTCCTGAAAGGTTGCTGGTGCCCCGTGGAGCCCGAAAGGCAGAACCCGGTAGTGGTATAGCCCCCCCGTGGTGGAGAAGGCAGTCTTCTCTCGGGAGGCCACTGCCAGTGGCACCTGCCAGTACCCCTTCATCAGGCCCAAGGTGCTGACATATCTCGCCATCCCCAAGTGGTCGACCAGTTCGTCCACCCAGGAGATGGGGTAGGCATTGAACTTACTGACCTCGTTCAGGCCCCGGAAGTCATTACAGAAGCGGATGGTTCCGTGGTGTAGCATTATGGGGCTAGACCACTCACTGTCTGACTCCAGTACCCCCATTTACCCCCAGTCCTGCTGGACTGCCACCCTCCGGGATCTGGTATCCGGTTTGGCCGTTTACGCACATTTTCTCCTGAACGGGTCTGGATATGATGTTCCACGAGATCCGTGCGCCCCGGCACCTCGGAGAACACGGCCAATTTCCGCTGGACCAACTCTCTGAGCTCTTGTCATTGGGTTGGACTGAGGTCTTCCCCCATTGCAACTTTGACCGAGGGCGGGCCCTGCTGTGGCCGGGTCCACGTTACGCACAGTGCCTTCCATGCGTGCCATTTCTTCAGTGAATTCACATGGTAAAGCTGGTGTTTTCTCCGCCCCGGTATGCTGACCTTATAGTTGATGTCGCCTACCCGCTCAACGATGTCGTAGGGTCCATGCCACGTAGCCAGGAATTTACTCTCCGTTGTAGGGATCACCACCAAGACCTTCTCACCAGGTTGGAACTCTCGTGGTTGGGCCCCCTGGTTATAGACACGCTCCTGGGCACATTGCGCCTGGGCCATGTGCTCCCTCCCACTGGCCAAATCGCTGTCATCCTCTCCCTCATCTCCTCCACATGTTCTACTACACTGTGAAGGGGGGTTGGCTGCTCTTCACAGACCTCCTTGGCTAGGTCCAGCAGCACGCGGGGCCGACGGCCATACAGGAGCTCAAAGGGGGAGAACCCTGTGGATGCTTGGGGTACCTCGCGCACTGAAAACATCAGGTGGGGCAGCAGCTGGTCCCAGTTCCTCCCGTCTCTCTCAATGACCTTATTCAGCATCTGTTTTAGGGTCTTGTTGAAGCATTCCACCATCCCGTCCGTTTGTGGATGGTACACACTGGTCCTCACCTGTTTTATTTGTAACAGATTGCAGACATCTTTCATCACCCAAGACATGATCGCGGTGCCCTGGTCCGTCAGGATTTCCTGCGGAATACCCACCCAGCTAAATAAATGGAAGAGGTATAACACGAGAAGGTGTCGTGCGATACCTTTTGCTGCCGCCGTGCGTAGCGGGATTGCCTCAGGATACCGGGTGGCGTAATCCACTAACTGGGCCATCCCGAACTGACCCGTGAGGATTCCAGTGTTGGGAGGTCCGTCTAGGGCCACCACCTCCATAAAGGGGAGCCTGAGGTCTTCCTCTCAAAGGTGGCTCGCTTGCCGGAGCGGGATCGTCTCCTTCCTCCGGGTCCGACTCGGGCCCAGTGGACACCTCTCGTGCCGGGGGTTGGGTTGCACAGGCCACCGTCCTTTTTCATTTTCTTCCTACCTCCCGTGCTCGCCTCCCCAGGTCCCTTCTCCACAGGGCCTGGAAGAGAGGGCAGTCTTGACCGAGGAGAATGGACATGGGTAGGTTAGGATCAGCTCCCACGTGAATCTAGCACTCCCCCCTTGGGGTGGTTATCCTCACTGGCACCGTTGGGTACCTCTTCGTGTCCCCGTGTACACAGGACACCGTCACCTCCTCGTCCCCTGGTTCATCCTTCCCCTCTCGTGTGAGCCACTGCGGGTGGGCCAGGGTCACCATGCTGCCGGAGTCTAGCAGAGCGTGGGTGTCGATGCCATCGATTCGTACAGGAACCATCGGAGGGGCTGTTTCGGTGTGCGCTCAACAGGAGGTGAAGTAACTCGCCATCCGGGTTAACCCAGAGCTGGGGGATGCGGAGGGCATGGCCTCCTCCCGGCCGGGACAGCAGAGCAGAGAAGAGCAGAGTAGAGTAGGGCAGAGTAAAGTAGAGCAGAGAAGGGCAAAGTAGAGTAGAGCAGAGCAGAGAAGGGCAGAGTAGAGTAGAGCAGAGAAGGGCTGAGTATAGTAGAGCAGGGCAGAGTAGAGCAGAGAAGGGCCGAGTAGAGTAGAACAGAGCAGAGTAGAGTAGAGCAGGGTAGAGCAGGGCAGAGTAGAGTAGAGTAGGGCAGAGTAGAGCAGGGCAGAGTAGAGTAGAGCGGAGAAGAGTAGAGTAGGGCAGGACAGGACAGAGTAAAGTAGGGCAGAGTAGAGCAGAGAAGAGTAGAGTAGAGCAGAGAAGAGTAGAGTAGGGCAGAGTAGAGCAGGGCAGAGAAGAGCAGAGCAGAGTAGAGTAGAGCAGGGCAGAGTAGAGCAGAGAAGGGCAGAGTAGAGCAGGGCAGAGTAGAGTAGAGTAGGGCAGAGTAGAGCAAAGAAGGGCCGAGTAGAGCAAAGAAGGGCAGAGTAGAGTAGAACAGGGCAGAGTAGAGCAGGGCAGAGTAGAGCAGGGCAGACTAGAGTAGAGCAGGGCAGAGTAGAGCAGGTCAGAGTAGACTAGAGCAGGTCAGAGTCAAATCCTACTCGGAACTTTTCAGTAAAGAGAAGGCTGGATTATCGTTGATATATAAAACATATCCCCACAAATCTAAACGTAGCAAGACAGACAAATTGTTTAGAAGTATGTTGGGTCAACATTAGAATCACCCAATAAAAATTGGTCACCGGTCAAATAGTACATTTATGTTCAGATGATTACAAATTCAATTTCCAGTCAAGAAACCAGTCTCTTCAGAAAAAAGTTTAATTTACAAAGAGCCAGTGGAAGTTTTACAGTGCAAATTTACACTCAGGAACACTTTGAGGTTCGCAGAACCGCAGTTTTAACAACAGTGCTAAAATTACAATTATAGCTGTAAATATGAATAGGACTACAGGCAGAGAGAGGCTCATAGAGGCTCTTATGGCATAACAGTTTTTGTAGAGACCGTCCGTCTGTGTGTGTGATTTACTGAATATAATCCGACCTGAATATTGAAAGAAACCCATGTGTTTTCAGTACATGAAGAGATATTTAAAGGCCCAGTACAGTCAAAAACATGATTTGCCTGTGTTTTATATATATTTCCACACTATGAGGTTGGAGTAATGCTGTGAAATTGTGAAAATTATGATAAAGCCCTATTAGTGTAAGAGCTGTTTGAATAGACCGCCTGAAATTTCAGCCTGTTTTGGGGGGATGGAGTTTTGGCCTGCCTGGTGAGATAATAATGAGTGTTCCAAACCTCTCTGCCAATAACAACTAGTTTTCAGTTTTCCCTTCCCCACTCAGTCCTAGCTATATTTTTGATTGAGAAATTGCTCATGCTAAGAAGGTATTTTTGTTTCTTTTTGACAATTTTAATTGAAAACAATCACAGTAAGTTACTTAATTATTTCCAAGAAATTATTTGATATTGAGATAAAAATGGCTGCATTGGAACATTCATAATCATGTCTGTTGAATTAATGGATGGGGTGATGTTTGACTTCTCAGGCCACTCTTATTACTAGTGAGGGCTGAGGATTGTACTTGCACACCGTGTGTTTTCTAAAGAAGATAAATAGTTTTTGTAATTACAGTGATTTCCCTGAGGAAATTATATGTGGAGCTCAGCTCTGGAAAATGATTGCAAATGTTGCTAAACCATTCTAATGTTCATGCTGCTCTCTCAAATCTCTTCACAACACCTCCTTCATACAGTTTGATAAAGAGTGCTTGGTCTAACCACATATCTACCGGGTTCAACCTCCCTCTCTTTAAGTCCCTTTTTAAAATGACTTTACACAACGGCTAATCGACTTTGTTGACATCATGACATTTAGTACTGCATGTACATGTGGAATGGTTCACTGTAAACATTCTCCTCCTCAGTCCTCTGCTTTCTACATGAACTCTCCAGGCCCTGTCTCCAGGCCCTGTCTCCAGGCCCTGTCTCCAGGCCCTGTCTCCAGGCCCTGTCTCCAGGCCCTGTCTCCAGGCCCTGTCTGGCATTACATACATAGGACCTATACATGTAACTTCAGCATCACAGCTTAGGGTTGGTTTCAAAACACTCGACAGCCTACGCTGAATGACTGCACCTCTTGTCTGTGCTGCTAGCTTGTCCTTATGTAACTGTAGGCAGCCAGATGGTACACAGCTCTTTCGCTCTCACTCCCTCTCTCTCTGCCATGTATAATACACTATCCAGGAGGATTGGCTGAAGAGTCACGATGTTCCATCATGTCTGCATGTCTTTTCAAACAGCTCTTACACTAAAATGGCATTACAATCATTTTCACAACCTCATAGTGTGGAAATATATATAAAACACAGGTGAATCTATTTTTTGACTTGCACTGGGCCTTTATCCCTATCCTGTGTGTGTAGGTGGATGGTGAAGATGTAACAGAGGTGGTTCGGAACCAAGGAACCATGTGATGAGTAACCTTGCCTGAGACCCGAAGACCTGTGTTAGCTTCCCAAGCTAATACCTAGGCTTTACCTCAGCGGGCTAACAGTCTTGTGGTGTACAGGAGATCCAGGTTTGAACCCAGTCGGTCACACAGGCCACATCCCGATCCCTGAGTTAGGCTGATGGAACAATATTACACTCTGTGTGTATTCATCCAACCGTCTGACTCTGGGCAGCGAGGCAGAGAAGCACCTGTGGTTGTGTTCAGTGGCAGTTCAGTGACTGTTTCACAATGTCATAGATGAAACATTTAGTAGTGCCCATGCAGGATGTGTCACAACTGACAGAAGTACGAGATGAGGGTGGGGATACACTTGGGTATACAGTAGAATTCAAACATATGAAACAGGGTTGAGGTTTGAAACCATGATGATGCTGTAACAACTCGAGAGAAATTCAGAGCATTATTATGTCCATATTGAAGTACCGTATATTGTATAGTCCAGGGCACTTATGCACTCATTAGAATCTTATTAACTTTGGTGAACCCATCTATTAGAGAAAGTCCTGCTTGCTCTCACAGTCACAGACAAAAAGGTCTTAGGATTGTCAGACAAACAGTTTCCCTGATAATCTCTCTATTGGGAAATAGTCTGGATATTCATCCCTCAGTCTGCCTTTTCTCTTGGAGAAGGAGACAGACAGACACACAAACCTCCTTGTTTCCACCCAAGAGCTCCCAGCCAAATCCCCAACACCTGCCACCACCGCAGCATCCTAGAGCAGCGTCAGCATCACACCCACACAGCCGTGTTATAGTCAAACAAGGGCAGCATTTTCTCCATTCTGGCCCCTTGTCTCCTGTCTATGTAAAGCCCAGAGAACTGGCCCTGGCTCGTGGGATGTCTCTCCTCAGCCAACTGGGGACATGGCCGTCCCTTACCCTGCTGCCCTACACCTGCCCAGAATGGGAGGTAGAAGCTCCCCTTGGTCTGCTGCTTAGACACTTTCTTGGGCCTCTTAAAGAGCTCGGCCTCCTGACTCTCAGGGACCATCCAGCCTGGCCTCTCCTTAAGTAGCTTGTCCCTGTCGGGCCTCACACTGCGCAGGAACTTCTTGAAGATATTGGTGGTCAGAGAGACCTTCCTGCAGATCTCCTGGGAGCGGCTGAGACAGAGAGGGTGGGCCGGGGAGTCGGGCCTGTCGGTCCAGCCAATCATCTCCTCCTTCTCCAGCTCAGGCAGGTCCAGCCAGTTTCCCACCAGGTCGGCGAAAACGTTGTCCCCCAGCACCAGCGGCTGCCGGTTCCGGCTGTGGCTCATGAGCGAGGAGGTCCAGTCTCTGGAGTCGTCCATGCTGTCCTGGGAGTAGTCGCTGTCTAGCGAGGGGCCTTCCCTGGACAGGCTGTAGAGAATGCCAGGGAGATCCAATACCTGGCCTGAGTGAGCCGGCTGATGATGCTCTGGAAACACTTGGCTAAGACGTGGGCCACAGTACTCCACCTGTGAGGTGGTGTATCCAGACACTCTGCGGGGGAGAGGGAGAGGCTGGTTCTCACTCTCAGTCTCTACTGTCTCCAGGCTGGAGGAAGAGGGCGAGGTGCCCAGGCTGCTCTGGTGTCCCCCCCGGCTGGATGTCCTGACCAGGGGGGGCCTCAGGGTCTCATCGTGGCCAAAGCCAATGGTAGCATTGGGGCTGGGGATAGGGCCAGGGCATGTGTCCTCTGCTGGTGGTAGGGCCGCCCTTTGGACAGACCTCCCTGAGATGTCTAGCTGCTCTAGCGCTGTCTGCACCTGTAGAAGCTTGAGTTCCTGAAGAGCCCCCATCATGGAGTTCATCTGAGCATGGAGGCCATCTCCTGCCTCCTTCATAGACACCTGTAGAGAGGGAGAGGAGGGAGAAAAAAACAACAGGGAAATGGCTAGTTAGCTTCACAAAAGGACCCGCAAAACTCATCCATTCAAGCACTTGACCCATAACCTTCTGTCAAACATCGACCATTGTTTTCATTGCCCCTGTACGGTTGAACTTATGTTAGATCACAGCACCTCTTAGGACAAATAAATGCACTCAAGGACAAACCAAAATGTACACATGGTACTAACATATGAATGAATTCTTCCTTTAGTGTTGCTACAGTTAATCGCTCTCTGCACTGTTGCCCTTTTGTGTTTTGAGGCCACACATGGTTTGTTCAGTCACGTGACCCATTTTGAATGATAGGGCCCCCATCTGGCCTGAATATGCGAGAGGACCCTGTCGCCCGGCAGCTGTAGGGAGGAGTAGCACTGACTGTAGCTCTCTCTCTTTCTCTGGGCCAGCATCCTGTGGGACTGAGCTTACGTCATGTGACCATGTTGTAACTGTTTCCCCTGCAACCAACTAATCCCTGAGGCAACAACCTGACCCCATGTCTTGTTAAAAATGAAGTCATGCACCCTGACTCACTTTGATATGATTGTTATGTCTTTGAAATTAAGAATACACAGAGGCGAATGCAACCTATTAAAAGCAAAGCTGTGTGATCTTACGTCAAATGTAGCTTTACAGAAATATAAAAAGATTTGCGGATATCCTTTTGAGAATAGCATGTTGTATTCGAACATTTGAATAGCGCATTGGTAAAATTGATAAAATAATGGATAACATTTCAGTAGTCTGATCAACTATGGGTTTTCACTGAACACAGATCTCTCTGAATATAGACAGCTTTCACCCTAGAACAACTCCTCCACCTGGGTAACACAATCTGCCCACCATACCAACAATGTAACATTATATGAGATTGCTCCAACTCCCATTAGAATACAAACATCGAAACAAGTAAGATAAAGTGCTGTTCAATACAATGACATATAGAAAACCTCTGGTCTGTCAATGTTCTTGAAACTTTTACAGGGCAGACACATCAACATTCACCTTTATATCAATTAAATATTTCAATTTAAGGGGCTTTACTGGCATGGAAAACATATGTTTACATTGCCCAGCATATCTCCCTCCATACGTCCTAGATCATCAATCTATCCATGAGTCTAAGATCCTAATAAATCAATTTACCTTGTTATAACTTTCCCAGAAGTCTTTCCCTTTCTCCTCTCTGTTGGCTGCTCTGTCAGTCCGTCTCTGCTCCCCTCTCTCTCACCTTTCAAACAGCCCTTCCTGTCAGCCCCTATATGAAGCCCCTGCCAATCAGGGCCAGTGCCTGTCCTGGTAGCCAATCAACTGTGTGTCTAGACGTTAATCCCTAACTGTGGGGGTGGGTTCACTCAAGCACACATTGATTGACACAGACCGGGTGAGAGTCAGCAGCAGTGGAAGTGGTTTTTGGGGTAACAGCAGGGTAAGTTCGGGTGTGAGGGTCGTTATGGGGGCCTTGCCATATGTTGTATTTTTTTTAACCTTTATTTAACTAGGCAAGTCAGTTGAAAACAAATTCTTATTTACCTTGGCCAAACACTCCCCTAACCCGGACGACGCTGGGCCAATTGTGCGCCGCAATTATGGGACTCCCGATCACGGCCGGTTGTGATTCAGCCCGGGATCGAACCAGGGTCTGTATTGATGCCTCTAGCACTGAGATGCAGTGCCTTAATCCATCTAGACGTGGCGCAGCGGTCTAAATTATTGAAGAACGGGACGTGGGTGGGTGTCATAAATCACAAGGTCAGTGGTACTGTATCTGGGTACCATTAGTGCCTAGTGGGAAAGCATTGGATCCTGTTTTACAGTAACTAACACAGTAGCATATGACAGACAGGAGAGTATCACCAGCAGTGATTGAGAGGTGAATATAATAATCTGCAAGTTTGTCCTAGTGTATGACTGTTGTTTTTATGTAACGACATGTTAATAACATGTTATAATGCTTCATATGTAAAGAGCCCTCTTGAATCACATTGAAAATACTTCATACTTTCATATTGAAAGAGTAACTCAAGTTAATCTGCATGAAAAATAATCTGTTGAATTTTGTAATTTGTCTACTTTTAACCGTTGCAAGAGCCACTGCACTGACAAACGCTAAACTGGCCTTTCAGTCCCACATATTCCAACAAAGATCATTACGCATCAAGAAGCACTTGAAAAGGTCTCATAGAAGATGTCATTTGAATCAATACGCAGCTCAGCTGACATTTCTACTGAAAATGAAAAGTAACATCAGTAGGCCTACTCTGAAGCATATGGAAAGATAGTGGAATAACTTAGGGTATGAATAACATTGGCAAAGGTCATATAATATGTCTATCTAAGCATATGCTGGAGACAAAGGAGTCTTTGTTCCTGAGTTGCCATTATAGAAGGAGAAGGTAATTGGAACAATGAGGTCATCTCTGTGTTCTCCTGCGGTTCTAGGCGCTAACACCTATGGTTGACTTCATTAGGTATAATTAGCTGGAGTCTTTAGAAGCTGGGGAACAGACTGTATATAATTACGTTTTACTTCAAACCACATCAAAGTTCAACAAAATGATGCACACTTTCCCAATTACAGACATCTCCATTAAACAACGTGGCTTTTTCAAAAACATTACACCAGTATGATTCAAAAGACTACGTCACAAGGTATAGAAGTTAACCTTCTACAGCTTCACTACAACCCCTGTTTGGAGATGCTACTATTCATCCTATTCTCATGGAATCTAGCTGGCTAACTTGTTCATTTTTTAATGCCTTGCTTACTGCTCCCTTCTCCGTGCCCCCAGATTTTTATTTTTAACTAGGCAGGTCAGTTAAGAACAAATTCTTATTTTCAATGACGGCCTAGGAACAGTGGGTTAACTGCCTTGTTCAGGGGCAGAACGACAGATTTTTACCTTGTCAGCTCAGGGATTCGATCTTGCAACCTTTCGGTTACTAGTCCAACACTCTAACCACTTGGCTACTTGCCACCCCAAATCATATCCTATAGCTGGCATCAGATTTTTGCTGGAGACTGACTGAGTGACTGCTCACCCCCCTGTCCCCCAGGGCAGAGTACTGTACCACCCCAGATGTTTACTGTAATGTGTTGCAGAGATGGCTTGAGTCAGTGACTCATAGAATACGGCTGCTATTCGCCTCCCTCTCATATTAACTGGAACAGACAGGCGCTGCTCCACATCCTCCAGGTCGAAATCTGTGAATCAGGAGCTTCAGGGCATGAAACACTGTGTGGTACCATTAACTTAAGCAATGTCTCAAATACTGACGCTAAGTCCGCAGCTTTCAGTAATGTTAGTGTGCTAGCATTACTTCAGCATTGTGATATGTTACTGTCTGCCTGTAACTGTCAGCTGTAAGGGTTTGGGGAATGACTGAGTATGTATTGAGAAGTAAGAGTGCAGGCTGAAGGCAATGCAGCCATCCTCACACACAAACTAAAGCTAAATAGTCAATGAAGAACTCAATACTCTCAAACTCTGGGAGTAATCGCTGCCAGTCTCGAATTAATGTTGGATGATCAGCCATTAAAGGCCCAGTGCAGAACAATGTATGTTTTTCCTGTGTTTTATATCAGATTGCACAACAGCTTATGAAACTAACATTGTAAATGTGTGAAATTTTTTATCACTGTTATTTCCTGATAGTTGCTGGTTCAACCTTGTTCAACCTGGACTCAGGGGTAGACGTCACATAATGAACACTCAAATAGATATGTTATGTTAGGTTTGGTATGGTATGTATCAATTTGTGGATGTAACATGATATGTTACGAATTACAATTCGTATTATATTTTACGAATTACAAATCGTATGATACAATATGTTAAGAATTTGAAATACGGATGATATGTTACAAATTCCAATTTATTGTGGCTAATGTTAGCTAGGTGAGCTAGGGGTTAAGGTTAAGAGTTAGGTTAAATAGTTAAGGGTTAGTGTTAGGTTTAGCTAACATGCTAATTAGTTGCAAAGTGGCTAAAAAGCAGTAAGTAGTTGCAAAGTTGCTAATTAGCTACATTTGTTAGTGATGAGATTCAAACCCGCAAACTTTGGATTACTATACGTTTGTGTTTTTTCCTTTAGTTTTTGCCTTCAGTAACCTTCTGTCTTATGTAACCAAACGTAACATATCATATTTATTTGAGTGTCATGGATTTTCGTTTACTATGTCACGTCTAGTCTATGAGACCAGCCTGGCTGGTTGAAAATACAATCTACACAGGACCTTCTACTCAGCAGGTTTGCATGGGTGGGAGTTTCGGTAAATTGGTTAATAAACCAGTAACAAAGAGAGTTCCAAACCTCTCTGCCAATAATAGCTAGTTTTCAGTTTTCCCATCCCACTCAGACCACTCCCAGACAGTCCGAGGTAAATTCTTGCTTGAGAAATATTTTTTTACAAAAACCTATTTTGCCCATTTTAATGGAAATCGATTACAGTAAGGTACTTAATTGTTACCCAGAAATTATTTGATATTGATATAAAACTGCTGCATTGGGCCTTTAAAAGTTAAGAAGGTGATGATGTCAGTGCTTCTTTCTTCAAATTCCTATAAACTGTTCGCTAAAAGCAGGAAAGGAGTGTTCAGTTAACACACATTAGTCATTGAATATGCATGAATGTGAATTAAATCCAACCCAGCATAAATAAACAAACACTATATTGCGCTCAGTTGAGATTAGGGTCTGTGCTCTTACGTGTTTTCTCATTCAGTTAAGGAGAAAATAAATGCGAGCAAACCTGACCCAGTTGGAATGGTTAAAGCCGGCTCCCTGTATGTGTGGTTGTTCGCAGAACCCTCATAAGGGACAGTCAACTAAACACCCTTATTTAATGTCATGAACGTAAAGAGAGCCATTCAGTGTTGTTGACCAGAGGCAGGGGAAATGGGAGGCCAAGGCCAGCTTATCAAACCCTGGGCTTTTAGAGAGGGCATTATCCCATAAACACACGCACATGCACGCACACGCACACACAAACATCCCCACAAACCCCCCACACACCTCTCATTGAGTATGAATGGTAGGCTGTGTTGGTCAGGAGCAGTAATAGGATGTGTGTTGGGGGCATACAGGCCATGCCTCTGTACTAGAGATGGTCAATATGGACAAAAATACAATTGACACAATAACGATAAATAGTTTATTACATGAATGTGCATCACAGTTTCTTTATTACCCTTTAAACTACTACTACTAGTTTGATTGTTGTAGCCGTGTTATAGAGCAGAGCCCTGTTGTGGGGTGAGCCGCTGCACTGCGCTGACCATAGAGCAGGGACCAGAGGTGGGGTGAGCCAGACCAGGCCTCCTGGGGCATCTAACACTGGGAGGTGGTCTAATGGGCAGTTTCCTGGCCTGAGTGAAGCGGGAGAGATTACCAAGCTACTTCTTTGGAAGAACCGTTTTGGAGACGGTTGGTGATCCAATCTGGAGCCTTGGCTCACAATGACCAACAGCAGAACAGAAAGTCTGTACATGCTGTGTGCTGTTCAAGTGAGCATTAGTTTACTATCCAAACAAAATGCACAACAATAACAATATCAAATGTTACTGCATCATTGTACTGCAAACGCTCGAGATAATTGTAATTACTTTATCTATTTTTGACTTGTCTATTTAACTAGGCAGGTCAGTTAAGAAAAAAGTATTATTTACAATGACAGCCTACCGGGAACAGTGGGTTATTTGCCTTGTTCAGGGGCAGAACGACAGATTTCTAACTTGTCATCTCGGGATTCAATCTAGCAACCTTTCAGTTACTGTCCCAATGCTCTAACCACTACAAACCTGCTGCCCCAATAACCATGAAATGAATTAGGTCTTGAGCAACTTGCTTATGTTTTCTGTTGAAGAATTGACTTTCACTGTGAATCACATTCATCAGATCTCTGTGCAGATTGGAGTGGCATAAATGCATTAGTCCTTGTGGGAGGTTATCAGCGATCTCTGAAACACAATGATCACATCATGCAGCTGCCAATGTGACCTCGGCCAATTTTAGCTGAGGGGAAGGAAGGGCTGGCTGGAGAATGGAACCACAGGAGAGGCTCCAAACAAACGAACAAGAGACCACTGCTCAGACTCAGAGCCATACCACTACCAGCCCAACGCCCTCGAGGTAACAAAGAATAAACAAACTCTGTGAGCACAGTAGCTTGGCTAACCACCTCAGGACATAACCACATTGCCAGAGATCACCTCTCAGAAGTTCCATGACCTTTACGGCTCACTCACACCCTCCTTTGAATAGAATTCCAAATTGACAGCCAGTTAGTTTAAATGTTGTGAAGCGAATAACAGCTATAGAAGAACCATGAAATGTTAGTATCAATATCAAAAGCTTTGATATCCTTTAGTCTCAGAGATAACAGCACCATGCAAGTGTTCAACTGCCATTTAGAAGATACTCAGGGGAACATTGAAAAGGACTGAGTCTTTGTGTGACTCATGATGAATCATCGTCGCTTAGCAACATTGTATTGTCAGGAACGGAAGAGTTTGTTTTGCCATGCAGGACTTCCATATGAAAGGAAATGTAAGTAAAGAGTCATGGTTAGGAGATCTATCAGGCTCTGGTATGTTTCCAGTAGTCAGCACAGGTTTAAATAGTCCCAGATATACGGGCGGCTGGTAGCCAGGCCAGGTTAGAGCGTTGGGCCTCTGCTGCCAATGACTGGAACGAACTACAAAAATCTCTGAAACTGGAAACACTTATCTCCCTCACTAGCTTTAAGCACCAACTGTCAGAGCAGCTCACAGATTACTGCACCTGTACATAGCCCACCTATAATCTAGCCCAAACAACTATCTCTTTCCCTACTGTATTTATTTTATTTATTTATTTATTTATTTTGCTCCTTTGCACCCCATTATTTTTATTTCTACTTTGCACATTCTTCCACTGCAAATCTACCATTCCAGTGTTTTACTTGCTATATTGTATTTACTTTGCCACCATGGCCTTTTTTTGCCTTTACCTCCCTTATCTCACCTCATTTGCTGACATCGTATATAGACTTGTTTATACTGTATTATTGACTGTATGTTTGCTTTACTCCATGTGTAACTCTGTGTCGTTGTATGTGTCGAACTGCTTTGCTTTATCTCGGCCAGGTCGCAATTGTAAATGAGAACTTGTTCTCAACTGGCCTACCTGGTTAAATAAAGGTGAAATAAAATGTAAAAAAAAAAACAAAACAAATTGGGACAGCAACGCTGAGCTGGCAGGTTGGAAATATCTGCTGTTCTGCCCTTGAGCAAGGCAGTTAACCTTCTCAACAACTGCACCGATTATGTAGATTAAGGCATCCCCCTGCACCTCTCTGATTCAGAGGGGTTGGGTTAAATGCATTCAGTTGTGCAATTGACTAGGTATCAAATGAAATCAAACTTTATTTGTCACATGCGCCGAATAGAACAAGTGTAGACTTTACCGTGAAACTCTTACTTACAAGCCCTTAACCAACAGTGCAGCTCAAGAAGAAGATCAAATATTTACCAAGTTGGCTAAAATATAAAGTAATAATAAAAAGTAACACAATAAGAATAACAATAATGAGGCTATATACAGGTGGCACCAATACCGAGTCAGTGTACAGGGGTACAGGCTAGTTGAGGTAATCTGTACATGTAGGTGGGGGCGAAGTAACTATGCATAAGTAACAAACAAACAGCGAGTAGCAGCAGTGTACAAGAGGGGGGAGGGTCAATGTAAATTGTCCGGTGGCGATTTTTATGAATTGTTCAGCGTTCTAATGGCTTGGGGGTAGAAACTGTTAAGGAGCCTTTTGGTCCTAGACTTGGTGCTCCGGTACCGCTTGCTGTGCGGTAGCAGAGAAAACAGTCTATAACTTGGGTGACTGGAGTCTCTGAGAATTGTATGGGCTTTCCTCTGACACCGCCTATTATATAGGTCCTGGATGGCAGGAAGCTTGGTCCCAGTGATGTACTGGGCCGTACGCACTACCCTCTGTAGCACCTCGTGGTCAGATGTCGAGCAGTTGCCATACCAGGCGGTGATGCAACCAGTCAGGATGCTCTCGATGGTGCAGCTGTAGAACCTTTTGAGGATCTGGGGACCCATGCCAAATCTTTTCAGTCTCCTAAGGGGGAAAAGGTTTTGTTGTGCCCTCTCCACGACTGTCTTGGTATGTTAGGACAATGATAGTTTGTTGGTGATGTGGGCACCAAGGAACTTGAAACTCCCGACCCGTTCCACTACAGCCCCGTCAATGTTAATGGAGACCTGTTTGGCCCGCCTTTTCCTGTAGTCCACGATCAGCTCCTTTGACTTGCTCACATTGAGGGAGAGGTTGTTGTCCTGGCACCACACTGCCAGTTCTCAGACCTCCTCCCTATAGGCCGTGTCATTGTTGTTGGTGATCAGGCCTACCACTGTTGTGTCATCAGCAAACTTAATGATGGTGTTGGAGTCGTGTTTGGCCACGCAGTCATGGGTGAACAGGGAATACAGTAGGGGCCTAAGTACACACCCCTGAGGAGCCCCAGTGTTAAGGATCAGCGTGGCAGATCCTTGTCCCCTTTCAAAGTCCACTGTTCAGTTTGACCTCTTGACACCACACTTTCCCACACATAGTGCTGCGCTACCTACCAGCTAAGGCGGGTGGATCAGAGGGTCAAGTCAAGGTCTATTGCAGATGTTTGTCATTTTCTTGACATTACAGAGACCCCAGATGATAAAACAGTCCATAAAATGAGACATAACATCCACATGTACAATAAGAAGACTGTAGACTTGGATCATAAGGCTAAACTACTGCCCGTATTCTATTCTTTTCCACTCTATTCTAGTGCCCTTATACACACCCTTGCTTTTCCCCACTGGCATAATGGTACAGTGTACCTCTGTGCCATGGGTGTTCAGGGAACCAGGAATGGGAAGACACAGACAGACATGTGTGAACATTGGCATGGGCAACACAAGCGAATTCAGTGCAGACAACCCAGAAGCCACAGAAGAGTAATGTTGCAGACCTTGCATGCCTTGCCATGGCCATGTGGGTTAAGTTTAAATTAACATCCTTCACAGTTTAAAAGGAGTTTGAAGAGAGTGTATAGCCTATACACGCCTCGGTGGTTAGGAATATGAATATAAGAATATTAAAAGAAGCAGCAGTTGAATATGAAAAGAAAAGGCAGCAGGAAGCTTGACCATTCATTATACTGTACCATTTCTTCCCGTTCATGGCGCCCAGACGCATGCACAACGGTCTGCAAAAAGTACATGATATGATGTTCGCACTGAACTATTTGATTTGCTTGAGTAAACCATTTATAAACGGAGTCAATTGCACCGTGCCTTATTATGCAACCCCCCCACGTTGCAAAATCTGGTCGAAACAACGTTAATTCCACATCATTTCAACAAAATAATTAAATGGGGATGACGTTGGAATCAACGTGGAAAAGTGATTGGATTTGCAAAAAGTCATCAACGTTAGTCTTTAATTTTTTTTTTACACAACTTTTAACCTAAATCCAATGACATAGTGACATTTGTTGTTGATTTCACGTTAGTTGACAATTGAAATGTTGAAATGTCTGTGCCCAGTGGGCTAGCTGTATAACAATAACGAAATATTAACGTGTATATTTAGCTGCTGTTTACTCTTTTATTACCTAGTTGCATTTTAACTTGCAAAAATCTGAATGCAAAACCTGAATGTATATACTTAAATTGTATATCAGAACGGTATTTACAGTAAAAACAAAACAATCAAAACAAACATACATTGTATACTATAACATGCAGAAAACTCAAATAAGACAACATACCAGTTCCTGCTTCAGACGTCTTAAGCAAGTATCCATATTTTTTTTGCTCTGACTCGGGAAGCTGTCGTTCTATTTTTGTAGATGTAAGCTTTTTCAACTAAGATTCTAGCTCGTTCTTTCAAGCATGTCTCTAACAAATGTCACTCCCGTAGTATAGGCCATTAAATTGTGCGCAGAAAAAAATATACTTTGATAAAGAGACGACTCTCGTCCTGACGATGGAACGCTGTAAAGACGCTCTTGTTCTGGATTGCGCGCGTCTTGTCATGTGGATTCCAAAGGCATGAACTCTAAAATCTGTCACTCTGTGTATATCTGTGTATATTTAATGATTGTTAAACCCAAAGCATGCTTTAGGTTTGCACGGCTGCCTGTCGATATCTCCGACTTGTCATCCCATGCCTTGCTTACAGTGTGCAACCTATATTTTTTTCTCATTCATGAGAAGCGCTTCGGTTGATCATCCAATGAGGTTGCGATTTTTTATTTCGCACAGTGCTGACGCTGTTGGAGCCGTAATTAAAAAGGCATGTATTTGCAATAGAGGTCAGGTTATGCGCTATGTCCTTGTGGTATTGAAATGAATCAATCTACATTTAGTTGAAAATATATAGTAGGTCTATATGTTGACAGTATTTTAGACTATATAAAATACACATTTGAATGAACTACAGTAACAATTTCACTGGTGTGAAGACACCTGTTCATTTGAAATTATTTAAATGTAATTGAAATGGAATGTAAGGCCCCGTGTTTGACACACAGATGATGATTGGTTGAAAGCTAGTTGTGTTATGCTTGACATTGGTGGTACAAGCATAATTCACATGATCAGTTCCACATGTGGGTAAGCAGACCCATGAGCCACTGTGGGCTCTTTTTGTGGCCGCCACCCCCATCAAAGTTGCCCAAATCTGAAAAAAGGTTTTACTCAGAGGAAGTGTTGAGGGAAGTGACTGCTAATAGGAGCAGTACATAGGTTATATCAGGAGGGCAGAACATTGTCACCCTCACAGCAAGGAAGCACCTGAGTGACAGTCCTTTGTTGTGTGATCCCTGACCTGGATACAATACTAACTCAGCGGAGGAAGGAAGGGGTTGAACCTGACCTGCACTCCATTCATAGGTCTTCCGCTCTTGCAGAAGTGACATGCCTCTTGTATTGCAGACAGAGACACTTTGACCAGAATTCAGAAATGGAACTGGGAGCTCCAGAGCTCCTGGTGTATGACCTGATTCCATCTAAATACCATTATCATCTTTGTTTTTGTATCTGCCCTGCTGGGCTTTCCCAGGTGGATGTGAGAGAAGGAAGTAGCTCCGACTCCAACTCCAAAAGCAAGGAAATGGGCAGGATGTATGAATTAATTATCTGAAACATCAGTGTACTTTAGGGAGAGAGGCTTCTGCCTTCAACCCGCTGTCTCCTGAAACAGTGTACTTTAGGGAGAGAGAGAGAGGCTGCTGCCTTCAACCCGCTGTCTCCTAAAACATCAGTGTACTTTAGGGAGAGAGAGGCTTCTGCCTTCAACCCGCTGTCTCCTAAAACGTCAGTGTACTTTAGGGAGAAAGAGAGAGGCTGCTGCCTTCAACCCGCTGTTTCCTAAAACATCAGTGTACTTTAGGGAGAAAGAGAGAGGCTGCTGACTTCAACCCGCTGTTTCCTAAAACATCAGTGTACTTTAGGGAGAAAGAGAGAGGCTGCTGCCTTCAACCCGCTGTCTCCTAAAACATCAGTGTACTTTAGGGAGAAAGAGAGAGGCTGCTGACTTCAACCCGCTGTTTCCTAAAACATCAGTGTACTTTAGGGAGAAAGAGAGAGGCTGCTGCCTTCAACCCGCTGTCTCCTAAATCATCAGTGTACTTTAGAGAGAGAGGCTGCTGCCTTCAACCCGCTGTTTCCTAAAACATCAGTGTACTTTAGGGAGAAAGAGAGAGGCTGCTGCCTTCAACCCGCTGTCTCCTAAAACATCAGTGTACTTTAGAGAGAGAGGCTGCTGCCTTCAACCCGCTGTTTCCTAAAACATCAGTGTACTTTAGAGAGAAAGAGAGAGGCTGCTGCCTTCAACCCGCTGTTTCCTAAAACATCAGTGTACTTTAGGGAGAAAGAGAGAGGCTGCTGCCTTCAACCCGCTGTTTCCTAAAACATCAGTGTACTTTAGGGAGAAAGAGAGAGGCTGCTGACTTCAACCCGCTGTTTCCTAAAACATCAGTGTACTTTAGAGAGAAAGAGAGAGGCTGCTGCCTTCAACCCGTTGTCTCCTTTTATTAGCCAGCTTGATTTCACACCATTGTTAATATGGTATTATAATAAAGAGAAATCACCATTGTTAATATGTTAGAAATATCAGAGTTGTTATTATGTTAGAGAGATCACAGTTGTTCTTATGGTGTCATGCTAGAGAGATCACAGTTGTTATTATGGTATTATACTAGAGAGAGAGAGAGAGAGAGAGAGAGAGAGAGATCACTTTTGTTAATATGGTATTATGCTAGAGAGAGAGAGAGAGATCACCATTGTTAATATGGTATTATGCTAGGGAGAGAGAGAGAGAGAGAGAGAGAGAGAGAGAGATCACCATTGTTAATATGGTATTATGCTAGAGAGAAAGTTAGAGAGATCACCATTGTTAATATGGTATTAAGCTAGAGAGAAAGTTAGAGAGATCACCATTGTTAATATGGTATTATGCTAGAGAGAGAGAGAGATCACCATTGTTAATATGGTATTATGCTAGAGAGAGAGAGAGATCACCGTTGTTAATATGGTATTATGCTAGAGAGAGAGAGAGATCACCGTTGTTATTGTTGTATTATGCTAGAGAGAGAGAGAGATCACCGTTGTTAATATGGTATTATGCTAGAGAGAGAGAGAGATCACCGTTGTTAATATGGTATTATGCTAGAGAGAGAGAGAGATCACCGTTGTTAATATGGTATTATGCTAGAGAGAGAGAGAGATCACCGTTGTTAATATGGTATTATGCTAGAGAGAGAGAGAGATCACCGTTGTTAATATGGTATTATGCTAGAGAGAGAGAGAGATCACCGTTGTTATTGTGGTATTATTGTCACGCCCTGGCTTTAGTTATCTTTGTTTTCTTTATTATTTTGTTTAGGTCAGGATGTGACATGGGGGAATTATGTGTTTTGTCTGGTCTATCGTTGTCTCTGATTGGGAACCATATTTAGGCAGCCATATTCTGTGGGTACTTTGTGGGTGATTGTCTTCTGTCTTTGTGTCATTGCACCAGATAGGACTGTTTCGGTTTTCACATTTGTTGTTTAGTATTTTGTAGTGTTCTCGGTTATCGTCTATATTAAAGATGTTGAACACTAACCACGCTGCATTTTGGTCCTCCTTTCCTTCAACGGAAGAAAACCGTTACAATTATGCTCTCTATTATGCTAAAGAGAGAGATCACCATTGTTATTATGGTATTATTCTAGAGAGAGAGAGAGATCACCATTGCTATTATGGTATTATTCTAGCGAGAGAGAGATCACCATTGTTATTATGGTATTATGCTAGAGAGAGAGAGAGAGAGATCACCATTGTTAATATGGTATTATTCTAGAGAGAGAGAGAGATCACCATTGTTATTATGGTATTATTCTAGAGAGAGAGATCACCATTGTTATTATGGTATTATGCTAGAGAGAGAGAGATAACCATTGTTATTATGGTATTATGCTAAAGAGAGATCACCGTTGTTATTATGGTATTATGCTAGAGAGAGAGAGAGAGAGAGAGAGAGAGATCACCATTGTTAATATGGTATTATGCTAGACAGAGAGAGATCACCATTGTTAATATGGTATTAGAGAGAGAGAGAGAGAGAGAGAGAGAGAGAGAGATCACCATTGTTAATATGGTATTATTCTAGAGAGAGAGAGATCACCATTGTTAATATGGTATTATTCTAGAGAGAGAGAGAGATCACCATTGTTATTATGGTATTATGCTAGAGAGAGATCACCGTTGTTATTATGGTATTATGCTAGAGAGAGAGAGAGAGAGAGAGAGAGATCACCATTGTTAATATGGTATTATGCTAGACAGAGAGAGATCACCATTGTTAATATGGTATTAGAGAGAGAGAGAGAGAGAGAGAGAGAGAGAGAGAGAGAGAGAGATCACCATTGTTAATATGGTATTTTGCTAGAGAGAGAGATCACCATTGTTAGTATGGTATTATGCTAGAGAGAGAGAGAGCGAGAGAGAGAGAGAGATCACCATTGTTAATATGGTATTATGCTAGAGAGAGAGAGAGAGAGAGAGAGAGAGAGAGAGAGAGAGAGAGAGAGAGAGAGAGAGAGAGAGAGAGAGATCACTGTTGTTATTATGGTATTATGCTAGAGAGAGAGAGACACATCCTGATAGATAAACATGTCCACCAAAATAATACCAAAATATATGCTTGCTTTATCGACTTGCAAAAAGCATTTGATTCTATTTGATTCTGTTCTACAAAGTTATTGAAAGTGGTGTAGGGGGTAAAACATATGACATAATTAAATCAATGTATACTGGCAATACGTGCAGCATTAAAATTGGCAAGAAAAGAACAGAATTCTTTAACCAGGGGCGGTGCCTTCGTAAGGGTTGCAATCTAAGCCCTGCACTCTTCAATATTTACATCAACGAATTGGCCACTACTCTAGAAAAATCCTCAGCCCCTGGTGTTAGTCTCCACAATTCAGAAGTTAAATGCCTACTCTTCGCAGATGACCTATGCCTGCTACCACCCACAGCACATAGCCTACAGCAGAGCCTGGACCTGCTAGAGCAGTACTGCCAGACCTGGGCCCTGGCAGTAAACCCCCAAAAGACTAAAATAATGATTTTTCCAGAGAAGATCCAGATCTCAGGGAATTAGACCAAAGTTCTCAATTGGTACAACATATATAGAGTACTGCACACACTACAATTACTTAGGTTTAAACATACGCTCAACTGGACACCTTAATGAGGCAGTGAATGAACTGAGAGAGAAAGCACGCAGGGCATTCTACTCCATTAAAAAGCTAATTAAAATTGAAATACCTATTAAAATTAGGATAAAACTAATTGAATATGTCATTGAACCAATTGCACTTTATGGCAGCGAGGTGTGGGGTCCACTTGCAAAACAAAATTTCATCAAATGGGACAAACACCCCATTGAAACCCAGCATGCAGAGGTATGTAAGATTCTCCTACATATCCAGAGGAAAACTACAAACAATGCATGCAGGGCAGAATTAGGCCAATATCCACTAATAATAAAAACTCAAAAAAGAGCAATTAAGTTTTGAAACATCTAAAATACAGTGACCCCCTCTCATATCACTACCAAGCCCTGCAATGCCAAGAGCTGAGCAAAGAAAAGAGTCCCCTCATCCAGCTGGTCCTGGGGCTGAGTTCACAAACCTGTTCTACTAACACACTGAAGCCTCAGGACCAGAACATCCAATCAATCAGGATAAACCAAATTACAACACAGTCAAAACAAAACTATATTGCTTATTGGGAAACACAAGCACAAACACAAAGTAAAATGCAGTGCTATCTGGCCCTAAATTGACAGTACACTGTGGCTAAATATTTGACCATGGTTACTGATCAAAACCTTAGAAAAACCTTGACAAAGTACCGGCTCAGTGAGCACAGCCTTGCCATTGAGAAGGGTAGACACAGGAAAACCTGGCTCCCTGTAGAGGAAAGGCTGTGCAACCACAGCAGAACCTGGCTCCCTGTAGAGGAAAGGCTGTGCAACCACTGTACCACAGCAGAACCTGGCTCCCTGTAGAGGAAAGGCTGTGCAACCACTGTACCACAGCAGAACCTGAGACAGAGCTGCATTTCCCGACAAAATGTAAAAAATATAAAACAATTAGAGAGTGTCATTTCCCCAAATTTGAAACCCCTTTTCAAGGTTTCAAAGACCTCTCTGATGAGAGTAGGCTACCTGTCCTGTTGGGGGAGGACGCAGAGAGCTGTGGGTTGGCAGCGCACTACATTGAAGACCTCTCTGATGAGAATAGGATACCTGTCCTGTTGGGGGAGGACGCAGAGAGCTGTGGGTTGGCAGCGCACTACATTGAAGACCTCTCTGATGAGAATAGGATACCTGTCCTGTTGGGGGAGGACGCAGAGAGCTGTGGGTTGGCAGCGATGAAGACCTGTCCTGTTGGGGGAGGACGCAGAGAGCTGTGGGTTGGCAGCGCACTACATTGAAGACCTCTCTGATGAGAGTAGGATACCTGTCCTGTTGGGGGAGGACGCAGAGAGCTGTGGGTTGGCAGCGCACTACATTGCTGCCTGCCATAAGATGAGGGACAGTGTCTGACAGACCAATCAACCTACTATACTGTATGCTTATTGTTATTGTTAAATGTATGGTTATTTTGACACTTGCTTATTGTTGTTACTGTTGTCCCGTTGACAATTTTGATTCTCATTTTTACATTGTAAATATCCAAAAATAAGCTTTGGCAATATGTACATTGTTACGTCATGCCAATAAAGCTAGAGATTATGCTAGAGAGAGAGAGATCATTGTTGTTATTATGGTATTATGCTAGAGATGCTCTTGTTTCTATGGTATTTTGCTAATATGTTTGCAAGATAAACTTGCATTTTACAGTCGGTCTTCTTGTTGCATGTTGCATTCATTCAGATGCAATGAGAAGCTCTGTTACTGTTGTAGCGGTATTTAGAGTTTCTTGCCTCCCGCCATAGTGTAATGGGAATCATGTCACATATGACAACCTTACTTTCTTTTAGTAAAGAATGTGAACACATGCGTGACCCTGACCTGCAGCTGCCCGCCTGTATGTTCCCACTTCCCCCAGCAGCTACCAGGACTAAGATGTCTGCGGAAACATGTCCAGCGCCAGACCACACAACAACTGTTCTCCATCTATCATTCATTGTCCCATTGCAGCGGCAAAGAACATGCTTTTAGATAGTGGTTATTGAGTTGAGTACTGGGCAGTGCATCTTGTCTTCAGTTTCTGGTCAACCATCTGCTTCACACCCAATTCCATGTACTATTGTTTATGTTGGAGTGAGTGCTCACCCAGTGCGAGCAAAATTGTCCCAATGTGCCATCATTGTCTTGCACAGTTTCTCCTCATCATCGTCGACTGTCACTGTACCTCTCATGAAGGGATTAAGGGAGAAGATAAGGACTGATCGGATGTTACCTTGTTTTGAAATTAATATGATCTCCACAAGCTGCTTTCTAAAATGTAGCAACGCTGGCTCAATGGTTGAAGACAGGCCTAACCTGACCCCTTGTGGCTGTCATTGGAATAACATAATAATATCAGAGTGCTATATGATTCTCATTGCACTATTTTACATTGAAGGTAAAGTGTAACCATTTCAACCAAGAATTTCAGCATTTGAACCACCAAGAAGAAATGCACTTGTAAAATAACCGTATATGCCTCTGCTAGTAATAACTTCTAATCATTTCCTCAACTTGTGGCGCTCACCAACTCCTCTTCACTTTTCTCTCTCATATACTTAGCAAACTGCTCAGTAGTTGTGTGGTCCAACCAAAGATGATTGATAAATTAAGATGTCTTACTCAGGCCATGTACCATTGAAAGAAATGGTCACAATTCCACTCTACTTATGGGGTGGCTCTACCATTGGCACCAATGCGATAGCAACTGGGTCTCGTCTACTTAGTTAGCTTCCTCTTCCGTCTCTGGTCACACCTTCAAGTTAACCACAATCTGGCCATGTAGGCTCTGTTTAGACAGGCAGCCCCAATTCAGATTTTTTTCTCTCACTAATTGGTCTTTTGAACAACCAGATCAGCTCCGAAAAAGATCTGATGTAAAAACAGATCTGATGATTGGTCAAAAGACCAACTAGTGGAAAAAAGATCAGAATTGGGCTGCCTGTGTTAATGCAGCCATTGAGTTTTGTGCATATGCGATTGTATACATTTAAATAGAGAATGGGGAGGGACAACCAATAAATCATAAGCCTGTCATATCACAAATGATGTGATACACGCTACCACATCTGTATTGAAAGACTGGGTGCATATAGCAAAAGTGAGTAGAATGAATGTTTTTGTTCTTTAGTTCACCTGCAAACTGCCATATGGCTCAATCTGCTCCAGATGTGGTTTCACTCAGGGTAACAACAGCCAGCTTGAGGAATGAACCTATTCACTTTTAATGAGGCAGGATGATAGGCACCTGAAGAACAGAACACGTGATATGAGCTGCAGTAATATGTCTCATTACTTCTCTGTTGTAGTTCTTTGTACCAAATTCATGTGTGAAAAATGACATGGAAATGTCCACAACTGTTCACGAAAAGAAAGCTCACAAGCCAGGTTTGGGTGGCAGATGAAATATCTTTATCTGACACTACTTTATAGTCATTATGACACATAGACAAAGTCACGTGATAAACACCATCGGACAGATAATATGGAGCAGACAGAAAAACAGAGAGCACGGAGCAGACAGAGAAACAGAGAATAGGAGCAGACAGAAAAACAGAGAGCACGGAGCAGACAGAAAAACAGAGAATACTGAGCAGACAGAAAAACAGAGAATACAGAGCAGACAGAACAACAGAGAGCACGGAGCAGACAGAGAAACAGAGAGTACGGAGCAGACAGAACAACAGAGAGTACGGAGCAGACAGAACAACAAAAAGTACGGAGCAGACATAACAACAGAGAATACGGAGCAGACAGAAAAACAGAGAGCACGGAGCAGACAGAATAACAGAGAATACAGAGCAGACAGAGAAACAGAGAATAGGAGCAGACAGAAAAACAGAGAATACGGAGCAGACAGAAAAACAGAGAATACGGAGCAGACAGAAAAACAGAGCAGACAGAAAACAGAGAATACGGAGCAGACAGAAAAACAGAGAATATGGAGCAGACAGAAAAACAGAGAATACAGAGCAGACAGAAAAACAGAGAATACGGAGCAGACAGAAAAACAGAGAATACGGAGCAGACAGAAAAACAGAGAATACGGAGCAGACAGAAAAACAGAGAATAAAGATCAGACAGAAAAACAGAGAATACGGAGCAGACAGAAAAACAGAGAATACAGAGCAGACAGAAAAACAGAGAATACAGAGCAGACAGAAAAACAGAGAATACGGAGCAGACAGAAAAACAGAGAATACGGAGCAGACAGAAAAACATAGAATACAGAGCAGACAGAAAAACAGAGAATACGGAGCAGACAGAAAAACAGAGAATACGGAGCAGACAGAAAAACAGAGAATACGGAGCAGACAGAAAAACAGAGAATACGGAGCAGACAGAAAAACAGAGAATACAGAGCAGACAGAAAAACAGAGAATACGGAGCAGACAGAAAAACAGAGAATACAGAGCAGACAGAAAAACAGAGAATACGGAGCAGACAGAAAAACAGAGAATATGGAGCAGACAGAAAAACAGAGAATACGGAGCAGACAGAAAAACAGAGAATACAGAGCAGACAGAAAAACAGAGAATACGGAGCAGACAGAAAAACAGAGAATACAGAGGAGACAGAAAAACAGAGAATACAGAGCAGACAGAAAAACAGAGAATACGGAGCCGACAGAACAACAGAGAATACGGAGCAGACAGAAAAACTGAGAATACAGAGCAGACAGAAAAACAGAGAATACGGAGAAGACAGAAAAACAGAGAATATGGAGCAGAGAGAAAACCAGAGAATATGGAGCAGACAGAAAAACAGAGATACGGAGCAGACAGAAAAACAGAGAATACGGAGCAGACAGAAAAACAGAGAATACAGAGCAGACAGAAAAACAGAGAATACGGAGCAGACAGAAAAACAGAGAATACAGAGCAGACAGAAAAACAGAGAATACAGAGCAGACAGAAAAACAGAGAATATGGAGCAGACAGAAAAACAGAGAATACAGAGGAGACAGAAAAACAGAGAATACGGAGCAGACAGAAAAACAGAGAATACGGAGCAGACAGAAAAACAGAGAATACAGAGCAGACAGAAATACAGAGAATACGGAGAAGACAGAAAAACAGAGAATATGGAGCAGACAGAAAAACAGAGAATATGGAGCAGACAGAAAAACAGAGAATACGGAGCAGACAGAAAAACAGAGAATACGGAGCAGACAGAAAAACAGAGAATACAGAGAAGACAGAAAAACAGAGAATACGGAGCAGACAGAAAAACAGAGAATACAGAGAAGACAGAAAAACAGAGAATACAGAGCAGACAGAAAAACAGAGAATACGGAGCAGACAGAAAAACAGAGAATATGGAGCAGACAGAAAAACAGAGAATACGGAGCAGACAGAAAAACAGAGAGCACGGAGCAGACAGAACAACAGAGAGTACGGAGCACACAGAACAACAGAGAGTACGGAGCAGACAGAAAAACAGAGAATACGGAGCAGACAGAAAAACAGAGAATACAGAGCAGACAGAAAACAGAGAATACAGAGCAGACAGAAAAACTAAGAATACAGAGCAGACAAAAATACAGAGTATAGGAGCAGACAGAAAAACAGAATACGGAGCAGACAGAAAAACAGAGAATACGGAGCAGAAAGAAAAACAGAGAATACGGAGCAGACAGAAAAACAGAGAATACGGAGCAGACAGAAAAACAGAATACGGAGCAGACAGAAAAACAGAGAATACGGAGCAGACAGAAAAACAGAATACGGAGCAGACAGAAAAACAGAGAATAGGGAGCAGACAGAAAAACAGAGAATACGGAGCAGACAGAAAAACAGAATACGGAGCAGACAGAAAAACAGAATACGGAGCAGACAGAAAAACAGAGAATACAGAGCAGACAGAAAAACAGAGAATACAAAGCAGACAGAGAAACAGAGAATAGGAGCAGACAGAAAAACAGAGAATACGGAGCAGACAGAAAAACAGAGCAGACAGAAAACAGAGAATACGGAGCAGACAGAAAAACAGAGAATATGGAGCAGACAGAAAAACAGAGAATACAGAGCAGACAGAAAACCAGAGAATATGGAGCAGACAGAAAAACAGAGAATACAGAGCAGACAGAAAAACAGAGAATACAGAGCAGACAGAAAAACAGAGAATACAGAGCAGACAGAAAAACAGAGAATATGGAGCAGACAGAAAAACAGAGAATACGGAGCAGACAGAAAAACAGAGAGCACGGAGCAGACAGAACAACAGAGAGTACGGAGCACACAGAACAACAGAGAGTACGGAGCAGACAGAAAAACAGAGAATACGGAGCAGACAGAAAAACAGAGAATACAGAGCAGACAGAAAAACAGAGAATACGGAGCAGACAGAAAAACAGAGAGCACGGAGCAGACAGAACAACAGAGAGTACGGAGCACACAGAACAACAGAGAGTATGGAGCAGACAGAAAAACAGAGAATACGGAGCAGACAGAAAAACAGAGAATACAGAGCAGACAGAAAACAGAGAATACAGAGCAGACAGAAAAACTAAGAATACAGAGCAGACAAAAATACAGAGTATAGGAGCAGACAGAAAAACAGAATACGGAGCAGACAGAAAAACAGAGAATACGGAGCAGAAAGAAAAACAGAGAATACGGAGCAGACAGAAAAACAGAGAATACGGAGCAGACAGAAAAACAGAATACGGAGCAGACAGAAAAACAGAGAATACGGAGCAGACAGAAAAACAATACGGAGCAGACAGAAAAACAGAGAATAGGGAGCCGACAGAAAAACAGAGAATACGGAGCAGACAGAAAAACAGAATACGGAGCAGACAGAAAAACAGAATACGGAGCAGACAGAATAACAGAGAATACGGAGCAGACAGAAAAACAGAGAATACAGAGCAGACAGAAAAACAGAGAATACAGAGCAGACAGAGAAACAGAGAATAGGAGCAGACAGAAAAACAGAGAATACGGAGCAGACAGAAAAACAGAGAATACGGAGCAGACAGAAAAACAGAGCAGACAGAAAAACAGAGAATATGGAGCAGACAGAAAAACAGAGAATATGGAGCAGACAGAAAAACAGAGAATACAGAGCAGACAGAAAAACAGAGAATACGGAGCAGACAGAAAAACAGAGAATACAGAGCAGACAGAAAAACAGAGAATACAGAGCAGACAGAAAAACAGAGAATACAGAGCAGACAGAAAAACAGAGAATATGGAGCAGACAGAAAAACAGAGAATACGGAGCAGACAGAAAAACAGAGAGCACGGAGCAGACAGAACAACAGAGAGTACGGAGCACACAGAACAACAGAGAGTACGGAGCAGACAGAAAAACAGAGAATACAGAGCAGACAGAAAAACAGAGAATACGGAGCAGACAGAAAAACATAGAATACAGAGCAGACAGAAAAACAGAGAATACAGAGCAGACAGAAAAACAGAGAATATGGAGCAGACAGAAAAACAGAGAATATGGAGCAGACAGAAAAACAGAGAATAGGAGCAGACAGAAAAACAGAGAATATGGAGCAGACAGAATAACAGAATAACAGAATACGGAGCAGACAGAAAAACAGAATACGGAGCAGACAGAAAAACAGAGAATACGGAGCAGACAGAAAAACAGAATACGGAGCAGACAGAAAAACAGAGAATACAGAGCAGACAGAAAAACAGAGAATATGGAGCAGACAGAAAAACAGAGAATATGGAGGAGACAGAAAAACAGAGAATACGGAGCAGACAGAAAAACAGAATACGGAGCAGAAAGATAAACAGAGAATACAGAGCAGACAGAAAAACAGAGAATATGGAGCAGACAGAAAAACAGAGAATAGGAGCAGACAGAAAAACAGAGAATATGGAGCAGACAGAATAACAGAATACGGAGCAGACAGAAAAACAGAATACGGAGCAGACAGAAAAACAGAGAATACGGAGCAGACAGAAAAACAGAGAATACGGAGCAGACAGAAAAACAGAGAATACGGAGCAGACAGAAAAACAGAATACGGAGCAGACAGAAAAACAGAGAATCGGAGCAGACAGAAAAACAGAATACGGAGCAGACAGAAAAACAGAGAATAGGGAGCAGACAGAAAAACAGAGAATATGGAGCAGACAGAAAAACAGAGAATACGGAGCAGACAGAAAAACAGAATACGGAGCAGACAGAAAAACAGAGAATACGGAGCAGACAGAAAAACAGAGAATACAGAGCAGACAGAAAAACAGAGAATACGGAGCAGACAGAAAAACAGAGAATACGGAGCAGACAGAAAAACAGAGAATATGGAGCAGACAGAAAAACAGAGAATACAGAGAAGACAGAAAAACAGAGAATATGGAGCAGACTTAAAAACAGAGAATAGGAGCAGACAGAAAAACAGAGAATACAGAGCAGACAGAAAAACAGAGAATACGGAGCAGACAGAAAAACAGAATACGGAGCAGACAGAAAAACAGAGAATACGGAGCAGACAGAAAAACAGAGAATATGGAGCAGACAGAAAAACAGAGAATATGGAGCAGACAGAAAAACAGAGAATATGGAGCAGACAGAAAAACAGAGAATACGGAGCAGACAGAAAAACAGAATACGGAGCAGACAGAAAAACAGAATACGGAGCAGACAGAAAAACAGAGAATACGGAGCAGACAGAAAAACAGAATACGGTGCAGACAGAAAAACAGAGAATAGGGAGCAGACAGAAAAACAGAGAATACGGAGCAGACAGAAAAACAGAATACGGAGCAGACAGAAAAACAGAATACGGAGCAGACAGAAAAACAGAGAATACGGAGCAGAGAGAAAAACAGAATACGGAGCAGACAGAAAAACAGAGAATACGGAGCAGACAGAAAAACAGAGAATAGGAGCAGAGAGAAAAACAGAGAATACAGAGCAGACAGAAAAACAGAGAGCACGGAGCTGACAGAAAAACAGAGAATACAGAGCAGACAGAAAAACAGAGAATACAGAGCAGACAGAAAAACAGAGAATACGGAGCAGACAGAAAAACAGAGAGCACGGAGCAGACAGACAAACAGAGAATACAGAGCAGACAGAAAAACAGAGAATAGGAGCAGACAGAAAAACAGAGAGCACGGAGCAGACAGAAAAACAGAGAATACAAAGCAGACAGAAAAACAGAGAATAGGGAGCAGACAGAAAAACAGAATACGGAGCAGACAGAAAAACAGAGAATACAGAAACACAGAATACGGAGCAGACAGAAAATCAGAGCAGACAGAAACACAGAATACGGAGCAGACAGAAAAACAGAGAATAGGAGCAGAGAGAAACACAGAGCAGACAGAAAAACAGAATACGGAGCAGACAGAAAAACAGAGCAAACAGAAAACAGAATACGGAGCAGACAGAAAAACAGAGAATAGGAGCAGACAGAAAAACAGAGCAGACAGAAAAACAGAATACAGAGCAGACAGAAAAACAGAGAATAGGAGCAGAGAGAAAAACAGAGAATAGGAGCAGACAGAAAAACAGAGAATACAGAGCAGACAGAAAAACAGAATACGGAGCAGACAGAAAAACAGAGAATAGGAGCAGAGAGAAAAACAGAGAATACGGAGCAGACAGAAAAACAGAATACAGAGCAGACAGAAAAACAGAGAATACAGAGCAGACAGAAAAACAGAGAATAGGAGCAGATAGAAAAACAGAGAATAGGAGCAGAGAGAAAAACAGAGAATAGGAGCAGACAGAAAAACAGAGAATACAGAGCAGACAGAAAAACAGAGAATAGGAGCAGATAGAAAAACAGAGAATAGGAGCAGAGAGAAAAACAGAGAATAGGAGCAGACAGAAAAACAGAGAATAGGAGCAGACAGAACAACTTGATTAAAAAAGACCCAAACCTAAGGAGGAAACAAACGACAACACAAAGACTTTTTGACAAGCGACCTTTTCCATTCTGTCTCAGGTGGATAAATGTGTCCATTATCTTCCCATCACAAGACAGGAATGAGACTTCATCACTGCTTTCTGTAGAGGTTAGCTTTGTAATCTCGATGTCCTCGCTAAGCATGAAACAGTACACAGAATGTGTACTAGGTCTACTGTTGAATTCACATTACTTGGGCAAATGAAAAACTCCATGCCCTAGTCATAGACTATAACTTGGGCTCTATTCAATCCGTATCGCGGAAGATCAGCTTTATAGCGCGATTGACAATTAAAGGCAATGTCCGTGAAGACTTCATTCACGGTAGACGCTGCATGTTGGCTCAATCGGAAATTACTTTCACAGATGCCAATCTTTTAACAGTTCAGCGATACACCCTGAATAGAGCCCTTGGTCAGCTTGGCCAGCTCATATGACCAGGAAAAACTCCTACACATTACACATTATGGACCCAGTTGTTAACCAGATGAGTGAACTGCCTTCTTTAAAGGGTGTGGTAAATGTGACAAGGCCTCAACCAGCATGGAGACACATTGGGATTGTTAAGAACCACCCTCCAATAGATAGGTGTTTGTAGTAACCCATTGATATGAACTTTACTCATCTTTTCACGTGACATGGTCAACATGTTAAAACATCTATTTTTAACATCCACATTACATATTGACTCACAACAATGGATTAGGTGGCGATTTTATGACAGTATGTCCTTACCTCTGTCTACCACATGGCTGAGAACACAAAGTCAATACAAAAACATACAGATACCTTGAATGCAACATGGTATTTTCATTTTCATTATTCAAAAACCTACAGAGTAAAATAATAATTTACACAAAATGAAAACAAAATACTTGTTTATCTGTTATAATTTTACTGTAGCACATTTTGGCAAGTAGTCACAAGCTATTCCAAAACACCAGGCACCTACAGCATGGACCTCCAACAGACAACAGTTAATGTAACATGTAGAGGAGGCCTGTTCACATCACAGTAGGGCATTGACATGGACATTCATCGTTGCCATGGTGATTATACTGTCTTCCACTGAACTGAAACAACAACAACTAAACTGCTAAAGTCTTAAACATGAAGACAGTTTGGAAGAGAAAGAGAGAGAGACAGAGATAGAGCGAGGGAGAGAGAGATATAGAGAGAGCGATAGAGCGATAGTGAGAGACAGAGAGAGAGACAGAGAGAGAGAGGACTTGTGTAAGTGTAATATTTACTGTTCACTTTTTATTGTTTATTTCACGTTTGTTTATCCATTTCACTTGCTTTGGCAATGTAAACATATGTTTCCCATGCCAATAACGTCCCTTAAATTGAAATTGAGAGAGAACGAGTGAGAGCAAGGGAGAGAGAGAGAGACAGAGAGATAGCGAGAGAGAGAGACAGATTTGGGAAAGCAGCAGTACTGTAGCGTGTCTGATGGAACATTTGTCAGAGTACTAGTAGGCATTTATGTTGTTTAGATTTTAAGGACATTGTGGATAGATGGAAATGTAAGGTTATAACCCACTAAAATATGAACATTTCATAAAAGTATCACACACACACACACACACACACACACACACACACACACACACACACACACACACACACACACACACACACACACACACACACACACACACACACACACACACACACACGGAAAATAGATAAGACAACACAAAACATAAAGAAGACCTAACAACCTAAAGTTAAAACATTGATAGGTGTCTTCATCCTCATCTTTCAGACATTCAGGGTTTAGCTGTAGGTAGATCAAAACAATAATATGTAGGTGCGAAGTGCACAAAGACACAGTGACTTCCTTTGTCCTGTCATAATCCCAAAATGCACACATACTGGCCCGTTTTAGGAAAATGCGCATATCGTAGCCTACTCTACCATCAGCTGCCGTGCAGCATTTCACTCAGTATAGCCTATCCCCTTGCTGCCTAAAAGGCTGTATACTCCTTGGTACACGGGGAGTTCTCTCCCATTTCTCTATCTCTGAAACGGGCGACAGGGGTCCTTCAAGGTAGAGTTCTAGTGAAAGCCTCTCTTCACCTCTCCTCCTGCTCAGTCAGTCTGTCGAGTGGGTGAGTCACACAGTCACAGAGCGGACACTTTGAAGACAGTGGAGCTGGCTGTGGTGTTAATACTGGCGGCCTCTGGGCCGGTGGGGGGAGGGGGGGGTCTGCGCTGGGGGGGTCCGTGAAGACCGTCCCCGTCCGGGGTGGCAGAGTGGGGCGTGGGGATGCTGATGATCGCCGTGGTGATCTGACCGCCCTTGCAGTTGAACAGACCCACCTCGTCTGTCTTCATGTTGAGACTAGAGCGACTGAGAGAGAGAGAGACAGAGAGTATAGAGAGCAAGAGAGAGAGAGAGAAAGACAGAGTAAGAAAGATAGAGAGAGACAGACAGACAGAGGGAGAGGGTGGAATAATACTGTAAAAGTACTGTAATTTTACAAATGGCCCAACAACTTGTAACAAAAGTGCTAGATACAACCCTACACCGCCATCTAGTGTTTTCTATGGGGACTCCATGTGTGCATGACGCATGTCTGTGCCGAGTATGATGAAGTTGCACCATGATTTAAGATCAGCTTAGTCCAGTTAAAGTTGATTGTGGACCTGTGCCTAAGGAGAGGAAACTTGGATTGGATACAACCTGCAATGGATAGGGTTTAGGTTTTATTTATTCACACCAAAGAAAAGAAGTGAAAGACAAAACAGTACAGATAAAAAACGGGTAAAACGGTGTGCAGGAACGTACAATACGTACAAAAAAAATGTACCGGCCCAGACAATATTACAGTAAATGAGAGATGGGTAAATTAAGCAAAAGTATAGAGTTAGGAAGCAAGCCTGATGTACCAAACCACTAATCTTTCTGATGATACCAACAGATTTCATCACTTTGCTACTGACAAATTGAATATGATCTTTCCATGATCATTTTTCATCACTTAGAACTCTAGTGGACTTGTTCTATTTCATTCTTTAAATTTTTATTTTATTTATTATTCTTACTAGTGAATACAATAAAGTAGGACTTTCTTTTTTACATTTAAAGATCATCTGTTTATCTGGAACCATTCAGAAAATGTGTCCATACCTGAGTTGGCTTCATTAATTAGTGAATAAAAATGGTTGTGTGATAAAATCAAATTGGTATCATCAGAAAACAGCAGCAAGGTCATTGATATATCTTAGGAATCGAAATTATCGAAACCTGTGGCCAGTGGCGGTTCTAGCTTGTATGGCTCCCCCCCTCACCATTCAGATTTTTTTGGTACAGGCGCCCCATGCCGCCCCAGGCAAGATGACTCCCTGGGTGTCTGCCCATGTCACCTATACCTAAATCCACCACTGCCTGTGGCACACCGCAGGATATCTTGGCCATGGTAGATGCACAGCCATTTCCGACCAAGCTGACTCCACACTCCAAGACTGCTTCCATCACGTGGACTGGGACATGTTTCGTATTGCGTCAGATAACAATATTGACGAATACGCTGATTCGGTGTGCGAGTTCATTAGAACGTGCGTTGAAGATGTCGTTCCCACAGCAACGATTAAAACATTCCCTAACCAGAAACCGTGGATTGATGGCAGCATTCGTGTGGAACTGAAAGCGCGAACCACTGCTTTTAATCAGGGCAAGGTGTCTGGTAACATGACCGAATACAAACAGTGCAGCTATTCCCTCCGCAAGGCTATCAAACAAGCTAAGCGCCAGTACAGAGACAAAGTAGAATCTCAATTCAACGGCTCAGACACAAGAGGCATGTGGCAGGGTCTACAGTCAATCACGGACTACAGGAAGAAATCCAGCCCAGTCACGGACCAGGATGTCTTGCTCCCAGGCAGACTAAATAACTTTTTTGCCCGCTTTGAGGACAATACAGTGCCACTGACACGGCCTGCAACGAAAACATGCGGTCTCTCCTTCACTGCAGCCGAGGTGAGTAAAACATTTAAACGTGTTAACCCTCGCAAGGCTGCAGGCCCAGACGGCATCCCCAGCCGCGCCCTCAGAGCATGCGCAGACCAGCTGGCCGGTGTGTTTACGGACATATTCAATCAATCCCTATACCAGTCTGCTGTTCCCACATGCTTCAAGAGGGCCACCATTGTTCCTGTTCCCAAGAAAGCTAAGGTAACTGAGCTAAACGACTACCGCCCCGTAGCACTCACATCCGTCATCATGAAGTGCTTTGAGAGACTAGTCAAGGACCATATCACCTCCACCCTACCTGACACCCTAGACCCACTCCAATTTGCTTACCGCCCAAATAGGTCCACAGACGATGCAATCTCAACCACACTGCACACTACCCTAACCCATCTGGACAAGAGGAATACCTATGTGAGAATGCTGTTCATCGACTACAGCTCGGCATTCAACACCATAGTACCCTTCAAGCTCGTCATCAAGCTCGAGACCCTGGGTCTCGACCCCGCCCTGTGCAACTGGGTACTGGACTTCCTGACGGGCCGCCCCCAGGTGGTGAGGGTAGGCAACAACATCTCCACCCCGCTGATCCTCAACACTGGGGCCCCACAAGGGTGCGTTCTGAGCCCTCTCCTGTACTCCCTGTTCACCCACGACTGCGTGGCCACGCACGCCTCCAACTCAATCATCAAGTTTGCAGACGACACAACAGTGGTAGGCTTGATTACCAACAACGACGAGACGACCTACAGGGAGGAGGTGAGGGCCCTCGGAGTGTGGTGTCAGGAAAATAACCTCACACTCAACGTCAACAAAACTAAGGAGATGATTGTGGACTTCAGGAAACAGCAGAGGGAACACCCCCCGATCCACATCGATGGAACAGTAGTGGAGAGGGTAGCAAGTTTTAAGTTCCTCGGCATACACATCACAGACAAACTGAATTGGTCCACTCACACAGACAGCATCGTGAAGAAGGCGCAGCAGCGCCTCTTCAACCTATAGGAGGCTGAAGAAATTCGGCTTGTCACCAAAAGCACTCACAAACTTCTACAGATGCACAATCGAGAGCATCCTGTCGGGCTGTATCACCGCCTGGTACGGCAACTGCTCCGCCCTCAACTGTAAGGCTCTCCAGAGGGTAGTGAGGTCTGCACAACGCATCACCGGGGGCAAACTACCTGCCCTCCAGGACACCTACACCACCCGATGTTACAGGAAGGCCATAAAGATCATCAAGGACATCAACCACCCGAGCCACTGCCTGTTCACCCCGCTATCATCCAGAAGGCGAGGTCAGTACAGGTGCATCAAAGCTGGGACCGAGAGACTGAAAAACAGCTTCTATCTCAAGGCCATCAGACTGTTAAACAGCCACCACTAACATTGAGTGGCTGCTGCCAACACACTGACAATGACACTGACTCACTCCAGCCACTTTAATAATGGGAATTGATAGGAAATGATGTAAATATATCACTAGCCACTTTAAACAACGCTACCTTATATAATGTTACTTACCCTACATTATTCATCTCATATGCATACGTATATACTGTACTCTATATCATCGACTGCATCCTTATGTAATACATGTATCACTTGCCACTTTAACTATGCCACTTTGTTTACATACTCATCTCATATGTATATACTGTACTCGATATCATCTACTGTATCTTGCCTATGCTGCTCTGTACCATCACTCATTCCTATATCCTTATGTACATATTCTTTATCCCCTTACACTGTGTATAAGACAGTAGTTTTGGAATTGTTAGTTAGATTACTTGTTGGTTATTACTGCATTGTCGGAACTAGAAGCACAAGCATTTCGCTACACTCGCATTAACATCTGCTAACCATGTGTATGTGACAAATAAAATTTGATTTGATTTGATTGATTTGATTTGATTTGACTAAACAAATTGTTCTCTATAATAAACATAACTATATATCCAATTATATGTATAATCATGAAAACCGTAATAATGCAATTTCTAAAGTAATATTTCCATGATCAACCGTGTCAAACACTTTGGATAACTCTAAAAAGATGCCAAGAGCGTATTCAACCTGTCTCCCTGTGCCTGGCTGCCTGCAGTCTCTAACCTGGTGGTGGGGGGTAGCTTGTCCCCGCACTGGATGCGGAGGGCGCTGAGCTCCTGTAGCGGCCCATGCTGATGGCTGGGCTGGAGGGGCATGCTGGAGTTGGGCAGGGGGGAGCTCCTCTTCACCCGGCGGGTACAGCAGGTGCCTATGGGCCTGTCCTGGCTGGAGAGGGAGGGGCTACGGGAGGTGTAGCTCTGGACCGTGGTCTCCAGACAGTTCTGTTCATACAGCTGCTCATCCATAAACTCATGGGCCTGCAGAGGAGTGGCATTAAAAGACAGATGCTGCTCAATCGATTATATATTCACCCTATAGATGTGAATATATTAGGTTTATATGGTGACAGAATAGTTGTCATTAGGTTTATATGGTGACAGAATAGTTGTTATTAGGTTAAACAGTGATAGAATAGTTGTCATTAGGTTTATGTAGTGACAGAATAGTTATTAGGTTAAACAGTGATAGAATAGTTGTCATTAGGTTTATGTAGTGACATAATAGTTGTTTATATAGTGACATAATAGTTGTTATAAGGTTTATATAGTGACATAATAGTTGTTTATATAGTGACAGAATCGTTGTTATAAGGTTTATATAGTGACAGAATAGTTGTTATTAGGTTTATATAGTGACATAATAGTTGTTTATATAGTGATATAATAGTTGTTATAAGGTTTGTGTAGTGACATAATAGTTGTTTATATAGTGACATAATAGTTGTTATAAGGTTTATATAGTGACAGAATAGTTGTTATTAGGTTTATATAGTGACATAATAGTTGTTATAAGGTTTATATAGTGACATAATAGTTGTTTATATAGTGACAGAATAGTTGTTATAAGGTTAATATAGTGACATAATAGTTGTTATTAGGTTTATATAGTGACATAATAGTTGTCATTAGGTTTATATAGCGACAGAATAGTTGTCATTAGGCTTATATGGTGACAGAATAGTTGTCATTAGGTTTATATGGTGACAGAATAGTTGTCATTAGGTTTATATGGTGACAGAATAGTTGTCTTTAGGTTTATATGGTGACAGAATAGTTGTCATTAGGTTTATATGGTGACAGAATAGTTGTCATTAGGTTTATATGGTGACAGAATAGTTGTCATTAGGTTTATATGGTGACAGAATAGTTGTCATTAGGTTTATACGGTGACAGAATAGTTGTCATTAGGTTTATATGGTGACAGAATAGTTGTCATTAGGTTTATATGGTGACAGAATAGTTGTCTTTAGGTTTATATGGTGACAGAATAGTTGTCATTAGGTTTATATGGTGACAGAATAGTTGTCATTAGGTTTATATGGTGACAGAATAGTTGTCATTAGGTTTATATGGTGACAGAATAGTTGTCATTAGGTTTATATGGTGACAGAATAGTTGTCATTAGGTTTATATGGTGACAGAATAGTTGTCATTAGGTTTATACGGTGACAGAATAGTTGTCATTAGGTTTATATGGTGACAGAATAGTTATAAGGTGTGGGGCATGTCAACTCCTCTCGATAACAACATTGGATAACATGTTTCCTTTATTTGAATAACGAATAAAACTATATTTATCATGAAACGTTTTTTACAGAGGAATCCTGACAAATATGCCAGAGTATGGCTAGACTATGGTTTTCTAGTCATAGAGTATATTAGAGTATGGTTAGACTATGGTTTTCTAGTCATAGAGTATATTAGAGTATGGCTAGACTATGGTTTTCTAGTCATAGAGTATATTAGAGTATGGCTAGACTATGGTTTTCTAGTCATAGAGTATATTAGAGTATGGCTAGACTATGGTTTTCTAGTCATAGAGTATATTAGAGTATGGCTAGACTATGGTTTTCTAGTCATAGAGTATATTAGAGTATGGCTAGACTATGGTTTTCTAGTCATAGAGTATATTAGAGTATGGCTAGACTATGGTTTTCTAGTCATAGAGTATATTAGAGTATGGCTAGACTATGGTTTTCTAGTCATAGAGTATATTAGAGTATGGCTAGACTATGGTTTTCTAGTCATAGAGTATATTAGAGTATGGCTAGACTATGGTTTTCTAGTCATAGAGTATATTAGAGTATGGCTAGACTATGGTTTTCTAGTCATAGAGTATATTAGAGTATGGCTAGACTATGGTTTTCTAGTCATAGAGTATATTAGAGTATGGCTAGACTATGGTTTTCTAGTCATAGAGTATATTAGAGTATGGCTAGACTATGGTTTTCTAGTCATAGAGTATATTAGAGTATGGCTAGACTATGGTTTTCTAGTCATAGAGTATATTAGAGTATGGCTAGACTATGGTTTTCTAGTCATAGAGTATATTAGAGTATGGCTAGACTATGGTTTTCTAGTCATAGAGTATATTAGAGTATGGCTAGACTATGGTTTTCTAGTCATAGAGTATATTAGAGTATGGCTAGACTATGGTTTTCTAGTCATAGAGTATATTAGAGTATGGCTAGACTATGGTTTTCTAGTCATAGAGTATATTAGAGTATGGCTAGACTATGGTTTTCTAGTCATAGAGTATATTAGAGTATGGCTAGACTATGGTTTTCTAGTCATAGAGTATATTAGAGTATGGCTAGACTATGGTTTTCTAGTCATAGAGTATATTAGAGTATGGCTAGACTATGGTTTTCTAGTCATAGAGTATATTAGAGTATGGCTAGACTATGGTTTTCTAGTCATAGAGTATATTAGAGTATGGCTAGACTATGGTTTTCTAGTCATAGAGTATATTAGAGTATGGCTAGACTATGGTATATTAGAGTTTAGACTATGGTTTTCTAGTCATAGAGTATATTAGTGTATGGCTAGACTATGGTTTTCTAGTCATAGAGTATATTAGAGTATGGCTAGACTATGGTTTTCTAGTCATAGAGTATATTAGAGTATGGCTAGACTATGGTTTTCTAGTCATAGAGTATATTAGAGTATGGCTAGACTATGGTTTTCTAGTCATAGAGTATATTAGAGTATGGTTAGACGCATTGCTCTCCAACCCTGTTTCCGGAAAAATACCCTCCTGTAGGTTTTTGCTCTAACTCCAGTTTTAACTAGATCAGAGTTGGAGCAAAATAAACTACAGGACTGTAGCACTCCAGGAACAGAATTAGAGAGCCCTGGGTTAGAGTATGGTTTTCTAGTCATTGAGTATGTTAGAATATGGTTAGAGTATGGTTTTCTATTCATTGAGTATGTTAGAGTATGGTTAGAGTATGGTTTTCTCGTCATATAGTAAGTATGGTTGGACTAGAGACTCACAGTGGTCTTCTCCAGACAGTGCAATAGATGGTGGTGTTGACTCTCTAATAATGACATGCTCTTGCTGAGCAGCAGTTCCTCATCGTCTGAGCCCTTAGTGGAGACACACAGAAACACACAAAAACACATAGAAAAACATACAATACAAACATTTTTAACAGTCACATACATGGCATACAGTGTAAGCATCTTAATTTGAGTCAATCTGCTACAGCAGGGAAATAATCCTGCAGCAACAGGAAACACAAATTATTATGTGGATTATAATTAACACATTTCTTTTTAGGGTTGATACATTTTTAGTTTGAGCAAATCAAGTCTAAAATTTTAACATGGAAATAGCTCAATTTAGAAGCCTTTTTAAACCTCAAATACACAACAAGTCTGCAGGAAAATTATCAACAACAAAAGAGTGATCTAATTAAGATCCTACATCTGTACAATGGTACAAGTGTGTGGATTAGCCAATTGAGCTCAAGGCATTTTGTCTCATTATCAATATCTACCAGACAGGTAGGGTTAAGATTAGTCTTTGCTGACAGAATTCAAGTGGATTGAGGATGTTGCATGTGTAGTTTTTCATTGTAACCTCATGTGATGGCTGATTAAATACCTCGTGGATATTGTTTTGCTTGTAAGGTTGTTGCTTCAGAGAGTTGAAGAGGAGAGAAGAGACAGCGACAGAAAAAAATGAAGACAGAAATGGCTTTACTTCTCATATGGATCAATTTCTTTACAATATTTTTTGTTTGTATTTTACCCCCCTTTTCTCCCCAATTTCGTGATATCGAATTGCGATCTTGTCTCATTGCTGCAACTCCCCAACGGGGTCGGGAGAGGCGAAGGTCGAGTCATGCGTCCTCTGTAACATGACCCGCCAAACCGCGCTTCTTAACACCTGCCTGCTTAACCTGGAGGAAACACCGTTCAACTGATGACCGAAGTCAGCCTGCAGGTGCCCGACCCACCACAAGGAGTCGCTAGAGCGCGATGAGCTAAGTAAAGCACTCCCGGCCAAACCCTCCCCTAACCTGGACGACGCTGAGCCAATTGTGCGTTGCCCTATGGGACTCCCGGTCACGGCTGGTTGTGACACAGCCTGGGATCGAACCCAGGTCTGTAGTGATGCGCCACTCGGGAGGCCCCCATTCTCTACAATTTTCATGAAACCTAACTTGATCTAGCAGTTAAACATTGAACTGTTTCAACAACAATTACAGTAAAACACATTTTAACAAGAATATGCAGACATACCTCCTGTTTGTAACAAATGGTGCTAGGCACAACATTGCACAATAGCTGGAAATACTTTTGTCTCGATCAACAGAGATCTGTTCCATTTACTCTCATTCAAATTTCACACACAGTCAGTTCAGTGGACAGTTAACACAGCATTCCTTTGAAGGATTACTCTATGAAGGTTTTTCAGTTGGATGAATTCATCTGGAAGTATAGCCTATCTCCTGTGAGTTTCTTTTGCTTGTTGATGTGTGGGGTACTAGCAAACAAATTACCAAGAAGATAAAACCAAACAAAGCTTGTCATCTGACTGAGAAAAACCACAAGGGGAGACAATCTTCCCAAAATGTGTAGAGGACAGAGTTTGCCAGTTCTTCTTCCAGTATGTGTGCCCACACAGCACTGACTGACTGCGGTGACATGACAGTAATTCAAAGTGCCAGAGCGCTGGCAGCCGTATCACAGCCACAGTAAAACAACTAACTACATGAAGCCTCTGAATGCTTCAGCTTTCTATCATACTTTTTGCTCTTCCTAAACTCACATGCACTTTGTGCTCCAAGTCTATTACACAGTATTTATTTTTAATGTAACCTTTATTTAACTAGGCAAGTCAGTTAAGAATAAATTCTTATTTACAATGACAGCCTGCCCCAGCCAAACCCAGAAAACACTGGGCCAGTTGTGCACCGCCCTACAGGACTCCCAATCACAGCCAGATGTGAACCAGAAACTGCATTGACACCTCTTGCACTGAGATGCAGTGCCTTAGACTGCTGCGCCACTCAGGAGCCCAGTAGACATAGAGGGATTTCAGGCCTTGCTACAGTTAACCAGAGTGTTGCTGAGAGAATGCCAGTCATGTCAATCTGTGCCATTTATTATGGTAATCCATCCACCGCTCCCTAAATGGTGAAGAAGTGAAGAGATATGGAACATTTGTCCATTAATGCTTGCTGTGATGCACCCCTATCGTTTAATTTCTCCCACAACATGATTACTACCATATTTCAATTCATCCCATAACATTAATACCAATATAATTTAATTTATCCTACAACATCCCACATTGCATACTAAAGCCTTCTAAATCGATGGCATAATTTAGAGCCATTTGCTACTGTAATCTTTCAATGTAGCAGCCAGCACATTCATGGACAATAACAAAGAGTGACACAAACACAATAACAGTTTTCCTTCTCCCGTCTGACCATGTTTAATTAGGGCTACAGAGAAGACAACATGCCTGACTAGGCTTCATTACCTGGAAAACAAGACACAACAGACTTGTGAACTGAAAGAAGACACAAGACAACAGAGAGAGCTAAAAAAGACAGCAGAGAGCACTAAAACTGACAGCAGAGAGCACTAAAACAGACATCAGAGAGCACTAAAACAGACATCAGAGAGCACTAAAACTGACAGCAGAGAGCACTAAAACTGAGAGCAGAGAGCACTAAAACTGAGAGCAGAGAGCACTAAAACAGACAGCAGAGAGCACTAAAACTGACAGCAGAGAGCACTAAAACTGAGAGCAGAGAGCACTAAAACTGAGAGCAGAGAGCACTAAAACTGACAGCAGAGAGCACTAAAACAGACAGCAGAGAGCACTAAAACTGACAGCAGAGAGCACTAAAACAGACAGCAGAGAGCACTAAAACTGAGAGCAGAGAGCACTAAAACTGAGAGCAGAGAGCACTAAAACTGAGAGCAGAGAGCACTAAAACTGACAGCAGAGAGCACTAAAACAGACAGCAGAGAGCACTAAATCTGACAGCAGAGAGCACTAAAACAGACAGCAGAGAGCACTAAAATAGACAGCAGAGAACAAAAACTGACAATAGAGAGCACTAAAACTGACAGCAGAGAGCAATAAAACAGACAGCAGAGAGCACTAAAGCAGACAGCAGAGAACAAAAACTGACAATAGAGAGCACTAAAACTGACAATAGAGAGCACTAAAACTGACATCAGAGAGCACAAAAACAGACAGCAGAGAGCACTAAAACTGACAATAGAGAGCACTAAAACTGACAGCAGAGAGCACTAAAACTGACAGCAGAGAGCACTAAAACAGACAGCAGAGAGCACTAAAGCAGACAGCAGAGATCACTAAAACGGACAGCAGAGAGCACTAAAACTGACAGCAGAGAGCACTAAAACAGACAGCAGAGAGCACTAAAACAGACAGCAGAGAGCACTAAAACTGACAGCAGAGAGCACTAAAACGGACAGCAGAGAGCACTAAAACTGAGAGCAGAGAGCACTAAAACTGAGAGCAGAGAGCACTAAAACTGACAGCAGAGAGCACTAAAACAGACAGCAGAGAGCACTAAAACAGACAGCAGAGAGCACTAAAGCAGACAGCAGAGATCACTAAAACGGACAGCAGAGAGCACTAAAACTGACAGCAGAGAGCACTAAAACAGACAGCAGAGAGCACTAAAACAGACAGCAGAGAGCACTAAAACTGACAGCAGAGAGCACTAAAACGGACAGCAGAGAGCACTAAAACTGAGAGCAGAGAGCACTAAAACTGAGAGCAGAGAGCACTAAAACTGACAGCAGAGAGCACTAAAACAGACAGCAGAGAGCACTAAAACAGACAGCAGAGAGCACTAAAACTGACAGCAGAGAGCACTAAAACAGACAGCAGAGATCGCTAAAGACAGCAGAGAGCACTAAAAGTGACAGCAGAGAGCACTAAAACAGACAGCAGAGAGCACTAAAACAGACATCAGAGATCACTAAAACAGGCAGCAGAGAGCACTAAAACAGACAGCAGAGAGCACTAAAGCAGACAGCAGAGATCACTAAAACAGACAGCAGAGAGCACTAAAACAGACAGCAGAGAGCACTAAAGCAGACAGCAGAGAGCACTAAAACTGACAGCAGAGAGCACTAAAACTGACAGCAGAGAGCAATAAAACGGACAGCAGAGAGCACTAAAACAAACAGCAGAGATCACTAAAACAGACAGCAGAGAGCACTAAAACAGACAGCAGAGATCACTAAAAAAGTCAGCAGAGAGCACTAAAACAGACAGCAGAGAGCACTAAATCAGACAGCAGAGAGCACTAAAACAGACAGCAGAGAGCACTAAAACAGACAGCAGAGAGCACTAAAACTGACAGCAGAGAGCACTAAAACTGACAGCAGAGAGCACTAAAACGGACAGCAGAGAGCACTAAAACAGACAGCAGAGATCACTAAAACAGTCAGCAGAGATCACTAAAACAGTCAGCAGAGAGCACTAAAACAGACAGCAGAGAGCACTAAATCAGACAGCAGAGAGCACTAAAACAGACAGCAGAGAGCACTAAAACAGACAGCAGAGAACACTAAAACAGACAGCAAAGAGCACTAAAACAGACAGCAGAGATCGCTAAAAAAGACAGCAGAGAGCACTAAAGCAGACAGCAGAGAACAAAAACTGACAATAGAGAGCACTAAAACTGACAATAGAGAGCACTAAAACTGACATCAGAGAGCATAAAAACAGACAGCAGAGAGCACTAAAACTGACAATAGAGAGCACTAAAACTGACAGCAGAGAGCACTAAAACATACAGCAGAGAGCACTAAAACTGACAGCAGAGAGCACTAAAACAGACAGCAGAGAGCACTAAAGCAGACAGCAGAGATCACTAAAACGGACAGCAGAGAGCACTAAAACTGACAGCAGAGAGCACTAAAACAGACAGCAGAGAGCACTAAAACAGACAGCAGAGATCACTAAAACAGACAGCAGAGAGCACTAAAACTGACAGCAGAGAGCACTAAAACGGACAGCAGAGAGCACTAAAACAGACAGCAGAGATCGCTAAAGACAGCAGAGAGCACTAAAAGTGACAGCAGAGAGCACTAAAACAGACAGCAGAGAGCACTAAAACAGACATCAGAGATCACTAAAACAGGCAGCAGAGAGCACTAAAACAGACAGCAGAGAGCACTAAAGCAGACAGCAGAGATCACTAAAACAGACAGCAGAGAGCACTAAAACAGACAGCAGAGAGCACTAAAACAGACAGCAGAGAGCACTAAAAGTGACAGCAGAGAGCACTAAAACAGACAGCAGAGAGCACTAAAACAGACTTCAGAGATCACTAAAACAGGCAGCAGAGAGCACTAAAACAGACAGCAGAGAGCACTAAAGCAGACAGCAGAGATCACTAAAACAGACAGCAGAGAGCACTAAAACAGACAGCAGAGATCACTAAAAAAGTCAGCAGAGAGCACTAAAACAGACAGCAGAGAGCACTAAATCAGACAGCAGAGAGCACTAAAACAGACAGCAGAGAGCACTAAAACAGACAGCAGAGAGCACTAAAACAGACAGCAGAGAGCACTAAAACAGACAGCAGAGAGCACTAAAACTGACAGCAGAGAGCACTAAAACTGACAGCAGAGAGCACTAAAACGGACAGCAGAGAGCACTAAAACAGACAGCAGAGATCACTAAAACAGTCAGCAGAGATCACTAAAACAGTCAGCAGAGAGCACTAAAACAGACAGCAGAGAGCACTAAAACAGACAGCAGAGAGCACTAAAACAGACAGCAGAGATCGCTAAAAAAGACAGCAGAGAGCACTAAAGCAGACAGCAGAGAACAAAAACTGACAATAGAGAGCACTAAAACTGACAATAGAGAGCACTAAAACTGACATCAGAGAGCACAAAAACAGACAGCAGAGAGCACTAAAACTGACAATAGAGAGCACTAAAACTGACAGCAGAGAGCACTAAAACATACAGCAGAGAGCACTAAAACTGACAGCAGAGAGCACTAAAACAGACAGCAGAGAGCACTAAAGCAGACAGCAGAGATCACTAAAATGGACAGCAGAGAGCACTAAAACAGACAGCAGAGAGCACTAAAACAAACATCAGAGATCACTAAAACAGGCAGCAGAGAGCACTAAAACAGACAGCAGAGAGCACTAAAGCAGACAGCAGAGATCACTAAAACAGACAGCAGAGAGCACTAAAACAGACAGCAGAGAGCACTAAAACAGACAGCAGAGATCACTAAAACAGACAGCAGAGAGCACTAAAACAGACAGCAGAGAGCACTAAATCTGACAGCAGAGAGCACTAAAACAGACAGCAGAGAGCACTAAAACAGACAGCAGAGAGCACTAAAACAGACAGCAGAGAGCACTAAAACAGACAGCAGAGAGCACTAAAACAAACATCAGAAACTGCAGCAGAGAGCATAAAACAGACAGCAGAGAGCACTAAAACTGACAGCAGAGAGCACTAAAACAGACAGCAGACAGCAGAGAGCACTAAAACAGACAGCAGAGAGACAGACAGCAGAGAACAAAAACTGAGCAGAGAATAGAGAGCACTAAAACTGACAGCAGAGAGCACTAAAACAGACAGCAGAGAGCACTAAAACTAGAGACATCTGACAATAGAGAGAGCAGAGACAAAAACAGACAGCAGAGAGCACTAAAACTGACAATAGAGAGCACTAAAACTGACAGCAGAGAGCACTAAAACAGACAGCAGAGAGCACTAAAGCAGACAGCAGAGATCACTAAAACGGACAGCAGAGAGCACTAAAACTGACAGCAGAGAGCACTAAAACAGACAGCAGAGATCGCTAAAAATGACAGCAGAGAGCACTAAAACTGATAGCAGAGAGCACTAAAACAGACAGCAGAGATCGCTAAAACAGACAGCAGAGAGCACTAAAACAGACAGCAGAGATCACTAAAACAGTCAGCAGAGAGCACTAAAACAGACAGCAGAGAGCACTAAATCAGACAGCAGAGAGCACTAAAACAGACAGCAGAGAGCACTAAAACAGACAGCAGAGAGCACTAAAACAGACAGCAGAGAGCACTAAATCAGACAGCAGAGATCGCTAAAAAGGACAGCAGAGAGCACTAAAACAGACAGCAGAGAGCACTAAAACAGATCACTAAAACTGACAATAGAGAGGACTAAAACAGACAGCAGGGAGCACTAAAACAGACAGCAGAGAGCACTAAAGCAGACAGCAGAGATCACTAAAACAGACAGCAGAGAGCACTAAAACAGACAGCAGAGAGCACTAAAACAGACAGCAGAGAGCACTAAAACTGACAACAGAGAGCACTAAAACTGACAGCAGAGAGCACTAAAACGGACAGCAGAGAGCACTAAAACAGACAGCAGAGATCACTAAAACAGACAGCAGAGAGCACTAAAACAGACAACAGACAGCAGAGAGAGCACTAAAACAGACAGCAGAGAGCACTAAAACAGACAGCAGAGAAGACAGCAGAGAGCACTAACAGACAGCAGAGATCACTAGCAGAGAGCACTAAAACAGACAGCAGAGAGCACTAAAACAGACAGCAGAGAGCACTAAAACAGAGCACTAAAACAGACAGCAGAGAGCACTAAAACAGACAGCAGAGATCACTAAAACAGTCAGCAGAGAGCACTAAAACAGAGAGCAGAGAGCACTAAAACAGACAGCAGAGAGCACTAAAACAGACAGCAGAGAGCACTAAAACAGACAGCAGAGAGCACTAAAACAGACAGCAGAGATCGCTAAAAAAGACAGCAGAGAGCACTAAAACAGACAGCAGAGAGCACTAAAACAGATCACTAAAACTGACAATAGAGAGGACTAAAACAGACAGCAGAGAGCACTAAGACTGACAGCAGATAGCACTAAAACAGACAGCAGAGAGCACTAAAACTGACAGCAGAGAGCACTAAAACTGACAGCAGAGAGCACTAAAACTGACAGCAGAGAGCACTAAAACAGACAGCAGAGAGCACTAAAACAGATCACTAAAACTGACAATAGAGAGGACTAAAACAGACAGCAGAGAGCACTAAAACTGACAGCAGAGAGCACTAAAACAGACAGCAGAGAGCACTAAAACAGACAGCAGAGAGCACTAAAACTGACAGCAGAGAGCACTAAAACTGACAGCAGAGAGCACTAAAACTGACAGCAGAGAGCACTAAAACAGACAGCAGAGAGCACTAAAACAGATCACTAAAACTGACAATAGAGAGGACTAAAACAGACAGCAGAGAGCACTAAAACTGACAGCAGAGAGCACTAAAACAGACAGCAGAGAGCACTAAAACTGACAGCAGAGAGCACTAAAACAGACAGCAGAGAGCACTAAAACAGACAGCAGAGAGCACTAAAACTGACAGCAGAGAGCACTAAAACTGACAGCAGAGAGCACTAAAACTGACAGCAGAGAGCACTAAAACAGACAGCAGAGAGTACTAACACAGACAGCAGAGAGCACTAACACAGACAACAGAGATCACTAAAACTGACAGCAGAGAGCACTAAAACTGACAGCAGAGAGCACTAAAACAGACAGCAGAGAGTACTAACACGGACAGCAGAGAGCACTAACACAGACAGCAGAGAGCACTAAAACAGACATGCTTGAGCTTTAGCTCAGCGGGCTAACTCAGCCTTGTGGTATTCACCACTTGGTGCACACATCCTGGGTTCAAACCTAGTTGGTGACATGTGTATATTTCAAACTAGGACTGGGTCCTTTAGCTCAGTGGGCTAATGCAGTCTTGGGCCCTCAGAGGTCAAATGGGAGGCTTACCGTGAGCTCCAGCAGGTCGTTGAGGAGGTCGTTGCGTTTGCTCTGAAGGAATCCCGTGCAGGAGCTGCCCGCCTGGGCTATTCTTATCCTGGCCAGTCTGGCTTTCTGTGTGGGGAGAGGTTAACGTGTCAGAACCAGGCAAGGATGAGAAATGTCTTATAATCTAATGGTGAGAATGTGCAGCCTCATCACCCCTTCCCTGGATGATGTAAAATGATGACTCGTATTATTATGGCTTGAAAGGGTTTAGAGTTTCCTATGGTTCGATCTATTTCATGTTAGCTATTATGATCTATTTCATGTTAGCTATTATGATCTATTTCATGTTAGTGCAATTTCTGTTTTTAGTAGGATACTGAGGCACTTCCAATGGATCCTTGGTGGGGAATAACTATACACAAAAGAAGAAAAACAGAAGCTAATTGTAGATGGAAATTAAAAATAAGCAATTAAACCTTGCTGCCAATCAGTGTAAAAACATTGAAATGGTGATAAAGATGATGAAGAGCATGATGAAGGACATTATGGTAGGTGAGTTTTGAGTCTGTCAATCCATGCAGGACTTCCAAAGTTCTCTCTTGTTCTAAATCCTAGAGATCTTTCCTTGATCTTGGTGTGTCTGTGACTTGTGAAACGGCTATACAGTAAGTACAGGTAAATGGGGGTGATTCATCTCTTTTTTCAGTCCTGTTCATATCACAATGAACCAAGCTATCCTTCAGCCCCAGTCTCCCTCTCCCCAGTCTCCCTCTCCCCAGTCTCCCTCTCCCCAGTCTCCTTCAGCCCCAGTCTCCCTCTCCCCAGTCTCCCTCTCCCCAGTCTCCCTCTCCCCAGTCTCCTTCAGCCCCAGTCTCCCTCTCCCCAGTCTCCCTCTCCCCAGTCTCCTTCAGCCCCAGTCTCCCTCTCCCCAGTCTCCTTCAGCCCCAGTCTCTCTCTCCCCAGTCTCCTTCAGCCCCAGTCTCCCTCTCCCCAGTCTCCCTCTCCCCAGTCTCCCTCTCCCCAGTCTCCCTCTCCCCAGTCTCCCTCTCCCCAGTCTCCTTCAGCCCCAGTCTCCCTCTCCCCAGTCTCCTTCAGCCCCAGTCTCCCTCTCCCCAGTCTCCTTCAGCCCATCTCCCTCTCCCCAGTCTCCTTCAGCCCCAGTCTCCTTCAGCCCCAGTCTCCCTCTCCCCAGTCTCCCTCTCCCCAGTCTCCCTCTCCCCAGTCTCCTTCAGCCCCAGTCTCCCTCTCCCCAGTCTCCCTCTCCCCAGTCTCCCTCTCCCCAGTCTCCCTCTCCCCAGTCTCCTTCAGCCCCAGTCTCCCTCTCCCCAGTCTCCCTCTCCCCAGTCTCCCTCTCCCCAGTCTCCCTTTCCCCAGTCTCCTTCAGCCCCAGTCTCCCTCTCCCCAGTCTCCCTCTCCCCAGTCTCCCTCTCCCCAGTCTCCCTCTCCCCAGTCTCCTTCAGCCCCAGTCTCCCTCTCCCCAGTCTCCTTCAGCCCCAGTCTCCCTCTCCCCAGTCTCCTTCAGCCCCAGTCTCTCTCTCCCGAGTCTCCTTCAGCCCATCTCCCTCTCCCCAGTCTCCTTCAGCCCCAGTCTCCTTCAGCCCCAGTCTCCCTCTCCCCAGTCTCCCTCTCCCCAGTCTCCTTCAGCCCCAGTCTCCCTCTCCCCAGTCTCCCTCTCCCCAGTCTCCTTCAGCCCCAGTCTCCCTCTCCCCAGTCTCCCTCTCCCCAGTCTCCTTCAGCCCCAGTCTCCCTCTTCCCAGTCTCCCTCTCCCCAGTCTCCTTCAGCCCCAGTCTCCCTCTCCCCAGTCTCCCTCTCCCCAGTCTCCTTCAGCCCCAGTCTCCCTCTCCCCAGTCTCCCTCTCCCCAGTCTCCCTCTCCCCAGTCTCCTTCAGCCCCAGTCTCCCTCTCCCCAGTCTCCCTCTCCCCAGTCTCCTTCAGCCCCAGTCTCCCTCTCCCCAGTCTCCTTCAGCCCCAGTCTCTCTCTCCCCAGTCTCCTTCAGCCCCAGTCTCCCTCTCCCCAGTCTCCCTCTCCCCAGTCTCCCTCTCCCCAGTCTCCAGCCCCAGTCTCCTTCAGCCCCAGTCTCCCTCTCCCCAGTCTCCTTAAGCCCCAGTCTCCTTCAGCCCCAGTCTCCCTCTCCCCAGTCTCCTTCAGCCCCAGTCTCCCTCTCCCCAGTCTCCCTCTCCCCAGTCTCCTTCAGCCCCAGTCTCCCTCTCCCCATTCTCCCTCTCCCCAGTCTCCTTCAGCCCCAGTCTCCCTCTCCCCAGTCTCCCTCTCCCCAGTCTCCTTCAGCCCCAGTCTCCCTCTCCCCAGTCTCCCTCTCCCCAGTCTCCTTCAGCCCCAGTCTCCCTCTCCCCAGTCTCCCTCTCCCCAGTCTCCTTCAGCCCCAGTCTCCCTCTCCCCAGTCTCCCTCTCCCCAGTCTCCCTCTCCTCAGTCTCCCTCTCCCCAGTCTCCTTCAGCCCCAGTCTCCTTCAGCCCCAGTCTCCCTCTCCCCAGTCTCCTTCAGCCCCAGTCTCCCTCTCCCCAGTCTCCTTCAGCCCCAGTCTCCCTCTCCCCAGTCTCCCTCTCCCCAGTCTCCTTCAGCCCCAGTCTCCCTCTCCCCAGTCTCCTTCAGCCCCAGTCTCCCTCTCCCCAGTCTCCCTCTCCCCAGTCTCCTTCAGCCCCAGTCTCCCTCTCCCCAGTCTCCCTCTCCCCAGTCTCCCTCTCCCCAGTCTCCCTCTCCCCAGTCTCCCTCTCCCCAGTCTCCTTCAGCCCCAGTCTCCCTCTCCCCAGTCTCCCTCTCCCCAGTCTCCCTCTCCCCAGTCTCCCTTTCCCCAGTCTCCTTCAGCCCCAGTCTCCCTCTCCCCAGTCTCCCTCTCCCCAGTCTCCCTCTCCCCAGTCTCCTTCAGCCCCAGTCTCCCTCTCCCCAGTCTCCTTCAGCCCCAGTCTCCCTCTCCCCAGTCTCCTTCAGCCCCAGTCTCCCTCTCCCCAGTCTCCTTCAGCCCATCTCCCTCTCCCCAGTCTCCTTCAGCCCCAGTCTCCCTCTCCCCAGTCTCCTTCAGCCCCAGTCTCCCTCTCCCCAGTCTCCTTCAGCCCCAGTCTCCCTCTCCCCAGTCTCCTTCAGCCCCAGTCTCCCTCTCCCCAGTCTCCCTCTCCCCAGTCTCCTTCAGCCCCAGTCTCCCTCTCCCCAGTCTCCCTCTCCCCAGTCTCCTTCAGCCCCAGTCTCCCTCTCCCCAGTCTCCCTCTCCCCAGTCTCCTTCAGCCCCAGTCTCCCTCTCCCCAGTCTCCCTCTCCCCAGTCTCCTTCAGCCCCGGTCTCCCTCTCCCCAGTCACCCTCTCCCCAGTCTCCCTCTCCCCAGTCTCCTTCAGCCCCAGTCTCCCCCTCCCCAGTCTCCCTCTCCCCAGTCTCCTTCAGCCCCAGTCTCCCTCTCCCCAGTCTCCTTCAGCCCCAGTCTCTCTCTCCCCAGTCTCCTTCAGCCCCAGTCTCCCTCTCCCCAGTCTCCCTCTCCCCAGTCTCCTTCAGCCCCAGTCTCCCTCTCCCCAGTCACTCTCTCCCCAGTCTCCTTCAGCCCCAGTCTCCCTCTCCCCAGTCTCCCTCTCCCCAGTCTCCTTCAGCCCCAGTCTCCCTCTCCCCATTCTCCCTCTCCCCAGTCTCCTTCAGCCCCAGTCTCCCTCTCCCCAGTCTCCCTCTCCCCAGTCTCCTTCAGCCCCAGTCTCCCTCTCCCCAGTCTCCCTCTCCCCAGTCTCCTTCAGCCCCAGTCTCTCTCTCCCCAGTCTCCTTCAGCCCCAGTCTCCCTCTCCCCAGTCTCCCTCTCCCCAGTCTCCCTCTCCCCAGTCTCCAGCCCCAGTCTCCTTCAGCCCCAGTCTCCCTCTCCCCATTCTCCTTAAGCCCCAGTCTCCTTCAGCCCCAGTCTCCCTCTCCCCAGTCTCCTTCAGCCCCAGTCTCCCTCTCCCCAGTCTCCCTCTCCCCAGTCTCCTTCAGCCCCAGTCTCCCTCTCCCCATTCTCCCTCTCCCCAGTCTCCTTCAGCCCCAGTCTCCCTCTCCCCAGTCTCCCTCTCCCCAGTCTCCTTCAGCCCCAGTCTCCCTCTCCCCAGTCTCCCTCTCCCCAGTCTCCTTCAGCCCCAGTCTCCCTCTCCCCAGTCTCCCTCTCCCCAGTCTCCTTCAGCCCCAGTCTCCCTCTCCCCAGTCTCCCTCTCCCCAGTCTCCCTCTCCTCAGTCTCCCTCTCCCCAGTCTCCTTCAGCCCCAGTCTCCTTCAGCCCCAGTCTCCCTCTCCCCAGTCTCCTTCAGCCCCAGTCTCCCTCTCCCCAGTCTCCTTCAGCCCCAGTCTCCCTCTCCCCAGTCTCCCTCTCCCCAGTCTCCCTCTACCCAGTCTCCTTCAGCCCCAGTCTCCCTCTCCCCAGTCTCCTTCAGCCCCAGTCTCCCTCTCCCCAGTCTCCCTCTCCCCAGTCTCCTTCAGCCCCAGTCTCCCTCTCCCCAGTCTCCCTCTCCCCAGTCTCCCTCTCCCCAGTCTCCCTCTCCCCAGTCTCCCTCTCCCCAGTCTCCTTCAGCCCCAGTCTCCCTCTCCCCAGTCTCCCTATCCCCAGTCTCCCTCTCCCCAGTCTCCCTTTCCCCAGTCTCCTTCAGCCCCAGTCTCCCTCTCCCCAGTCTCCCTCTCCCCAGTCTCCCTCTCCCCAGTCTCCTTCAGCCCCAGTCTCCCTCTCCCCAGTCTCCTTCAGCCCCAGTCTCCCTCTCCCAAGTCTCCTTCAGCCCCAGTCTCCCTCTCCCCAGTCTCCTTCAGCCCATCTCCCTCTCCCCAGTCTCCTTCAGCCCCAGTCTCCCTCTCCCCAGTCTCCTTCAGCCCCAGTCTCCCTCTCCCCAGTCTCCTTCAGCCCCAGTCTCCCTCTCCCCAGTCTCCTTCAGCCCCAGTCTCCCTCTCCCCAGTCTCCCTCTCCCCAGTCTCCTTCAGCCCCAGTCTCCCTCTCCCCAGTCTCCCTCTCCCCAGTCTCCTTCAGCCCCAGTCTCCCTCTCCCCAGTCTCCCTCTCCCCAGTCTCCTTCAGCCCCAGTCTCCCTCTCCCCAGTCTCCCTCTCCCCAGTCTCCTTCAGCCCCGGTCTCCCTCTCCCCAGTCACCCTCTCCCCAGTCTCCCTCTCCCCAGTCTCCTTCAGCCCCAGTCTCCCCCTCCCCAGTCTCCCTCTCCCCAGTCTCCTTCAGCCCCAGTCTCCCTCTCCCCAGTCTCCTTCAGCCCCAGTCTCTCTCTCCCCAGTCTCCTTCAGCCCCAGTCTCCCTCTCCCCAGTCTCCCTCTCCCCAGTCTCCTTCAGCCCCAGTCTCCCTCTCCCCAGTCACTCTCTCCCCAGTCTCCTTCAGCCCCAGTCTCCCTCTCCCCAGTCTCCCTCTCCCCAGTCTCCTTCAGCCCCAGTCTCCCTCTCCCCAGTCTCCCTCTCCCCAGTCTCCTTCAGCCCCAGTCTCCCTCTCCCCAGTCTCCCTCTCCCCAGTCTCCTTCAGCCCCAGTCTCCCTCTCCCCATTCTCCCTCTCCCCAGTCTCCTTCAGCCCCAGTCTCCCTCTCTCCAGTCTCCCTCTCCCCAGTCTCCTTCAGCCCCAGTCTCCCTCTCCCCAGTCTCCCTCTCCCCAGTCTCCTTCAGCCCCAGTCTCCCTCTCCCCAGTCTCCCTCTCCCAGTCTCCTTCAGCCCCAGTCTCCCTCTCCCCAGTCTCCCTCTCCCCAGTCTCCCTCTCCTCAGTCTCCCTCTCCCCAGTCTCCCTCTCCCCAGTCTCCCTCTCCCCAGTCTCCCTCTCCCCAGTCTCCTTCAGCCCCAGTCTCCCTCTCCCCAGTCTCATTCAGCCCCAGTCTCCCTCTCCCCAGTCTCCCTCTCCCCAGTCTCCCTCTCCCCAGTCTCCTTCAGCCCCAGTCTCCCTCTCCCCAGTCTCCTTCAGCCCCAGTCTCCCTCTTACCAGTCTCCCTCTCCCCAGTCTCCTTCAGCCCCAGTCTCCCTCTCCCCAGTCTCCCTCTCCCCAGTCTCCTTCAGCCCCAGTCTCCCTCTCCCCAGTCTCCCTCTCCCCAGTCTCCTTCAGCCCCAGTCTCCCTCTCCCCAGTCTCCCTCTCCCCAGTCTCCCTCTCCCCAGTCTCCTTCAGCCCCAGTCTCCTTCAGCCCCAGTCTCCCTCTCCCTAGTCTCCTTCAGCCCCAGTCTCCTTCATCCCCAGTCTCCCTCTCCCCAGTCTCCTTCAGCCCCAGTCTCCCTCTCCCCAGTCTCCCTCTCCCCAGTCTCCCTCTCCCCAGTCTCCTTCAGCCCCAGTCTCCCTCTCCCCAGTCTCCCTCTCCCCAGTCTCCCTCTCCCCAGTATCCTTCAGCCCCAGTCTCCCTCTCCCCAGTATCCTTCAGCCCCAGTCTCCCTCTCCCCAGTCTCCCTCTCCCCAGTCTCTTTCAGCCCCAGTCTCCCTCTCCCCAGTCTCCCTCTCCCCAGTCTCCCTCTCCCCAGTCTCCTTCAGCCCCAGTCTCCCTCTCCCCAGTCTCCCTCTCCCCAGTCTCCTTCAGCCCCAGTCTCCCTCTCCCCAGTCTCTCTCTCCCCAGTCTCCTTCAGCCCCAGTCTCCCTCTCCCCAGTCTCCCTCTCCCCAGTCTCCTTCAGCCCCAGTCTCCCTCTCCCCAGTCTCCTTCAGCCCCAGTCTCCTTCAGCCCCAGTCTCCCTCTCCCCAGTCTCCCTCTCCCCAGTCTCCTTCAGCCCCAGTCTCCCTCTCCCCAGTCTCCCTCTCCCCAGTCTCCCTCTCCTCAGTCTCCCTCTCCCCAGTCTCCTTCATTCCCAGTCTCCTTCAGCCCCAGTCTCCCTCTCCCCAGTCTCCTTCAGCCCCAGTCTCCCTCTCCCCAGTCTCCTTCAGCCCCAGTCTCCCTCTCCCCAGTCTCCCTCTCCCCAGTCTCCCTCTCCCCAGTCTCCTTCAGCCCCAGTCTCCCTCTCCCCAGTCTCCTTCAGCCCCAGTCTCCCTCTCCCCAGTCTCCCTCTCCCCAGTCTCCTTCAGCCCCAGTCTCCCTCTCACCAGTCTCCCTCTCCCCAGTCTCCTTCAGCCCCAGTCTCCCTCTCCCCAGTCTCCCTCTCCCCAGTCTCCTTCAGCCCCAGTCTCCCTCTCCCCAGACTCCTTCAGCCCCAGTCTCCCTCTCCCCAGTCTCCCTCTCCCCAGTCTCCCTCTCCCCAGTCTCCTTCAGCCCCAGTCTCCCTCTCCCCAGTCTCCCTCTCCCCAGTCTCCCTCTCCCCAGTCTCCCTCTCCCCAGTCTCCTTCAGCCCCAGTCTCCCTCTCCCCAGTCTCCCTCTCCCCAGTCTCCCTCTCCTCAGTCTCCCTCTCTCCAGTCTCCTTCAGCCCCAGTCTCCCTCTCCCCAGTCTCCCTCTCCCCAGTCTCCCTCTCCCCAGTCTCCCTCTCCCCAGTCTCCTTCAGCCCCAGTCTCCCTCTCCCCAGTCTCCCTCTCCCCAGTCTCCTTCAGCCCCAGTCTCCCTCTCCCCAGTCTCCCTCTCCCCAGTCTCCTTCAGCCCCAGTCTCCCTCTCCCCAGTCTCCCTCTCCCCAGACTCCTTCAGCCCCAGTCTCCCTCTCCCCAGTCTCCCTCTCCCCAGTCTCCCTCTCCCCAGTCTCCTTCAGCCCCAGTCTCCCTCTCCCCAGTTTCCTTCAGCCCCAGTCTCCCTCTCCCCAGTCTCCTTCAGCCCCAGTCTCCCTCTCCCCAGTCTCCCTCTCCCCAGTCTCCCTCTCCCCAGTCTCCTTCAGCCCCAGTCTCCCTCTCCCCAGTCTCCCTCTCCCCAGACTCCTTCAGCCCCAGTCTCCCTCTCCCCAGTCTCCCTCTCACCAGTCTCCCTCTCCCCAGTCTCCCTCTCCCCAGACTCCTTCAGCCCCAGTCTCCCTCTCCCCAGTCTCCCTCTCCCCAGACTCCTTCAGCCCCAGTCTCCCTCTCCCCAGTCTCCCTCTCCCCAGTCTCCTTCAGCCCCAGTCTCCCTCTCCCCAGTCTCCTTCAGCCCCAGTCTCCCTCTCCCCAGTCTCCCTCTCCCCAGTCTCCTTCAGCCCCAGTCTCCCTCTCCCCAGTCTCCCTCTCCCCAGTCTCCTTCAGCCCCAGTCTCCCTCTTCCCAGTCTCCTTCAGCCCCAGTCTCCCTCTCCCCAGTCTCCCTCTCCCCAGTCTCCCTCTCCCCAGTCTCCTTCAGCCCCAGTCTCCCTCTCCCCAGTCTCCCTCTCCCCAGTCTCCCTCTCCCCAGTCTCCTTCAGCCCCAGTCTCCTTCAGCCCCAGTCTCCCTCTCCCCAGTCTCCCTCTCCCCAGTCTCCTTCAGCCCCAGTCTCCCTCTCCCCAGTCTCCCTCTCCCCAGTCTCTCTCTCCCAGTCTCCCTCTCCCCAGTCTCCCTCTCCCCAGTCTCCTTCAGCCCCAGTCTCCTTCAGCCCCAGTCTCCCTCTCCCCAGTCTCCCTCTCCCCAGTCTCCTTCAGCCCCAGTCTCCCTCTCCCCAGTCTCCCTCTCCCCAGTCTCCCTCTCCCCAGTCTCCTTCAGCCCCAGTCTCCCTCTCCCCAGTCTCCCTCTCCCCAGTCTCCTTCAGCCCCAGTCTCCCTCTCCCCAGTCTCCCTCTCCCCAGTCTCCCTCTCCCCAGTCTCCCTCTCCCCAGTCTCCTTCAGCCCCAGTCTCCCTCTCCCCAGTCTCCTTCAGCCCCAGTCTCCCTCTCCCCAGTCTCCCTCTCCCCAGTCTCCCTCTCCCCAGTCTCCTTCAGCCCCAGTCTCCCTCTCCCCAGTCTCCCTCTCCCCAGTCTCCTTCAGCCCCAGTCTCCCTCTCCCCAGTCTCCTTCAGCCCCAGTCTCCCTCTCCCCAGTCTCCCTCTCCCCAGTCTCCTTCTCCCCAGTCTCCCTCTCCCCAGTCTCCTTCAGCCCCAGTCTCCCTCTCCCCAGTCTCCCTCTCCCCAGTCTCCTTCAGCCCCAGTCTCCCTCTCCCCAGTCTCCCTCTCCCCAGTCTCCTTCAGCCCCAGTCTCCCTCTCCCCAGTCTCCCTCTCCCCAGTCTCCCTCTCCCCAGTCTCCAGCCCCAGTCTCCATCAGCCCCAGTCTCCCTCTCCCCAGTCTCCCTCTTCCCAGTCTCCTTCAGCCCCAGTCTCCCTCTCCCCAGACTCCTTCAGCCCCAGTCTCCCTCTCCCCAGTCACCCTCTCCCCAGTCTCCCTCTCCCCAGTCTCCTTCAGCCCCAGTCTCCCTCTCCCCAGTCTCCCTCTCCCCAGTCTCCTTCAGCCCCAGTCTCCCTCTCCCCAGTCTCCCTCTCCCCAGTCTCCCTCTCCCCAGTCTCCCTCTCCCCAGTCTCCCTCTCTCCAGTCTCCTTCAGCCCCAGTCTCCCTCTCCCCAGTCTCCCTCTCCCCAGTCTCCCTCTCCCCAGTCTCCCTCTCCCCAGTCTCCTTCAGCCCCAGTCTCCCTCTCCCCAGTCTCCCTCTCCCCAGTCTCCTTCAGCCCCAGTCTCCCTCTCCCCAGTCTCCCTCTCCCCAGACTCCTTCAGCCCCAGTCTCCCTCTCCCCAGTCTCCCTCTCCCCAGTCTCCCTCTCCCCAGTCTCCTTCAGCCCCAGTCTCCCTCTCCCCAGTCTCCCTCTCCCCAGTCTCCCTCTCCTCAGTCTCCCTCTCCCCAGTCTCCTTCAGCCCCAGTCTCCTTCAGCCCCAGTCTCCCTCTCCCCAGTCTCCTTCAGCCCCAGTCTCCCTCTCCCCAGTCTCCTTCAGCCCCAGTCTCCCTCTCCCCAGTCTCCCTCTCCCCAGTCTCCCTCTCCCCAGTCTCCTTCAGCCCCAGTCTCCCTCTCCCCAGTCTCCTTCAGCCCCAGTCTCCCTCTCCCCAGTCTCCCTCTCCCCAGTCTCCTTCAGCCCCAGTCTCCCTCTCCCCAGTCTCCCTCTCCCCAGTCTCCCTCTCCCCAGTCTCCCTCTCCCCAGTCTCCCTCTCCCCAGTCTCCCTCTCCCCAGTCTCCTTCAGCCCCAGTCTCCCTCTCCCCAGTCTCCTTCAGCCCCAGTCTCCCTCTCCCCAGTCTCCCTCTCCCCAGTCTCCCTCTCCCCAGTCTCCTTCAGCCCCAGTCTCCCTCTCCCCAGTCTCCCTCTCCCCAGTCTCCTTCAGCCCCAGTCTCCCTCTCCCCAGTCTCCTTCAGCCCCAGTCTCCCTCTCCCCAGTCTCCCTCTCCCCAGTCTCCCTCTCCCCAGTCTCCTTCAGACCCAGTCTCCCTCTCCCCAGTCTCCTTCAGCCCCAGTCTCCCTCTCCCCAGTCTCCCTCTCCCCAGTCTCCTTCAGCCCCAGTCTCCCTCTCCCCAGTCTCCCTCTCCCCAGTCTCCCTCTCCCCAGTCTCCCTCTCCCCAGTCTCCCTCTCCCCAGTCTCCTTCAGCCCCAGTCTCCCTCTCCCCAGTCTCCCTCTCCCCAGTCTCCCTCTCCCCAGTCTCCCTCTCCCCAGTCTCCTTCAGCCCCAGTCTCCCTCTCCCCAGTCTCCCTCTCCCCAGTCTCCTTCAGCCCCAGTCTCCCTCTCCCCAGTCTCCCTCTCCCCAGTCTCCTTCAGCCCCAGTCTCCCTCTCCCCAGTCTCCCTCTCCCCAGACTCCTTCAGCCCCAGTCTCCCTCTCCCCAGTCTCCCTCTCCCCAGTCTCCCTCTCCCCAGTCTCCTTCAGCCCCAGTCTCCCTCTCCCCAGTTTCCTTCAGCCCCAGTCTCCCTCTCCCCAGTCTCCTTCAGCCCCAGTCTCCCTCTCCCCAGTCTCCCTCTCCCCAGTCTCCCTCTCCCCAGTCTCCTTCAGCCCCAGTCTCCCTCTCCCCAGTCTCCCTCTCCCCAGACTCCTTCAGCCCCAGTCTCCCTCTCCCCAGTCTCCCTCTCCCCAGTCTCCCTCTCCCCAGTCTCCCTCTCCCCAGACTCCTTCAGCCCCAGTCTCCCTCTCCCCAGTCTCCCTCTCCCCAGTCTCCCTCTCCCCAGTCTCCCTCTCCCCAGACTCCTTCAGCCCCAGTCTCCCTCTCCCCAGTCTCCCTCTCCCCAGTCTCCTTCAGCCCCAGTCTCCCTCTCCCCAGTCTCCTTCAGCCCCAGTCTCCCTCTCCCCAGTCTCCCTCTCCCCAGTCTCCTTCAGCCCCAGTCTCCATCTCCCCAGTCTCCCTCTCCCCAGTCTCCTTCAGCCCCAGTCTCCCTCTCCCCAGTCTCCTTCAGCCCCAGTCTCCCTCTCCCCAGTCTCCCTCTCCCCAGTCTCCCTCTCCCCAGTCTCCTTCAGCCCCAGTCTCCCTCTCCCCAGTCTCCCTCTCCCCAGTCTCCCTCTCCCCAGTCTCCTTCAGCCCCAGTCTCCTTCAGCCCCAGTCTCCCTCTCCCTAGTCTCCTTCAGCCCCAGTCTCCCTCTCCCCAGTCTCCTTCAGCCCCAGTCTCCCTCTCCCCAGTCTCCCTCTCCCCAGTCTCCGTCTCCCCCGTCTCCCTCTCCCCAGTCTCCCTCTCCCCAGTCTCCTTCAGCCCCAGTCTCCTTCAGCCCCAGTCTCCCTCTCCCCAGTCTCCCTCTCCCCAGTCTCCTTCAGCCCCAGTCTCCCTCTCCCCAGTCTCCCTCTCCCCAGTCTCCCTCTCCCCAGTCTCCCTCTCCCCAGTCTCCTTCAGCCCCAGTCTCCCTCTCCCCAGTCTCCCTCTCCCCAGTCTCCTTCAGCCCCAGTCTCCCTCTCCCCAGTCTCCCTCTCCCCAGTCTCCCTCTCCCCAGTCTCCCTCTCCCCAGTCTCCTTCAGCCCCAGTCTCCCTCTCCCCAGTCTCCCTCTCCCCAGTCTCCCTCTCCCCAGTCTCCTTCAGCCCCAGTCTCCCTCTCCCCAGTCTCCCTCTCCCCAGACTCCTTCAGCCCCAGTCTCCCTCTCCCCAGTCTCCCTCTCCCCAGTCTCCCTCTCCCCAGTCTCCCTCTCCCCAGTCTCCCTCTCCCCAGACTCCTTCAGCCCCAGTCTCCCTCTCCCCAGTCTCCCTCTCCCCAGACTCCTTCAGCCCCAGTCTCCCTCTCCCCAGTCTCCCTCTCCCCAGTCTCCTTCAGCCCCAGTCTCCCTCTCCCCAGTCTCCTTCAGCCCCAGTCTCCCTCTCCCCAGTCTCCATCTCCCCAGTCTCCTTCAGCCCCAGTCTCCCTCTCCCCAGTCTCCCTCTCCCCAGTCTCCTTCAGCCCCAGTCTCCCTCTTCCCCAGTCTCCTTCAGCCCCAGTCTCCCTCTCCCCAGTCTCCCTCTCCCCAGTCTCCCTCTCCCCAGTCTCCTTCAGCCCCAGTCTCCCTCTCCCCAGTCTCCCTCTCCCCAGTCTCCCTCTCCCCAGTCTCCTTCAGCCCCAGTCTCCTTCAGCCCCAGTCTCCCTCTCCCCAGTCTCCCTCTCCCCAGTCTCCTTCAGCCCCAGTCTCCCTCTCCCCAGTCTCCCTCTCCCCAGTCTCTCTCTCCACAGTCTCCCTCTCCCCAGTCTCCTTCAGCCCCAGTCTCCTTCAGCCCCAGTCTCCCTCTCCCCAGTCTCCCTCTCCCCAGTCTCCTTCAGCCCCAGTCTCCCTCTCCCCAGTCTCCCTCTCCCCAGTCTCCCTCTCCCCAGTCTCCTTCAGCCCCAGTCTCCCTCTCCCCAGTCTCCCTCTCCCCAGTCTCCTTCAGCCCCAGTCTCCCTCTCCCCAGTCTCCCTCTCCCCAGTCTCCCTCTCCCCAGTCTCCCTCTCCCCAGTCTCCCTCTCCCCAGACTCCTCAGCCCCAGTCTCCCTCTCCCCAGTCTCCCTCTCCCCAGTCTCCTTCAGCCCCAGTCTCCCTCTCCCCAGTCTCCCTCTCCCCAGTCTCCTTCAGCCCCAGTCTCCCTCTCCTCAGTCTCCCTCTCCCCAGTCTCCCTCTCCCCAGTCTTCCTCTCCCCAGTCTCCCTCTCCCCAGTCTCCCTCTCCCCAGTCTCCTTCAGCCCCAGTCTCCCTCTCCCCAGTCTCCTTCAGCCCCAGTCTCCCTCTCCCCAGTCTCCCTCTCCCCAGTCTCCCTCTCCCCAGTCTCCTTCAGCCCCAGTCTCCCTCTCCCCAGTCTCCCTCTCCCCAGTCTCCCTCTCCCCAGTCTCCTTCAGCCCCAGTCTCCTTCAGCCCCAGTCTCCCTCTCCCCAGTCTCCCTCTCCCCAGTCTCCTTCAGCCCCAGTCTCCCTCTCCCCAGTCTCCCTCTCCCCAGTCTCCCTCTCCCCAGTCTCCCTCTCCCCAGTCTCCCTCTCCCCAGTCTCCTTCAGCCCCAGTCTCCTTCAGCCCCAGTCTCCCTCTCCCCAGTCTCCCTCTCCCCAGTCTCCTTCAGCCCCAGTCTCCCTCTCCCCAGTCTCCCTCTCCCCAGTCTCCCTCTCCCCAGTCTCCTTCAGCCCCAGTCTCCCTCTCCCCAGTCTCCTTCAGCCCCAGTCTCCCTCTCCCCAGTCTCCCTCTCCCCAGTCTCCCTCTCCCCAGTCTCCCTCTCCCCAGTCTCCTTCAGCCCCAGTCTCCCTCTCCCCAGTCTCCTTCAGCCCCAGTCTCCCTCTCCCCAGTCTCCCTCTCCCCAGTCTCCCTCTCCCCAGTCTCCTTCAGCCCCAGTCTCCCTCTCCCCAGTCTCCCTCTCCCCAGTCTCCTTCAGCCCCAGTCTCCCTCTCCCCAGTCTCCTTCTCCCCAGTCTCCCTCTCCCCAGTCTCCCTCTCCCCAGTCTCCCTCTCCCCAGTCTCCTTCAGACCCAGTCTCCCTCTCCCCAGTCTCCTTCAGCCCCAGTCTCCCTCTCCCCAGTCTCCCTCTCCCCAGTCTCCTTCAGCCCCAGTCTCCCTCTCCCCAGTCTCCCTCTCCCCAGTCTCCTTCAGCCCCAGTCTCCCTCTCCCCAGTCTCCCTCTCCCCAGTCTCCCTCTCCCCAGTCTCCAGCCCCAGTCTCCATCAGCCCCAGTCTCCCTCTCCCCAGTCTCCCTCTCCCCAGTCTCCTTCAGACCCAGTCTCCCTCTCCCCAGTCTCCTTCAGCCCCAGTCTCCCTCTCCCCAGTCTCCCTCTCCCCAGTCTCCCTCTCCCCAGTCTCCTTCAGCCCCAGTCTCCCTCTCCCCAGTCTCCCTCTCCCCAGTCTCCTTCAGCCCCAGTCTCCCTCTCCCCAGTCTCCCTCTCCCCAGTCTCCCTCTCCCCAGTCTCCCTCTCCCCAGTCTCCCTCTCCCAGTCTCCTTCAGCCCCAGTCTCCCTCTCCCCAGTCTCCCTCTCCCCAGTCTCCCTCTCCCCAGTCTCCCTCTCCCCAGTCTCCTTCAGCCCCAGTCTCCCTCTCCCCAGTCTCCCTCTCCCCAGTCTCCTTCAGCCCCAGTCTCCCTCTCCCCAGTCTCCCTCTCCCCAGTCTCCTTCAGCCCCAGTCTCCCTCTCCCCAGTCTCCCTCTCCCCAGTCTCCCTCTCCCCAGTCTCCTTCAGCCCCAGTCTCCCTCTCCCCAGTCTCCCTCTCCCCAGTCTCCCTCTCCTCAGTCTCCCTCTCCCCAGTCTCCTTCAGCCCCAGTCTCCTTCAGCCCCAGTCTCCCTCTCCCCAGTCTCCTTCAGCCCCAGTCTCCCTCTCCCCAGTCTCCTTCAGCCCCAGTCTCCCTCTCCCCAGTCTCCCTCTCCCCAGTCTCCCTCTCCCCAGTCTCCTTCAGCCCCAGTCTCCCTCTCCCCAGTCTCCTTCAGCCCCAGTCTCCCTCTCCCCAGTCTCCCTCTCCCCAGTCTCCTTCAGCCCCAGTCTCCCTCTCACCAGTCTCCCTCTCCCCAGTCTCCCTCTCCCCAGTCTCCCTCTCCCCAGTCTCCCTCTCCCCAGTCTCCCTCTCCCCAGTCTCCTTCAGCCCCAGTCTCCCTCTCCCCAGTCTCCTTCAGCCCCAGTCTCCCTCTCCCCAGTCTCCCTCTCCCCAGTCTCCCTCTCCCCAGTCTCCTTCAGCCCCAGTCTCCCTCTCCCCAGTCTCCCTCTCCCCAGTCTCCTTCAGCCCCAGTCTCCCTCTCCCCAGTCTCCTTCAGCCCCAGTCTCCCTCTCCCCAGTCTCCCTCTCCCCAGTCTCCCTCTCCCCAGTCTCCTTCAGACCCAGTCTCCCTCTCCCCAGTCTCCTTCAGCCCCAGTCTCCCTCTCCCCAGTCTCCTTCAGCCCCAGTCTCCCTCTCCCCAGTCTCCCTCTCCCCAGTCTCCTTCAGCCCCAGTCTCCCTCTCCCCAGTCTCCCTCTCCCCAGTCTCCCTCTCCCCAGTCTCCCTCTCCCCAGTCTCCCTCTCCCCAGTCTCCTTCAGCCCCAGTCTCCTTCAGCCCCAGTCTCCCTCTCCCCAGTCTCCCTCTCCCCAGTCTCCTTCAGCCCCAGTCTCCCTCTCCCCAGTCTCCCTCTCCCCAGTCTCCTTCAGCCCCAGTCTCCCTCTCCCCAGTCTCCCTCTCCCCAGACTCCTTCAGCCCCAGTCTCCCTCTCCCCAGTCTCCCTCTCCCCAGTCTCCCTCTCCCCAGTCTCCTTCAGCCCCAGTCTCCCTCTCCCCAGTTTCCTTCAGCCCCAGTCTCCCTCTCCCCAGTCTCCTTCAGCCCCAGTCTCCCTCTCCCCAGTCTCCCTCTCCCCAGTCTCCCTCTCCCCAGTCTCCCTCTCCCCAGTCTCCTTCAGCCCCAGTCTCCCTCTCCCCAGTCTCCCTCTCCCCAGACTCCTTCAGCCCCAGTCTCCCTCTCCCCAGTCTCCCTCTCCCCAGTCTCCCTCTCCCCAGTCTCCCTCTCCCCAGACTCCTTCAGCCCCAGTCTCCCTCTCCCCAGTCTCCCTCTCCCCAGTCTCCCTCTCCCCAGTCTCCCTCTCCCCAGACTCCTTCAGCCCCAGTCTCCCTCTCCCCAGTCTCCCTCTCCCCAGTCTCCTTCAGCCCCAGTCTCCCTCTCCCCAGTCTCCTTCAGCCCCAGTCTCCCTCTCCCCAGTCTCCCTCTCCCCAGTCTCCTTCAGCCCCAGTCTCCATCTCCCCAGTCTCCCTCTCCCCAGTCTCCTTCAGCCCCAGTCTCCCTCTCCCCAGTCTCCTTCAGCCCCAGTCTCCCTCTCCCCAGTCTCCCTCTCCCCAGTCTCCCTCTCCCCAGTCTCCTTCAGCCCCAGTCTCCCTCTCCCCAGTCTCCCTCTCCCCAGTCTCCCTCTCCCCAGTCTCCTTCAGCCCCAGTCTCCTTCAGCCCCAGTCTCCCTCTCCCCAGTCTCCCTCTCCCCAGTCTCCTTCAGCCCCAGTCTCCCTCTCCCCAGTCTCCCTCTCCCCAGTCTCCCTCTCCCCAGTCTCCGTCTCCCCAGTCTCCCTCTCCCCAGTCTCCCTCTCCCCAGTCTCCTTCAGCCCCAGTCTCCTTCAGCCCCAGTCTCCCTCTCCCCAGTCTCCTTCAGCCCCAGTCTCCCTCTCCCCAGTCTCCCTCTCCCCAGTCTCCCTCTCCCCAGTCTCCCTCTCCCCAGTCTCCTTCAGCCCCAGTCTCCCTCTCCCCAGTCTCCCTCTCCCCAGTCTCCTTCAGCCCCAGTCTCCCTCTCCCCAGTCTCCCTCTCCCCAGTCTCCCTCTCCCCAGTCTCCCTCTCCCCAGTCTCCTTCAGCCCCAGTCTCCCTCTCCCCAGTCTCCCTCTCCCCAGTCTCCCTCTCCCCAGTCTCCTTCAGCCCCAGTCTCCCTCTCCCCAGTCTCCCTCTCCCCAGTCTCCTTCAGCCCCAGTCTCCCTCTCCCCAGTCTCCCTCTCCCCAGTCTCCCTCTCCCCAGTCTCCCTCTCCCCAGTCTCCCTCTCCCCAGTCTCCCTCTCCCCAGTCTCCCTCTCCCCAGTCTCCCTCTCCCCAGACTCCTTCAGCCCCAGTCTCCCTCTCCCCAGTCTCCCTCTCCCCAGTCTCCTTCAGCCCCAGTCTCCCTCTCCCCAGTCTCCTTCAGCCCCAGTCTCCCTCTCCCCAGTCTCCCTCTCCCCAGTCTCCTTCAGCCCCAGTCTCCCTCTCCCCAGTCTCCCTCTCCCCAGTCTCCTTCAGCCCCAGTCTCCCTCTTCCCAGTCTCCTTCAGCCCCAGTCTCCCTCTCCCCAGTCTCCCTCTCCCCAGTCTCCCTCTCCCCAGTCTCCTTCAGCCCCAGTCTCCCTCTCCCCAGTCTCCCTCTCCCCAGTCTCCCTCTCCCCAGTCTCCTTCAGCCCCAGTCTCCTTCAGCCCCAGTCTCCCTCTCCCCAGTCTCCCTCTCCCCAGTCTCCTTCAGCCCCAGTCTCCCTCTCCCCAGTCTCCCTCTCCCCAGTCTCTCTCTCCACAGTCTCCCTCTCCCCAGTCTCCTTCAGCCCCAGTCTCCTTCAGCCCCAGTCTCCCTCTCCCCAGTCTCCCTCTCCCCAGTCTCCTTCAGCCCCAGTCTCCCTCTCCCCAGTCTCCCTCTCCCCAGTCTCCCTCTCCCCAGTCTCCTTCAGCCCCAGTCTCCCTCTCCCCAGTCTCCCTCTCCCCAGTCTCCTTCAGCCCCAGTCTCCCTCTCCCCAGTCTCCCTCTCCCCAGTCTCCCTCTCCCCAGTCTCCCTCTCCCCAGTCTCCCTCTCCCCAGTCTCCCTCTCCCCAGTCTCCCTCTCCCCAGTCTCCTTCAGCCCAGTCTCCCTCTCCCCAGTCTCCTTCAGCCCCAGTCTCCCTCTCCCCAGTCTCCCTCTCCCCAGTCTCCCTCTCCCCAGTCTCCTTCAGCCCCAGTCTCCCTCTCCCCAGTCTCCCTCTCCCCAGTCTCCTTCAGCCCCAGTCTCCCTCTCCCCAGTCTCCTTCAGCCCCAGTCTCCCTCTCCCCAGTCTCCCTCTCCCCAGTCTCCCTCTCCCCAGTCTCCTTCAGCCCCAGTCTCCCTCTCCCCAGTCTCCCTCTCCCCAGTCTCCCTCTCCCCAGTCTCCTTCAGCCCCAGTCTCCTTCAGCCCCAGTCTCCCTCTCCCCAGTCTCCTTCAGCCCCAGTCTCCCTCTCCCCAGTCTCCCTCTCCCCAGTCTCCTTCAGCCCCAGTCTCCCTCTCCCCAGTCTCCCTCTCCCCAGTCTCCCTTCAGCCCCTCTCCCTCTCCCCAGTCTCCCTCTCCCCAGTCTCCTTCAGCCCCAGTCTCCCTCTCCCCAGTCTCCCTCTCCCCAGACTCCTTCAGCCCCTGTCTCCCTCTCCCCAGTCTCCCTCTCCCCAGTCTCCTTCAGCCCCAGTCTCCCTCTCCCCAGTCTCCTTCAGCCCCAGTCTCCCTCTCCCCAGTCTCCTTCAGCCCCAGTCTCCCTCTCCCCAGTCTCCCTCTCCCCAGTCTCCCTCTCCCCAGTATCCTTCAGCCCCAGTCTCCCTCTCCCCAGTCTCCCTCTCCCCAGTCTCCCTCTCCCCAGTCTCCCTCTCCCCAGTCTCCTTCAGCCCCAGTCTCCCTCTCCCCAGTCTCCCTCTCCCCAGTCTCCTTCAGCCCCAGTCTCCCTCTCCCCAGTCTCCTTCAGCCCCAGTCTCCCTCTCCCCAGTCTCCCTCTCCCCAGTCTCCTTCAGCCCCAGTCTCCCTCTCCCCAGTCTCCCTCTCCCCAGTCTCCCTCTCCCCAGTCTCCTTCAGCCCCAGTCTCCCTCTCCCCAGTCTCCCTCTCCCCAGACTCCTTCAGCCCCTGTCTCCCTCTCCCCAGTCTCCCTCTCCCCAGTCTCCTTCAGCCCCAGTCTCCCTCTCCCCAGTCTCCTTCAGCCCCAGTCTCCCTCTCCCCAGTCTCCTTCAGCCCCAGTCTCCCTCTCCCCAGTCTCCCTCTCCCCAGTCTCCCTCTCCCCAGTCTCCCTCTCCCCAGTATCCTTCAGCCCCAGTCTCCCTCTCCCCAGTCTCCCTCTCCCCAGTCTCCCTCTCCCCAGTCTCCCTCTCCCCAGTCTCCTTCAGCCCCAGTCTCCCTCTCCCCAGTCTCCCTCTCCCCAGTCTCCTTCAGCCCCAGTCTCCCTCTCCCCAGTCTCCTTCAGCCCCAGTCTCCCTCTCCCCAGTCTCCCTCTCCCCAGTCTACTTCAGCCCCAGTCTCCCTCTCCCCAGTCTCCCTCTCCCCAGTCTCCCTCTCCCCAGTCTCCTTCAGCCCCAGTCTCCCTCTCCCCAGTCTCCCTCTCCCCAGACTCCTTCAGCCCCAGTCTCCCTCTCCCCAGTCTCCCTCTCCCCAGTCTCCCTCTCCCCAGTCTCCCTCTCCCCAGACTCCTTCAGCCCCAGTCTCCCTCTCCCCAGTCTCCCTCTCCCCAGTCTCCCTCTCCCCAGTCTCCCTCTCCCCAGACTCCTTCAGCCCCAGTCTCCCTCTCCCCAGTCTCCCTCTCCCCAGTCTCCCTCTCCCCAGTCTCGCTCTCCCCAGACTCCTTCAGCCCCAGTCTCCCTCTCCCCAGTCTCCCTCTCCCCAGACTCCTTCAGCCCCAGTCTCCCTCTCCCCAGTCTCCCTCTCCCCAGTCTCCCTCTCCCCAGTCACCCTCTCCCCAGTCTCCCTCTCCCCAGATTCCTTCAGCCCCAGTCTCCCTCTCCCCAGTCTCCCTCTCCCCAGTCTCCTTCAGCCCCAGTCTCCCTCTCCCCAGTCTCCCTCTCCCCAGTCTCCTTCAGCCCCAGTCTCCCTCTCCCCAGTCTCCCTCTCCCCAGTCTCCCTCTCCCCAGACTCCTTCAGCCCCAGTCTCCCTCTCCCCAGTCTCCCTCTCCCCAGTCTCCCTCTCCCCAGTCTCCCTCTCCCCAGTCTCCCTCTCCCCAGTCTCCTTCAGCCCCAGTCTCCCTCTCCCCAGTCTCCTTCAGCCCCAGTCTCCCTCTCCCCAGTCTCCCTCTCCCCAGTCTCCTTCAGCCCCAGTCTCCCTCTCCCCAGTCTCCCTCTCCCCAGTCTCCTTCAGCCCCAGTCTCCCTCTCCCCAGTCTCCCTCTCCCCAGTCTCCCTCTCCCCAGTCTCCTTCAGCCCCAGTCTCCTTCAGCCCCAGTCTCCCTCTCTCCAGTCTCCCTCTCCCCAGTCTCCCTCTCCCCAGTCTCCTTCAGCCCCAGTCTCCCTCTCCCCAGTCTCCCTCTCCCCAGTGTCCTTCAGCCCCAGTCTCCCTCTCCCCAGTCTCCCTCTCCCCAGTCTCCCTCAACCCAGTCTCCCTCTCCCCAGTCTCCCTCTCCCCAGTCTCCCTCTCCCCAGTCTCCCTCTCCCCAGTCTCCCTCTCCCCCGTCTCCCTCTCCCCCAGTCTCCTCAGCCCCAGTCTCCCTCTCCTCAGTCTCCCTCTCCCCAGTCTCCCTCTCCCCAGTCTTCCTCTCCCCAGTCTCCCTCTCCCCAGTCTCCCTCTCCCCAGTCTCCTTCAGCCCCAGTCTCCCTCTCCCCAGTCTCCCTCTCCCCAGTCTCCCTCTCCCCAGTCTCCTTCAGCCCCAGTCTCCCTCTCCCCAGTCTCCTTCAGCCCCAGTCTCCCTCTCCCCAGTCTCCCTCTCCCCAGTCTCCTTCAGCCCCAGTCTCCCTCTCCCCAGTCTCCCTCTCCCCATTCTCCTTCAGCCCCAGTCTCCCTCTCCCCAGTCTCCCTCTCCCCAGTCTCCTTCAGCCCCAGTCTCCCTCTCCCCAGTCTCCCTCTCCCCAGACTCCTTCAGCCCCTGTCTCCCTCTCCCCAGTCTCCCTCTCCCCAGTCTCCTTCAGCCCCAGTCTCCCTCTCCCCAGTCTCCTTCAGCCCCAGTCTCCCTCTCCCCAGTCTCCTTCAGCCCCAGTCTCCCTCTCCCCAGTCTCCCTCTCCCCAGTCTCCCTCTCCCCAGTCTCCCTCTCCCCAGTCTCCTTCAGCCCCAGTCTCCCTCTCCCCAGTCTCCCTCTCCCCAGTCTCCCTCTCCCCAGTCTCCCTCTCCCCAGTCTCCTTCAGCCCCAGTCTCCCTCTCCCCAGTCTCCCTCTCCCCAGTCTCCTTCAGCCCCAGTCTCCCTCTCCCCAGTCTCCTTCAGCCCCAGTCTCCCTCTCCCCAGTCTCCCTCTCCCCAGTCTCCTTCAGCCCCAGTCTCCCTCTCCCCAGTCTCCCTCTCCCCAGTCTCCCTCTCCCCAGTCTCCTTCAGCCCCAGTCTCCCTCTCCCCAGTCTCCCTCTCCCCAGACTCCTTCAGCCCCAGTCTCCCTCTCCCCAGTCTCCCTCTCCCCAGTCTCCCTCTCCCCAGTCTCCCTCTCCCCAGACTCCTTCAGCCCCAGTCTCCCTCTCCCCAGTCTCCCTCTCCCCAGTCTCCCTCTCCCCAGTCTCCCTCTCCCCAGACTCCTTCAGCCCCAGTCTCCCTCTCCCCAGTCTCCCTCTCCCCAGTCTCCTTCAGCCCCAGTCTCCCTCTCCCCAGTCTCCTTCAGCCCCAGTCTCCCTATCCCCAGTCTCCCTCTCCCCAGTCTCCTTCAGCCCCAGTCTCCCTCTCCCCAGTCTCCCTCTCCCCAGTCTCCTTCAGCCCCAGTCTCCCTCTCCCCAGTCTCCTTTAGCCCCAGTCTCCCTCTCCCCAGTCTCCCTCTCCCCAGTCTCCCTCTCCCCAGTCTCCTTCGGCCCCAGTCTCCCTCTCCCCAGTCTCCCTCTCCCCATCTCCTTCAGCCCCAGTCTCCCTCTCCCCAGTCTCCCTCTCCCCAGTCTCCTTCAGCCCCAGCCCCAGTCTCCCTCTCCCCAGTCTCCCTCTCCCCAGTCTCCCTCTCCCCAGTCTCCTTCAGCCCCAGTCTCCCTCTCCCCAGTCTCCCTCTCCCCAGTCTCCTTCAGCCCCAGTCTCCCTCTCCCCAGTCTCCCTCTCCCCAGTCTCCCTCTCCCCAGTCTCCCTCTCCCCAGTCTCCTTCAGCCCCAGTCTCCCTCTCCCCAGTCTCCCTCTCCCCAGTCTCCTTCAGCCCCAGTCTCCCTCTCCCCAGTCTCCCTCTCCCCAGTCTCCCTCTCCCCAGTCTCCTTCAGCCCCAGTCTCCCTCTCCCCAGTCTCCCTCTCCCCAGACTCCTTCAGCCCCAGTCTCCCTCTCCCCAGTCTCCCTCTCCCCAGTCTCCCTCTCCCCAGTCTCCCTCTCCCAGACTCCTTCAGCCCCAGTCTCCATCTCCCCAGTTTCCCTCTCCCCAGTCTCCCTCTCCCCAGTCTCCCTCTCCCCAGTCTCCCTCTCCCCAGTCTCCCTCTCCCCAGACTCCTTCAGCCCCAGTCTCCCTCTCCCCAGTCTCCTTCTCCCCAGTCTCCTTCAGCCCCAGTCTCCCTCTCCCCAGTCTCCTTCAGCCCCAGTCTCCTTCTCCCCAGTCTCCCTCTCCCCAGTCTCCTTCAGCCCCAGTCTCCCTCTCCCCAGTCTCCCTCTCCCCAGTCTCCTTCAGCCCCAGTCTCCCTCTCCCTAGTCTCCTTCAGCCCCAGTCTCCCTCTCCCCAGTCTCCCTCTCCCCAGTCTCCCTCTCCCCAGTCTCCTTCAGCCCCAGTCTCCCTCTCCCCAGTCTCCCTCTCCCCAGTCTCTCTCTCCCCAGTCTCCTTCAGCCACAGACTCCTTCAGCCCCAGTCTCCCTCTCCCCAGTCTCCCTCTCCCCAGTCTCCTTCAGCCCCAGTCCCCCTCTCCCCAGTCTCCCTCTCCCAGTCTCCTTCAGCCCCAGTCTCCTTCAGCCCCAGTCTCCCTCTCCCCAGTCTCCCTCTCCCCAGTCTCCTTCAGCCCCAGTCTCCCTCTCCCCAGTCTCCCTCTCCCCAGTCTCCCTCTCCCCAGTCTCCCTCTCCCCAGTCTCCTTCAGCCCTAGTCTCCCTCTCCCCAGTCTCCCTCTCCCCAGTCTCCTTCAGCCCCAGTCTCCCTCTCCCCAGTCTCCCTCTCCCCAGTCTCCCTCTCCCCAGTCTCCCTCTCCCCAGTCTCCTTCAGCCCCAGTCTCCTTCAGCCCCAGTCTCCCTCTCCCCAGTCTCCCTCTCCCCAGTCTCCTTCAGCCCCAGTCTCGCTCTCCCCAGTCTCCCTCTCCCCAGTCTCCCTCTCCCCAGTCTCCTTCAGCCCCAGTCTCCCTCTCCCCAGTCTCCTTCAGCCCCAGTCTCCCTCTCCCCAGTATCCTTCAGCCCCAGTCTCCCTCTCCCCAGTCTCCCTCTCCCCAGTCTCCCTCTCCCCAGTCTCCTTCAGCCCCAGTCTCCCTCTCACCAGTCTCCCTCTCCCCAGTCTCCCTCTCCCCAGTCTCCTTCAGCCCCAGTCTCCTTCAGCCCCAGTCTCCCTCTCCCCAGTCTCCCTCTCCCCAGTCTCCTTCAGCCCCAGTCTCCCTCTCCCCAGTCTCCCTCTCCCCAGTCTCCCTCTCCCCAGTCTCCCTCTCCCCAGTCTCCTTCAGCCCCAGTCTCCTTCAGCCCCAGTCTCCCTCTCCCCAGTCTCCCTCTCCCCAGTCTCCTTCAGCCCCAGTCTCCCTCTCCCCAGTCTCCCTCTCCCCAGTCTCCCTCTCCCCAGTCTCCTTCAGCCCCAGTCTCCCTCTCCCCAGTCTCCCTCTCCCCAGTCTCCTTCAGCCCCAGTCTCCCTCTCCCCAGTCTCCCTCTCCCCAGTCTCCCTCTCCCCAGTCTCCCTCTCCCCAGTCTCCCTCTCCCCAGTCTCCTTCAGCCCCAGTCTCCCTCTCCCCAGTCTCCCTCTCCCCAGTCTCCTTCAGCCCCAGTCTCCCTCTCCCCAGTCTCCCTCTCCCCAGTCTCCTTCAGCCCCAGTCTCCCTCTCCCCAGTCTCCCTCTCCCCAGTCTCCCTCTCCCCAGTCTCCCTCTCCCCAGTCTCCCTCTCCCCAGTCTCCCTCTCCCCAGACTCCTTCAGCCCCAGTCTCCCTCTCCCCAGTCTCCTTCTCCCCAGTCTCCTTCAGCCCCAGTCTCCCTCTCCCCAGTCTCCTTCAGCCCCAGTCTCCTTCTCCCCAGTCTCCCTCTCCCCAGTCTCCTTCAGCCCCAGTCTCCCTCTCCCCAGTCTCCCTCTCCCCAGTCTCCTTCAGCCCCAGTCTCCCTCTCCCTAGTCTCCTTCAGCCCCAGTCTCCCTCTCCCCAGTCTCCCTCTCCCCAGTCTCCCTCTCCCCAGTCTCCCTCTCCCCAGTCTCCCTCTCCCCAGTCTCCTTCAGCCCCAGTCTCCTTCAGCCCCAGTCTCCCTCTCCCCAGTCTCCCTCTCCCCAGTCTCCTTCAGCCCCAGTCTCCCTCTCCCCAGTCTCCCTCTCCCCAGTCTCCTTCAGCCCCAGTCTCCCTCTTCCTAGTCTCCCTCTCCCCAGTCTCCCTCTCCCCAGTCTACTTCAGCCCCAGTCTCCTTCAGCCCCAGTCTCCCTCTCCCAGTCTCCCTCTCCCCAGTCTCCTTCAGCCCCAGTCTCCCTCTCCCCAGTCTCCCTCTCCCCAGTCTCCTTCAGCCCCAGTCTCCCTCTCCCTAGTCTCCTTCAGCCCCAGTCTCCCTCTCCCCAGTCTCCCTCTCCCCAGTCTCCCTCTCCCCAGTCTCCCTCTCCCCAGTCTCCCTCTCCCCAGTCTCCTTCAGCCCCAGTCTCCTTCAGCCCCAGTCTCCCTCTCCCCAGTCTCCCTCTCCCCAGTCTCCTTCAGCCCCAGTCTCCCTCTCCCCAGTCTCCCTCTCCCCAGTCTCCTTCAGCCCCAGTCTCCCTCTCCCCAGTCTCCCTCTCCCCAGTCTCCCTCTCCCCAGTCTACTTCAGCCCCAGTCTCCTTCAGCCCCAGTCTCCCTCTCCCCAGTCTCCCTCTCCCCAGTCTCCTTCAGCCCCAGTCTCCCTCTCCCCAGTCTCCCTCTCCCCAGTCTCCCTCTCCCCAGTCTCCTTCAGCCCCAGTCTCCTTCAGCCCCAGTCTCCCTCTCCCCAGTCTCCCTCTCCCCAGTCTCCTTCAGCCCCAGTCTCCCTCTCCCCAGTCTCCTTCAGCCCCAGTCTCCCTCTCCCCAGTCTCCCTCTCCCCAGTCTCCCTCTCCCCAGTCTCCTTCAGCCCCAGTCTCCCTCTCCCCAGTCTCCTTCAGCCCCAGTCTCCCTCTCCCCAGTCTCCCTCTCCCCAGTCTCCCTTGTAGCTAAAGCAGCAGGTTTTCCTCTCATAGTCTCTTCATATATTATTCATTCTCCATCTCTATGACGGAATCATAAGTCAAGTTATTGGTTAATAAAAAATCACAGAGGACATCTGACAGAGAGAAAAAAAGGTCCTGTTTCCATTGATCATCCTTGAGCTGGCCTCCTGGCCAAACTGAGCAATTGGGGGAGAAGGGCCTTGGTCAGGGAGGTGACAGAGCTCTAGAGTTCCTGTGTGGAGATGGGAGAACTTTCCAGAAGGACAACCATCTCTGCACCACTCCACCAATCGGGCCTTTATAGTAGAGCGGGCAGTCGGAAGCCCTTCCTCAGTAAAAGCCCGCTTGGAGTTTGCCAAATAGCGCCTAAAGACTCTCAGACCATGAGAAACAAGATACTCTGGTCTGAATGCAAAGTGTCACATCTGGAGGAAACCTGGCACCATCACTACGGTAAAGCATGGAGGTGGCAGCATCACTACGGTAAAGCATGGAGGTGGCAGCATCATGCTATGGGGATGTTTTATCCGTGGCAGGGACTTGGAGACTAGTCAGGATCGAGGCAAAGATGAACGGAGCAAAGTACAGAGAGTTCCTTGATGAAAACCTGCTCCAGAGCGCTCAGGACCTCAGACTGGGGTTAAGGTTCAACCTTCCAACAGGACAACGACCCTAAGCACACAGCCAAGACAACGCAGGAGTGGCTTAGGGGCAAGTCTCTGAATGTCCTTGAGTGGCCCAGCCAAGAGCACGGACTTGAACCTGATCGAACATCTTTGAAGAGACATGAAAATAGTTGTGCAGTAACCATCCCCATTCAACCTGTCAGAGCTTGAGAGGATCTGCAGAGAAGAATGGGAGAAACTCCCCAAATACAGGTGTGCCAAGCTTGTAGCGTCATACCCCAAAATAATTGAGGCTGTAATAGCTGCCAAAGGTGCTTCAACAAAGTACAGAGTAAAAGGTCTGAAAAGGTCGTAATAAATTTGATATCTGTTTTTTAAATATATAAATTAGCAAAAAAAATCAAAAATCCTGTTTTGCTTTGTGATGATGGGGTATTGTGTGTAGATTGATGAGGAAGAAAAACTATTTAATCAAGATTAGAATAAGGATGTAACGTAAGAAAATGTGCAAAAAGTCTAGGGGTCTGAATACTTTCAAACAGCACTGTAACAGTCTAATGTGCTTTTCAATCGTTCAAGGTGAGTGTAATTTATTTTACATTTGATCCGAGCAAACGCTTTGCACAAACACACTTTAGAGATCCGAAAAAGAGTTGGAGCATCACTTCTCCCAGAAGACTCCTGTGATGTAATGAAACCCATTTGCTGGTTTAGAGGTTTGGTGATTCAACCTGTGAGACAACCTGTGCTGTCCTTGGGGATTACAGAGCGTGTGGATATGTGTGACTGTGCCAGAACCTGTAGCCTGGTCCCAGATCTGTTTGTACTATCTTGCCAACGCCTATGTCATTGACAAGACAGCACAAACAGATCCGGGAACAGGCCAGCACTTCTATGCTGCTGCTTTCTCTGGCCCTCACCAGTGGGATATATAGGACATGTCACTTAAGTGAGCAGGCTGCCTGTCTCCTGTCATTCGCTTTACTCAGACAAGTTGATGAAAGGCTTCATTTGATGTAGGAAAAACTTAAATGAAAAACTGGAGCAGTATCTAACTGAAAGGAGGCATTGGAAATATGGGTGATGTGCACTGAGACACACTGTCTCTCTCTGGCCCTGATGGCACACTGTCTCTCTCTGGCCCTGATGACACACTGTCTCTCTCTGGCCCTGACGGCACACTGTCTCTCTCTGGCCCTGACGGCACACTGTCTCTCTCTGGCCCTGACGACACAATGTCTCTCTCTGGCCCTGACGACACACTGTCTCTCTCTGGCCCTGACGACACACTGTCTCTCTCTGGCCCTGACGGCACACTGTCTCTCTGGCCCTGACGACACACTGTCTCTCTCTGGCCCTGACGGCACACTGTCTCTCTCTGGCCCTGACGACACACTGTCTCTCTCTGGCCCTGACGACACACTGTCTCTCTCTGGTCCTGACGGCACACTGTCTCTCTGGCCTTGACGGCACATTGTCTCTCTGGCCCTGACGACAGACTGTCTCTCTCTGGCCCTGACGGCACACTGTCTCTCTGGCCCTGAAGACACACTGTCTCTCTCTGGCCCTGACGGCACACTGTCTCTCTGGCCCTGACGACACACTGTCTCTCTCTGGCCCTGACGGCACACTGTCTCTCTGGCCCTGACGACACACTGTCTCTCTCTGGCCCTGACGGCACACTGTCTCTCTCTGGCCCTGACGGCACACTGTCTCTCTGGCCCTGACGACACACTGTCTCTCTCTGGCCCTGACGGCACACTGTCTCTCTGGCCCTGATGACACACTGTCTCTCTCTGGCCCTGACGGCACACTGTCTCTCTATGGCCCTGACGGCACACTGTCTCTCTCTGGCCTTGACAGGACACTGTCTCTCTCTGGTCGTGACAGCACACTGTCGCTCTCTGGCCCTGACGGCACACTGCCCTGACGACAGACTGTCTCTCTCTGGCCCTGACGACACACTGTCTCTCTCTGGCCCTGACGGCACACTGTCTCTCTCTGGCCCTGACGGCACACTGTCTCTCTGGCCCTGACTACACACTCTCTCTCTGGTCCTGACGGCACACTGCCTCTCTGGCCCTGACGGCACACTGTCTCTCTGGCCCTGACGGCACACTGTCTCTCTGGCCCTGACGACACACTGTCTCTCTCTGGCCCTGACGGCACACTGTCTCTCTGGCCCTGACGGCACACTGTCTCTCTGGCCCTGACGACACACTGTCTCTCTCTGGCCCTGACGGCACACTGTCTCTCTGGCCCTGACGGCACACTGTCTCTCTCTGGCCCTGACGGCACACTGTCTCTCTCTGGCCCTGACGACACACTGTCTCTCTCTGGCCTTGACGGCACACTGTCTCTCTGGCCCTGACGACACACTGTCTCTCTCTGGCACTGACGGCACACTGTCTCTCTCTGGCCCTGACGACACACTGTCTCTCTCTGGCCCTGACGGCACACTGTCTCTCTCTGGCCCTGACGGCACACTGTCTCTCTCTGGCCCTGACGGCACACTGTCTCTCTCTGGCCCTGACGGCACACTGTCTCTCTGGCCCTGACTACACACTCTCTCTCTGGTCCTGACGGCACACTGTCTCTCTGGCCCTGACGGCACACTGTCTCTCTGGCCCTGACGGCACACTGTCTCTCTGGCCCTGACGACACACTGTCTCTCTCTGGCCCTGACGGCACACTGTCTCTCTCTGGCCTTGACGGGACACTGTCTCTCTCTGGTCCTGACAGCACACTGTCTCTCTATGGCCCTGACGGCACACTGTCTCTCTCTGGCCTTGACGGCACACTGTCTCTCTCTGGTCCTGACAGCACACTGTCGCTCTCTGGCCCTGACGGCACACTCTCTCTCTGGCCCTGATGGCACACTGTCTCTTTCTGTATGGCACCACTTAACTTTGCTGTGCCATTAACACCGTGACCCCAGCCCAGTCAGAACCTGCTGTGCTGTGAGTGAGAGCCCTCCCTATTGCTCTAGCAACTAGATTTGTGATTTGTGTTACACTAAAAATAAAACCTTTGCTGCCATGACTCTGGGCTTCAGTAACATTTCACCAGTGAATAAGACGCGCCACAAAGTTCTACTTGTCCTCTTTGTGTGGCTGGTCAAGCTAGTGGCGACCCTCAGTTAGAGTAAATGGGATGGTTTGTTAGGGGAGCCCGCCACACAGGGTTGATGCGTAACAATACCAATCTTAGTACCCTTCTTACATATTATTGTACCTTACTTAGCTATGAAAATAGAATAACTATCCGCCTGTCTGCTAGATGAAGTTAAAGGTCTGTACTAGGACGAGGAAGACAGGATAGGATACATGAGAAGTCTGTTTTTTTACAGTGTTGGCCCCAGACGGCCAGCTAATTGTACTGGGAGCCTGGAGCAGCCAGCACGCTATTAAATCGGGGACGAAGACTGATGAGGGGGAGGGAGAGGTGAAGACAGCTAATTTGAGAGACACCCGCTCTGGCTCGTCAGCGCACGTGGACCAACCCACCGGGCACAGATGTCAGTTCAACATCTATTCCACGTTGGTTCAATGACATTTCATAGGAATGAAATGGAAACAACGTTGATTCAACCAGTGTGTGCCCAGTTTGAAGGTGCATGTGGCACACATTTCAGAAGCCTGGCACAAGAGAGTAATAACTGTTAGCAGGTACGGGGCAGGAGGTAGGGGGTAGGGGTCGCCAGGGACAGTCTTTAGAGACTGATTAGCACCGTGTCTATGACATTTCCACTGCAGTGTTAGCAGATAAAATGACAATGCTACTCACTGTAGAAACCATAGGAAAGCACACACCAGTTATTTGCCTTAACATTTGACCTCAGGAGAGTAACCACAGGAATGTGACCTCAGGAGTGTAACCTGGGGAGTGTAACCTGGGGAGTGTAACCTGGGGAGTGTAACCTGGGGAGTGTAACCTGGGGAGTGTAACCTGGGGAGTGTAACCCAAGGAGTGTAACCCAAGGAGTGTAACCACAGGTGTGTGACCTGTTAAGTGTAATCTCAGGAGTGTAACCTGAGGAGTGTAACCTGGGGAGTGTAACCTGGGGAGTGTAACCCAAGGAGTGTAACCCAAGGAGTGTAACCTCAGGAGTGTAACCTCAGGAGTGTAACCTAAGGAGTGTAACCTGAGGAGTGTAACCTCAGGAGTGTAACCTGAGGAGTGTAACCTCAGGAGTGTAACCTCAGGAGTGTAACCTCAGGAGTGTAACCTCAGGAGTGTAACCTGGGGAGTGTAACCTCAGGAGTGTAACCTGTTGATTGTGACCTCAGGAGTGTAACCTCAGGAGTGTGTCCTGAGGAGTGTAACCTCAGGAGTGTAACCTGAGGAGTGTAACCTCAGGAGTGTAACCTCAGGAGTGTAACCTCAGGAGTGTAACCTGAGGAGTGTAACCTCAGGAGTGTAACCTCAGGAGTGTAACCTGTTGATTGTGACCTCAGGAGTGTAACCTCAGGAGTGTGTCCTGAGGAGTGTAACCTCAGGAGTGTCACCTCAGGAGTGCGACCTCAGGAGTGCGACCTCAGGAGTGTAACTTGAGTGTAACCTGAGGAGTATGACCTCATACTGGACTCAACTACACTCTGCCTTGATGGACTATTATCATTTTATGAAAGGTCAACACCACTAGGGCTGTGGTGAGAGTGGTTAGGCACGGCCACTTAATGCTTGGTGTGTGTGTGTACTTAGCGTTTAGTGGGTATGGTCAGAGCACCTGTAGAGGGTCTCTCTCCCAGGAACTCTCAGAACACACAGGATGTGTGCAGGCTGACGGCGTAGCAGTCGGACATGTGTTTTTGTCTTGTCCCTTGTAAACATAGTTTTTCCTTTTTTTCCCCGTATATATATTTAATATTTTAATATCACTTTCTATCTACGGACTGAATATACTCTCCTGCAACCCGCCTCACCCAATGTGGTATGGATCTGCTATTTTTATACTTAAGAACTCATCAACTCATCAACAGCTAGCCAACTAACTGGCTACCAGCTAACTGGCTACTAGTTAGCCACGGCCCGCTAGCTGTCTAAAGTACATCGGACTGTTAGCTTAAGAGGCCCTTTGGACAAATTCTTTGGCCACTATACCCACCATGCTGATCCGTTGTCTGAACCGTCGCCTGAACCGGAACCCCAACAAATGCTAGCCAGCTAACTAGCTACTAGATAGTAGTAGTCATCAGCTACCTTTAGCACGGACAACTCTAGCCAGTCTGCACAGCGCGACTCAAACCAGAGCAATTTGGACTTATTTTTCTCCATATCTCCGGATTCCTACCATAAGCTCTGAACCTTTTTTTTTCTTCACCCGGATCACCGCAGCTAGCTAGCTGCTATTCGAGTGGCCACTCCTGGCTAATGTCACTGTCCCGAAGCAATAACCAATTAGCCTGGAGCTAGCCTTGCTAGGCCCATCTCCCGGCTAGCCAAAGAGGTCCACCAGCCACTACTTGGGCTACAATATCTCTTTTTGCCAACTAGCTTGGACCCCCGCCGACTCATCACGACTGGACCACCGATGTCATTCACCCGGTGGGGTTTTTCTCAACTGGCTCCGCCATCGCTTCGTCCCCTGAAAAGGTTTGTTTTATTTATTGCCCTAGCATACTCTGCCAACCCGGATGTCCTTGCCGTGTCTGAATCCTGGCTCAGGAAGACCACCAAAAACCCTGACAAAAACCCTGACATTTCCATCCCTAACTATAACATTTTCCGACAAGATAGAACTGACAAAGGGGGCGGTGTTGCAATCTACTGCAGAGATAGCCTGCAGAGTTCTGTCTTACTATCCAGGTCTGTACCCAAACAATTTGAGCTTTTACTTTTAAAAATCTACCTTTCCAGAAACAAGTCTCTCACCGTTGCCGCTTGATATAGACCACCCTCTGACCCCAGCTGTGCCATGGAGACCAAATGTGAACTGATTGCCCCCCATCTATCTTCAGAGCTAGTGCTGCTAGGTGACCTAAACTGGGACATGTTTAACACCCGGCCATCCTACAATCTAAGCTTGATGCCATCAATCTCTAACAAATTATCAATGAACCCACCAGGTACAACCCCAAATCTGTAAACACGGGCACCCTCATAGATATCATCCTAACCAACTTGCCCTCCAAATACACCTCTGCTGTTTTCAACCAAGATTTCAGCGATCACTGTCTCATTGTCTGCATCCGTAACGGGTCTGCGGTCAAACGACCACCCCTCATCACTATCAAACGCTCCCTAAAACACTTCAGCGAGCAGGCCTTCCTAATCGACCTGGCCCGGGTATCCTGGAAGGATATTGACCTCATCCCATCATTAGAGGATGCCTGGTCATTCTTTAAAAGTGCCTTCCTCACCATCTTAAATAAGCATGCCCCATTAAAAAAATGTAGAACCAGGAACAGATATAGCCCTTGGTTCTCTCCAGATCTGACTGCCCTTAACCAACACAAAAACATGCTATGGCGTTCTACATTAGCATCGAATAGCCCCCGTGATATGGAACTTTTCAGGGAAGTCAGGGACAAATATACACAGGCAGTTAGGAAAGCTTAGGCTAGCTTTTTCAAGCAGAATTTGCATCCTGTAGCACAAACTCAAAAAAGTTCTGGGACACTGTAAAGTCCGTGGAGAATAAGAGCATCTCCTCCCAGCTGCCCACTGCACTGAGGCTAGGAAACACTGTCACCACCGATAAATCCACTATAATTGAGAATTTCAATATGCATTTTTCTACAGCTGGCCATGCTTTCCACCTGGCTACCCCTACTCCGGTCAACAGCACTGCACTCCCCACAGCAACTCGCCCAAGCCTCCCCATTTCACCTTCACCCAAATCCAGAGAGCTGATGTTCTTAAAGAACTGCAAAACCTGGACCCCTACAAATCAGCCGGGCTAGACAATCTGGACCCTCTCTTTTTAAAATTATCTGCCGAAATTGTCGCAACCCCTATTACTAGCGTGTTCAACCTCTCTTTCGTATCGTCTGAGATTCCCAAAGATTGGAAAGCTGCCGCGGTCATCCCCCTCTTCAAAGGGGGAGACACTCTAGACCCAAATTGCTACAGACCTATATCTATCCTACCCTGCCTTTCTAAGGTCTTCGAAAGCCAAATTTACAAACAGATTAACAACAATTTCGAATTCCACCGTACCTGGTTTCAGAGCTGGTCATGGGTGCACCTCAGCCATGCTCAAGGTCGTAAACGATATCATAACCGCCATCAATAAGAGACATTACTGTGCAGCTGCATTCATCGACCTGGCCAAAGCATTCGACTCTGTCAATCACCACATTCTTCTTGGCAGACTCAACAGCCTTGGTTTCTCAAATCATTGCCTCGCCTGGTTCACCAACTACTTCTCTGATAGAGTTCAGTGTGTCAAAACGGAGGGCTTGTTGTCCGGACCACTTGCAGTCTCTATGGGGGTGCCACAGGGTTAAATTCTCAGACCGACTCTGTTCTCTGTATACATCAATGATGTTGCTCTCACTGCTGGTGATTCTCTGATCCACCTCTACGCAGACGACACCATTCTGTATACTTCTGCCCCTTCTTTGGACACTGTGTTAACTAACCTCCAGACGAGCTTCAATGGCATACAACTCTCCAACTGCTCTTAAATGCAAGTAAAACTAAGTGCATGCTCTTCAACCGATCGAGTAGTACTCTGGACGGTTCTGACTTAGAATATGTGGACAACTACTAAATCTAGAATCGGCTTCCTATTTCGCAACTAATCATCATTCACCCATGCTACCGATCCTCGACTTCGGCGATGTCATCTATAAAATAGCCTCCAAAACTCTACTCAACAAATTGGATGCAGTCTATCACAGTGCCATCCGTTTTGTCACCAAAGCCCCATATATTACCGACCACTGCGACCTGTACGCTTTAGTTGGCTGGCCCTCGCTTCATACTCGTCACCAAACCCACTGGCTCCAGGTCATCTACAAGTCTCTACTAGGTAAAGCCCCGCCTTATCTCAGCTCACTGGTCACCATAGCAGCACCCACCCGTAGCACGCGCTCCAGCAGGTATATCTCACTGGGCACCCCCAAAACCAATTTCTCTTTTGGCCGCCTTTCCTTCCAGTTCTCTGCTGCCAATGACTGGAATGAACTGCAAAAATCAATGAAGCTGGAGACCCATATCTCCCTCACTAGCTTTAAGCACCAGCTGTCAGAGCAGCTCACAGATCACTGCACCTGTACATAGCCCATCTGTAAACAGCCCAACTACCTCATCCCCATACTGTATTTATTTATTTATCTTGCTCCTTTGCACCCCAGTATCTCTACTTGCACATTAATCTTCTACACATCAACCATTCCAGTGTCTAATTGCCATATTGTAATTACTTCACCACCATGGCCTATTTATTGCCTTATCTCCCTTATCTTACCTCATTTGCACTCACTGTATATAGACTTTTATTTTTTCTACTGTATTATTGACTGTATGTTTGTTTATTCCATGTGTAACTCTGTGTTGTTGTATGTGTCTAACTGCTTTGCTTTATCTTGGCCAGGTCGCAGTTGTAAATGAGAACTTGTTCTCAACTAGCTTACCTGGTTAAATAAATAAAGGTGAAATAAAATAAATAAATAAATCTGCTACTCAGACACTGAGTACGTACTTAATGGGAGAACACCCAGCTGAAAATGTCCAAAATATCCTTTCTGCCTTTCATCAAACAGAGCAGATTTGTCATCAGATCTTTGCCGCTGACATTAAACTAATGATCCTTTGCTAAATGGTGGTTTTATTGTGTGATGCTGGAACAAGGGCCTCCCATCGACCCCCCCCCAGCAGTTCCTAGTGCGTAACCTCTCACGTCTGTCTGTATGCTGCATGCCAGAGGTCTAGCGGGCCGGGGCTAGCCTCTGAAGATACACACACACACACACACACACACACACACACACACACACACACACACCTTGCCTCCCTACAACCGGATGCAGGTGATCCATCAGGTGAATGGTGTTCACCTGTACTTTCTGAGCACGCCGTTTGTCAGCTCTCTGGTTCTGGTGATAGATGCGGCTAAAGTTGGACACGATGACGGGAACGGGCAGGGCGATTACCAGCACCCCGCTCAGAGAACAGATAGAACCAAAGATCTTCCCTGCGATCGTCTTGGGCACCATGTCCCCGTAACTATAGAGAGAGAGAAAGAGAGAGGGGCGGGAGAGATAGAGAGAGAAATAGGGAGAGAGAAAGCGTAGAAAATATGATATGCTGTATTGGATACATTTAAAATGCAATCTCCAGTTCTGAAACTGTACATTTGACCTTCCAAAGGGTTAGCATCTCAGCAGGTTGTGTGTGTGTGTGTGTGTTTAGGTGTGTATGTATGTGTGTGTTTATGTGTGTTTAGGTATGTGTGCGTGTGTATGTGTGTGTTTATGTGTATGTGAGTATGTGTGTCTGTGTATTGTGTACCGAGACGCTCTCTACTGTTCGACTTGGGGGCTAAACCCATATCAACAGCGACTCTTTCATTCCCAGCCTTCCCATTCGTTTCTTGCTATGCAATTACGTGTAGCTCTCCCAGTTCCTTCGGCTGAGGCTAATTTTATTGCACAGGTGGAGGAGACAGTGACAAGCTTAGTAACAGGTGGGGAGAGGCAGCGAGATAGAGGCGCTATCTGGGCTGCTCAGACAGGGCACAACAAAGTCACGCCAGCACAGCTCCTTTCTTGTCAGTTCAGGGGCAGGCAGGGTGAGCACAGGGGAACAAATCACTTTGTCAATGGGGACTTCAGGTACAAGCTCTCATGAAGTTGAGCCAAAACAGAGGTGTGTGTGTGTGTGTGATTATTTATTTAACCTTTATTTAACTAGGCAAGTCAGTTAAGAACAAATTCTTATTTACAATGACGGCCTACCCCGGCCAAACCCTAACCCGGCCAAACCCTAACCCGGACAACGCTGAGCCAATTGTGCGCCCCCCCCCCCCCTATGGGACTCCCAATCATGGCCAGTTGTGATACAGCCTGGAATCGAACCAGGGTCTGTAGTGACACCTCTAGCACTGAGATGCACTGCTCGCCACTCGGGAGCAGCGGTCTAAGTGAGTGGTGGGGCGGGGAGGTTAAGGGGACTGTTTTACTTGGCAGGCCTACTCTGAATCAATTAACAAAAAAAAAAAATGGAAATGTAAAATAAGGTTGTGAAGTTTGGAGAATGTCAGACACACACAGCCCAGGTTATATTTCACTGCAAACCAATCATCAGAGGTTATGTTCCTGTGACTTCTTTTGTTTCCTGTGTCATTTGCCCTGATTGAGAAATCTGTAGTCAACTGTAAATGTATTCTGACAATCTATTTATGACCTTTTTACCGAACACCAACCTTTGTCGTAATGTATTCCTTGTGTATTCCATGTATTCTCTTAAACAACAGAGCAATTTGAGAAAGTGGAATCTAAAGATGCAACAACTAGGATGGGTTGCTAATATGACTAAGATTGTGCCTTTGGCTTCTGGACAACGAAAGAAAGATGATATGAAAACAGAGAAGAAATTAGGGAAGCAAATGGAAATACTTTCTCCAGAAAGCATGACTTAGCCACAGAGGAATCTAGGATCATTAGCTTCTTTTAAAAAATATCTGTGGATTGTTTCAAATCACCTACCTGGTTAAATAAAGGTGAAATAAAAAATATAAAAAAATACATTTGGGAAGCCTGCAATTTGGGCAGCGCGCTTGGCAATAGGCCTAGCTGATTATTGAGTTGCTGTTGTCAGTGAAAAGGATCTAAAATATGTGTTAAGATAGTGTCTTCTAGAGTATAATTTAAAATGTTGAGACAAGAAGAAGGGGAGGGGCATGTGGCGAAGATATAGGCAAGTCTCTCTCCACAAATGCTCAGCTGTCTCCTGCCAGTCTCATTGTGTGAATTGTTTTTTGTAGTTTTTGTCGTTTTTTTGTAATGATCTTTTTATTAAAATGTTATTAACAGGGGTTACATAGACAACCAGACAAAGTGCACCACACAGACTAAGTACAATAAAAGGAATAAGGATACAGTTAAACATTAAACAAAAAGGCAGTCAAAAATTGAGAGAAAAAAATACAAACATCACAATTACAACATGGGTGGGTCGAGCCCTGAATGCAGATTGGCTTACAGCCATGGTATATCAGACCATATACAACGGGTATGACAAAATGTGTATTTTTACTGCTCTAATTACGTTGGTCTTTGTAAGATGCAGAGTAGGTGAACGGAGTATCTCTGCATGTGTGGTTCCCACCGTGAAGCATGGAGGAGGATGTGTGATGGTGTGGGGGTGTGGGGGTGCTTTGCTGGTGACATTGTCAGTGATTAATTTTGAATTCAAGGCACACTTAACCAGCACAGCTTTCTGCAGCGATACGCCATCCCATCTGGGTGAGCTTAGTGGGACTTTCATTTGTTTTTCAACAGGACAATGACTCAACACTCCTCCAGGCTGTGTAAGGGATATTTGACCAAGAAGGAGAGTGATGGAGTGCTGCATCAGATGACCTGGCCTCCACAATCAGACCAAACCAAATTGTGATGGTTTGGGATGAGTTGGACTGTAGAGATAAGGAAAAACAGTCAGCTCAGCATATGTGGGAACTCTTTCAAGACGGTTGGAAAAGCATTCCAGGTGAAGCTGGTTGAGAGAATTCCAAGAGTGTGCAAAGCTGTCATCAAGGCAAAGGGTGGCTACTTTGAAGAATCAAACATGTTAAATATATTTTGATTTGTTTAACACTTGTTTGGTTACTACATGATTCCATATTTGTTATTTCATGGTTTTGATGTCTTCACTATTATTCTACAATGTAGAAAATAGTAAAAATAAAGAAAAACCCTTGAATGAGTAGGTGTCCAAACTTCTGACTGGTACGGTATAGGCTAGGCTACATGTGACTGTATTGTGTGTGTGTTCAGGTACATGCATATGAGTGCAATAGCGATAATGTTTAGAAAAATGTCAAAGATTAGGTTATTCATTTGTCCTCCACATGTCCATAGATCTATGTTAATTCCCCTTTATTCAATATAAGACATAATTCAACTTCTTAAAAACCCTTAGTGAGCTTCCTGTTAACAACATGACAGAAAACAGGGTATATACTGTTTTTGGGGTGTGTCGTTTCATTTGGGGACTCAGCAGTGGGGGGTTTCAAAATTGTATTCTTATGTGATGCACTACTCAGTCTGAGTTAAGTTATTATTTAATACTACTGAAACATAAACAGTTTATTTAAAGCAGTCTCCTGGAATGTTCGGGGCATGTGGTCAAGAGGTAGAAAATTCTAACTTTCTTAAAAATGGAAAGGGTTTTAATTGCTATGCTACAGGAGACCTATTTATCTTCAACAGAACATGTTGAAGGGGGACTGGGTGGGCCAGGGGTATTTTTCTTATTTTAGTTCAAACAAAAGAGGCACTGCCATCCTTGGAAATAAAATGTCCCATTTATTATTTGAGCACCAAGTTACAGACCCTGAAGGACTATTTATTTTGAATACAGGTAATATACTTGGTCAACATCTTACTATACTAAATGTATATGCAATGAACACATACTCCACCAAAGGGACTTGGGTTTATTTCAGGAGATTATATCTGGCTTTGGATTAACTGGATAAATCTTCAGCTGCTCCAGTCTCGATTCATAGAGCCTCAAATACTCTTAGAAACATTTGTGATTCATCTGGTTTAGTAGACATATGGAAAGAGCTAAATCCTAATGTCAGAGACTATACTTTCTACTCTAGGCCCCATAATTAATTTTCTAGATTGTGCTATTTTTTATGCCCTCTACTTACATGCATGTTGTCCAGTCATGTGCTATTGCTTTTATAGTCATTTATGACCATGCCCCCAGTGTATGTAGATAATGAAATTGGCAAAACAATCCCAAAACAAAATACGTCTCTGCTTAACAATAAAGGATTCTGCTCTGTGATAAAAGATAAATTATCACATTACTGTCTCGACAATCAACTCTCTCCTGTCTCAGCTGCAATTGTCTAGGATGCTGCTAAAGCAACTATAAAGGGTTTTATAATTTCCCAAGCCTCTCTGATCAAGAAGCTTAGGATGGAAAATAGGGAAAGGTTGGAGGCTGAAGTAAAGCCTGTAGAACTTCTTCATAAACAACAACCAACCCAGGAGAACAGGAAGTCACTAGCTCATGCTGAGGCCAAACTCTATTTAGATCATACAAAGCATGTAAAAAAAAACCATTGTTTTTTACCAAGCAAAAATATTCTGAGTTCGGTAATCGTCCATGCCGTCTACTTGCACACCAACTTAAAAAATAACAGAACGAAAGATCGATTATGTCTATAAGGATGGCAGATGGCTACACTTCTTATGATCCATTGCTTGTCAATAATATGTTTTGCGACTTCTAAAAATCTCTTTATACTTCACAATGTACAAGATCTAACAACAAAATGACAAAATATCTGAATAAGATCATCTTGCCCACTACAGTATATCAAATGAGCATAGAAATAGACTAAATGCTCCCTTCACTCCTGAAGAGGTTTGGGAAACTATTAAGGCAATGCCTTCTGGCAAGGAACCCAGCCTTGATGGCTTCCCGGCAGAGTTCTTTGGCCTATCTTCATGCCTGCTCTAAATGATATGTTCGAAACAGACATCATGCCAGAGTCCTGGAAAACTGCATCCATTAGCCTGTTTCTATAAAATGGACAATGTGAGACGCGCTTTAATATCAGAAACCATCTTGGCCGAATGAAAGACCCTGCACTCATTGTCTCTCTCGATGCTGAAAAGAGATGAGTGGAAATGATTGTTTCCTGTATTAGAAAAAGTCAATCAGTTTTTTATTAATTTAGTAAAATTACTTTATTCTGACCCATCAGCGGCAGTTAACACAACTGGTAAATTATCAGAAAGATTTCCTATCGGTAGGGGCTATCGTCAAGGCTGTCCTTTATCTCCTGCTCTGTTCTCGTTAGTCATAGAACCACTGGCTGAGGCAATAAGGTCTAGGGGCATCTCTATGGGTGACGAAAATCATAGAATTTCATTCATTACTGATGATGTATAATGGATATCATATCTGAATATGGTAGCCTGTCGGTACAAAATTTACACAGATAAATCCATGGCTTTACCTTTGAATATCCCCTCTACAATCAACTTAGAAACGCTATCTCCATTCCAATTGACTGAAACAGACTTTAAATACTTGGGCTATACAGTACCAGTCAATAGTTAGGACACACCTACTCATTCAAGGTTTTTTCTTTTATTTTTAGGATTTTCTACATTATAGATAATAGTGTAATAATGAAGACATCAAAACTATGAAATAACACATATGGAAATATTTAGTAACCAAAAAGGTGTATATAAAAGGTGTATATATATATATATATATATATTTTACAAGTTGAGGGCCTAAAGTAAATTAATATATCCTAGTAATATACGCCACTTTGTCTACCTTGAGGCCCAACTAAAGGAGCAAATTAAGGAACGTCATTGGAACGTCATTGGGTTTTGGCTTATTCTTTCTACCTCAGTTCTGTAAATGAAAAGCCTTGTTACAATACACCATAATGCTTATTAACGATTACTTTGCATACCTACCATTGCATGGTAGACGGTTCCATCCCGAGGTAGTCAGCCATCGATATGCGGTGCATGGACTACCCAAATAGGGCAAATAAAAGTTAATCATGTTCACGGCCATAAGCTGTCGATGACTGGGGGTCTGTCAAACATCTCTCCACCGAGGATGTCTTGCAGGAAAGAGGCCATGAACTCGGTAGGATTGCACCCTTCTGTCCCTTCTGGGATTCCGACCACATGTATGTTCTGTCTCCGGAAACGGTTTTCCTGTTTATCTAGACTAACCTTTAGCTTCACGTTCTCGGGGGTAACTCATAGTTTTTGGTCGGTAAGCCGCGGTAAGCCGCTTATTGATGTCGGTGAACGATGTTTCCATATGTTGTTTGTAGTGTCCCCATAGTTGACTGAACTTCTGTCATAATTTCAGCTTGTAGACTTGACACAGAGGTACGAAGATTGGTCATGAAAATCAGAGCACAGCGTAGCCATTTCTGCATTGATGGTGACTAGCATCTCCATAACTTTAGCATCCGCCATCTTGTTGCGAGTCCTCGTCGTGTCTTCTTATTTACCGTTCTGTCTCGTTTTCCCAGTTACAGACATATCCAAGAATGCCACCCAAACATTGCTAGAGCCAGTAGGTGTGCAAAGTGTGTTCTCTGCACACCCACAGGAAAGGAAGACCCAGAGGATAAGTTCGTTAGAGTTAACTGCACCTCAGACTACAGCCCAAAAGTATCAACCCTTAGTGGAGAGGCCTCGGAACACGTCTTTATGCAGCCATGTTGAAACCGTGCCCGTTTTTGTTTTTTTAATCAATTCCTCATTAAATATGTCACCAGTTGTAAATGTACCGTTAATCCCTGTCATTTGGTTACATTAATTTCTGTTAATGTATGCATTAATTACAGTCCGTTCTCATTCTTGGAGTGGAAACATTGTTTGCAGAGTTCAACACCTGCTACACATGTGAAAAACAAGTTTTGGTTTATTTCACAACCATAATTTATGAGATTTGTCAATTCTTTCATTGTCTTTTGTCTGGAGTGCTCCATGTGAGCAATGAGCTTGTTTGAGCAAGCATAGAAGTACCTGGCCTGCTGCACGGAAATGTAGGAAAGCGGTTAAACATTTTTTTTTTTTACATCCATTGCGAATTATAATAGAGTACATTATACAGCAACATGTAAAGTCTTGGTCCCATGTTTCAAGAGCTGAAATAAAAGATCCCAGAAATATTCCATATGCATAAAAAGCATATTTCTCTCAATTTGTGTGCAGAAATTTGTTTACATCCCTGTTAGTGAGCATATCTCTTTCGCCAAAATAATCCATCCACCTGACAGGTGTGGCATATTAGGAAGCTGATTAAACAGCATGATCATTACACAGATGCACCTTGTGCTGGGGACAATAAAAGGCCACTCTAAAATGTGCAGTTTTGTCACATAACACAATGCCACAGATGTCTCAAGTTTTGATGGAGCGTGCAATTGGCATGTCCACCAGAGATGTTGCCAGATTATTTTATGTTCATTTCTCTACCATAAACTGCCTCCAACATCATTTTAGAGAATTTGGCAGTATGTCCAACTGGCCTCACAACCGCAGACTACGTGTAACCACGCCAGCCCAGGACCTCCACATCCGGCTTCTTCATCTGCGGGATCGTCTGAGTATTTCTGTCTGTAATAAAGCCTTTTGTGGGGAAAAACTCATTCTCATTTGATTTGCACCCATGACTGCGCCCCTGCCCAGTCATGTAAAATCCATAGATTAGGGCCTAATGAATTTATTTAAATTGACTGATTTCCTTATATGAACTGTAGCTCAGTAAAATCATTGAAATTGTTGCATGTTGCATTTACAGTAGTTGCACAATGAATGGGCTTATAAAAGCATGTTTTTCTCAAGCAGCAACCAGCTGAGGAGCAGCAGGAGAAATCCCTCTCAAAATAACCTCTTCTCTGTATGCTGTGCGCTTGTGATAGTTGTGTTGGATAAATATAATACATGATGACTAACAAAAATACACATAAGCCAATTTAATTCCACTAAATTATGCCAATTAACCTATAGACCGATATGCATGATGGTCAAATGTATTTCCATCGGCTTGCATTTCCATCAATGACTGAAATGCATTATTTTGCAATGGGATTTTTTTTTCTCCTGGTCATTTTGGCCATCAACAATTTCATTTATTGGGTTTTCTTTTTTTAAATCGGCCAAAAGCCGGTAATTGCCGGCTAAAGGAAACCCTGTGACAGAAGCGTCCTCTGACTGCTCTGATTCTGGCCATTAACTTTCCTCTCCACTGCGTCCTGCACAGATTGGACCCCTGACAGGTAACACATGGGTTGTTGCCTCTGCTGGCTCTCAGGGGACTCTCGGGCCTGCAGGAAGACGCACACCACTGACTTGGGCACTGGCATCAAACTTTTCCTGATGTGCATTGTCTCACACAAACTCCCTCTCCATTTCCAAACGTCTTCTGTAAACTCCCTCTGCCTACCACACTCACTGAATGCCCACGACTTCTTCTCTGAGGGAAATGGGATTGTGTCATTACCAAGGTTACTCCTAAAAAAGCAAATTGAGCCATAAAATGTTTCTTCTACTTCCTGCTGTCTTATGCTTTTTTCAGAGTCAATCACCCCTGGCAAAGATTTCCTTTACATGGAGAGGGGGGCACACAACATAATAAAAGGACGGCAACGCTGGATAAAAACATCCCAAAATGATCCCAGCTGTCAGAATGGAGTATCAGAGCTGCAACGTCTCTGAAGCATTGAGACGGGTGTGTTGAGTTGTGTCCTGGCTGCCAAGTGGTGGATCTCTCAGTCCGTCTGTCTGTCTCTCTATTACTGATGACACCCCATCGGCTCCATCTCTGCATAACAGCTCTACAGCCAGATAGAAATGTGAAAATTAACGCCTCACAAATAGTTGTTTTCTCTTTACCCCTCTCTAGGTTTAGTAAAAGAGAAGTAGGCATTTAAAAAATTCCTGACGGTTATGATCCGGTCAATTTAATGACCTTACTTTTAGAATTACGAACCAACCATTTAGAGAACAGCAAAAATTTGATTGGAGGTGAAGGCATGGAAAGTTTGATGTCCCCTCTGTAACACAAAGCTGTAAAATAACTAACATTATGAAAAACCTCATTCACCTGGAAAACATCCTTTGTTCGAGTTTAAGGAAAACAATACAATGTGTTACTGTGAAACCATAAAGCCAGTACTGCGAGGCCATTTGGCTAATCTTGATTTTCAGACACAAATATATTAATTCGTATCCACTCCACACAACCATAGAGGAAGACAGAGGAAATTAGGAGAGGAGAGATAAACAAATCTGCACTGACACACACACACACACACACATACAGAGAGAGAGAGAGAGAGAGAGAGAGAGAGAGAGAGGTGAGCTCCTAAAACACAGTGTGGATGTCACTGGAATGGAACCTCATTATAACTAGGTGATTATAATTAATCAGGAAGTTAGTGGCTCGTTTTATGATGGAAAGAAAGCAAATTAAACATTTGAACATGCATACTGCAAGCTAATCCAACTCATACAGGTCAATAAAGTGAACATGTGACAGAGCAAATGGTCTATGGTTTTGATTTTGACAATTACTTACAGCAGACATTTGAGTGAAAAAAGAATAGGCTAACAAGCCTATATTTGTCAGAGAAACAAAGAGACAGAAGAGAAAGCTAAAGATACTCAACTACTGCATGCTGTCATTCCTTTGGCAAATTAGTTTCTTCAGGCATTATATTGGTATTGTGGGATGCTCCATATTGACATTATCTATTGTCCGTTTTACAGAGGAATGAGAGGAGGACGGGGAGGAGAAAATCACTTGTGAAGAATGTATTCGGTCTGTGTCCGTGTTTTATATCTTCAATTTCTTCTTTACTGTGGTCTTCATTAAATAAATGTCTCCAATTGTTTCCACTACAAGGTCAAAATCTTTTAATGCGGGTTCTTCTTGATAGTATTCTGATGAACTGAAATGAAATACATTGAATCGGTCGTTTCAAAAAGACGCAGCACAACCAAAACAATCCATTAAACTCAATTATTTCAGCTTGTTTGGGGACCGAATGAAAGCAGTGGAGATCTGTCAAACATACTTAATACTGTGATTTGCTTAAAGGTGCAATGCATCCATTTTGATCTGAATATCAAATAATTTCTGGATATCAATTATGTACCTTAATGTCATTGTTTTCAATTAAAATGGTCAAGAAGAAACAAAAATAGCTTCTTAGCACAAAGCTATTTCTCAAGCAAGAATTGTGCTAGGACTGTGTGCGAGTGGTCTGAGTGAGCGGCCTAATTGGACTAGCCGATTGGGAGGGACATAAAAACTAGCTGTTATTGGCAGAGGGCAAACTCTCCTTGTTATTGGTCAATTAACTTATACTGCCTGATGTCACCAGGCGGTCCAGAACCCCTCCCATGAAAAACAAGCTGAAATTTCAGGTGGTCTTTTAAAACAACTCTTACACTAATATGGCATTATAATACTTTTTCCAATTTCACAGTATTATCCCAAATGAATAGTGTGGAAATATACACTGAGTGTACAAAACATTAGGAACACCTTCCTAATATTGCGTTGCACCCCCTTTTGCCCTCAGAACAGCCTCTATTAGTTGGGGTATGGACTACAAGCTGTCGAAAGTGTTCCATAGGGATGCTGACCCATGTTGACTCCAATGCTTCCCACAGTTGTGTCAAGTTGGCTGGATGTCTTTTGGGTGGTGGACCATTCTTGATACACACAGGAAAAACCCAGCAGTGTTGCAGTTCTTGACACACTCAAACCGGTGCGCCTTGCACCTACTACCATAACCCGTCCAAAGGCACTTAAATATTTTGTCTTGCCCATTCACCCTCTGAATGGAACACATACACAATCCATGTCTCAAGGCTTAAAAGTCTACACTGGTTAAAGTGGATTTAACAAGTTACATCAATAAGCAATCATAGCTTTCAACTGGATTGACCTGGTCAGTCTATGTCATGTTCCTAATGTTTTGTACACTAAGTGTATATACAGTACATTCGGAAAGTATTCTGACCCCTTCCCTTTTCCACATTTTGTTGTCACAGCCTTATTCTAAAATTTATTATATATTTGTTTCCTTAAATCAATCTAAACACTATACCCCATTTACAAATGTATTACAAATAAAAAAACAGAAATACTTTATTACATAAGTATTCAGACCCTTCGATTTGAGACTCGAAATTGAGCTCAGGCGCATTCTGTTACCATTGATCATCCTTGAGATGTTTCAACAACTTGATTGGAGTCTCCCTGTGATAAATTCAATTGATTGGACATGATTTGGAAAGGCACACCCCTGTCTATATAAGGTCCCACAGTTGACAGTGCATGTCAGAGCATGATGTCGAAGGAATTGTTCGTAGAGCTTCGAGACAGGATTGTGTCGAGGCACAGATCTGGGGAAGGGTACCAAAACATTTCTGCAGCATTGAAGGTCCCCAAGAACACAGTGGCCTCCATCATTCTTTAATGGAAAAAGTTTGGAACCACCAAGACTCTTCCGGAAGTGGCAAGATGGCGAACTGAACACTGCTATGTAGAACACCTCAAGATAAAAATGTGATATTTAATATCGGTAAGTTAGACTAAATATTAGCACTGCGCAATCTGGTGGGTAATAACCTTCAATCTGGATAACAACCCAAAACAAATCATAAGACTGGAGAAATGTATCTACAAATATTATGAACGCAAGCAACACCCAAACATGATGGAGAGTAAGACAAGGGAACCTATTTCAAAACCAAACTCTTCTACAGACACAGACGATTTAATATTTTCACCAGCGGGAATGGTAAAGATCGAAACCCACCTGTTAAAATCAATAAATGACAAACTGGGTATACTTGAACTAGTCAGTAAGGATATAAAAGAGTTGAAGGCCTCGAGATGAGTGACGAAAAAGCTGCGACATTGGAGAAAGACACAAACAAGCTAAAAGGGACGGTCAATAAGATTGAAACCGAAGTGAATGAACTTAAAAAGGAGAACATCGTTCTGAGAGAAGCCTTACTGGACATACAGGCTAGATCCATGAGAGAGAATCTGGTACTTACAGGAATCCAAGGGAAAGAAGAAGTACTGAATCTGTAGTTAGAGAGTTCCTCCTTACAGCGCTTCAGATTCCACATGAAGCTATTGACAAAATGACAAAATCCAACTTGAACTTGTACACCGCTTTGGACAGAGAGGGCAGAGGTATGAACCGAATCGTTGCCAAATTTGCTTTCCTTAAAGATAAAATAATTATTAAAAGCCTGTGTAAAAGACTTGCTGGCATGAAAATTGGCATGAATGACCAGTTCCCAAAGGAAATTGCAGAACGGTGTAAAGTTCTGTATCCAATTTTCAAAGAGAAAAGATTGAAATGGAAACGCGTAGCTCTTGTCGTCGATAAACTGTATATTAATAACCAGTTGTTCTGAGACACAAAGACTACTTTGTCATTTTAAAAATGACAAAGTTCTCATAGAGGTTGCAAATAAGGAAACACATCATTCTAGCCCGGTTATGGATTGTAATAATACAAAAAATATAACTTTTCTATCTATTTTCTAATATAATTAATTGGAACACAAAGCACTAATTCAACATGGTGGAGATAAAAACTCAGTAAACAGAAGGCACAGTATGTGTGGATGGATGGTGTGGTGTGTGTTTTTTGGTGTTTGGGAAAGTGTGGCATTGAGTGAGAAAGGAAATGGTTGCATATCCCTGAACCAATGTATTTCTGTGAGCAGGTGTTGTGAGAGAGCGTTCAATGTTGTTCAGATGAGGGATATACATTTTATAATGAATTATACATCTTATTTATTTATTGTCCTATCATAGTGGAACAGCGTTTTAAAATAAATTACACGTATAATTTATTTATTGTTCTATCACGGGGAACAACATTTTTTAAATAAATGATACATCTAATTTGTTTATTTATGATCCTATATTGATGGAACGGTCCACAACCCTATACCCTAGACACCCACCTGAATGACCCAGATACTAAGGAGAAGTCCCTAACTGTTTTATGGGCCTGCTGTAAGTGGCCTGTATGCAGCCAAAATGTGGTCAGAGACCTACAGCAGCACTACCCCCTCAAGATTCTGAGCCTGCTTGGCAGGGTTGGTCCTGCAAAGCCAAAGCCCCCCGAAGGGAGAGCATAATATACAAGGAAATTCTCAAAGCTGCTAATGAGAATCATGATAACCTTGTACCTATCCGGTGGGGATTCCTGTGGGGTGCCCCCACCCAGGCAGTGGCAGTGCTGGCAACACTAGCTGCAGTAACCCATGGGGAGGGGTCACACTCAGACATTCAGAGAGGGGCCATATTATTGAGGCCCTGGTGGCACAAAATCAAAGGTCTGACTGCATGGAGATGCTTGAGAAAATGGTCAATCCGGGGGACCATTTTGTGGGTGTTTCAGGGGTTGGGGGTACATCTGACCTCCTATGAACCTATGACGTGACAATGGTTAATAAAATCTCCCCATTTCTCCCCATTTTTTTGCACAATTCTGCAGGCCTTCTCATACAGCTGCAACTATATATGCATTCGTAAATCAAGACCTTTCTTGAGTTGGGCTCTGGGATGGTGCAACTGTTGAGAATGTGAGTCTATGGTTGTTGTGGGTGCAAAGGGATTGAGTGTGTATGAGTGTGTGAGTGTGTGTGTGTGTGTGTGTATCCCAGAACTGTTGCGAGGGAGTAAAAGATGTTAGGGACAATATAGGATGATTCACAATAATTGTTTGCTAATATAATAATTGCTTGCCATAATGTCATTTTGGTAATGGCGAGACTGGTGAGAGGTAAAAATACATTGCATAAATTGCCTACATTAGTACAAATATTAATAGCTAATTATGGAAAATAAGATAAACAGTATTTTTTAAATATATATTTTTGAATGGCTATATATAATACATTTGGCGGTTGATCTGCTTCTGTTCTGTGGGTGGCACTGTGTGCTCTTTTCGAAGGATGGGATCCGGGGAGTCGGGTGTGGTCTGCCGGGCATTGGGATGACAACCCAACTCGGGATAAGGAGGGCTTTTAGTAGGTGGAATAGTGAGGACCAATTGGAGGTTTACTTAGTAGCAATGCAAATAACATGATACAGCTATATAGACACTCAATCATCATGTTACTTTTCAATGGTATGTTTACAAACATATACAGTATTTTGATAAATAGATTTGAAGCTTGTGTCTCATTATGGTAAGTGGTGAATAAGTATAGCCAGTTATAATTATAATGGCTTAGCAGATAATAAGAAAAGACAATCAGTATTTACCTGGCTAAAAGAGAAGGAATAAAATATATATTGTTAGCAGGAAACTAATTCAACAATTTTAGATGACGTTTTGTGGAAAAAGGACTGTGGGGGCGAAATATATTTTTCCCATGGGCAAAGGAATTCAAAAGGGGTGGTGATATTAATTAACAGTAATTTTGATCCAAATGTGCAAATTGTCCAAACAGATCATCAAGGTAGATGGATTATTTTAAATATGTTATTGGACAATAAACAGACATGGCTTATTAACCTATACGCTCCAAATAATGATGATGCAAGCTTCTTTGAAAATATATATAAGAATTTATCAACTCTACAAGCAACACTAGACTATTATTAGGGTGGGAGGTTTTAATACGGTCTTAAATACCTCTATGGACAGGAAAGGAAATCACACTACAAACTATCACCCTCAGGCACTTAAGGAAATCATGAATGTCATGGATATATTGGAATTAGTGGATATATGGAGGCTTAAATACCCTGACCTAGTGAGAGATACATGGCAGGGGCTTAATCAAGCTAGTCATCTTGATTACTTTCTTATGTTATTCTCTCTGGCACCAAAAGATAGGGGACAGAATGCGGTCGGATCATCACATAATTGACATATATATTACTCTTACAGAATTTCCATGTTGGCGAGGATATTGGAAATGTAATCAAAGCCTACTGGATGATAACTAGTTTATAACTACAACAGAATCATTTATAACTGACTTTTTACGACATAACGTAGGTACAGCAGATCCATTTTGGAATAGACTATTTTAAATGTGCCTTTAGAGGCCATGCAATTCAGTACTCATCTATAAAACAAAAGCAATTTAGATCAAAAGAGTCGATAATAACAAAGGAAATTTAAGGACTAACAGTACAGTTAGAGAACAGAAAGAAATGGAGGAACTTATTCAAGAAAGTTCCAGTGTAATATATTATAAAAAATAAAGCGAACTGGATGGAATATGGGGGAAATGCACCAAATTATTTTTCAATCTTCAACATAGAAATGCTACCAAAAAATGCATTGAGACTTGTTACAAAATGATGTAGTCAGGCATGATTCACCGAATGATATTTTGAAAGAGGAAGTGAAGTACTTTAAGAATATGTTTTAGTTTCAGTCTCCTCCATCTCCACTAACCGAAGCTAATTGTATGGATTTTTTTCCTATTAATAATGTAAAATTAACATCTGAACAGAAAGACTCATGTGAAGGCCAAATTACAGAGGAAGAAATTATTGATGCAATTAAAGCCTTTAAGGCTGGGAAAACTCCAGGGCTGGATGGCATACCAGTGGAAGTATACCAAACTCCAGGGCTGGATGGCATACCAGTGGAAGTATACCAAACTCCAGGGCTGGATGGCATACCAGTGGAAGTATACCAAACTTTTTTTGATATACTCAGAGGACCATTATTAACTTGTTTTAACTTCTTTGGGACTGGGGGGCAGTATTGACTAGCTTGGATGAATAAGGTGCCCAGAGTAAACTGCCTGCTACTCAGGCCCAGTTACTAATATATGCATATTATTAGTAGATTTGGATAGAAAACACTCTGAAGTTTCTAAAACTGTTTGAATGATGTCATATGGCAGGCAAAAACCTGAGAAAAAATCCAAACAGGAAGTGGGAAATCTGAGGTTTGTAGTTTTCAACTCATTGCCTATCGAATATACAGTGTCTATGGGGTCATATTGCACTTCCTAAGGCTTCCACTAGATGTCAACAGTCTTTAGAACCTTGTTTGATGCTTCTACTGAGAAGGAGGGGGAATGGGAGCTGAGTCAGAGGTCTGCCAGAGTGCCATCAGCTGACCTCGTGCGTTCACGTGAGAGTTAGCTTGCGTTCCATTGCAATTCTACAGACAAAGGAATTCTCCGGTTGGAACATTATTGAAGATTTATGATAAAGACATCATAAATATTGATTCTATACATCGTTTGACATGTTTCTACGAACTGTAATATGACTTCTCTTCTGAACTTTCGCCTGGACCTGCCCGCGCGTCGTGAGTTTGGATTTATGAACTGAACGCACTAACAAAAGGAGGTATTTGGACATAAATTATGGACTTTATCGAACAAACCAAATATTTATTGTGGGAACTGGGATTCCCGGGAGTGCATTCTGATGAAGATCATAAAAGGTAAGTTAATATTTATAATGCTATTTCTGACTTGGTTGACTCCACAACATGGCGGATATCTGTATGGCTTGATTTGTTGTCTGAGCACCGTACTCAGATTATTGCATGGTGTGCTTTTTTGGTAAAGCTTTTTTGAAATCTGACACAGCAGCTGCATCAAGGAGAAGTTTATCTAAAGTTCCATGCATAACAGTTGTATCTTTTATCATTGTTTATTATGAGCATTTCTGTAAATTGATGTGGCTCTCTGCAAAATCACTGGATGTTTTGGAACTACTGAACGAAACACGCCAATGTAAATGTCTGATGAAGATCAAAGGTTAGTGATTAATTGTATCTCTATTTCTGCTTTTTGTGACTCCTCTCTTTGGCTGGGAAAAATCGCTGTGTTTTTCTGTGACTAGGTACTGACCTAACATAATCATTTGGTGTGCTTTCATCGTAAAGCCTTTTTGAAATTGGACACTGTTTATCTTTAAAATGGTGTGAAATACTTGTATGTTTGAGGAATTTTAATTATGGGATTTCTGTTGTTTTGAATTTGACGCCCTGTACTTTCACTGGCTGTTGTTGAGGTGGGACGCCTCCGTCCCGAATATCCCAGAGAGGTTAACCACTCCTATATAAATGGTAGATTATCGGACACGCAACAAGAATGTCTGATTTCATTATTACTGAAACAGGATCCAAGTGGTATATATAAAGATCCAGTCCATTTAAAAAAATTGGAGGCCTCTTGTGATGCAAAAATTCTAGCTAAATGCTTGGAGCATATAATTAAAACGGTATTGTCAGATATTATTCATCTTAATCAGACAGGTCTTTACATAGACAATACATTGGAGATAATAATAAGACACAAACTGGAAACAATAGAATACTATGAAATATCAGGGACACCAGGACTGGTTTTCATAGCAGATTTTGAAAAGGCTTTTGTTAAAGTACAACTGGAGTTTACATATAAATGCCTAGAATATTTCAATTTTGGAGAATCTCTTATAAAATTGGTTAAAGTTATGTATACATGGGTGTAAAACAGTAAATAATGGCTACATCTCAGAAAGTTTTAAACTGTCAAGAGGAGTTAAACAAGGTTGTCCATTATCGGCATATCTATTTATTATTACCATCATCTATATGTTAGCTGTTAAAATTAGATCCAACAATAATATTAAGGGATTAGAAATCTGTGGCTTCAAAACAAAGGTGTCATTGTACGCTGATGATTCTTGTTTTCTTTTAAAACCACAATTTTAATCCCTCCACAGCCTCATAGAGGATCTATATACTTTTGCTAACCTCTGGATTAAAACCAAATTATGATAAGTGATAATTATGTATTGGAGAACTAAAAAAATGAACTTTTATATTACCGTGTAGTTTACCAATGAAATGGTCTGATGGGGATGTGGACATACTCGCTATACAAATCCTGAAAAAAAGAAATGATCTCACTCCAATAAATTTTTATAGAAAGTTAGCAAAAATAGATAAAATCTTGCTACCATGGAAAGGAAAATACCTGTCTATTTGTGGAAGAATTACACCACAGTTTACCTATTTGCTTATGGTTTTGCCTACACCTAGTGACCTGCTTTTTAAATAATATGAACAAAAAATATTCAATATTACAGACAAAATTAAAAGGGCTTATTTCTATAACTAATATGAATTCTGAGGGCAGAAATTATTAAATATTAAAGCATTAGACCTCTCAGTAAAGGCATCAGTCATACAAAAGTTATACTTAAATCCAAAATGGTTCTCTAGTAAATTGGTCTCACCCCATGTTCAATAGTGGCCTTTTTCCCTTTATTCAGATTACAACGGATCACTTTCGGTTGTTTGAAATATCATAAAATATCCAAAATATCATAATTTTTTAAAACAAGCCTTAGAAAGTTGGTTTCAATTTCAGTTTAATCCTGAAAAGACAGAACAAATAATACAACAAATATTGTGGTTAAACTCAAATATACTAATTGATAAAATAAAACTTATTTTTCGATAAAATGTTTTTTTTAAAGTTTATTTTTTGTAAATGATATCATAAATAGGACTGGTGGAGTTATGTCACACATGCAGTTAAAACAGACATACGGAAATGTCTGCTCAACCCAAGATTATAACCAACTAATTTCAGCATTACCACAAAAATGGAAGCGGCAAGTAGAAGGTGAAAAAAGTAAGGAACTTGTCTGTTGGAACTCCATTAAAGAACATAAATGGTTAAAGAAAATTGTGATGAATAAAAACATATACCAATTTCAGTTAAGGACCAAAAAATGGACAGCTGTGCCATATAAATTGCAAAATAGTTGGGAAGAGATTTGCGATGTACCCATTCCATGGCACATTCTACTTCCGGCGCCGACAGAGATGGCCGCCTCGCTTCGCGTTCCTAGGAAACTATGCAGTTTTTTGTTTTTTTACGTGTTATTTCTTACATTAGTACCCCAGGTCATCTTAGGTTTCATTACATACAGTCGAGAAGAACTACTGAATATAAGATCAGCGTCAACTCACCATCAGTACGACCAAGAATATGTTTTTCGCGACGCGGACCCTGTGTTCTGCCTTACAAACAGGACAACGGAGTGGATCCTATGCAGCGACCCAAAAAAACGACTCCGAAAGAGAGGGAAACGAGGCGGTCTTCTGGTCAGACTCCGGAGACGGGCACACCGTGCACCACTCCCTAGCATTATTCTTGCCAATGTCCAGTCTCTTGACAACAAGGTTGATGAAATCCGAGCAAGGGTAGCATTCCAGAGGGACATCAGAGACTGTAACGTCCTTTGCTTCACTGAAACATGGCTCACTGGAGAGACTCTATCCGAAGCGGTGCAGCCAAAGGGTTTCTCCACGCATCGCGCTGACAGAAACAAACATCTTTCTGGTAAGAAGAGGGGCGGGGGCGTATGCCTCATGGCCAACGTGACATGGTGTGATGAAAGAAACATACAGGAACTCAAATCCTTCTGTTCACCTGATTTAGAATTCCTCACAATCAAATGTAGACCGCATTATCTACCAAGAGAATTCTCTTCGATTATAATCACAGCCGTATATATCCCCCCCAAGCAGACACATCGATGGCTCTGAACAAACGTTATTTAACTCTCTGCAAACTGGAAACGATTTATCCGGAGGCTGCATTCATTGTAGCTGGGGATTTTAACAAGGCTAATCTGAAAACAAGACTCCCCAAATTTTATCAGCATATCGATTGCGCAACCAGGGGTGGAAAGACCTTGGATCATTGTTACTCTAACTTCCGCGACGCATATAAGGCCCTGCCCCGCCCCCCTTTCGGAAAAGCTGACCACGACTCCATTTTGTTGATCCCTGCCTACAGACAGAAACTAAAACAAGAGGCTCCCACGCTGAGGTCTGTCCAACGCTGCTCCGACCAAGCTGACTCCACACTCCAAGACTGCTTCCATCACGTGGACTGCGAGATGTTTCGTATTGCGTCTGATAACAACATTGACGAATACGCTGATTCGGTGTGCGAGTTCATTAGAACGTGCGTTGAAGATGTCGTTCCCATAGCAACGATTAAAACATTCCCTAACCAGAAACCGTGGATTGATGGCAGCATTCGTGTGAAACTGAAAGCGCAAACCACTGCTTTTTATCAGGGCAAGGTGTCTGGTAACATGACCGAATACAAACAGTGCAGCTATTCCCTCCGCAAGGCTATCAAACAAGCTAAGCGCCAGTACAGAGACAAAGTAGAATCTCAATTCAACGGCTCAGACACAAGAGGCATGTGGCAGGGTCTACAGTCAATCACGGACTACAGGAAGAAATCCAGCCCAGTCATGGACCAGGATGTCTTGCTCCCAGGCAGACTAAATAACTTTTTTGCCCGCTTTGAGGACAATACAGTGCCACTGACACGGCCTGCAACAAAAACATGCGGTCTCTCCTTCACTGCAGCCGAGGTGAGTAAGACATTTAAACGTGTTAACCCTCGCAAGGCTGCAGGCCCAGACGGCATCCCCAGCCGCGCCCTCAGAGCATGCGCAGACCAGCTGGCCGTTGTGTTTACGGACATATTCAATCAATCCCTATACCAGTCTGCTGTTCCCACATGCTTCAAGAGGGCCACCATTGTTCCTGTTCCCAAGAAAGCTAAGGTAACTGAGCTAAACGACTACCGCCCCGTAGCACTCACATCCGTCATCATGAAGTGCTTTGAGAGACTAGTCAAGGACCATATCACCTCCACCCTACCTGACACCCTAGACCCACTCCAATTTGCTTACCGCCCAAATAGGTCCACAGACGATGCAATCTCAACCACACTGCACACTGCCCTAACCCATCTGGACAAGAGGAATACCTATGTGAGAATGCTGTTCATCGACTACAGCTCGGCATTCAACACCATAGTACCCTCCAAGCTCGTCATCAAGCTCGAGACCCTGGGTCTCGACCCCGCCCTGTGCAACTGGGTACTGGACTTCCTGACGGGCCGCCCCCAGGTGGTGAGGGTAGGCAACAACATCTCCTCCCCGCTGATCCTCAACACTGGGGCCCCACAAGGGTGCGTTCTGAGCCCTCTCCTGTACTCCCTGTTCACCCACGACTGCGTGGCCACGCACGCCTCCAACTCAATCATCAAGTTTGCGGACGACACAACAGTGGTAGGCTTGATTACCAACAACGACGAGACGGCCTACAGGGAGGAGGTGAGGGCCCTCGGAGTGTGGTGTCAGGAAAATAACCTCACACTCAACGTCAACAAAACTAAGGAGATGATTGTGGACTTCAGGAAACAGCAGAGGGAACACCCCCCTATCCACATCGATGGAACAGTAGTGGAGAGGGTAGCAAGTTTTAAGTTCCTCGGCATACACATCACAGACAAACTGAATTGGTCCACTCACACAGACAGCATCGTGAAGAAGGCGCAGCAGCGCCTCTTCAACCTCAGGAGGCTGAAGAAATTCGGCTTGTCACCAAAAGCACTCACAAACTTCTACAGATGCACAATCGAGAGCATCCTGGCGGGCTGTATCACCGCCTGGTATGGCAACTGCACCGCCCTCAACCGTAAGGCTCTCCAGAGGGTAGTGAGGTCTGCACAACGCATCACCGGGGGCAAACTACCTGCCCTCCAGGACACCTACACCACCCGATGTCACAGGAAGGCCATAAAGATCATCAAGGACATCAACCACCCGAGCCACTGCCTGTTCACCCCGCTATCATCCAGAAGGCGAGGTCAGTACAGGTGCATCAAAGCTGGGACCGAGAGACTGAAAAACAGCTTCTATCTCAAGGCCATCAGACTGTTAAACAGCCACCACTAACACTGAGTGGCTGCTGCCAACACACTGACACTGACTCAACTCCAGCCACTTTAATAATGGGAATTGATGGGAAATTATGTAAATATATCACTAGCCACTTTAAACAATGCTACCTTATATAATGTTACTTACCCTACATTATTCATCTCATATGCATACGTATATACTGTACTCTATATCATCGACTGTATCCTTATGTAATACATGTATCACTAGCCACTTTAAACTATGCCACTTTGTTTACATACTCATCTCATTTGTACATACTGTACTCGATACCATCTACTGTATCTTGCCTATGCTGCTCTGTCCCATCACTCATTCATATATCCTTATGTACATATTCTTTATCCCCTTACACTGTGTACAAGACAGTAGTTTTGGAATTGTTAGTTAGATTACTTGTTATTACTGCATTGTCGGAACTAGAAGCACAAGCATTTCGCTACACTCGCATTAACATCTGCTAACCATGTGTATGTGACAAATTAAATTTGATTTGATTTGATTTGATTTGATTTGATGGTTCATCAATTGACATGCAAAACAATACTGGATTCAAAACTTCACATTTTTCAATTTCAATTATTATACAAAATTCTTGCAACCAATAGAATGTTATATATATATATATATATATATATATATATGGGGGATACAATCTTCCAAGCTCTGCAGATTTTTCTGTGAGGAGTCAGAGTCATTATATTATTTATTTTGGTACTGTCCATATGTAGCTCGTTTTTAACAGGATCGATTTGACAACAGCCAGTGAAAGTGCAGGGCGCCAAATACTTTCCCAAACCACTGTAATCTTACTGATAAAGAGGATTATATTTGGAATTATAAAAACAACAAATCTCCTTAAGCGTTGTTAAACTGCATATGCCAGCAGCATACCACCCTGCATACCACTGCTGGCTTGCTTCTGAAGCTAAGCAGGGTTGGTCCTGGTCAGTCCCTGGATGGGAGACCAGATGCTGCTGGAAGTGGTGTTGGAGGGCCAGTAGGAGGCACTCTTTCCTCAGGTCTAAAAAAAATACCCCAGGGCAGTGATTGGGGACATGTCCCTGTGTAGGTCATTAAAGATCACATGGCACTTATTGTAAGAGTAGGGGTGTTAACCCTGGTGTCCTGGCTAAATTCCCAATCTGACCCTAAAACCATCACAGTCACCTAATAATCCCCAGTTTACAATTGGCTCATTCATCCCCCTCCTCTCCCCTGTAACTATTCCCCAGGTCGTTGACGCAAATGAGAATGTGTTCTTAGTCAATTTACCTGGTAAAATAAACCTGACCTCAGACATGTCACCAAGGTGACTGCTAAACCTGTTGTCAGGTTCCTCAACAGCCATACACCAGTGGTGGCATTGCAGGATAATAGTTGGTTTAAAGAAATGCATAGCATGTTATTAACATAATTTGGATTATATCAGTTGCCTGAAAATAATCCTCATCTCCTCAAATGAATGGTAATTTTATAATTTAAGGATTGGAAACGTGAAAGGATTGAAATAAAAATAATACTTTGACAAAGCAAACACATTACAGTGTATACATGCGTGTATGGATATGTATGGATATGCATATTTACCAAAAACATATGGGGGATTGGAAATGATGCAGACAATTACATTGGAAGCAACATTCTTTCCACAATATTGATCCACCCTCTTAAAAAAAAAAGACATACTCCAAATGATTATTGTCTGTTCTTGACCTTTGGGACAGTGACCTCTGAAATAAGTAGATTAGTCTATAACAGGGCAAACAACTCCCGCACAGCGTTTTTCTTATTGGTTCCTATTCCACTCTTCAAGGTACATTTGTAACCCACCTCTGTGGCCTAATCATTGTACTGCCAACACAGAAACCAATCTAGTCCACTAAACGACTGTCACCAAAGTGAACAAGCAAGGGGAATTACAGGTTAATCTTCTCTGCCTCACCATACAATATCTCCTTTCAATTCAGCAGAGGAGGAGGGGATGATAAAAGGAAAACTGAGGAAAAACTACCTCTGTGGGGGAAAAGCTGGAGAGACTGGAGGTCTGTGTATTGTAACCAACCAGGTATCAAACACAGGTACCCCATCTATATATCCAAGTTGTCATTCGAATCATTTAGCAGATGATCTTATCCAGAGCGACTTACAGGAGTAATTAGGGTTAAGTGCCTTGCTCAAGGGCACACCGACAGATTTTTCACCTATATGGTTTAGGGATTTGAACCAGCAACCTTTGTTACTGGCCCAATGCTCTTAACCACGAGACTACCTGCCACCCATTACTCATGTATTTATTCCTTGTGTTATTATTTTTTGTATTATTTAAAAATGTCTCTCTCTGCATTGTTGGGAAGGTCCTGTAAGTAAGTATTTCACTGTTAGTCTAGACCTGTTGTTTATGAAGCATGTGACAAATAACATTTGATTTGATTGTAACCAACCAGGTATCAAACACAGGCGGTGGGTGTGCCAGAAGAGTTTAGCTAAAAACAATTCTACACTGAACAAAAATATAAACGTAACATGTAATGTGTTGGTCCCATGTTTCATGAGCTGACAAAAAAAAAATCCCACAAAATGTTCTATACTCACAAAAAGCTTATTTCTCTCAAATGTTGTGCACAAATTTCTTTACATCCCTGTTAGTGAGCATTTTTCCATTGCCAAAATAATCCATCCACCTGACAGGTGTGGCATATCAAGAAGCTGATTAAACAGCATTACACAGGTGTGTTGGGGGGGGGGGGGAACTCATTCTGATTGGCTGCCATGGCTGCCCCCTGCCCAGTCATGTGAAATCCACAGATTAGGAACTAATTTATTTATTTCAATTGACTGACTGAACAGTCTATGGTTGGATTCTTAACGATTTTCCGGGCCTTCCTTTCACACCGCCTGATATAGAGGTCCTGGATGGCAGGGAGCTCGGCCCCAGTGATGTACTGGGCTGAGCACACCACCCACTGTAGCACCATGAGATCGAGGATGGTGCTGATGCCATAACAAGCAGTGATGCAGCCAGTCAAGATGCTCTCAATAGTATAGCTGTAAAACTCTTTAAAGATTTGAGGGCCCATGCCAAACCTTACCAACCTCCTGAGAGAGAAGAGATGCTGTCACGCCTTCTTCACGACTGGGTGCGTCTCTGTGGACCATTTTCATTTCTTAGTGATTTGACTCTGAGGAAATTGAAGCTCTCGACCTGCACCACTGCAGCCCCGTCGATGTGGATGGGAGAGTGCTCGCCCCCCTCTATTTCCTGTAGTCCATGATCAGCTCCTGCATCTTACTGACATTGAGTGAGAGGTTGCTGTTCCAGTCCCACACTGCCAGGTCACTGACCTCCTCGCTGTAGGCTTTCGATTCATCACCGGTGATCATGCCTCCCACCATCGTGTCATCTGCAAACTTACTGATGTAGTCGTGGGTGAACAGGGAGTACAGGAGGGGTCTAAGCACGCACCCCTGTGGGGTCCCCATGTTGAGGGTCAGCGTGGCTGACGTGATGTTGCCTACCCTCATCGCCTGGGGTCGGCCTGTCAGGAATTCCAGGATATCTCTAGAATTCTATAAAATACGGCCTCCCAAGTGGGACAGCGGTCTAAGGCACTGCATCGTAGTGCTAGAGGCGTTACTACAGATCCGGGTTTGATGTCCTTGTCCCATCGCATTCTAGCGACTCCTTGTGGCGGCCGGGCGCATGCAAGCTGACTTCGGTCACCAGCTGTATGATGTCTCATCCGGCTCATTGCAAGGGATGGCTTCCGGGTTAAGCGAGCAGTGTTTCACGATGCAGTGCGGCTTGGCTGGGTCATGTTTGGGAGGTTGTATGGCTTTTGACCGTCGCCTCTCCCGAGTCCGTACGGGAGTTGTAGCGATGGGACAAGACTGTAACTACCAATCGGATGTCATGAAATTGGGTAGAAAAAAAGGGGTAAAAAGTACAAAAATAATAAAAATAAAAAAGAATACTATAAGATGCTGTCCAGACAGAGAGGAGAGATAGGAGCTTCTATTTCCGCTTGCACATGGTTAAAACAACACATGGTCTCTTAATGCATTAGTAATTCCCTTCATTCACCTAGTTTATCTCCGCAAATCATTGCTCATTGTCCTTCTGCCTTATTCCAATCCAATACCAATGCTGCATCCTCCTTGACTGAGTTTTCTCCCAATCAAATTGGAAGGCGTGCTGTCACACTTTATTCATTGACAATGTCGGCTATGCAATCAGCCAGAGTAATGGAGCATGGCATTCAGAGAATGTGATGGAAATGTATATTTGACTTCTGTTTTACTCTGACTGGAGCGGTGCTTCTGAAATGCTGTGGCAGCAGTACACTTAGGAGCAATGTGTGTCGGTGCTGAACCATACACGATTAGTGCTGCTGCCTTCTCTTATTGCAATGTACTGTGTGGTGGACTGAACAAAAATATGTCTGCTGGTGTTATGACTGTATATAACATTATCAAGGGAAAGATGTCAAATGTTTCAGTGACTATGAATGGGATGTAATGCATACAAGGCATCATATCTGACAACACTACGATTGGCCAGTGCAGTGTAGCTTCAGTCAGGACAATGGCTCAATAGAAGAAAGAAAGAGGTTTGGCTAATTAGGATGTCAGTTCTAATTCTTCATCATTACGTCAGTACTCTCATGGTGCTGTGCAGATCACAGGATCCACACACAGCCACAAACACCTAGCTGATTACCATTTTGAACAATAGCTGAGCTATACGGCAGACTGCCAAGCCTCTTCATATATCATCAAGTACATGCATATATTCATTAAGATTATTGGCCTACAATCTCCTCTCCTATCATTTGATACCACAGAATCCTTATGTCTTCAAACACAAAAAGCCTAATATGTTCATCTGCATATAGTATTATTTTATGAAGTCTTCCTTCATTTACATGCCCCTCTAAAGGCCGACAGAAAACACATTCATTTATAATCCCCATTGGGTGTTATTTAACTAGTTGTCCCAATGCTAATTCATTAGACTCTCCCTTTGACTTACTCAGGGGAAATCAGTACAGGTGGGACTAAATCAGTGTGCTATCTGGTGGGAATAAATCAGTGTGCTATATCTAGTGGGAATAAATCAGTGTTGTGTATGTGGTGGGAATAAATCAGTGTGGTATATCTGGTGGGACTAAATCTGTGTGGTATATCTGGTGGGAATAAATCAGTGTGGTATATCTGGTGGGACTAAATCTGTGTGGTATATCTGGTGGGACTAAATCTGTGTGGTATATCTGGTGGGAATAAATCAGTGTGGTATATCTGGTGGGACTAAATCTGTGTGGTATATCTGGTGGGACTAAATCTGTGTGGTATATCTGGTGGGAATAAATCAGTGTTGAATGTGTGGTGGGACTAAATCAGTGTGGTATATCTGGTGGGACTAAATCAGTGTGGTATATCTGGTGGGACTAAATCAATGTGGTATATCTGGTGGGACTAAATCAGTCTTGAAAATGTGGTGGGACTAAATCAGTGTTGTATATCTGGAGGGACTAAATCAGTGTGGTATATCTGGTGGGAATAAATCAGTGTGGTATATCTGGTGGGAATAAATCAGTGTGGTATATCTGGTGGGACTAAATCTGTGTGGTATATCTGGTGGGACTAAATCTGTGTGGTATATCTGGTGGGAATAAATCAGTGTTGAATGTGTGGTGGGACTAAATCAGTGTGGTATATCTGGTGGGACTAAATCAGTGTTGTATATGTGGTGGGATTAAATCAGTGTGGTATATCTGGTGGGACTAAATCAGTGTGGTGTATCTGGTGGGACTAAATCAGTGTGGTATATCTGGTGGGACTAAATCAGTGTGGTATATCTGGTGGGACTAAATCAGTGTGGTATATCTGGTGGGACTAAATCAGTGTGGTATATCTGGTGAGACTAAATCAGTGTGGTATATGTGGTGGGACTAAATCAGTGTGCAATCTGGTGGGACTAAATCAGTGTTGAATATGTGGTGGGAATAAATCAGTGTTGAATATCTGGAAGGACTAAATCAGTGTTGAATGTGTGGTGGGACTAAATCAGTGTGGTATATCTGGAGGGACTAAATCAGTGTGGTATATCTGGTGGGAATAAATCAGTGTGGTATATCTGGTGGGGACTAAATAAGTGTTGTATATGTGGTGGGACTAAATCAGTGTGGTATATCTGGTGGGACTAAATCAGTGTGGTGTATCTGGTGGGACTAAATCAGTGTGGCATATCTGGTGGGACTAAATCAGTGTGGTATATCTGGTGGGACTAAATCAGTGTGGTATATCTGGTGGGACTAAATCAGTGTTGAATATGTGGTGGGAATAAATCAGTGGTGAATATCTGGAGGGACTAAATCAGTGTTGACTATGTGGTGGGAATAAATCAGTGGTGAATATCTGGTGGGACTAAATCAGTGTGCTACAGTATCTGTTGGACTAAATCAGTGTGGTATATGTGGTGGGACTAAATCAGTGTGCTACAGTATCTGTTGGACTAAATAAGTATGGTATATGTGGTGGGACTAAATAAGTGTTGTAGATGTGGTGGGACTAAATCAGTGTGCTATCTGGTGGAACTAAATCAGTGTTGTATATCTGGAGGGACTAAATCAGTGTGCTATCTGGTGGGACTAAATCAGTGTGGTATATGTGGTGGGACTAAATCAGTGTGGTATATGTGGTGGGACTAAATCAGTGTGGAATATGTGGTGGGACTAAATCAGTGTGGTATATGTGGTGGGACTAAATCAGTGTGGTATATGTGGTGGGACTAAATCAGTGTGGAAAATGTGGTGGGACTAAATCAGTGTGGTATATCTGGTGGGACTAAATCAGTGTGGTATATGTGGTGGGACTAAATCAGTGTGGTATATGTGGTGGGACTAAATCAGTGTGGTATATGTGGTGGGACTAAATCAGTGTGGTATATCTGGTGGGACTAAATCAGTGTGGTATATCTGGTGGGACTAAATCAGTGTGGTATATGTGGTGGGACTAAATCAGTGTGCTATATGTGGTGGGACTAAATCAGTGTGCTACTGTATCTGTTGGACTAAATCAGTGTGGTATATGTGGTGGGACTAAATCAGCGTGCTACTGTATCTGTTGGACTAAATCAGTGTGGTATATGTGGTGGGACTAAATCAGTGTTGTATATGTGGTGGGACTAAATCAGTGTGCTATCTGGTGGAACTAAATCAGTGGTGTATATCTGGAGGGACTAAATCAGTGTGCTATCTGGTGGGACTAAATCAGTGTTGTATACATTGTGGGACTAAATCAGTATGGTATATGTGGTGGGACTAAATCAGTGTGGTATGTGTGGTGGGACTAAATCAGTGTGATATAGCTGGTGGGACTAAATCAGTGTGGTTTATCTGGTGGGACTAAATCAGTGTGGTATATCTGGTGGGACTAAATCAGTGTGGTATATCTGGTGGGACTAAATCAGTGTGGTATATCTGGTGGGACTAAATCAGTGTGGTATGTGTGGTGGGACTACATCAGTGTGGTATATGTGGTGGGACTCAATCAGTGTGCTACTGTATCTGTTGGACTAAATCAGTGTTGTATATCTGGTGGGACAAAATCCGTGTTGTATATGTGGTGGGACTAAATCAGTGTGCTACTGTATCTGTTGGGACTAAATCAGTGTGCTACTGTATCTGTTGGGACTAAATCAGTGTGCTACTGTAACTGTTGGTACTAAATCAGTGTGCTACTGTAACTGTTGGGACAAAATCAGTGTGCTACTAACTGTTGGGACTAAATCAGTGTTGTATATGTGGTGGGACTAAATCAGTGTTGTATATGTGGTGGGACTAAATCAGTGTGCTACTGTATCTGATGGGACTAAATCCGTGTTGTATATTTGGTGGGACTAAATTAGTGTGCTACTGTAACTGTTGGGACTAAGTCAGTGTGCTACTGTATCTGGTGGGACTAAATCAGTGTGGTATCTGTGGTTGGACTAAATCAGTGTGCTATCTGGTGGGACTAAATCAGTGTGATATATCCGGTGGGACTAAATCAGTGCTGTATATGTGGTGAGACTAAATCAGTGTGCTATCTGGTGGGACTAAATCAGTGTGCTACTGTATCTGGTGGGACTAAATCAGTGTGGTATATCCGGTGGGACTAAATCAGTGTGGTATATATGTGGAAGGACTAAATCAGTGTGCTATCTGGTGGGACTAAATCAGTGTGGCATATGTGGTGGGACTAAATCAGTGTAGTATATCTGGTGGGGACTAAATCAGTGTTGTATATGTGGTGGGACTAAATCAGTGTGGTATATCTGGTGGGACTAAATCAGTGTGCTATATCTGGTGGGACTAAATCAGTGTTGTATATCTGGAGGGACTAAATCAATGTGTTATCTGGTGGGACTAAATTAGTGTTGTATATCTGGTGGGACTAAATCAGTGTGAAAACCGGTTGGAACTAAATCAGTGTGCAATCTGGTGGGACTAAACCAGTGTGCTATCTGGTGGAACTAAATCAGTGTGCAATCTGGTGGGAGTAAATCTTTGTGCAATCTGGTGGGACTAAACCAGTGTGCTATCTGGTGGGACTAATACTGGGCAAGACAAGTCCTAATTGCTCCAGAGCAGTGGTTCCCAAACGTATTATAGTCCAGTACCCCTTTAAACATTCAACCTCCAGCTGCGTACCCCCTCTGGCACCAGGGTCAACGCACTCTCAAAAATGTTTGGGCCATCATTGTAAACCTGCCACACACACACTGTGCGATAAATTTATTAAGCATAAAAATGAGTGTTTTGTCACAACCCGGCTCATGGGACGTAACAAAGAGCTCTTATAGGACCAGGGCACAAATAATAATATAATAATAATAATCAATAATTGCTCTTTATTTAGCCATCTTACATATAAAACATTATTTGTTCATCGAAAATTGTGAATATCTCACCACAGGTTAACAGCACGATGTGCCAAGGCAAGATACTCTGAGTGCAGCCCAATCCAGAAATCTGGCAGTGGCTTCTGATTAAATTACATTTTCACAGAACTGCTTGTTGCAATTTCAATGAGGCTCTTGTTCAGATATCGGTAAGTGGACTGGAGGCAGGGCATGAAAGGGATAACGAATCCAGTTGTTTGTGTCATCCGTTTCGGGAAAGTACCTGCGTAATTGCGCTTCCAACTCACTCAGGTGCTTCGCTATATCACATTAGACATTGTCCGTAAGCTTAGATAGAAAGACCTGTGTGTTGTCCTTATTAATGCAGACAGAAAAGAGCTCCAACTTCTTAATCATAGCCTCAATTTTGTCCTGCACATTGAATATAGTTGCGAAGAGTCCCTGTAATCCTAGATTCAGAACATTCAGGCAAGAAACAACATCACCCAGATAGGCCAGTCGTGTGAGAAACTCGTCATCATGCAAGCGGTCAGACAGGTAAAAATTATGGTCAGTAAAGTAAACTTTAAGTTCATCTCTCATTTAAAAAAAACATGTCAATACTTTGCCCCTTGATAACCAGCGCAATTCTGTATGTTGTAGAAGCGTTACATGGTGGCTGCCCAATTCATTGCATAGTGCAGAAAATACATGACAGTTCAGGGGCCTTGCTTCTTATGGCTGCAGGGGCACTATTGAGTAGCTTGGATGAAAGGTGCCCAGAGGTGCCCAGAGTAAACGGCCTGCTCCTCAGTCTCAGTTGCTAATATATGCATATTATTATTAGTATTGGATAGAAAACACTCTGAAGTTTCTGAAACAGTTTGAATGATGTCTGTGAGTTTAACATAACTCATATGGCAGGCAAGAACCTGAGAAGAAATACAAACAGGAAGTGAGAAATCTGAGGTTGGTATATTTTCAAACCATTCCCTATTGAAATCCCACTGTGATATGAATGAAGATTCACTTCCACTAGATGTCAACTGTCTATAGAAATTTGAATGAGGCTTCTACTGTGTTGTGGGACTGAATAAGAGGGGAATAAATCAGACTACTGGCAGAGAGCCAGTACCAGGTCACACGCATACAGCATGATATCTTCCTGCATTCCGTTCCTCCTCAAGACACAAAGGTATTCTCCGGTTGGAACTTTATTGAAGATTTATGATAAAAACATCCTAATGATTTATTCTGTACTTAGTTTGAAAAAATGTTTCTTCGACCAGTAATATAACTTTTGGGAGATATTTTCCGAAAAAATGGTCGACCAGCACCAGCGTTTGGATAGGTGTACCAAATGCGCTAACAAAAGTAGCTGGACATAAATAACGGACATTATCGAACAAATCAAGCATTTATTGTGGACCTGGGATTCCTGGGAGTGCATTCTGATGAAGGTCAAAGGTAAGGGAATATTTAGCATGTAATTTATGGTTTATGTTGACTCCAACATGGTGGCTAATATGACTATTGTTCTGAGCGCCGTCTCAGATTATTGCATGGTTTGCTTTTTTCGAAAAAAAATAAAATAAATCTGACATAGCGGTTGCATTAACGACAGGCATATCTATAATTCCATGTGTATAACTTATATTATCATCTACATTTATGAGGAGTATTTCTGTTGGATAGATGTGGATATGCAAAATCACTGGATGCTTTTGGAACTAGTGAATGTAACGTGCCAATGTAAACTCAGATTTTTTGATATAAATATGAACTTTATCAAACAAAACATACATGTATTGTGTAACATGAAGTCCTATGAGTATCATCTGATGAAAATCATCAAAGGTTAGTGATTCATTTTATCTCTATTTGTGCTTTTTGTGACTCCTCTCTTTGGTTGGAAAAATGGCAGTTTTTATTGTGGTTTGGTGGTGACCTAACATAATCGTTTGTGGTGCTTTCGCTGTAAAGCATATTTGAAAACGGACACTGTGGTGGGATTAACAACAAGACTACCTTTAAAACGGTATAAGATACATGTATGTTTGAGGAATTGTAATTATGAGATTTCTGTTGTTTTGAATTTGGCGCCCTGGATTTTCACTGGCTGTTGTCATATCATCCCTTTAATGGGATTGCAGCCCAAAAAGGTTTTAACAAAGTTACCCATTTTCACTGTAGTGTCCAAACCGTCTTTCAAGCTGTCAGGCATTCCTTTGGCAGCAAGAGCCTCTCGGTGGATGCTGCAGTGTACCCAAGTGGCTTTGGGAGTAACTGCTTTCACGGGAATTACCACTCCACTATGTCTCCCTGTCATGGCTTTTGTGCCATCAGTACAGATACCAACATATCTTGACCACCAAAGTCCATTTGATGTCACAAAGCTGTCCAGTAAGGATCCACAACCTTTTTTTCAATTTTCGCCAAAAATGACATACCCATATTTAACTGCCTGTATTTCAGGCCCTGAAGCAAGAATATGCTGATTTGAAAGGAAACACTTTGAAGGTTGTGGGAATGTGAAAGGAATGTAGGAGAATATAACACAATAGATCTGGAAAAAGATAATACAAAGATAAAACCAACCGTTCTTTTGTATTTCTTTGGACCATCATCTTTGAAATGCAAGAAAAAGGCCATAATGTATTATTCCAGCCCAGGTGCAATTTAGATGTTGGCCACTAAATGGCATCAGTGTATGTGGAAAGTTTTAGACTGATCCAATGAACCATTTCATTTCTGTTCAAAATGTTGAATCAAGACTGACCAAATGTGCCTAATTTGTTTATTAATAACTCGTGTTCAAAATTGTGCACTCTCCTCAAACAATAGCATGGTATTATTTCACTGTAATAGCTACTGTAAATTGTACAGTGCAGATTAACAAGAATGTAACCTTTCTGCCAATATCAGATACAGTATGTCTATGTCCTGGGAAATGTTCTTGTTACTTACAACATCATGCTAATCACACATTAGCTCAACCGTCCCGTGGAAGGGAAACCAAATGCCGAAGAATAAAAAAATATCCTCTTCTTTTGTCCTGGTTTCCAGTGGTTTGCAGAAGAGGTTGTCTTCCTTAATTGACCCCCCATAAACATAACAGACATATACCAGGAGCTGTGCCAGGCCAGCCACGTCTGTTGATTCAGCTTAAACGCATAGAATTCACTGGCTTGTATGCGAAGCAGTAATTGTTTCGAAACATCTCCTGCCATGTCACTGATGCATTGTGAAACAGTGTTGTTTAATGAAGGCATTGTCTGTATATTTTTTTGCCTTTTCCCCCAGCAGTGTCCCAGCCATATCTGAGGCAGCAGGAAGAATTTTAGTCCTCCACAATAGTATGGGGCTTGCCTGTACTAGTGTCACGTTGGCATAAATGATTCGGGAGACAGGCGCAGGAATACGTAATAGGAGTTTTCATTAAGCCCCAAATTACGGCGTGCCATGTAAAGGCACGAGGGTGAAGACCAAACAAACATGTAACAAAAACACAGGGTTGAAACCCAAACAAGAGCGAGGAGTACCTCAAATAAATAACACAAACGCACAAAGATTATCACACGGGACGAGACCCGTGATCATCTGCGCAATCCACAATGGCACGAAAGCCAAAAAACACACAGCACAGGTACTCACATGAACCAACGGACATAGTAACAATAATCGACAACAAAAGGCACATATATACAAATACAAATCAGTGGAAATAGGGGCCAGGTGTACGCAGTGAAAGTTCCCGAGGGATCCGTGACACCTAGACACTCACTCGCTCACCATATAAGACGCTTCTAGCCCCTTCTTATTAATGGTATCTGTTGCTTTTATACATGTCTTACTACTCGAAAGTTGTCTTAATTCTCGCTCAAAAATCTCCTGTGGCTTATTTTTTGGTTTCTACATGTCTGCGCAAGAGTGAAGGTTTCATCGAGTTGTGAGATAGTACTTTTGCACATATATCACACTGTGGCTGAGGAAAGGCACTTCTCCCAATATAAGTGAACCCCAAATCAATGTAGTTCTCATCATATTTGCGCCTCCTCGATGGTCCAACATCCCTGTCTGTTGTTCAGTGCTTTCCCGGGTACGTGGGCAGTAGCTCTTCGGCTGCATCAGATTCACAACCATCAGTGTCCGTGCTAGCTGGGCTAACAACAAATGTAGAATTACTGATGCTAGCATTGGATGTACTCGTGGAAGCAGAACAACTTGTGTCGTCGACAGGTGTAGTCCTGCTGGTAGTAGCAGCACTACCAGTAGAGCTGGTATGTGTCTCTATGGATGTGGGCCTTCCTTTTTTGAACCATTTATCAATTTTCGAGCAAACGGAATGAGCAGCTGCTACATTTGGCTATATACGGACCGTTAGTGGAATTCCTGCGAGAGAGTAACGGTTAATGTGATTGGATGTTAATTATTTGACTAGGCTACCGGTATTTGACAATGTGTTGTTATTTCACAGAACACTAGATGGTTTCATTTTATTTTTGGCAGTGAAACAAGGCTACTCAGGCGAGAAAAAAACCTCACCCAATTATATAGCCCCGTTAGAAAATATAAATGGACTGTTTGAAAATGTGAAGAATTGTTGTATTTTTTTATTATTTTTATAATTATCAATTAAAATGTGAATCATATTTTTATTTGGCTTACCCCAGTTTGGGAGTACCTGCTCCAGAGGATTGAACTCAAATTAGTTTCTCTTCTCTGTTTCTCTTCTTTCCTCTCATGTCCTTAGCTTTATCTTTATTCAATGGAATCCTACCATACTATCGATGACAGTTTGAATCTCTCCATAACACAATGGGACAGTGAACCATTAGTGTTTAACTTCTTATCGCTAGCATCCCACCTGGCCAACATCCGGTGAAATTGCAGAGCGTGAAATTCAAACTACAGAATTATAAATATTTAACTTTCATAATATCACAATTGTAATACATCAAAATAAAGCTTAACTTCTTGTTAATCCAGCCGCTGTGTCAGATTTAAAAAAGGCTTTACGGCGAAAGCACACCATGCGATTATCTGAGGACAGCGCCCCGCATACAAAAGCATGAAAAACATATTTCAACCAGGCAGGTGCGCCACAAAAGTCAGAAATAGCGATATAATAAATGCCTTACATTTGATCTTCTTCTGTTGGCACTCCAAAAGGTCCCAGATACATCAAAAATTGTCATTTTGTTTGATAATGTCCTTCTTTATATCCATAAAAACACAGTTTAGCAGGCACGCTTCAGTCAATAATCCACCCAGTTTCCCTCCATCAAACTGCATACAAAATGAATCCCAAACGTTACTAATAAACTTCGTCCAAACAAGTCAAATAATGTTTATACACAAACCTTAGTACCCTAATACGTAAATAAACAATACAATTTAAGAAGGAGAATCTTTACCGGAGAAAAATACCAAAGAACGCGCTCTCTTCCATGCGCTTGGAAACACTACAGCTAAAATGGGAGCCACCTAAAACCATCATGAAACTCTTTCTAAAGACTGTTAACATCTAGTGGAAGCCCTAGGAACTGCAATCTGGGAGGATTTTTCCCCATAATTAACATGAGAGCCATTGAGAGAGCCATGAGAGCCAAAAAGTGGTTGGCTGAATTATTATTATTTTTGGATGTTTTGTCCTTGGGGTTTGACCTGCCATATCAGTTCTGTTATACTCACAGACATTATTTTAACAGTTTTAGAAACTTTAGAGTGTTTTCTATCCAAATCTAATTATATCCATATCCTAGCTTCTGGGTCTGAGTAACATGCAGTTATTTTGGGCACGCTTTTCATCTGGACGTGAAAATACTGACCCCTACCCAAGAGAGGTTAAATGAGGGACTTACCTTAGTCAGAGTTGCGTCAGGGGAAGTAAGGTGAGAAATGAAACTATATCAATTAAAGAGAGTTTGTCCAGCTCTACCTTTCTCTTTCTCTGTAACGGTCCAATCTGGCAGCTCTGATCAGGCTTTGCGTACCTCATCTGTGATGGAAGCCACACACTGGGCTGTCCCTGTTGAACTATAAGACGGGCTTAAAAGACACATGGGTTTTAATGCATTAGGATCTCCCGCTGATGTAAGGACAGAAAGTGTCACACTCAGACTCCACCCAGACATTTAGAGAAGATGTCTTCACCTGCTCACTTAAAGTTATTGAGGAGGACACCAACAATATAAGTTGGGACTCTGCTCCAGACTCACTCATAAGAATGTCTCGTGTCTAGTACGAACGTCTCTTTGAGAATGTGTCTCCAAAATGTTAAGTAGAGGAGGGCATAACTGGTTGAACTTCCTACAACTGGATGTTTTAGGTCACCTCAGTCCACCAGCATCCAGAGATGTGGGCTGGGGCATTGAATAGCGACCTGGGCAGGGGCGGACTGGCCATATGGTATTTCGGGCAATGTGCGGGTCTCTAGGAAAAAAAAATAGGCCGGTATGAGGGTCTCAAGTGAAAAAAATGTCTGGTCTGTTAGAATGCCACGGGCAATTTTAGGTCCCAGTACACCCCTGGACCTGGATAAAGATGCAGGTAGGTGTCTGGGCTGGTGGCTGTAGGGAAAGCAGTTCAGAGATTAGCGTCCTGTGTCTGCTGCAGATGGTCTGCCAGACGGACACTAACAGGAATGGGCCATGGTGTTCTGGTGGAGGGGAAGTACACACACACAGCTGCTGTTTAAATGTATTTAACACATTTTCTGATTCATCAACTTCAAAACCTTATGGATAATGAACTACATTGTGTTGGTACTGTAGGTATCCGGGGTGAGATAATCCTAAAGCAGCCACAGCGTAGAGTCAGTGACTATGCAATTATTATGTACCTTAGTGAGCCTCAGTAACAGTGACTCATGTAAAGTCCCCCTTTGTCCAAGTGAGAGACAGAGCATAGACACATCTGGCCACTGATCAAACCATCCCTGGTGTGTCCAGACACTTCTCCCACCCTCCCTACCTCCATCCAGCTCAATTTCAATTCTCTGCTCTTTAATTAAAAATGCTCCCTTCAATCTCCCACCTCCCCTCATCTCATGGAGAACGAGGAGAAAAGAGATGAACAGCTTCAATGGGTTCCCATGCCGACTTTTTAAAAAGTTCTTAAACTAGGTTACAGGCAAAAGTAGGCTGCCAGCGAGGCTCAGGAGACCTGAGTAGCTACTGTTGTTCTACTCCAGAGGGCCCCCATCCCACTTCAGGAGTAGACACGGAGGGTACAAATGAACCAACGAATGAGAGAGACAGATGATGTGTGATGCAGCAGGTATACAGTAAGCTAAGAGGTTCTTGTCTGATGTAAGAGAAGATCAGTCTCATGTTGGTTCACTCAGATGTGGTCATTAGGATATAATATAGAATGTGGTAGTGTCCACAGTAACAGAGGTGGATCTGTCAAACACGCTCATGTGACGAGTAACCTTGCCTGAGACGTGAAGACTTGTGTTAGTGCCCCGAGTTAATGCCTTGGGTTTAGTTCAGCAGGTTCAGCAATCTTGTGGCATGACACCTGTGTTCGAAACTCGGTATGTCACATCAGCATGACCACCCTGACCTGCAGGAAAACATCTTGGTCCAATGAGGGTCAATGTGACCAGTACCAGTAGTGTACACTTCACTATGCTGATTGCTGAACCCCTTACGATCAACCATCACTGCTAATAAGTCAATCAGTAAACACCTATAAAACATCAACGTGAGGCCAAGAACGAACCAATCGAGAGATGGCGTAATTCCTTGACTGAAGTCTCGAGACAGAACAAATCTCATTAAATGATCACCACTTCTCTTTTGTTCGATTGTTTAAATGATCTTCAAATGATCTTCAAAGCTCCATCTCTGTAGCATAGCAACGGCAAGATTCTGATTGGTCCCTGACTCTATCTGGTGGTAACACCTAGTCAATCTCAGGTCCAATTAAGAATCCAGATCCCATACCCCCTTATGGTGATCTACTGAGAGTTTACTAATTGCAACATCCAGTGCATGTTATATCACAAATGGATTGGTTGCCTGTTAAAAAATAATACAAATATAGTAGCTACATATACTAGTATATAGTTGTCCTGCAGTGTTGGGATTTGATTAGATTAGAGCAGGGGCGTTTGGAGAGGTTTAAGATTAGGGAGGACAATTTATTTTTATGAGCATGGCCTTATTTCTATTACAGCACATTGGCTGTCATATTCCATTCACCCAGCCCAATGTAACATCTATAGGTTCAGGCCACTACATGATAATATTATTCTCCCGGAGGCGGCTGGTGGGAAGAGCTATAGGAGGATGGGCTCATTGTAATGGCTAGAACAGAATACATGGAATGGTATTAAACACATCAAACATATGGAAATGTTTGACTCCGTTCCATTAATTCCATTCCAGCCATTACAATGAGCCCGTCCTCCTATAGTTCCTACCACCAGCCTCCAATGAATTTGCCCTATATAATGCCCATTATGAGGTTGCTAAAATCTAGCCTACAAATCAAAGTTTATACAACTGAATGCTTTCAACTGAAATGTGTCTTCCGCATTTAACCCAACCCCTCTGAATCAGAGAGATAATTGACATCCACGTCTTCAGCACCTGAGGAACAGTTAACTGTGTTGCTCAGGAGCAGAACAACTAATTTTTACCTTGTCAGCTCGGGGATTCAATACAGCAACCTTTTGGTTACTGGCCCAATGTTCTAACCACTAGGCTACCTTCCGCATAACGTAGGTGCGCAGGTAGAGAGGCAAATTGGAGGTGACAGAAAGTGACCAATTCAATACTGTCTCACAGCTGATCTGGGGTGTAATCATTATTCCAAACAGTTGCAAAACCACAACAGTTTCTATTGGACAAATCAAGGTAGATCCCTCCCCATTTCAATCCAATGGCGTAGCAGTGCAGACGTTGTTTGTCATTCTCCCATGTAAATTTGTTTTTTTTTCCATCTCTTTTTCCATTTTTAAATTAAATATACCTTCCGGCAACCCGCCTCACCCAATGTGATACGGATCTGCTATTTTTAGACCTTATAGCCAGAACCTCCATCAGAAGCTAGCCATCAGAGGCTAACCAGCTAATTAGCTACTTAGCCACTAGCGGCCTTTACCTTTAGCACAGACACCAGCCGCTTTTAGCCTGGATAATACTTGCCAGTCTGCATAGCGCAATATCAACCCTGAGCATACCGGACTCCACTACAACACCAGATTCCTGCTGTAAGCCCTGGACCATCACTCCTGATCATGGCAGCTAACTTGCTGCTACCGAGTGGCCCAGCCCCGAAACTAGCCTTGAGCCAGGCCCACCTCCCGGCCTACTCACTGGACCCTATTTATTTATTCATTTCACCTTTATTTAACCAGGTAGGCTAGTTGAGAACAAGTTCTCATTTACAACTGCGACCTGGCCAAGATAAAGCAAAGCAGTACGACACAAACAGCAGAGTTACACATGGAACAAACAAACATACAGTCAATAATACAATAGAAAAAGTGTATATACAGTGTGTGCAAATGGGGTAGGAGAAGGGAGGTAAGGAAATAAATAGGCCATAGTGGCGAAATAATTACAATATAGCAATTAAACACTGGAATGATAGATGAAGATGAATGTGCAAGTAGAGATGCTGGGGTGCAAAGGAGAAAATAAATAAATAAATAACAGTATTGGGATGAGGCAGTTGGATGGGCTATTTACAGATGGACTGTGTACAGGTGCAGTGATCTGTGAGCTGCTCAGACAGCTGGTGCTTAAAGTTAGTGAGGGAGATATGAGTCTGCGATTTGTTCCAGCCATTGGCAGCAGAGAACTGGAAGGAAATGTGGCCAAAGGGGGTGTTGGCTTTGGGGATGACCAGTGAGATATACCTGCTGGAGCGCGTGCTAAAATAACGCACATTTTCTCAGATAACACAAAGCTAGAATGACAGTGAAGTCAGCACTTCACTTCTAATGTGGAGGACGACCTCCCTGCAAAAAACAGCTCAGTTTGACCTTTTTCCGCTGAGTTAACAACAAAAAGTGGTTTTGAGTGATTTAAGTATAAAAAAACAGAACTGGAAGTGTTTTTTGGTTTTAGAGTTGTGTTTAGTTTTTTTAAGTTCCAAACATACAGTACCAGTCAAAAGTTGACACACCTACATTGCAGAATAATAGTGAAGACATCACAACTATGAAATAAAACATATGGAATTATGTAGTAACCAAAAAAGTGTTAAATCAAAGTAGATTTTAGATTCTTCAAAGTAGCCACCCTTTGCCTTGATAACAGCTTTGCACACTCTTGGCATTCTCTCAACCAGCTTCATGAGGAATGCTTTTCCAACAGTCTTGAAGGAGTTCTCACAAATGCTGAGCACTTGTTGGCTGCTTTTCCTTCACTCTGTGGTCCAACTCATCCCAACCATCTCAATAGGGCTGAGGTCGGGTGATTTTGGAGGCCATGTCATCTGATGCAGCACTCCATCACTCTCCTTCTTAGTTAAATAGCCCTTACACAGCCTGGAGGTGTGTTTTGGGTCATTGTCCTGTTGAAAAACAAAGTATAGTCACACTAAGCGCAAACCATATGAGATGGATTTTCGCTGCAGAATTCTGTGGTAGCCATGCTGGTTAAGTGTGCCTTGAATTCTAAATAAATCACTGACAGTGGCACCAGCAAAGCACCCCCACACCATCACACCTCCTCCATGCTTCACGGTGGGAACCACACATGCGGAGATCATCTGCTCAACTACTCTGCGACTCACAAAGACACAGATGTTAGAACCAAAAATCTCAAATTTGGACTCATCAGACCAAAGGACAGATTTCCACCAGTCTAATGTTGTTTGCTCATGTTTCTTGGCCCAAGCAAGTCTCTTCTTATTATTGGTGTCCTATAGTAGTGGTTTATTTGCAGCAATTTGACCATGAAGGCCTGATGCAAGCAGTCTCCTCTGAACAGCTGAAGTTGAGATGAGTCTGTTACTTGAACTCTGAAGCATTTATTTGGGCTGCAATTTCTGAGGTGCAGTTAACTCTAATGAACTTATCCTCTGCAGCAGAGGTAACCCTGGGTCTTCATGTGGTGGTCCTCATGAGAGACACTTTCATCGTATGGTTTGATGGTTTTTGCGATTGCATTTGAAAAAAGTTCATTACAATTTCTGGTTTGACTGACATTCATGTCTTAAAGTATTGATGGACGGTTTTTTCTCTTTGCTTTTTGGTTACTACATGACACCATATGTGTTATTTCATAGTTTTGATGTCTTCAATTATTCTACAATGTCGAAAATAGTAAAAACAAAGAAAAACCATGGAATGAGAAGGTGTCCAAACTTTTGACTCGTACTGTATGTCATCTACGTAACCACACTAGTGACTAAATGACAGCATAGGTTTCAAGTATCATGCCAGCAAGGCCTTTGGTGTTAGCCTGGGAGAAGTTACAGGAGGGATGTAACACAATGTAAACTGGTGACCTGGAAAAAAAATACAACTCTAGATCATACTGCATTAATAATGTTAGCAAAATATCAACATGTGACTGAATGTTTAAAAATAATATGACATCATTAGAATTATGCCTTAATCAATTGACCTGATGGATCAGCTTTTCACGTAAGTGTTCTTCGACAGGTTAGTCGATAACATCTCCTACTTCTTACCCATTAAAGTGAGATGAGAAAATTATGGTTAATAATGTTATGTGATCCATTTTAGTCTGATTAATATTGTAATGCAAAATATACTGGTTGCACAACATTACGATGTTGTAATTGTCATACATTTAAAACCTATAGCATTAATTATTCAAATCAATGCAAACATGAAATTACTAATAATAGTACATTTTGTGAAAGTACAGAGCATTACAAACCAGAAACATAGAGATAAGATAGACTTCTCGCCAGCCAGCTGTTACTTCTGTCCCAAGGCTGTGTACTTCTGTCCCAAGGCTGTGTACTTCTGTCCCAAGGCTGTGTACTTCTGTCCCAAGGCTGTGTACTTCTGTCCCAAGGCTGTGTACTTCTGTCCCAAGTCTCCTCTCGCTGGCAGGTACAAAAGTAACGTATAACGGTTGTCTAACAAGGAGGAGTAGTAGGAAGGATCGGAGGACCAATGCGCAGCGTGGTAAGTGTTCATCTTTTTAATAAAGTAAATGAACACTGAACAAAAACAATAGTGAACAAAATGAAACCGAAACAGTGTCTGGTGCAGACACAAAACAGAAAATAATCACCCACAACTCAAGGGTGAAAACAGGCTACCTAAGTGTGGTTCTCAATCAGGGACAAAGATGGACAGCTGCCTCTGATTGAGAACCATACCAGGCCAAACACAGAAATCCCAAATCATAGAAAAAAGAACATAGACAACCCAGCCAACTCCCTGACCATACTAAAACAAAGACACAACAAAAGAACCAAGGTCAGAACGTGACAAAAAGTAACATTGCGGTAGTTCAGTTCTCAGTCTATTTAATTTAAACTAATTTACCCTAGAAATGAAATTGCAGTTGCTAATGGTGGAGGACCTATATAAGTTGTTTGTCATAAAATATGGCCACACACAGCATCTATGCACTCTCCTCCTCTCACCTTTTCCCTTCGCTTGTGGAGTGGACTTTAATGAACAACACTACAGCTGTCTCTTACCAGGTGTACAAAAACCTCTCCAAGCCAAACCTTCACACCATAATTGTTAACTGTTACACAGCCTATAGCGCTGTCACCATATTAACATTATAGTCAACAAAGTAGAGCTAACACGCTAGTAAGCCCACAATTCAATCCATGTGTACAATCACGCAGTACAGTGTACAGCAAGCAGTTACACCAGCAGGCCCCGGTGGCAATAAATTAATACAACCGAAAGCTTACCTTGACTTGAAAGAGTTACAGTGTTGGCTAGCCTTAGCCAGCTAGCTAACATAAATAGCATTCCTCTCTGTTTAAGTCAGGTTGTCAAGTAGGCTAAATTAGCTGCATTAGCTTTGTAAGTGCTCCTGGGTGGCACAGAGGTCTAAAGCACTGCATCTCAGTGCTAGAGGCATCACTAGAGACCCTGGTTTGATCCCAGGCTGTATCACAACCATCTGCGATCGGGAGTCCCATAGGGCACCGCGCAATTGGCCCAGTGTCGTCTGGGTTAGGGGAGGGTTTGGCTCGGGTAGGCTGTCATTGTAAAATAAGAATTTGTTCTTAACTGACTTGCCTAGTTAAATTAACAGTAAACTAAGGGGGAAAACATACAATGAAATATAGCTAGCTCTCCCTAGAGGGTGCTGTTGAGGCTACTGTAGACCATTGCAAATCGGTGTGTTTTAAATAATCAGTTATTTGGTGACGTGAAAAGATTTAGTATAGTTTTATTGTATATTTTTTTATGTTTCACTATTTTCACTTTTATGAAATTCACTAAGTAGGATGGCCCTCCCCTTCCTCCTCTGAGGAGCCTCCACGGGACTAGAGGAACCACAAGCTTACTGCTTGGCAAAACATGCAAACAGTGAAGAGCAACCGTGTTCAGCAGTGCAAGTCTGCCAGAGCAGAAGCCGGGACGGACGACTGGCATGAGGGGCGACTGGCATGAGCACTAAAGGCATGGGCCGAATCATCTGGCTTCTAACGAAATGGGCACAAAACAGCTCTGTCCCTAGACGGTCTGCCAGGACTTCATGCTCGTGAGATAGATGGATCAAAACACATTCCTCTCTCTACAAAGAGCCTGGCTGGGGCTGCACACCATAATACGTGTGAATAGATTTCACTTTAATTAAAGGGGAGGAGAGGAAAAGTTAGATTTGATATGGGAGTTTATAACACATACTGTAACTAGTATAGGGGACGAAAAGGCAATGTGTGTGGGAGTACACCCATCTTCCCCATCTCCCATCATTCTATAGCCATGTTCCAATTCAATACCTTAACATCTACTCCCTCCATGAGAAGAGACTCCAGATTCATGTTTTCCCCTGGGTTTTTTAAATTAGTGGGAGACAGTGAGAAAGGTTTGAAAAACTTTTAATTAGTGAGTTGGGCATTAATAACCCATGTTAGGCTTATCTTTGCCCAAAAAGAGTGAACTCAGGTCATTATCGGTAATTTGATATCATTTCTGACAGCTCTGGGTACTTCAGTAAGAGCCTTGGTGAGAACAAGAGCAGCGAGACTGGATGTAATCCTATCGGTGTAAAAAAAAAGATTAAGAAAGACTTTTCACTTTCCAAGTCACTTATAATTTATCGTTCTCCCTGCAAACAAAACAGAAGCTAGTGTAATTTAACATATGGCAAAAGCTGTATTGTGCATCAGATAACGATCTTATCACCATGCAGGTTGGTTTAAAGTGGTTACTGACAGAGCTCCGGGGGCAACATGCCATAAGAGTCAATTGCAGAGAACCACTTATACCTGCTATTAACTATGGTTGCCTTGGTGATGACACAAAACATAACCTTTATTTTCCAAGTCTTGTCAAATGCATTATATGGTTTTCCATTTCTAATAAGTGAATTGCACTATGACAACACTTCTGTGCTTACCTGGCTAGTACTTGCCATGTGAAATGTAGTCTGAATTCTACATTATACCCAGCAGGAATGCATATTGCCCTATCCTAGCAGCACCAATTCTCTACAGTCAATTATTACTGCTAAGACATTTCCATTGAAGAGAGAGACACAGCTCCAGGCTCACTGTTTTCCTCTGTTGGCTCCAAGCTACTCACTAATCCCTGCTAGCTCCTGCTAGTTCTTTAGAAACATCACTGTGGGAATGTCTTTCTTTGAACAGTGTGTGTGGATTCAATAACAACCAAAAACACTACAAACCATGTTAGATTACTATACTTCTGTGGTGAAATAATGGATTAACTTTGGTTTCAATTAATATGTCAGTATAATGGAATGTCTTTATAAAGGGACTTCAATAAAATCCTTTACAAAGTGATTCATAAGGTAGCTAACATACCTTAATCTACATATATGCCCAGTGTATCCTCACTGAGAAGGGGACTACCTAGTTAGATGCACAACATGTCTTCTGCATTTAACCCAACCTCTCTGAATCACAGAGGTGCAGGGGGCTGCCTTAATCAACATCATCAGCACCCATGAAGCAGTTGTTAGTGGTTAACTTGCTCAAGGGTAGGACAACATGTTTTTCCACTTTGCTGGCTTGGGGAGTTGAACCAGAAACCTATGGGTTACTGGTCCAATGTGCTGAACCGCTAGGCTACCTGCCGCTCCTAACTATTTATTGAGAATGAGGAAGTTTGTCTAAAATGTTAGCTCTTTTGACATTAAAACATTTAAAAACTCAGATAAAAACCAGTATACACATTCCACGATGTAAGATGACAGTGAATCTGGTATGAATCAGTAGTGTTCAGCTGTAGATGATTAGACAGTGAAATCCATGAGGAGTGAAAAATACATTGCTGAGTGACAGTGGCATTTCAAAGTGTCAAAGCCTGAATTAGCTGCATTAAGGTTTCACATAATTATATTAAAACCAGGGATTTTGTCGCTGATGCCCCTACAGACACATGTAGCTGTAATTCCCAGTCATTACCATCTGGTTGGGCTTGTCTTTACATGTTTTAGGGCTCAAAACAAACATCCTTTGCTTTGCCATTTCCCTGAGCAAACAGCTGCACAGCAGAGATAGGTTTTGGGGCATTAAGATTCACAAGCTGCTCAATATTCACTGAATAAATTATAGCTGACATTTTACAGGTGTCAATTCAGTAGATACGGCTCTGTTCTACAGCAAAATAAAAGCAAGTGTTTTTTTTGTAATTTGTATTTTGTTGCTCACCCATTCCAATCTTTCTCTTTCAGAATGTATGCTCCAGTTTTAATTACTGAATGGATCTCATTGCTACCATCGGACTGGCCATAAAAACAGCAGGATTTTCTTACTAGGATTTTTTTCTCACAGAGCATGAATGTAGAGAGGCAGGTAAAAGGTGATATTGACAAAAAGCCTTGGCCAGTGGAAAACACAGATAGACTCTTGCTTCTTAAGAGGAAAGCATTTTGCTGTTTCGACCCCACTACCCCAGCAGAGCCTCAGATACACTTAACTAATTGTGACAGTGACATATGTGGCATCTGACATATTAAAGTCACAATGTAGTCTGTGTTTTATAATATTTCCACTCTATAGTTTGGAATAATTCTGTGAAATTATGATAATGTAATTTTAGTGTAAGAGCTGTTTGGAAAGAAAGCTTGAAATGTCTGCCTGTTTTGGTGGGATTGAGTTTTGGACTGCCTGTTGACATCACCATTAGTTAATAGACCATTAAGAAAGAGAGTTCCAAAGCTCTCTGCCAATAACTACTCTTTTTCCATTTTCCCCTCACCACAGACCACTCCCTGACTGTCCTAGCATAATTATTGCTTGAGAAATCGCTCTTCGCTAAGAAGCAAATTGTATTTATTTTTTACACAATTTTAATCTAATACAATCACAATACTGTAGCCTACTTAATTGTTACAAATAAATTATTTGATATTGGGGTAAAAATGGCTGTGTTGGATCTTTAAGTGCTATCAACATGACCTAACATTGGAGGGAGGCAGGAGCTGCTTCTCCCCTTGACAGATGAGCCCTATTATTTGTCATCATGGCTGTTACATCATGGCCATCCATCAACTGTTGAACACTGTAAATGCCTTACTAGAGACAGACAGCCGGAGGGAGAGGTAGCATGCTGGCAGCGGCCTGACACTGATTCCCCGGATGATGTCATAGAGGTAGAGGTCGCGCCACATGACACATCTTTCTGTGTGTGTGTGTGTGTGTGTGTGTGTGTGTGTGTGTGTGTGTGTGTGTGTGTGTGTGTGTGTGTGTGTGTGTGTGTGTGTGTGTGTGTGTGTGTGTGTGTCAGTGCCTCAGGCTAATGGGAACATGGGGGGGGGGGGGGCTGCCTGTAGGGACGGGGGACCTATGGGGTGAAGAATGGAAACCAGGAAAAAGAGAGAGATGAAGATGGGAGGATAACAGAGTGGAGAGATGGAGGGAGAGAGAGATTGAGGGAGAGATGGAGGGGCCTTGTCTCTCATTCCCAACGTGGGAACCTGCTGTCACACCCTGACCATAGTTTACTTTGTATGTTTCTATGTTTTGGTTGTTCAGGGTGTGATCTGAGTGGGCATTCTATGTTACATGTCTAGTTTGTCCAGTTCTATGTTCGGCCTGATATGGTTCTCAATCAGAGGCAGGTGTTCGTCATTGTCTCTGATTGGGAACCATATTTAGGTAGCCTGGGTTTCACTGTGTGTTGGTGGGTGATTGTCCTTAGTGTCCTGATGTCATTGTTCCTGTCTATGTGTTTTCACCAGATAGGCTGTTTAGGTTTTCGTTACGTTCATTACGTTCTTTATTTTTGTAGTGTTTGTATTGATTCGTGTTTTACGTTTGTTTATTAAAACATGGATCGAAATCTACACGCTGCATTTTGGTCCGACTCTCCTTCTCATACGGAAAACCGTTACAGAATCACCCACCACAAAAGGACCAAGCAGCGTGTCAACAGGCAGGAACAGCCCAAAGTGGAGTACAGTATGGACTATACTTCTTGGGAGGAGATAGACAGGTGGGCGGTCGACCCAGGGAGAGTGCCGGAGCCCGCCTGGGATTCGATGGAGCAGTGCGCGGAAGGATATAGGAGAATGGAGTTTGCGAAGCAAGCAAGGCGCCGCGGACGGAGGCCCCAGAGTCAGCCCCAAAAATTTCTTGGGGGGGGGCTCAGGGAGAGTGTGGCAGAGTCAGGAGTCAGACCTGAGCCAACTCTCCCTGTTTATCGTGAGGAGCCAAGGAGGAGACCAGAACCAGAGCCGGTGTTGGAGGTGCGCGAAACAGAGACTGTGAAGGAGTTAATGGGGAAATTGGAGGAGAGAGAAATGAGGGAGTTGCTGTGTTGGTGCTTTTTGCATGGAATTCGCCCGACGGAACGTGTCGGGGATTTGATGGCACCTGGGTTAGCGCTCCATACTCGTCCTGAGGTGCGTGTTAGTCGGCTGGTGAAGTCGGTGGCAGCCTCACGCACCAGTCCTCCTGTGCACATCCCTAGCCTTGCACGTTCTGTGCCAACACTGCTCTCAAGATCTCCAGTACGCCTTCACGGTCTAGCCCATCCTGTGCCACCTCCACACCCCAGCCCTCCGGTAGCAGCTCCCCGCACCAGGCTTCCTGTGCGTGTCCTCGGCCCAGTACCACCAGTGCCAGCACCACGCATCAGGCCTACAGTGCGCCTCGCCTGTTCAGCGCTGTCGGAGCCCTCCTCCTCTCCAGCGCTGTCGGAGTCTCCCGCCTGTTTAGCGCTGTCAGAGCTTTCCGCCTCTACAGCGCTGCCGGAGTCTTCCGCCTGTTCAGAACTGCCAGTCTGCAAGGAGCTGCCAGTCTGCAAGGAGCTGCCAGTCTGCATGGAGCTGCCAGTCTGCATGGAGCTGCCAGTCTGCATAGAGCTGCCAGTCTGCAAGGAGCTGCCAGTCTGCATAAACCTGCCAGTCTGCAAGGAGCTGCCAGTCTGCAAGGAGCTGCCAGTCTGCATAGAGCTGCCAGTCTGCAAGGAGCTGCCAGTCTGCATAAACCTGCCAGTCTGCAAGGAGCTGCCAGTCTGCAAGGAGCCGCCAGAGCTGCCAGTCTGCAGGATGCCGCCAAAGCTGCCAGTCTGCAAGGAGCCGCCAGAGCTGCCAGTCTGCAAGGAGCCGCCAGAGCTGCCAGTCTGCATGGAGCAGCCAGAGCCGCCAGTCAGCATGGAGCAGCCAGGGCCGCCAGTCAGCATGGAGCAGCCAGGGCCGCCAGTCAGCATGGAGCAGCCAGGGCCGCCAGTCAGCATGGAGCAGCCAGGCAGCATGGAGCAGCCAGAGCAGCCAGTCAGCATGGAGCAGCCAGTCAGCATGGAGCAGCCAGAGCAGCCAGTCAGCATGGAGCAGCCAGAGCTGCCAGTCAGCATGGAGCAGCCAGTCAGCATGGAGCAGCCAGAGCTGCCAGTCAGCATGGAGCAGCCAGTCAGCATGGAGCAGCCAGTCAGCATGGAGCAGCCAGAGCTGCCAGTCGGCATGGAGCAGCCAGTCAGCATGGAGCAGCCAGAGCAGCCAGTCAGCATGGAGCAGCCAGAGCTGCCAGTCAGCATGGAGCAGCCAGTCAGCATGGAGCAGCCAGAGTTGCCAGTCAGCATGGAGCAGCCAGTCAGCATGGAGCAGCCAGAGCTGCCAGTCGACCAGACTCTTCCAGATCTGCCAGTCGACCAGACTCTTCCAGATCTGCCAGTCGACCAGACTCTTCCAGATCTGCCAGTCGACCAGACTCTTCCAGATCTGCCAGTCGACCAGACTCTTCCAGATCTGCCAGTCGACCAGACTCTTCCAGATCGGCCAGTCAGCCAGACTCTTCCAGATCTGCCAGTCAGCCAGGATCTGCCAGATCTGCCAGTCAGCCAGGATCTGCCAGATCTGCCACTCAGCCAGGATCTGCCAGATCTGCCAGTCAGCCAGGATCTGCCAGATCTGCCAGTCAGCCAGGATCTGCCAGAACCGCCAGCCAGCCAGGATCTGCCGGATCCAACTACCTGCCTGAGCTTCCTCTCAGTACTGAGCTTCCTCTCAGTGCTGAGCTTCCTCTCAGTGCTGAGCTACCCATCAGTCCCGAGCTACCCATCAGTCCCGAGCTACCTCTGTCCCGAGCTGTCCTTCTGTTCCGAGCTGCCCCTCTGTCCCGAGCTGTCATTTAGGAGGGTAACCTATCTAGGGACGCTAAGGAGGTGGACTAAGACTATTATGGAGTGGGGTCCACGTCCAGCGCCAGAGCCGCCACCGCGGACAGATGCCCACCCAGACCCTCCCCTATAGGTTCAGGTTTTGCGGCCGGAGTCCGCACCTTGGGGGGGGGGTACTGTCACACCCTGACCATAGTTTACTTTGTATGTTTCTATGTTTTGGTTGTTCAGGGTGTGATCTGAGTGGGCATTCTATGTTACATGTCTAGTTTGTCCAGTTCTATGTTCGGCCTGATATGGTTCTCAATCAGAGGCAGGTGTTCGTCATTGTCTCTGATTGGGAACCATATTTAGGTAGCCTGGGTTTCACTGTGTGTTGGTGGGTGATTGTCCTTAGTGTCCTGATGTCATTGTTCCTGTCTATGTGTTTTCACCAGATAGGCTGTTTAGGTTTTCGTTACGTTCATTACGTTCTTTATTTTTGTAGTGTTTGCATTGATTCGTGTTTTACGTTTGTTTATTAAAACATGGATCGAAATCTACACGCTGCATTTTGGTCCGACTCTCCTTCTCATACGGAAAACCGTTACACCTGCTTGGACGGTTAGAGCTGTAATTACATACATCATTTTTTTAGATGTACTGTCATGTTATCAATGCATCGCTCTTAGGGAAAGTAAATTCCATTTGTTTATCTAGGACAGGGATGGGCAACTTTGATTGGGGTGGGGGCCACAAAATATCTGAACTCATCATGATGGGCCGCAGTTGCGAAGTCACCATTTGTGCAATTCTACACATTTTGCCATGGGGTGTAGAGAAAATGTTGACGTTTAAAACATGTTTGCTTCAATTCTACACATTTTGCCATGGGGTGTAGAGAAAATTTTGACGCTTAAAGCATGTTTGCTTCAATTCTACACATTTTGCCATGGGGTGTAGAGAAAATGTTGACGCTTAAAACATGTTTGCTTCAATTCTACACATTTTGCCATAGGGTGGAGAGAAATGTTTGCATTTTTTAATATGATATCTGAGTGAGTCTGACTAACAAAATCAATGGGTGGCCCCTGGTCGGTAATTTGACCCTGCTTACTACAAGTTTAGATAGCTGGCCTCTAGATTCATTTACCAATCTAAAAACATTTATCTGACATGGGCTAATTGAGTGACTATCAGTGACTGACATAACAAGAGAAAAACTGCTGAAGCACAACACATTTAGAAATTGCATCTTGCCCAGTTGCCCATCTCTGATCTAGGATCTAGAAACCCTGAACATGAACGCAGAACGCAGGCCAAAACAAGGTACTGTTCCTATGACAGGCTCTCTTGTCCAGCTATCTTGTTTCTCTGTGAATTGCTGCTAGGGGGATTTTTTTTATCTCCAACAGCAACATTGACTGACTGTTCAGTATCTGACTCCATCTCTATTCACTCGGCGCTATAAAGGTAATGGCTGTCCCTCTGTAGACAGAAAAAAAGGAGACTCCAGCACACTGGCAGTCTTGAATGCTCCATAACATTTAACACTGCTGTTGTGTTCTGGTCGAATGGGACCGATTTAGAAGTTCTCTCTGAAAAATGTAGTTAATTTATTCTGATTGTTATAAGGTTCCATGACTCTGTCCACACAGGACATCTGAACATACAAAATACATTTAGATGATTTTCATTACATTTTGGGTGTTTTATATCACTTTTTTTCCCTTTCAAAAATGACCAGTCATTAGAAGTTAAGGGTTTAGGGTTCTAAAATTGAGTTCTGGCACATGCCCAGTCATCAGATGGACACACTTCCACTCCCAGACCCCCACAAACACACACACAAACACACACACACACACACACACACACACACACACACACACACACACACACACACACACACACACACACACACACACACACACACACACACACACACACACACACACACACCGTTCCCCTTTCAGGCTTCCATGGCAACCCCAACGGTAACCTTTCTCCAATATAATCTTTCCCCCACGGGAACCACACCTGTTAACAATCGCAACATTGTTTCAATAATATTTGAGGCCTTGCTCACAATTCATTCTGTGGTAGCACAATAACCAAACGATATACTGTACGTGAGGCTCTTGATCATATCTTTGATCATAACACTGGTGAGGAGGAGAGAGGCCAGGAAACTAACAGTGAAGATGCATTAGAGGAGGAAGTGTCAGAAGTTGAAGATAACACAGAATATGATCCAGACCAAGAGACAACCGATGTGGAACAATAAGGTGATGAAGAAAAGGGCCCTGCTGAGGTTGTTGTTACATTCCGGTCAAATAATGGGAATTTGTCCTGGTCTTCATCCCCAACATCATCCCCCGGAGAGGTCGGCTGTCGGCTGAAAATGTTATCAGGATGACCCCAGGGCCAACGAGATACGCCAAATCCCGGGTTGATGACATAAAAGCCTGCCACTATTTAAAAATTTGAAATGGTTTCAAAACAAATGTCCTTGTTAAACTTTGACACAAAGTAGTCTGTGATAAATAGCACAGTATGTTTTATCTGAGTATTTGTTATAGTCCATACATGATGCATTTTTTACTCAAAAACTAGTTGTATGAGATCAGGTCAATGAGGCCTACAGGCCATAAATAGAAAATAGAAGTCCAAAACTTGTAATGTTCACAAGAACTGAAGTTGATAAAAGATCTAACACAACATTAGGTGGTAATATATGTATTATTATGGATTTCTAATCAGCTATAAAGGGGCGATCATTTTGGACTGGGAATACAGAATTAATTAACATGAAACGAACACAACAGGAGCGTTAACCAATGTTTCAATCAAAAGACCTTGGTCACTCCCTGTGTGGAGTGGACACCAGAATCTGACAAATCCATTGGTCTGGCTCTGTCAGCTCTAGCCAGGGAGAAACTTCCTGAGATGGCTTTTTGGCTCATCAGAATATAAATCTTCTTTGTGGTGGCAGAGATAATCCTGGATTGTTTGTAAAGGGGATTGTGACAAAGAACAAGCTTTTAGTGCGCATCCCTGAGAAGAATCCTAACGTAAAGACAAAGTGAGACTCAAGAGCTGATCCGATGGCATTTAGCAGGAGATGGTTCTGAATTGAAGTGTGCCTTCAGCTCAGCTTTGTGATAGCTCCAGTTCCGAGCCTTAAAACATATTTCCCATACGATTTGCTGTGATAGGCAGAGCACCTTCTCATAACTGAACATTATATTCCAAGACAGTCTAGGAAGATTTGTATTATACTGTATTCCAGAGTGTGTTCCAGAGTATACAACGTCACAAGTGAAGAACTGTTCAGAACACACAAATAAAAGTACATCCTCTCTCTCTCTCTCTCTCTAATCCCCTTCATCCCTCCTTTCCCTCTCTTCCTCCTTTCATCCCACTCAGTTGGAAGGGTCAAAGGTGGAACAGAAAATGGTCCATGCTATTCACAGCTCTCCGCCCACTGAGCCCCAGTAGGGGAGTCTGAAGTCCGCCTGACCCCTATCCCACCCTAGCTTTGAGGCCTCACCCCGGCCCCTTTCATGCCTGACCTGACCTTTTCCACACACATACAGGTCGAGAGACAGGCTCTCTCCATCTCTGTACTTTCACTGAAGCATTTCCTTTCTACAGAGGAGAGAGGGCTTGGTAAAATTAGCTTCTAGAACTGTATTTCTGGATTACAATTAAAGTGTCCTACACACGGAAATCTCTGTGATCCTGATATTCTGTGTTCCAGTGGCAAGAGAGCCACGGACAGATCATGCTTCTGAAATGTTCAACTTCTGTTTTTAATGCAGATACATTTAGAAGATTGTATTCCTGGTCACGGAATAATGCAGAGAACAAAATAGTGATAAATTGTAAAGCCCCTTAAGATGAGGATGGCTCATGTTTTACATGCCCATAACCAATAGTGCAATTTCCTTCTTTTTTTTTTCATTGTTGTAACTTATTTTTTAACTTATTTTGTACATAATGTTGCTTCTACCGTCTCTTATGACCGAAAATAACTTCTGGACATCAGAACTGGGATTACACACCAGGAACATTTGCGTGAAGAAAAGGTGGAGGAAAAGAGGATGCCGATCGGGCTGCCTTTTGAGAATCCGTGGGCGAGCGAGTAAACTCCCACTGCCATTGATTCTACTTGCTAACATGCAATCATTGGAAAATAAAATTGCCGACCTACGATTACGATTATCCTGTAAAATGGGACATTAAGAACCGTAAAATGTTATGTTTCATAGAGTCGTGGCTGAACACGACACGGATAATACAGAGCTGGAGGAATTTTCAATGAACTGGCAGAACAGAGAAGTCTCGTAAGACAAGGGGTGGTTGTGTGTGTCTTTTTGTCAATAACAGCTGGTGCGCGATGTCTAATATTAAAGAAGTCTCGAGGTATTGTTCGCATGAGGTAGAGTACCTTATGATAAGTTGTAGAACACACTATCTACCAAGAGAGTTCTCATCTATATTATTCGTAGCTGTCAAATTTACCACCACAGACTGATGCTGGCACTTAGACCACACTCAAAAGGAACACCTATGTGAGAATGCTGTTCATTGACTACAGCTCAGCGTTTAATACCAAAGTGCCCACAAAGCTCATCACGTGGTAAGGGTAGGCAACAACACATCTGCCACGCTGATCCTCAACATTGGGCCCCTCAGGGGTGTGTACTTAGCCCCCTCCTGTACTCCCTGTTCAACCACGATGGTATGGCCAAACACGACTCCAACACCATCATTAAGTTTGCTGACGACACAACAGTGTTCACCTGATCACCGACAATGATGAAACAGACTATAGGGAGGAGGTCAGAGAACTGGCAGTTTGGTGCCAGGACGACAACCTCTCCCTCAATGTGACCAAGACAAAGGAGCTGATCGTGGACTACAGGAAAAGGCGGGCCGAACAGGCACCATTAACATCAATGGGGCTGTAGTGGAGCAGTTAGAGAGTTTCAAGTTCCTTGGTGTCCACATCACCAACGATCTATCATGGTCCAAACACACCAAGACAGTCATGAAGTCTCAGGAGACTGAAAAGATTTGGCATGGGTGAGCAGATCCTCAAAAAGTTCTACAGCTGCACCATCGAGAGCATCCTGACCAGTTGCATCACCGCCTGGTATGGCAACTGCTCAGTATCTGACTGTAAGGTGCTACAGAGGGTAGTGTGTATGGCCCAGTACATCACTGGGACCAAGCTTCCTGCCTTCCAGGACCTATATAATAGGCGGTGTCAGAGGAAAGCCCATGAAATTGTCAGAGACTCCAGTCACCCAAGTCATAGACTGTTTCCTCTGCTACTGCACGGCAAGCGATACCGGAGCACCAAGTCTAGGACCAAAAGGCTCCTTAACAGTTTCTACTCCCAAGCCATAAGACTGGTGAACAATTAATCAAATGGCCACCGGACTATTACATTGACCCTCCCCCATTTGTTTTGTACATTGCTGCTACTCACTGTTTATTATCTATGCATAGTCACTTCACCCCTACCTACATGTACAAATGTCCTTTAACCTGTACCCCCGCACACTGACTCTGTACCGGTACCCCCTGATTTGATTTTGATTTGAGCATATTAATATAATCTACAGATAGAAATAGAATCTATGTTTCTGAGGGCTTTCGTGCTGAGCGATTAATGCTTTTTTCGGTTCGGTTTCGGTTTGATTAAATTATTAAAAAATAATCACAGTTTTTGATTTCGGTTTAGATTATTTGGGTTGAATGCTGTAACAACACAGAATAAAACAATTACTAAAAGTCCCATGATGGTAGTGACTGCCCATTACTGCTTATCACTTATTAACCATCATTTATTACCATTACTTGAATAAAATATTTATTTGTTGCGTATATTACATTTATTTTATTTGATGATTTTATTATTCTAAGTTATCATCTCTATAGAGCTGCTGCCTATGCAAGTCTGATAAAATCACTATTTAGTAGTTATTCAAAGTTAATAAGACATACACTAAAGACATACACAAAAAATAAAAATAAAAATTAATACAACAAATTATAAAATAAAATAAAAAAAAACACCCCTTTGAATTAGTGGATTCGGCTATTTCAACCACACCCGTAGCTGACAGGTGTATAAAATTGAGCACACAGCCATGCAATCTCCATAGACAAACATTGAATGTGGAATGGCCTTACTGAAGAACTCAATTACTTTAAAATGTGGCACCATCATTTTTATTTATTTTATTTCACCTTTATTTATTTAACCAGGTAAGCTAGTTGAGAACAAGTTCTCATTTGCAACTGCGACCTGGCCAAGATAAAGCATAGCAGTTCGACACATACAACAACACAGAGTTACACATGGAATGAACAAAACATACAGTCAATAATACAGTAGAAAAAAAGAAAATATATATATATACAGTGAGTGCAAATAAGGTCAAATAAGGGAGATAAGGCAATAAATAGGCCAAGGTGGCAAAGTAATTACAATATGGCAATTAAACACTGGAATGGTAGATGTGCAAAAGATGGATGTGCAAGTAGAGATACTGTGGAGCAAAAGGAGCAAAATAAATAAATACAGTATGGGAATGAGGTAGATAGATGGGCTGTATACAGATGGGCTATGAACAGGTGCAGTGATTTTGTGAGCTGCTCTGACAGCTGGTTCTTAAAGCTAGTGAGGGAGATGGGAATCTCCAGCTTCAGTGATTTCTGCAGTTCGTTCCAGACAGTGACAGCAGAGAACTGGAAGGAAAGGCGACCACAGGAGGAGTTGGCTTTGGGGGTGACCAGTGAGATATACCTGCTGGAGCGTGTGCTACGAGTGGGTGCTGCTATGCTGACCAGCGAGCTGAGATAGGGCGGGGCTTTACCTAACAGAGATTTGTAGATAACCTGTAGACAGTGGGTTTGGCGACGAGTATGAAGCGAGGGCCAGCCAACGAGAGCGTACAGTTCGCAGTGGTGGTAGTATATGGGGCTTTGGTGACAAAACGGATGGCACTGTGATAGTCTACATCCAGTTTGCTGAGTAGAGTGTTGGAGGCTATTTTATAGATGACATCGCCGAAGTCAAGGATCGGTAGGATGGTCAGTTTTACGAGGGTATGTTTGGCAGCTTTGTTGCGAAATAGGAAGCCGATTCTAGATTAAATTTTTGATTGGAGATGCTTAATGTGAGTCTGGAAGGAGAGTTTACAGTCTAGCCAGACACCTAGGTATTTGTAGTTATCCACGTATTCTAAGTCAGAGCCGTCCAGAGTAGTGATGCTGGATGGGCGGACAGGTGCGGGCAATGATCGGTTGAATAGCATGCATTTAGTTTTATTTGCGTTTAAGAGCAGTTGGAGGCCACGGAAGGAGAGTTGTATGGCATTGAAGCTCGTCTGGAGGTTAGTTAACACAGTGTCCAAAGAAGGGCCACAAGTATTCAGAATGGTGTCGTCTGCGTAGAGGTGGATTAGAGAATCACCAGCAGCAAGTGAGACATCATTGATGTATACAGAGAAGAGAGTCGGCCCAATAATTGAACCCTGTGGCACCCCCATAGAGACTGCCAGAGGTCCGGACAACAGGCCCTCCGATTTGACTCACTGAGCTCTATCAGAGAAGTAGTTGGTGAACCAGGCGAGGCAATCATTTGAGAAACCAAGGCTGTTGAGTCTGCCAATTAGAATGTGGTGATTGACAGAGTCGAAAGCCTTGGCCAGGTCGATGAATACAGCTGCACCGTAATGTTTCTTATCGATGGCGGTTATGATATCGTTAAGGACCTTGAGCGTGGCTAAGTGGCACCCATGACCAGCTCGGAAACCAGATTGCATAGCGGAGAAGGGTACGATGTGATTCAAAATGGTCAGTAATCTGTTTGTTAACTTGGCTTTCAAAGACCTTAGAGATGCAGGGTAGGATTGATATAGGTCTGTAGCAGTTTGGGTCTAGAGTGTCACCCCCTTTTGAAGAGGGGGATGACCGCGGCAGCTTTCCAATCTTTGGGAATCTCAGACAATACAAAATAGAGGTTGAACAGGCTAGTAATAGGGGTTGCAACAATTTCGGCAGATAATTTTAGAAAGAGAGGGTCCAGATTGTCTAGCCCGACTGATTTGTAGGGTCCAGATTTTGCAGCTCTTTCAGAACATCAGCTATCTGGATATGGGTGAAGGAGAAATGGTGGGGGCTTGGGCGGGTTGCTGTGGAGGGTGCCGGGCAGTTGACCGAGGTAGGGGTAGCCAGGTGGAAAGCATGGCCAGCCGTAGAGAAATGCTTATTGAAATTCTCAATTAGATAAGATGCCAACAAGTCAGTTCATCAAATGTATGCCCTGCTAGAGCTGCCCCGGTCAACTGTAAGTGCTGTTAGTGTGAAGTGGAAACGTCTAGGAGCAACAATGGCTGGTAGGCCACACAAGCTCACAGAACGGGACTGCCGAGAGCTGAAGAGCGTAAAAATCATATGTCCTCGGGTGCAACACTCACTACAGTGTCCCAAACTGCCTCTGGAAGCAACGTCAGCACAAGAACTGTTAGTCAGGTGCTTCATGAAATGGGTTTCCATGGCCGAGCAGCAGCACACAAGCCTAAGATCACCATGCGCAATGCCAAGAGTTGGCTGGAGTGGTGTAAAGCTCGCCACGATTGGACTCTGGAGCAGCGGAAACACGCTCTCTGGAGTGATGAATCACTCTTCACCAAGCCAGGAGAACGCTCCCTGCCCCAATGCATAGTTCCAATTGTAAAGTTTGGTAGAGGAGGAATAATGGTCTGGGGCTGTTTTTCATGGTTCGGGCTAGGCCCATTAGTTCCAGTGAAGGGAAATCTTAAGCATACAATGAAATTCTAGACAATTTTTTGCTTCCAACCTCACACAAAGCGAGGTCCATACATAAATGGTTTGTCGAGATTGGTATGGAAGAACTTGACTGACTTGCACATGGCTCTGACCTTAACCCAATCGAACAACTTTGGGATGAATTGGAATTCCGACTGCGAGACAGGCCTAATCGCCCAACATCAGTGCCCAACCACACTAATGCTCTTGTGGCTGAATGGAAGCAGGTTCCCGTATCTGTTCCAACATCTAGTGGAAAGCCTTCCCAGAAGAGTGGAGACTGTTATAGCAGCAAAGTTCTAACATCTAGTGGAAAGCCTTCCCAGAAGAGTGGAGACTGTTATAGCAGCAAAGTTCTAACATCTAGTAGAAAGCCTTCCCAGAAGAGTGGAGACTGTTATGGCAGCAAAGGGGGGACCAAAGGGGGGACCAAAGGGGGGACCAACATATTAATGTTCATGATTATGGAATGAAATGTTCCACAAGCAGGTGGCCACATACCCTTGGTCATGTAGTGTACTTTTATGACAGCTGAATTCCATCTATCAATCACTTAGATCATGCATTTTCAGGTAGAGATACTGTACCTCGCGAAGTAACCGTTACTCTCTATAGAGCCCGCCAGCTTGTATAGTCCTAAAACCTTGAAATGAGTTACCTCTGTTTCATTCAGCCATTCCTATGGGGAAAATGAATGAGGAAGGAGTAGGGTTTTGGGATAAACACCGAAATTAAGGCTTGAGGTTAACACAGGCTTAGATCATATACTTTTTGTTTTATGAGATATCAGTCAGTTAACATGACCTTTATGAATTATGAAGCCTTTATGTGCTTTATGCTTAAAAATTCACAAAGAGTGGTGTTAGCTGATGAAGATTATCTCATAGAACAAAATGTATAAGATCTCCTAAGCCTGTGTTTACCACAGACCTTCTTTTCGGCATTTATCCAAAAACTCCATTAATTTCCCCATTGGCTTTGACCAACGAGCCACGGTGGAGTTAGTGCATAGAGAAAAAGATGGCATTACTATTTCTCTCTATATCCCCTCACCATCGTGAGAAACACATACCGGACAAGTAGATCCGCAATGGATTATGGTCATTGTAGTTAATTACCATGTTTTATGCGGTAAACTATGTAGAATATTGGTCTGTTGGAAACTATAACTCCATACTATCGTCACACAGTTCAGGCTGGATCTGATTTATCTCTAGAGAAACTGTGCAATGTGCAAGAAACTGTGCAGTGAGTTTACAGAAAAAAAAATAATTGAGTTCAAATAATTTAGCCGACCTCCATTAATAACTTGTTTAAAAAAATAAAATAACCGACATTTTGGTTAATTGCTCAGCACTAGATGGCTTTGACCAACATCACATCTCTAAATGGGATTTAGCTTTTGTGTGCCTGTCACAAATCAAAATTTTTGTTAAATGTGCAAGGTCGTTTTGGCGTCAACAAGAGGCGGCAACAAATAAAGAGAACTGGAACTGCAAATATTATTTCGTTATGCTCTTTCGAAAGGTGTGCAGACACTGAAATCAAATCAGCCAGTCAATCTGTTCACTCTTCATTGCATTCGGTGCAATTTACCTGGAGAGTGGCGATGTAATCTGTGAGTCACCTCTGTTTTCCCGTCTAGGCTCTGGCTGCCTGCAGTGTCCAGCTGTTGCTGTCTCTGCACTGCCATTTATTTACTGCAACCAGACAAGGTGAGAGGAGAGCCACAATAGATTCCACAATTACATCAGGTCAGTTTGAGAGGCTTACACTTCGTCTACAGATACATGAAAGACATATTAGATCAACTAGTCAGGACCAAGGCTCAACAACAGGTTTTTAACAAGCAGTCTCAAAATTAATTAGATGTGTAGGATTAATAAAACATATTTAAAAATGTATTTCATCCCTGCCTCAGAAACAAGGTGCTTGAGGTGTTCTGAGTTTGGAACATATTCACTTCTTAATTTAAACATCTTGTCTGTGTTTCTTTCCCTGCCTCAGAAACAAGGTGCTTGAGGTGTTCTGAGTTTGGAAAGTATTCACTTCTTCATTTAAAAATCTTGTCTGTGTTTCTTTTTGTCCTCTTTCACAAAACAGATTTCTATCAGAATGAAAAATACCTGAAGGTCTGTCTCTCTGCAGAGTGCCATGTGTCGTTGATTAAATAACAGCTTCCATACCGAAATATGAGGGAACAAGAAGCAATAGACATAATCATTAACAAAGCTGAAGCTGATTCCTGGGCCTTTAAGTGGCTACAGAGAGAATTGCACTAAGAAGGCCATGCAATTAGGGAGTGAGAAAGAATAACATAAAATATCTAATCGAATCCCTTGCACTTAACATCAGCATTCAGACCAATTTCTAGACAAAGATTTATTTGTAAAAAAAAAGGTCTGTAATTTTAGCCACCAGTAAGTGTAAATCAGTCTGGGGGTGTTAAAAACATCACCATAACATTCAAGATGTCTTAGCTTAAGTCTATTCAATGGTCTGCCCATTAGTCATTTACAACATTTCTTTAGCTAAACTCCAAGTGAAACATATTGCTACAGTATATATTTAGCTAAGCTCCAAGTGAAACATATTGCTACAGTATATATTTAGCTAAGCTCCAAGTGAAACATATTGCTACAGTATATATTTAGCTAAGCTCCAAGTGAAACATATTACTACAGTATATATTTAGCTAAGCTCCAAGTGAAACATATTGCTACAGTATATATTTAGCTAAGCTCCAAGTGAAACATATTGCTACAGTATATATTTAGCTAAGCTCCAAGTGAAACATATTGCTACAGTATATATTTAGCTAAGCTCCAAGTGAAACATATTGCTACAGTATATATTTAGCTAAGCTCCAAGTGAAACATATTGCTACAGTTTATATTTAGCTAAGCTCCAAGTGAAACATATTGCTACAGTATATATTTAGCTAAGCTCCAAGTGAAACATATTGCTACAGTATATATTTAGCTAAGCTCCAAGTGAAACATATTGCTACAGTATATATTTAGCTAAGCTCCAAGTGAAACATATTACTACAGTATATATTTAGCTAAGCTCCAAGTGAAACATATTGCTACAGTATATATTTAGCTAAGCTCCAAGTGAAACATATTGCTACAGTATATATTTAGCTACGCTCCAAGTGAAACATATTACTACAGTATATATTTAGCTAAGCTCCAAGTGAAACATATTGCTACAGTATATATTTAGCTAAACTCCAAGTGAAACACATTGCTACAGTATATATTTAGCTAAGCTCCAAGTGAAACATATTACTACAGTATATATTTAGCTAAGCTCCAAGTGAAACATATTGCTACAGTATATATTTAGCTAAACTCCAAGTGAAACATATTGCTACAGTATATATTTAGCTAAACTCCAAGTGAAACATATTGCTACAGTATATATTTAGCTAAGCTCCAAGTGAAACATATTGCTACAGTATATATTTAGCTAAGCTCCAAGTGAAACATATTGCTACAGTATATATTTAGCTAAACTCCAAGTGAAACATATTGCTACAGTATATATTTAGCTAAGCTCCAAGTGAAACATATTGCTACAGTATATATTTAGCTAAGCTCCAAGTGAAACATATTGCTACAGTATATATTTAGCTAAGCTCCAAGTGAAACATATTGCTACAGTATATATTTAGCTAAGCTCCAAGTGAAACATATTACTACAGTATATATTTAGCTAAACTCCAAGTGAAACATATTGCTACAGTATATATTTAGCTAAGCTCCAAGTGAAACATATTGCTACAGTATATATTTAGCTAAACTCCAAGTGAAACATATTGCTACAGTATATATTTAGCTAAGCTCCAAGTGAAACATATTGCTACAGTATATATTTATCTAAACTCCAAGTGAAACATATTGCTACAGTATATATTTAGCTAAACTCCAAGTGAAACATATTGCTACAGTATATATTTAGCTAAGCTCCAAGTGAAACATATTACTACAGTATATATTTAGCTAAGCTCCAAGTGAAACATATTGCTACAGTATATATTTAGCTAAGCTCCAAGTGAAACATATTGCTACAGTATATATTTAGCTACGCTCCAAGTGAAACATATTACTACAGTATATATTTAGCTAAGCTCCAAGTGAAACATATTGCTACAGTATATATTTAGCTAAGCTCCAAGTGAAACATATTGCTACAGTATATATTTAGCTAAGCTCCAAGTGAAACATATTACTACAGTATATATTTAGCTAAGCTCCAAGTGAAACATATTGCTACAGTATATATTTAGCTAAGCTCCAAGTGAAACATATTGCTACAGTATATATTTAGCTAAGCTCCAAGTGAAACATATTACTACAGTATATATTTAGCTAAGCTCCAAGTGAAACATATTGCTACAGTATATATTTAGCTAAACTCCAAGTGAAACATATTGCTACAGTATATATTTAGCTAAACTCCAAGTGAAACATATTGCTACAGTATATATTTAGCTAAGCTCCAAGTGAAACATATTACTACAGTATATATTTAGCTAAGCTCCAAGTGAAACATATTGCTACAGTATATATTTAGCTAAGCTCCAAGTGAAACATATTGCTACAGTATATATTTAGCTAAGCTCCAAGTGAAACATATTGCTACAGTATATATTTAGCTAAACTCCAAGTGAAACATATTACTACAGTATATATTTAGCTAAGCTCCAAGTGAAACATATTGCTACAGTATATATTTAGCTAAACTCCAAGTGAAACATATTGCTACAGTATATATTTAGCTAAACTCCAAGTGAAACATATTGCTACAGTATATATTTAGCTAAGCTCCAAGTGAAACATATTACTACAGTATATATTTAGCTAAGCTCCAAGTGAAACATATTGCTACAGTATATATTTAGCTAAGCTCCAAGTGAAACATATTGCTACAGTATATATTTAGCTAAGCTCCAAGTGAAACATATTACTACAGTATATATTTAGCTAAGCTCCAAGTGAAACATATTGCTACAGTATATATTTAGCTAAACTCCAAGTGAAACATATTGCTACAGTATATATTTAGCTAAACTCCAAGTGAAACATATTGCTACAGTATATATTTAGCTAAGCTCCAAGTGAAACATATTGCTACAGTATATATTTAGCTAAGCTCCAAGTGAAACATATTGCTACAGTATATATTTAGCTAAGCTCCAAGTGAAACATATTGCTACAGTATATATTTAGCTAAGCTCCAAGTGAAACATATTACTACAGTATATATTTAGCTAAGCTCCAAGTGAAACATATTGCTACAGTATATATTTAGCTAAACTCCAAGTGAAACATATTGCTACAGTATATATTTAGCTAAGCTCCAAGTGAAACATATTGCTACAGTATATATTTAGCTAAGCTCCAAGTGAAACATATTGCTACAGTATATATTTAGCTAAGCTCCAAGTGAAACATATTGCTACAGTTTATATTTAGCTAAACTCCAAGTGAAACATATTGCTACAGTATATATTTAGCTAAACTCCAAGTGAAACATATTGCTACAGTATATATTTAGCTAAGCTCCAAGTGAAACATATTGCTACAGTATTTCTTTAGTGAACAGACAGCTAGTGAGAGTGTAGGCATGCATGAGAGACGATATGAAGTGTATGTTTGAGAGAGAGAGGGAGAGGCAGAGAGAGAGAGAGCGAGAAAGAGAGCGAGAGAAGGAGGGAGAGGCAGGGAGCGAGAGAGAGTGAGAGAGAGCGAGAGAGCGAGAGCGAGAGAGAGAGAGAGAGGCAGAGAGAGAGGCGGAGAGAGAGGCAGAGAGAGACAATTAAAATGTCCCATTTCCTTATCAGATTGAATTCTTTACAACAAGCAACGCACAATTAATACCGCATTGATTTGGTTGCCTAGGCTACCTCACTTTTTCCTTTTAACACTACCCAGGCCTGTCAGGCACTGTCAACTAATCTCCTTCTGCTGAACAACTTATCATCAAACATAGTTAATACATGATGGTGGTAAATTATACACAGCCATAATTTCTTTTCAAATCAAAATCAAATCAAATGTTATTTGTCACATGTGTCAAATACAAGAGGTGTAGACTTTACCGTGAAATGCTTGCTAACAAGCCCTTCCCAACAATGCAGAGTAAAACAAATATGTTGTATTCAATCTTGGTTTATAGGCAGCTGAGTTCAATTCCATTTCATGTGTGAATTTCTCTGACCTTTCTGATGAAAATGATTAACAACAGACACAAGACTGTTAGTGCTAATGCAATGTGACAAACCCAATGATAGGTGGGGTCATTTGTAATGTCATTTAATGGCCATTGCATGGCTTGACCTTAAATTGCTTTAGTAACTGATAGATTTCTCTATGTCCTCACAATTACAGTGTTGCTGCCTGGGAAAAGCTGCAGTGATCTGAAGTCAGAACACGAAGTCCACGACATTTTTCAACTACCGGGACGGAACAACTCTAATAACCCTGGCTAAAATGGTTAGTGTGGCTAGCTTGTTGCTACAGTCCAAGCTCTACATACCAATCAGACTTCATACAGTACAATAGACTGGCTCTTGGTAAGTGGAAATACACTGCATACGCTACCATAGACTGGCTCTTGGTACGTGACAATACATTATGTAGCAGAGAGAGGAGAGAGCTGGAGATGCGTGGAGAGATGGAGATGGCTGTGAACTGAGCAACACCAGTGAGCTTTCCTATTCCTCTGGGGACCAGCCAGTCTCCAAGGGATGTCCATTAGAGATATAGGAGGCCAGTGAAGATGGCCTCCATTTTTGGTCATTGATACTCAGATAAAGCATCTTCAGTTTTTTGGGGTGAAAATCCAATCCGCTTCTTCCCTCATTTACATAGACTACAGTTCAAAAGTTTAGGGTCACTTAGAAAGGTCCTTGTTTTTGAAAGAAAAGCACATTTTTTTGTCCATTAAAATAACATAAAATTGATCAGAAATACAGTGTAGACATTGTTAATGTTGTAAATGACTATCGTAGCTGGAAACAGCTGATTTTTGATGGAATATCTACATAGGCGTACAGAGGCCCATTATCAGCAACCATCGCTCCTGTGTTCCAATGGCATGTTGTGTTAGCTAATCCAAGTTCATCATTTTAAAAAGGCTAACTTATCATTAGAAAACTCTTTTGCAATTACATTAGCATAGGTGAAAACTGTTGTGCTGATTATTTAAGAAGCAATACAACTGGCATTCTTTAGACTAGTTGAGTATCTGGAGCATCAGCATCTGTGGGTTCGATTACAGGCTCAAAATGGCCAGAAACAAAGTACTTTCTTCTGAAACTCGTCAGTCTATTCTTGTTCAGAGAAATGAAGGCTATTCCTTACGAGAAATTGCCTAGAAACTGAAGATCTCGTACAACGCTGTGTACTATTCCCTTCACAGAACAGCGCAAACGGGCGCTAACCAGAATATAAAGAGGAGTGGGAGGCCCCGGTGCACAACTGAGCAAGAGGGCAAATACATTAGAGTGTCTAGTTTGAGAAACAGATGCCTCTCATGTCCTCAACTGGCAGCCTAACTAAATATTACCCGTCAAAACACCAGTCTCAACGTCAACAGTGAAGAGGCGACTCCGGGATGCTGGCCTTCTAGGCAGAGTTTCTCTGTCCAGTGTCTGTGTTCTTATGCCCATATTAATATTTTATTTTGAATGGATTAGAAACAATCCTCAGTCAGAGTAGTTTTCAATTAGACCAGAGACACCGGGGACAAAACCTCACCTGGCTACTGTATGATAATTCACCTTAGATTAAGATCCAGTCTATCAAGATCAAAACATATGACCTAGTGATATTAGTCAAGCTAAGCCCCAAGCCAACAACGTACAGTATTAGACATAGGTAACACCTATCCTAAATAGTATCTCTAGAATAACGTGTCCCATGACCATGACATACAGTCCAATCTGAATACGGCCAAGGCCACCTCAAAGTATATATATTATTCCAATGGTCATTAGCTAAAAATACACCACATTATTCAATACGTGTTCAATATGGTCCATCCAGCAAGAGCGAGCAGCTGCTGCAGACCAAGTGGTCATCTGGCTGTGTGGCTGCAGGCCCAGGTGGAGCCAGGGATGAGTTAACCCCTGGTGAACAGAGACTGACTCCACTGCATGAGCTGAGGAAGTGTGTTGGGCTGGATAGGGCTAGGCTGGATAGGGTAGGGCTGGGTAGGGTAGGGCTGGATAAGGTAGGGCTGGGTAGGGTAGGGCTGGATAGGGTAGGGCTGGATAGGGTAGGGATGGGTAGTGTAGGGCTGGATAGGGTAGGGCTGGGTAGTGTTGGGCTTGGTAGGGCTTGGCTGGGTAGGGTTGGGCTGGGTAGGGCTTGGCTGGGTAGGGTTGGGCTGGATAGGGTTGGGCTGGGTAGGGTAGGGTTGGATAGGGTAGGGCTGGATAGGGTAGGGCTGGGTAGTGTAGGGCTGGATAGGGTAGGGCTGGGTAGTGTTGGGCTGGGTAGGGCTTGGCTGGGTAGGGTTGGGCTGGGTAGGGCTTGGCTGGGTAGGGTTGGGCTGGATAGGGTTGGGCTGGGTAGGGTAGGGTTGGATAGGGTAGGGTTGGATATGGTTGGGCTGGGTAGGGCTTGGCTGGGTAGGGTTGGGCTGCGTAGGGTTGGGCTGGGTAGGGTATGGCTGGGTATTACTGGGTAGGCCCAGGCTCGGTAGGGTTGGGTAGTACTGGGCAGGGTATGGCTGGGCTGGGTAGGGTAGGGATGGGTATGGCTGGGTATTACTGGGTAGTCCTGGGCTGGGTATGGCTGGGCTGGGTATGGCTGGGTATTACTGGGTAGACCTGGGCTGGGTATGGCTGGGCTGGGTATGGCTGGGCTGGGTATGGATGGACTGGGTATGGCTGGGCTGGGTAGGAATGGGTAGCGTAGGGCTTGTCGTGATGTGTGTTTTGTCCTATATTTATATTTTTGTATTTTTTATTTTGAATCCCAGCAACTGCATAAGTCCTTTTGCCTTTTGGTAGGCCATCATTGCAAATAATAATTTGTTCTTAACTGACTTGCCTAGTTAAATAAAGGTTAAATAAAATTAAAATAAATTAAAAAGGGCTTGGTAGGGCTGGGTAGGGATGAGCTGGGTAGGGATGGGCTGGGTAGGGATGGGCTGGGTAAGGATGGGCTGGGTAGGGATGGGCTGGGTAGGGATGGGCTGGGTAGGGTAGGGTAGGGATGGGCTGGGTAGGGATGGGCTGGGTAGGGATGGGCTGGGTAGGGTAGGGCTGGGTAGGGTAGGGTAGGGATGGGCTGGGTAGGGATGGGCTGGGTAAGGATGGGCTGGGTAGGGATGGGCTGGGTAGGGTAGGGATGGGCTGGGTAGGGATGGGCTGGGTAGGGATGGGCTGGGTAGGGATGGGCTGGGTAGGGTAGGGTAGGGATGGGCTGGGTAGGGATGGGCTGGGTAGGGATGGGCTGGGTAGGGTAGGGCTGGGTAGGGTAGGGTAGGGATGGGCTGGGTAGGGATGGGCTGGGTAGGGATGGGCTGGGTAGGGATGGGCTGGGTAGGGATGGGCTGGGTAGGGATGGGCTGGGTAGGGTAGGGTAGGGATGGGCTGGGTAGGGATGGGCTGGGTAGGGATGGGCTGGGTAGGGTAGGGCTGGGTAGGGTAGGGTAGGGATGGGCTGGGTAGGGATGGGCTGGGTAGGGATGGGCTGGGTAGGGATGGGCTGGGTAGGGATGGGCTGGGTAGGGATGGGCTGGGTAGGGATGGGCTGGGTAGGGTAGGGTAGGGATGGGCTGGGTAGGGATGGGCTGGGTAGGGATGGGCTGGGTAGGGTAGGGCTGGGTAGGGTAGGGTAGGGATGGGCTGGGTAGGGATGGGCTGGGTAGGGATGGGCTGGGTAAGGATGGGCTGGGTAGGGATGGGCTGGGTAGGGATGGGCTGGGTAGGGATGGGCTGTGTAGGGTAGGGATGGGCTGTGTAGGGATGGGTAGGGATGGGCTGGGCAGGGATGGGCTGGGTAGGGATGGGCTGTGTAGGGTAGGGATGGGTAGGGATGGGCTGGGTAGGGATGGGCTGGGTAGGGATGGGCTGGGTAGGGTAGGGTAGGGATGGGCTGGGTAGGGATGGGCTGGGTAGGGATGGGCTGGGTAGGGTAGGGCTGGGTAGGGTAGGGTAGGGATGGGCTGGGTAGGGATGGGCTGGGTAGGGATGGGCTGGGTAGGGATGGGCTGGGTAGGGATGGGCTGGGTAGGGTAGGGTAGGGATGGGCTGGGTAGGGATGGGCTGGGTAGGGATGGGCTGGGTAGGGTAGGGCTGGGTAGGGTAGGGTAGGGATGGGCTGGGTAGGGATGGGCTGGGTAGGGATGGGCTGGGTAGGGATGGGCTGGGTAGGGATGGGCTGGGTAGGGATGGGCTGGGTAGGGATGGGCTGGGTAGGGATGGGCTGGGTAGGGTAGGGTAGGGATGGGCTGGGTAGGGATGGGCTGGGTAGGGATGGGCTGGGTAGGGTAGGGCTGGGTAGGGTAGGGTAGGGATGGGCTGGGTAGGGATGGGCTGGGTAGGGATGGGCTGGGTAAGGATGGGCTGGGTAGGGATGGGCTGGGTAGGGATGGGCTGGGTAGGGATGGGCTGTGTAGGGTAGGGATGGGTAGGGATGGGCTGGGCAGGGATGGGCTGGGTAGGGATGGGCTGTGTAGGGTAGGGATGGGTAGGGATGGGCTGGGTAGGGATGGGCTGGGTAGGGATGGGCTGGGTAGGGATGAGCTGGGTAGGGATGGGCTGGGTAGGGATGGGCTGGGTAGGGATGGGCTGGGTAGGGATGGGCTGGGTAGGGATGGGCTGGGTAGGGTAGGGATGGGCTGGGTAGGGATGGGCTGGGTAGGGTAGGGATGGGCTGGGTAGGGATGGGCTGGGTAGGGTAGGGTAGGGATGGGCTGGGTAGGGATGGGCTGGGTAGGGTAGGGTAGGGATGGGCTGGGTAGGGATGGGCTGGGCTGGGTAGGGATGGGCTGGGCTGGGTAGGGATGGGCTGGGTAGGGATGGGCTGGGTAGGGATGGGCTGGGCTGGGTAGGGATGGGCTGGGTAGGGATGGGCTGGGTAGGGATGGGCTGGGTAGGGATGAGCTGGGTAGGGATGGGCTGGGTAGGGATGGGCTGGGTAGGGATGGGCTGGGTAGGGATGGGCTGGTTAGGGATGGGCTGGGTAGGGTAGGGTAGGGATGGGCTGGGTAGGGATGAGCTGGGTAGGGATGGGCTGGGTAGGGATGGGCTGGGTAGGGTAGGGTAGGGATGGGCTGGGTAGGGATGGGCTGGGTAGGGTATGGATGGGCTGGGTAGGGATGGGCTGTGTAGGGTAGGGATGGGCTGGGTAGGGATGGGCTGTGTAGGGATGGGCTGGGTAGGGCTTGGCTTGGCTGGGTAGGGATGGGCTGTGTAGGGATGGGCTGGGTAGGGCTTGGCTTGGCTGGATAGGGATGGGCTGGGTAGGGTTGGGCTGGGTAGGGCTTGGCTTGGCTGGGTAGGGATGGGCTTCGCTGGGTAGGGATGGGCTGGGTAGGGATGGGATTGGCTGGGTAGGGATGGGCTGGGTAGGGATGGGCTGTGTAGGGATGGGCTGTGTAGGGCTTGGCTTGGCTGGGTAGGGATGGGCTGGGTAGGGATGGGCTGGGTAGGGATGGGCTGGGTAGGTCTTGGCTATGTAGGGATGGGCTGGGTAGAGTAGGGCTGGGCTGGGTAGGGATGGGCTGGGTAGGGTAGGGCTGGGCTGGGTAGGGATGGGCTGGGTAGGGTAGGGCTGGAAAGGGATGGGCTGGGTAGGGAGGGCTGGGTAGGGTTGGGCTGGGTAGGGCTTGGCTGGGTAGGGATGGGCTGTGTAGGGATGGGCTTGGATGTGTGCTTAGGAGGCTATGAGTCAGATGTGCCACTCCATCCATGTCCTATGTAGGTTTGATGAGCTGTAACTGCTGATGGCCTTTTCCGGAAAGGGTATTCCTGTACTCTGTAACATTACCTCACCAATCAACCAATCAAAATGTATTTCTGTATTCGGTAACGTTACCTCACCAATCAACCAATCAAAGTGTATTTTTGTATTTCTGTATTCTGTAACATTAACTCACCAATCATGCAATCAAAATATATTCTAAGACATCTCTTGCTTTGTTGATTGAATAACAAACGCTCCAATTTCAAAGAGATTAATTCAAAAAAAGATGTATAGTCTGTAAATCAGGTTACCCATATCGTGCATATTGTACCTGTTATAATTGAGATTAGTGAATTAAGACACCAAACAGCCTTCCATGAGTCATACACAGAAGACTAAGGGCTGGATTCAATCCAAAGATCCCGCGAATGCGGGATTTAAATCGAGCTAGTAACGTGGAACTTCCCGTGTTACATCTGCAATACGGATTGAATCCAGACCTAACTGTGCTCCTTTCAGGATGCAGCCACTATCTGCCTTTTTAGCAGTCAACAAAGTGACAGGAAGCCCAAAACAGAGGTCTATCAGGAGCTACATTCATGAATTCAAATTTCCACCACTCTAATCTCAGCTCCTTGATCAACACATTGTAATCTTTTTCATCTGCATGTATTATCTACTACTTGCTCTCAGCGTCCTTCAGACTCTAATTGAAATGTGCTTTTCATAAGAAGTTCAGCTTCTCCTCAGATACATTATCTATCAACAAATCATCCTGATAGCAGAGTACCACGCCTGCGTTCAAATAGTATTTGTTTTCTTTCATATACTTTAGCTGTGCTTGATTGAGCTTGCCTGGCGCAATGGAAGTAATGGAATAGTCCCAATAGTACAAACCCCGCTTATCTGGCATTCCAGGCAGACTCAATCAATCAAATGCTCACAGTACTTGAACCGAGGTCTACGGTCTATAGCCATACACATATAAAGACCCACTTATCACATTGCTGATTTGTAAGAAATGTAAATAGCAACCATTTATCAGTTCAGTTCCTTTGTCTGTATACAGCATGAAAACAGAACCCATCCACCCCCACATCAACACAACTGCTTTCGGAGTACAGTATTTTAGCACATTCAATTTCATTGCAAGCCATTTTGAGTGTTATGGCTCCCACCCCATGCAGGAAAAAGCAAGTTCTACGTTTAACTGATGCGCTTACAAGCCCTAAAAATAGAGTTCAGTTTAATCTTGCCCTCTTTTGGGACGTACTTGAAGCGATGAAAAACAAACAAATTGTGTTGTTTAAGAATAAACCGATAGAATCTACCTTTACAACCCTGATTAGGGCCTGTACTTTATATTGCTGCAGGGCAGACAGGCGGTGTAGTTGAGTAATAAATCATCAATGCAAATGACTGAAAATAGATCATCAATTGTCATTGAACCTACAAGCACCATTCAAACAAGAGGAGCCCCAGGATTCCTTGTTGTCCTGATACTAAGTAGAAATGTGTTTGGAACAGCGACATGCAGAATCTATTTCCCTCTCTGTGTTTTCCTGGCTGCTGTATGGCATAAGTTTCAAGTTTTATTAGTTGTATGTACAGGATACACATGGTATACACCATACAACAAAATGCTTACTTGCAGGTTCCTTCGCGACATTGCAACAAGAATACAAATGTAATAAAAGATAAGAATATGGGCATAAAGTAAATGGCTCAGTAGAATAGAATAAACATTTTAGCATCTTAGCAAGTATATTACAGGAAGGCACAATTTATAGTCCAATATTTACACATGTATCAGGGGAAGGGGGGGGGGTGGGTGGGTGGGTGGGTGGGTTGGGGGGGGGTTAATAAAGTAATGAGGGTATGCGTGGATGTCAAGACATGGGGAAAGGTGACAGCCTCTACGGGGCTTCATGTCTATTCCACTGTAGGTGTAATATAGGAGTTTACTTACAGTAGGTACTGCTCCAACGCAAACAGATACAGTTCTCGAACATGACACATCTGCCTAACATGCTGACCAAACCGGACGTGCACGTGCACCTGCGTGCAGGTTGAAATTTCAAAACAAGTTGAACCATTTATATTAATTTGGGGGCTGGTCGAAAAGCATTAAACATGTATGGCAATTTAGCTAACTAGCTTGCTGTTGCTAGCTAATTTGTCCTGGGATATACAGTGCCTTGCGAAAGTATTCGGCCCCCTTGAACTTTGCGACCTTTTGCCACATTTCAGGCTTCAAACATAAAGATATAAAACTGTATTTTTTTGTGAAGAATCAACAACAAGTGGGACACAATCATGAAGTGGAACGACATTTATTGGATATTTCAAACTTTTTTAACAAATCAAAAACTGAAAAATTGGGCGTGCAAAATTATTCAGCCCCTTTACTTTCAGTGCAGCAAACTCTCTCCAGAAGTTCAGTGAGGATCTCTGAATGATCCAATGTTGACCTAAATGACTAATGATGATAAATACAATCCACCTGTGTGTAATCAAGTCTCTGTATAAATGCACCTGAACTGTGATAGTCTCAGAGGTCCGTTAAAAGCGCAGAGAGCATCATGAAGAACAAGGAACACACCAGGCAGGTCCGAGATACTGTTGTGAAGAAGTTTAAAGCCGGATTTGGATACAAAAAGATTTCCCAAGCTTTAAACATCCCAAGGAGCACTGTGCAAGCGATAATATTGAAATGGAAGGAGTATCAGACCACTGCAAATCTACCAAGACCTGGCCGTCCCTCTAAACTTTCAGCTCATACAAGGAGAAGACTGATCAGAGATGCAGCCAAGAGGCCCATGATCACTCTGGATGAACTGCAGAGATCTACAGCTGAGGTGGGAGACTCTGTCCATAGGACAACAATCAGTCGTATATTGCACAAATCTGGCCTTTATGGAAGAGTGGCAAGAAGAAAGCTTAAAGATATCCATAAAAAGTGTCGTTTAAAGTTTGCCACAAGCCACCTGGGAGACACACCAAACATGTGTAAGAAGGTGCTCTGGTCAGATGAAACCAAAATTGAACTTTTTGGCAACAATGCAAAACGTTATGTTTGGCGTAAAAGCAACACAGCTGAACACACCATCCCCACTGTCAAACATGGTGGTGGCAGCATCATGGTTTGGGCCTGCTTTTCTTCAGCAGGGACAGGGAAGATGGTTAAAATTGATGGGAAGATGGATGGAGCCAAATACAGGACCATTCTGGAAGAAAACCTGATGGAGTCTGCAAAAGACCTGAGACTGGGACGGAGATTTGTCTTCCAACAAGACAATGATCCAAAACATAAAGCAAAATCTACAATGGAATGGTTCAAAAATAAACATATCCAAAGTCCAGACCTGAATCCAATCGAGAATCTGTGGAAAGAACTGAAAACTGCTGTTCACAAATGCTCTCCATCCAACCTCACTGAGCTCGAGCTGTTTTGCAAGGAGGAATGGGAAAAAAATTCAGTCTCTCGATGTGCAAAACTGATAGAGACATACCCCAAGCGACTTACAGCTGTAATCGCAGCAAAAGGTGGCGCTACAAAGTATTAACTTAAGGGGGCTGAATAATTTTGCACGCCCAATTTTTCAGTTTTTGATTTGTTAAAAAAGTTTGAAATATCCAATAAATGTCGTTCCACTTCATGATTGTGTCCCACTTGTTGTTGATTCTTCACAAAAAAATACAGTTTTATATCTTTATGTTTGAAGCCTGAAATGTGGCAAAAGGTCGCAAAGTTCAAGGGGGCCGAATACTTTCGCAAGGCACTGTAAACATTGGGTTGTTATTTTACCTGAAATGCACAAGGTCCTCTACTCCGCCAATTAATCCACACATAAAACGGTCATCCAAATTCCTTTCTTGTCATCTCTCCTCTTTGGACTTTATATGACGGTTGGCAACCAACTTTACTGTGCATTACTACAACCAACTGGAGTGTGGAAGTCCGTTCATCTAACAATCACCCACGTGGGTATATGCTCCTAAACACCAATGAGGAGATGGCACGTGGGTATATGCTTTTAAAAACCAATGAGGAGATGGGAGAGGCCGGACTTGAAGCGTGTTGAGCGTCACAAATAAAATAAAAATAGAAATAAACATTTTTATTTCAGCCCCTGGCCACGCAGACGCTCCCTGAGGAGCACAAGCATTGCGGGTGCAATTATTGAATAACATGTAGGTGTACACGACGCAAGCGGTGTGGTCTGCATGTACAACAACCAATGCATTGTACATATTGCCAATAACTAGTAGCAGAGTTTTCCCTGGTTAGAGATGAAACACACTAGAATGATGGACGGACGAGTGCCTCTGACCAGCATATCGCACGATCATTTCCTGATGATTCTATATGTTGAATAGGCACAAACAGCCACCGTTCGCCAGTACCCAGTGGGTGTTCGCTATAAAAACACCATGGCAACCGCAAGCAATAGGATGGCCACTTGCTGCTTTAAGCTGTTTGACGGTGCAATGTGTTTTAAAGATGCGTCCCTTAAAGTCACATGGTCAGGGAAACGGCTGTCCCTAATCATGACCGTTCAAATAGACTGGTGCTCAGCAATAAAAGTCACCAGACCAGTCAATATGATAGTCTAGCCGTTCCTAAAGGTCACATGGCTAATTAGCTCGGTTCTCGTTTATGACCATGGAATGGATGACTTGTTGGACCTCCGCTGGTGTCTGCTCCCTCATTGTTAACCATGCTGCACTGCCCTGTAGGCTTCTGGAAGGAGAACATGCTGGCATATTCCACTGGCTCTGCTGCTGCAGGACAACATTGAAAAAAGGAATGAAGTCGAATTGAATACAGTTTTATTTGGGAAAAATATATATACAACAATATATTGTATGTACAAATATGTACAATGTGTTACCATAGGATAGCACTTAAAAGTATTCATTAAAGATACACTCAGGGATGTTAAGTATAACAAATTTGTAACATATCACACCAATTGCAATTTTTGGGGGATATCATACGAATTGTACAATTCGTAACACATCCCACGAAATGGATAACATAGTACACAAAAAACGAGGACCCCTTTTGGCTTGTGAGAACCAGTTTGAAAACTACTGGCTGAAACTATACCAAAGTTTGAGGGTGCATCTTTAAAACACTTGTTTTCAAAGTGGTCTTGGAGACGTCTGCAACATTCAACATCCTCAATCCATGACTTCAGTCAGATTTGAGGATATTGCACACAGTGGTATCATGTACTCTCATACTATTGGCACTCACCAAGGTGGCCTGTCTTTACTCTAGCATCTACTTACCGAGAGAGCTGTTGGCTTGACACAGATCAACGGGTAAATGGAGAACGAAGTGGAGTCGGCAGAGCCGCTGAAAGCCTGGTTCATCAATGGTTGAGTAAATCAGCACTGTTTGAGCGACCATGTTAAATGATGACTCACCCTGGGCTGGCTGTATGTCTTCTCTGTGTAGCATGCATTAAATATGTGTGTTTGGAGACAGTGGAAACAGATGGCTGCTAAACCTCACAATATGGATGCATACTGTAGGTGGGGTGTCGGTTTCAGGTAGAATTAACTGCATCATCTCACTGTGTAAAGAGACCACTTACTTTAGATCCACAGTCATTTATTAACGACATGCTCCGGAACTTTGGTGACTACAAAGTATTTTTTAAACATCCCGCTTTGGGTCAATGTGCAGTTTACACATGCATAGTATATGAGCAGAATTACTGTGTTACCCCAATTAGCCACGAAATCTCTAGATTGAAACCAACTATTTTTCTGGAAACTGTGCTGCGCCATTTTCACCCAAGTGGGGGAGCCTCCTAGAAATGTTAGTTCAACCAGTGAGCTTCAGCCCCTCACCATTTGAGTGACAGTTAGCAAGATGCAACCACAGCTGAGTGAGAGAGAGAGCAATGACGTGATGCACATATCTGCACATACTGTATGTAACATAGTTTGCAATTTCCAGGGATCACTTTTGGCTTGTGGGCACTACTTTCAGAACTACTAGGTAAAAAGCATATACAATAGTACCTGCAAATCCTTTCAACAAGCACATATGAAATTCCTAAATGACTTGGAAACGACAAAGACATTGAAAAGATGGAAAAAAGACATGGCAAAGTGTGGCGTGAAGAGCATCCGGACAGGTTGCATTACCGCCTGGTATGGCAACTACTCGGCCTCCGACCGCAAGGCACTACAGAGGGCAGTGCATATGGCCCACCGGGGCAAAGCTTCCTGTCATCCAGGACCTCTATACCAGGCGGTGTCAGAGGAAGGCCCTAAGAATTGTCAAAGACTCCAGCCACCCTAGTCATAGACTGTTCTCTCTGCTACTGCACGGCAAGTGGTACCGGAGCACCAAGTCTAGGTCCAAGAGGCTCCTAATAGCTTCTACCCCAAAGCCATAAGACTCCTGAACAGCTAATTAAATGGCTACCCAGACTATTTGCATTGCCCCCCCATCTTCTGGAACGCGGCTGCTATTCTCTGTTATTATCTATGCATAGTCACTTTAATAACTCTACCTACATGTACATATTACCTCAATTACCTCAACACCGGTGCCCCCGCACATTGAATCTGTACTGGTACCCCCTGTATATAGCCCCACTATTGTTATTTACTGCTGATCTTTAATCATTTTTTATTATTATCTCTTACCTTTTCTTTTAGGTATTTTCTTAAAACTGCATTGTTGGTTTTAAGGACTAGTAAGTAAGCATTTCACTGTAAGGTCTATGGGTGTAGCCTACTATACCTGTTGTATTCGGCGCATGTGACAAATCAAATTTGATTTGAAGTCAAATGACATAAACAACAGTTCGAGGAAAAGGAGCATGTGCATCTGCTGTAGACAGAGACAGGAGAAAAAGGCCACGGCGATTTAGGACTGCGCCTGATGTCTCCGTGACGACCCCTCAGTCCTGGCCGACCGAACGACTCCGTCAGTGTGACTTATTGCTAACGAGATACCTGGGACGCTGCAGTCTAAACACACAGAGCCACAGACGACAGTCAAAGGCTCTTTTTGGATCAACTTGAGTTATTGGAACAGTAAACAGTTTATGTTTGGGAGTTATCTATCTGCAAGCAAAAAAAAGTTTTCCCTATTTGTTATACTGCAGTGAAACTAGGTCTCCTCAGTGATACTGTAACCTGTGCTATTAGCGGACAGACAGGGAAAGTAGGTGCTGCAGAGAGTTTTTAATGATAGGGATCTTTCTATATTTCTCCATTAAATGGACACCCCTAGTGAGATTATGATCCTGTTGAAAATGCTGGTTTATCTCATTTAATTATTTCAGTCCGACTGATTCATCATTATGGGATAAACTATATATAGAGCGGTTTGAAGCTCTCAAGTAACCTCATAAAAAGGATGTCAAGGATGTTCCAGGATGAGGAGACAATGCCGTTGAGGAAGAAAGAGATATTTCAAGATATGAGACGAGGAGAAAACGTCCACATGCCACCGGCTCACCGGCTCAACATCTATCAAGAGCTGCAGAGACAAGAAAAATACAACTATTTCCCAACAAATAAATCACACCAAAGTGTTACTGATAAAGTTCACTCCTTTGAAAATAGGACCTGACCATAAACAATAACCAGTAACAATGTCTGAAAAGCCAAAGAGAACTGCATGTTGTATGGGGAGGTCTAACTGTGTTAGTTTATTCATCCTTCCAAGAGTGATAAACATGTTTAGGTTTTTTCTATCCATTGTCATTTTCAATTAAATGACTAATTCTCTGTCATCATGCTCATGATGACTGTACTAGTGACGGTGTAGCCTACAATTTAAAACAGACAGTCTGTACTAGTGACGGTGTAGCTTACAATATGAAACAGACAGTCTGTACTAGTGACGGTGTAGCCTACAATTTAAAACAGACAGTCTGTACTAGTGACGGTGTAGCTTACAATAGGAAACAGACCGTCTGTACTAGTGAGGGTGTAGTCTACAATATAAAACAGACAGTCTGTACTAGTGACGGTGTAGCCTACAATATGAAACAGACTGTCTGTACTAGTGAGGGTGTAGTCTACAATATGAAACAGACAGTCTGTACTAGTGACGGTGTAGCCTACAATATGAAACAGACCGTCTGTACTAGTGAGGGTGTAGTCTACAATATAAAACAGACAGTCTGTACTAGTGACGGTGTAGCCTACAATATGAAACAGACTGTCTGTACTAGTGAGGGTGCAGCCTACAATATGAAACAGGCAGTCTGTACTAGTGAGGGTGTAGCCTACAATATAAAACAGACAGTCTGTACTAGTGAGGGTGTAGCCTACAATATGAAACAGGCAGTCTGTACTAGTGAGGGTGTAGCCTACAATATGAAACAGGCAGTCTGTACTAGTGAGGGTGTAGCCGACAATATGAAACAGACTGTCTATGATGCCCTCAATCACCTAATGTCTACACAGCTTAATGGATCCCAAACCCTTCCATTTAGGTCGTTCATTTCAATTATGCTTTATCCCACTTGGCACAGATGTCATTTCAACGTCTAGTTTTGATTTACATTTGGTTGAGTTGTCAACTAACTTGAATTCAACATGAAATGAACCAAAAATATCACCATGTCATTAGATTTAGGTTAAAAGTTTGTTGAAAAAAAGAAACAATTTACTTTTTGCAAATCTGATCAGTTTTCCACATTGCGTCAATGTCATCACATTGAAATGTTGGTTGAAATGACGTGGAAACAACGCTGATTCAAACAGTTTTTGTACAGTGTTATGAATGTAATCAAGTGGAAAATATTGTCTCTACAAAAAAGGCATGAGTGGATTGTATAGTCTAGTCAACCTTTTATCCTTCTTTAAGGGGAACCGTTCATCCCAAGTGAAGTTACTATGGGAACGGCTGTTGCTAGGATGAGACGGATGGGAAGGATGAGCGAGCAATCCAATTTGGAAATATGTATAACAGTCGGCAGACCTAGACCATGCCAACAAGGTCTGCCAACAAGCACAACCTAATTGATTTGAATCCAAGGACTTTTAATATCCAATTAAGTCTCACTGGATAGATAGAGGATAGCTAACTAAAAGGCTCCAGCCTCTAGTTCAAACACATGCCCTTGGAGTGTCTGGCCATCATTTAGGCTACCCTTCCTCTCTCTTATTGAAGTAAAAATAAACCATGAATTATTTTATATACACTATATATAGAAAAGTATGTGGACACCATCAAATTAGTGGATTCGGCTATTTCAGCCACACCCGTTGCAGACAGGTGTATACAATTGAACACACAGCCATGCAATCTCCATAGACCTTAATGGTTGAATTGCTTTAAAATAAACCACAACCAAAGGACATCAACAATAAGAAGAGACTTGCTTGGGCTAAGAAACATGAGCAATGGACATTAGGAAATCTGTACTTTGGTCTGATGAGTCCAAATTGGAGAATTTTGGATCTAACCGCTGTGTCTTTGTGAGACGCCGAGTTGGTGAAAGGATGATCTCCGCATGTGTGGTTCCCACGGTGAAGCATGGAGGAGGTGTGATGGTGTGGGGGTGCTTTGCTCCCGAGTGGCTCAGCGGCCTAAAGCACTGCATCTCAGTGCTAGAGGCATTACTACAGACACCCTGGTTTGAATCCAGGCTGCATCACAACTGGCTGTGTTTGGGAGTCGAATAGGGTGGCGCATTATTGGCCCAGCGTCGTCCGGGTTTGGCCGGTGTAGGCTGTCATTGTAAATAAGAATTTGTTCTTAACAGACTTGCCTAGTTAAATAAAGGTTAAATCAAAGAAAACTAGTGACACTGTCTGTGGTATATTTAGAGATCAAGGCTAACTTAACCAGCATGGCTACCACAGCATTCTGCAACGATAAACCATCTCATCTGGATTGCGCTTAATGGGACTATTATTTGTTTTTCAACAGGACAATGACTCAACACACCTCCAGGCTGTGTAAGGGCTATCACCCAACCTCAACCCAATTGAGACTGTTTGGGATGAGTCGGACCGCAGAGTGAAGGAAAAACAGTCAACAAGTGCTCAGCATATGTGGGAACTCCTTCAGGACTGTTGGTAAAGCATTACAGGTTACCTCATGAAGCTGGTTGAGAGAATGCCAAGAGAGTGCAAAGCTGTCATCAAGGCAAAGGGTGGCTATTTTGAAGAATCGAAATCTAAAATATATTTTGATTTGGTTAACACTTTTTTGGTTAGTACATGATCATGTGTAATTTCACATATTGATATCTTCACTATTATTGTACAATGTAGAAAATAGTAAGAATAAAGAAAAACCCTTCAATGAGTAGGTGTCCAAACTTTTGACTGGTACTGTATATACAGTTGATGTCGAAAGTTTACATACACTTAGGTTGGAGTCATTAAAACTCGTTTTTCAACCACTCCACAAATGTCTTGTTAACAAACTATGGCTTTGGTAAGTCGGTTAGGACATCTACTTTGTGCATGACACAGTAATTTTTCCAACAATTGTTTACAGACTGATTATTTCACATATAATTCACCATATCATAATTCCAGTAGGTCAGAAGTTTACATACACTAAATTGACTGTGCCTTTAAACAGCTTGGAAAATTCCAGAAAATTATGTCATAGATTTAGAAGCTTCTGATAGGCTAATTGACATCCTTTGAGTCAATTGGAGGTGTACCTGTGGAAGTATTTCAAGGCCGACCTTCAAACTCAGTTCCTCTTTGTTTGACATCATGGGAAAATCAAAAGAAATCAGACAAGACCCCAGAAAACAAAATTGTAGATCTCCACAAGTCTGGTTCATCATTGGGAGCAAAGCCTGAAGGTACCATGTTCATCTGTACAAACAATAGTACGCAAGTTTAAACACCATGGGACCACGCAGCTGTGATATCGCTCAGGAACAAGACGCATTCTGTCTCCTAGAGATGAACGTACTTTGGTGCAAAAAGTTCAAATCAATCCCAGAACAACAGCAAAATACATTGTGAAGATGCTGGAGGAAACAGGTACAAAAGTAGTTATATCCACAGTAAAATGAGTCCTATATCGACATAACCTGAAAGGCCACTCAGCAAGGAAGAAATCACTGCTCCAAAACCGCCATAAAAAAGCCAGACTACGGTTTGCACATGGGGACAAATATCGTACTTTTTGGAGAAATATACTCTGGTCTGATGAAACAAAAATAGAACTGTTTGGCCATAATGACCATCGCAATGTTTGGAGGAAAAAGTGGGAGGATTGCAAGCCGAAGAACACCATCCCAACCGTGCAGCACAGGTGTGGCAGCATCATGTTATGGGGGTGCTTTGCTGCAGGAGGGACTGGTGTACTTCACAAAATAGATGGCATCATGAGGCAGGACAATTATGTGGATATACTGAAGCAACATGTCAAGACATCAGTCAGGAAGTTAAAGCTTGGACGCAAATGGGTCTTCCCAATGGACAATGACCCCAAGCATACCTTCAAAGTTGTGGCAAAATGGCTTAAGGACAACAAAGCCAAGGTATTGGAGTGGCCATCAAAAGCCCTGACCTGAATCCTATCAAAAATGTGTGTGCAAAACTGAAAAAGTGTGGGCGAGAAAGGAGGCCTACAAACTTGACTCAGTTACACTAGCTCAGTCACTAGGAATGGGCCAAAATTCACCCAATTTATCATGGAAGCTTGTGGAAGGCTACCCAAAATGTTTCACCCAAGTTAAGCAATTCAAAAGCAATGTTACCAAATACTGATTGACTGTACGTAAACTTCTGACCCACTGGGAATGTGATGAAAGAATTAAAAGCTGAAATAAATAAGACTCTGGCGGCGCCGGACAGGCGGGAGACTCTGGCGGCAGCGGAGTGACGGGCGCCGCTGGACTGATGGGCGGCTCTTGCGCCCCTGGACTGACGGGCGACTCTGGCAGCTCCGGACTGACGGGCGGCTCTGGCAGCTCCGGACTGACGGGCGGCTCTGGCTGCTCCGGACTGACGGGCGGCTCTGGCAGCTCCTGACTGACGGGCGGCTCTGGCAGCTCGGGACAGACGGGAGGCTCTGGCTGCTCCGGACAGACGGGCGGCTCTGGCAGCTCCGGACAGACGGGAGAACCTGGAGGGAGGAGGCGGAGAGACAGCCTGGTGCGTGGGGCTGCCACAGGACCCACCAGGCTGGGGAGACCTACAGGAGGCCTGGTGCGTGGAGGAGGCACCGGATGGACCGGGCTGTGGGGGAGCACTGGAGCTCTGATGCGCAGCCTTGACACCACTCCTCCAGGCTGGATGACCACTTTAGCCCGGACACCCAAGAGTGCAGGAAAAATGTTGAACCGAGCTGTGGGGGAGCACTGGAGATCTGGTGGATACCACTTGCACCTCTCCCTTAGGCTCAATGCCCACATTCGCCCCCCTCCCAGCGCCCCGGAGACACAGCACGCAGAGCCGGCGCAGGATACCCTGGGCCGATATGGCGTACCGGAGACCAAACACGCTGAGCTGGCACAATACGCCCTAGCTGGATGCTCACTCTCGCATGGCACTTGCGGGGGGCTGGCCTATAGCGCTCCGGGCTATGAGCGCGTACTGGTGACACCGTGCGCTTGACCGCATAACACGGTGCCTGACCAGTACTGCGCTTCTTCCGGTAAGCACAGGGAGTTGGCTCAGGTCTATCGCCTTACTCCGCCAATCTCCCCGTGTGCCCCCCCCAAACATTTTTGGGGCTGCCTCTCGTGCCTGTTGCGCTGCCTTACCTCATATCGCCGCCGCTCAGCTTTCGCTGCCTCCAGCTCTTCCTTGGGGCGGCGATATTCCAGTATCTCCTCCCAAGTCCAGGAGTCCAGAACCCTCTGCTCCTGGTTACCACGCTGCTTGGTCCGTTTGTGGTGGGTAGTTCTGTAACGGTTTTCCTCCTCTTCTGAGGAGGAGTAGGAAGGATCGGACCAATATGCAGCGTGGTAAGTGTTCGTCATTTTATTAAATTGAACTGAACACTACAATACAAAGTAAACAAAAAGAACAACTGAAACAGTTCCGTCTGGTAACTAATACAAAGACAGAAAACAACTACCCACAAACACAGGTGGGAACAGGCTACCTAAGTATGGTTCTCAATCAGAGACAATGATAGACAGCTGCCTCTGATTGGGAACCATACCAGGCCAAACACAGAAATACAAACATAGAACAAAACATAGAATGCACACCCCAACTCACACCCTGACCAAACCAAAATAGAGACATAAAAAAGGAACTAAGGTCAGGACGTGACATTCTCTCTACTATTATTCTGACATTCACATTCTAAAAATAAAGTGGTGATCCTAACTGACCTAAAACAGGGAATTATTACTGGGATTAAATGTCAGGAATTGAGAAAAACTGAGTTTACATGTATTTGGCTAAGGTGTACATGTATGTAAAATTCAGACTTCAACTGTATATTTATATATGCTTACTCTACCATGCACTTTAGAGGCTGCTTCCCTATGTACTGTACATAGTCATGAAACACTGGTCACTTTAAATAATGTTCACATACTGTTTTAACCACTTTATGTGTACAGTCGTTGCCAAAAGTTTTGAGAATGACACAAATATTAATTTCCACAAAGTTTGCCGCTTCAGTGTCTTTAGACATTTTAGTCAGATGTTACTATGGAATACTGAAGTATAATTACAAGCATTTCATAAGTGTTAAAGGCTTTTATTGACAATTACATGAAGTTGATGCAAAGAGTCAATATTTGCAGTGTTGACCCTTCTTTTTCAAGACCTCTGCAATCCGCCGTGTCATGCTGTCAATTATCTTCTGGGCCACATCATGACTGATGGCAGCCCATTCTTGCATAATCAATGCTTGGAGTTTGTCAGATTTTGTGGGGTTTTGTTTGTCCACCCACCTCTTGAGGATTGACCACAAGTTCTCAATGGGATTAAGGTCTGGGGAGTTTCCTGGCCATGGACCCAAAATATCTCTGTTTTTTTCCCCGAGCCACTTAGGTATCCCTTTTGCCTTATGGCAAGGTGCTCCATCATGCTGGAAAAGGCATTGTTTGTCACCAAACTCTTCCTGGGTGGTTGGGAGAAGTTGCTCTCGGAGGATGTGTTGGTACCATTCTTTTTTCATGGCTGTGTTCTTAGGCAAAATTGTGAGTGAGCCCACTCCCTTGGCTGAGAAGCAACCCCACACATGAATGGTCTCAGGATGCCTTACTGTTGGCATGACACAGGACTGATGGTAGCTCTTACCCTATCTTCTCCAGACAAGCTTTTTTCTGGATGCCCCAAACAATCGGAAAGGGGATTCAGCAGAGAAAATGACTTTACCCAGTCCTCAGCAGTCCAATCCCTGTACCTTTTGCAGAATATCAGTTTGTCCCTGATGTTTTTCCTGGAGAGAAGTGGCTTCTTTGCTGACACCAGGCCATCCTCCAAAAGTCTTCGCCTCACTGTGCATGCAGATGCACTCACACCTGCCTGCTGCCATTCCTGAGCAAGCTCTGTACTGGTGGTGCCCCAATCCCACAGCTGAATCAACTTTAGGAGACAGTCCTGGCACTTGCTGGACTTTCTTGGGCGCCCTGAAGCCTTCTTCACAACAATTGAACCGCTCTCCTTGAAGTTCTTGATGATCCGATAAATGGTTGATTTAGGTGCAATCTTACTGGCAGCAATATCCTTGCCTGTGAAGCCATTTTTGTGCAAAGCAATGATGATTGCACGTGTTTCCTTGCAGGTAACCATGGCCGACAGAGGAAGAACAATGATTCCAAGCACCACACTCCTTTTGAAGCTTCCAGTCTGTTATTCGAACTCAATCAGCATGACAGAGTGATCTCCAGCCTTGTCCTCGTCAACACTCACACCTGTGTTAACGAGAGAATCACTGACATGATGTCAAATGGTCCTTTTGTGGCAGGGCTGAAAAGCAGTGGAACATTTTGGGGTGGATTCAGTTCATTTGCATGGCAAAGAGGGACTTTGCAATTAATTGCAATTCATCTGATCACTCATCATAACATTCTGGAGTATATGCAAATTGCCATTATACAAACTGAGGCAGCAGACTTTGTGAAAATTAATATTTGTGTCATTTATTTGGCCACGACTGTATATACTGTATTCTAATCAAGGCCTATCCTATTTAACTATTGCTGTACATATATTAGTCTTCATATATTATTCTTATACTACATATTCTATCCATAAACTGTCCATATTGTCTATACATTCTGTCACATAAAAAGTACGTTTGAGTTGATCAGTTATCTTGCACTTTGATTTCCAACCGGAAAATGTAGACTGAGTTTCTATTGCGTATGTACTGTATTATTGCCAATATGCTAATTATGCTAATTATTATGACCGCCAATGACTCAACTAAAGAACAAATCTGCCTGTTCTGCTAATCCCAGCTGTCATTATACATGTACCAGTGGAGGTCGGTGCTGTTTAAGATGAGGGAGGACGATTTTGTTTCTTCTCATGAGCATGGCCTTGTTTCTATTACAGCATTTAGGCTACTACATGTTACTCAAATTTTCTCTCTACCCATGATGAGGTTGCTAAAACCTAGCCGATTAATGAAAGTTTACAGCATAGGTGCACACAGGTAGAGAGAACATAATTACTGTGTACGTCTATGGAAAGGGGGTGAGAACCATGAGACTCCTAGGTTTTGTATTGAAGTCAATGTACCCAGAGGAGGACAGAAGCTAGCTGTCCTCCAGCTTCACCGTGGTGCTACCTTACAGAGTGCTGTGGAGGCTACTGTAAACCTTTATTGCAAAACAGTGTGTTTTAATCAATTGTTTGGTGAAATGTTAATATATTTACTATAGATTTATATAAAAATGATACCCTTTTCAATGTTTAAAAATATATTTTTTAATGAAATTTACTGAGGAGGATGGTCCTCCCCTTCCTCCTCTGAGGAGCCTCCACTGACATGTACAGTCAGTTAATCATCTGTCTTTTGGTACGAACGTGCTGATGGATCTAACCATGCAATGTGAACCTTTGAGTTATAACTGTTTATTAATGGCTTACTATAAACCCTTTACAATCTCCGTTTTGCTTGACAGCTTGATCAAGACAAGCTGTACGCCCTGAACCCATGGCTGCAGAACTCAGGGCTGCAGAACTCAGGGCTGAAGAACTCAGGGCTGAAGAAGCCAGGGCTGCAGAACCCAGGGCTGAAGAAGCTAGGGCTGCAGAACCCAGGGCTGAAGAAGCTAGGGCTGCAGAACTCAGGGCTGAAGAACCCAGGGCTGCAGAACCCAGGGCTGCAGAACTCAGGGCTACAGAACCCAGGGCTGCAGAACACAGGGCTGAAGAAGCTAGGGCGGCAGAACCCAGGGCTGAAGAAGCTAGGGCTGCAGAACCCAGGGCTGAAGAAGCCAGGGCTGCAGACTCACTGAAGAAGCCAGGGCTGAAGAAGCCAGGGCTGCAGAAGCTAGGGCGGAAGAAGCTAGGGCGGAAGAAGCCAGGGCTGAAGAAGCTAGGGCTGCAGAACTCAGGGCTGCAGAACCCAGGGCTGAAGAAGCTAGGGCTGCAGAACTCAGGGCTGAAGAACCCAGGGCTGCAGATCCCAGGGCTGAAGAAGCTAGGGCTACAGAACTCTTTAGCCCTGGCTGGTCGCCTTGCTTCAGGTCCTTAGAAAACTATGCAGTTATTTGTTTTTTTAATGTATTATTTCATACATTGTTAGCCCAGACAATCTCAAGTGTTATTACATACAGCCAGGAAGAACTATTGGATATAAAAGCGATGTCAACTTACCAACATTATGAACAGGAATATGCCTTTCCCGAAGCGGATCCTTTGTTCGGACCTCCACCCTGGACGTGCGATCTTATCCTAGAGGCCAACCCAAAACAATGTGGTTGCCGCAGGAGAGTCAGACGGAGCAGCCTACTGGTCAGAATCAGAAGGCGAGCACACCATCCCCCGCTTCCCTGCATATTACATGCCAATGTCCAATCTCTAGATAACAAGGTGGACGAAATTAAGGCACGAGTTGCCTTCCAGAGAGACATCAGAGATTGTAACATTCTCTGTTTCATGGAAACATGGCTCACTCGGGATATGTTGTCAGAGTCGGTACAGCAGTCCGATTTCTTCATGCATCGCGCCAACAGAAACAAACATCTCTCTGGTAAGAAGAAGTATGCCTTATGATTAATAACGACTCATCATGTAATCTCAACAACATACAGGAATTCAAGTCATTTTGTTCACCTGACCTAGAATTCCTTACAATCAAATGCCGATTATAGTCACAGCAGGGTATACACCCCCCCCCCCCCCCCCCCAAGGAGATACCTCGCCCTGAAAGAACTTCACTGGACTCTATGTAAACTGTAAACAATACATTCTGAGGCGGAATTTATTGTAGCTGGGGATTTTAACAAAGATTACCTGGGAACAAGTCTTCCTAAATTCTATCAGCATATTGAATGCGCAATACGAGCTGGTAGCATTCTGGATCATTGCTACTCTAACTTCCGCAATGCATATACAGCCCTCCCCTGCCCTGCCTTTGGCAAATCTGACCACGACTCCATCTTGTTGTTCCCAGCCTATAGAAAGAAACTAAAACAGGAAACGCCCATGCTCAGGTCTATTTATTTTATTTTATTTTAATTTCACCTTTATTTAACCAGGTAGGCTAGTTGAGAACAAGTTCTCATTTGCAACTGCGACCTGGCCAAGATAAAGCATAGCAGTGTGAACAGACAACAACACAGAGTTACACATGGAGTAAACAATAAACAATAAACAAGTCAATAACAGTAGAAAAAAAAGAGAATCTATATACATTGTGTGCAAAAGGGATGAGGAAGTAGGCAATAAATAGGCTATAGGAGTGAATAATTTCAATTTAGCAGATTAACACTGGAGTGATAAATGATCAGATGAACATCTGCAGGTAGAGATACTGGTGTGCAAAAGAGCAGAAAAGTAAATAAAACAGTATGGGGCTGAGGTAGGTAAATTGGGTGGGCTACATACCGATGGACTATGTACAGCTGCAGCGATCGGTTAGCTGCTCAGATAGCAGGTGTTTAAAGTTGGTGAGGGAGATAAAAGTCTCCAACTTCAGAGATTTTTGCAATTCATTCCAGTCGCAGGCAGCACAGAATTGGAAGGAAAGGCGGCCAAATGAGGTTTTGGCTTTAGGGATGATCAGTGAGATACACCTGCAGGAGCGCGTGCTACGGGTGGGTATTGCCATCGTGACCAGTGAACTGAGATAAGGCGGAGATTTACAATGCTGGTTTGACCAATCGGATTCCACGCTTCAAGATTGCTTCGATCACGTGGACTGGGATATGTTCCGGAATGCCTCAGACAATAACCTTGATGTATACACTGATTTGGTGAGCCAGTTTTTTAGCAAGTGCATCGGAGTTGTCGTACCGATTGTGACTATTAAAACCTTTCCTAACCAGAAAACGTGTTTTGATGGCAGCATTCGCGCCAAACTGAAAGCGCAAATCACCGCTTTTAATCATGGCAATGCGACTGGAAACATGACCGAACACAAACAGTGCAGCTGTAGAATCGCAATTCAACGGTTCAAGTATGAGACGTATGTGGCAGGGTCTACAGTCAATCACGGATTAGAAAAATAATACCAGCCCTGTCGCAGACATCGACGTCTTGCTCCCAGACAAATTAAACAACTTCTTTGCTCGCTTTGAAGACAATACAGTGCGACTGACACAGCCCAATACCAAAGCCTGTGGGTTCTCCCTCTCCGTTGCCAACGTGAGTGAAACATTTAAACGTGGTAACCCTTGCAAGGCTGCTGGCACAGACGGCATCCCTAGCCGTGTCCTCAGAGAATGAGCAGACCAGCTGGCTGGTGTGTTTACCGACATATTCAATCAATCCCTATCCCAGTCTATTGTCCCCACATGCTTCAAGACGGCCACCATTGTTCCTATTCCCAAGAAAGCTAAAGTAACCGAACTAAATGACTATCGCCCCGTTGCACTCACTTCTGTCATTATGAAGTGCTTTGAGAGACTAGTCAAGGACCATATCACCTCCATCCTACCTGACACCCTAGACCCACTCCAATTTGCTTACCGCCCAAATAGTTCCACTGACGATGCAATCGCCATCACACTGCCCTATCTCATCTGAAAAAGAGGAATACCTATGTAAGAATGTTGTTCATTGACTACAGCTCAGCATTTAACACCATAGTACCCTCCAAACCCTGGGTCTCGATCCCGCCCTGTGCAACTGGGTCCTGGACTTTCTGATGGGCCGCCCCCAGGTGGTGAAGGTAGGAAACAGCATCTCCACCCCGCTGATCCTCAACACTGGGGCCCCACAAGGGTGCATTCTCAGCCCTCTCCTGTACTCCCTGTTCACCTATGACAGCGTAGCCATGCACGCTTCCAACTCAATCATCAAGTTTGCAGACGACAATACAGTTGTAGGCCTGATTACCAACAATGACGAGACAACCTACAGGGAGGAGGTGAGGGTCCTGGGAGTGTGGTGTCAGGAAAATAACCTCTCTCTCAACGTCAACAAAACAAAGGAGATGACCGTGGACTTCAGGAAACAGCAGAGGGAGCACCCCCCCCCCCCCCACAGTAGTGGAGAAGATGGAAAGTTTTAAGTTCCTCGGCATACACATCGAGGACAAACTGAAATGGTTCACCCACACAGACAGTGTGGTGAAGAAGGCACAACAGTGCCAAATTTGGCATGTCACCTAAAACACTCACAAAATTTTACAGATGCACAATCGAGAGCATCCTGTCGGGCTGTATCACCGCCTGGTACGGCAACAGCACCACCTTCAACCGCAAGGCTCTCCAGAGGGTAGTGCACAACACACCCCCGGGGAAAACTATCTGCCGTCCAGGACACCTACAGCACCCGATGTCACAGGAAGGCCAAAAAGATCATCAAGGACAACAACCACCCGAGCCACTGTCTGTTCATCCCGCTAACATCCAGAAGGTGAGGTCAGTACAGGTGCATCAAAGCTGGGACCGAGAGACTGAAAAACAGCTTCTATCTCAAGGCCATCAGACTGTTAAATAGCCATCACTAACATAGAGAGGCTGCTGCCAACATACAGACTCAAATCTCTGGCCACTTAAATAAATGGACTTAATAAAGTTATCACTAGTTACTTTAAATAACGCCACTTTAATAATGTTTACATAGAGGTATCACTACTCACTTTAAATAACACCACTTTAATAATGTTTACATATCCTACAATACTCATCTCATATGTATTTTCTGTATTCTATACCATCTACTGCAACTTTTCTATGCAACATGACCATCGCTCATCCATATATTTATATGTACATATTAATATTCATCCCTTTACATTTGTATGTATAAGGTAGATGTTGTGAATTTGTATCTACTTGTTAGATATTACTGCACTGTCGGAACTAGAAACACAAGCATTTTGCTACACTCACATTAACATCTGCTAGCCATGTGTATGTGACCAATACAATTTGTTTTGTTTTTAAATTTGCAGTTGGAGGAGTGCTGAGCTAATCTTTGCTGTGTCTATCAGTCATTCTGTTTCAACTATGTCTCCTGCTGTGGCAGGATGGAGGCTAGGTCACAATAGCCCTGCTTGATGCAGAGATGCACTGCTGGAGAGACACAGACAGTATGGGAGTTGCCCCCCCCCCCCTCCCCCTCTCACTCTCTCTCTCCAGCTGCAACGCATCACCAGTATGATAGAAGTGACAACAAGGGTCCATAGCTTTTCCTTGTTAGGGCTTTTTTGTCTGGTCATGTGGTCCGGTCATGCAGTTCGTAAAAACTGACCCTAGATTATTTAACATTTATTTTGACACCGCTTTGGAAGGATTTACATTTCTGAGTCATTGAAATGCCAGTGTCAGTATGACCATGCAATACTTGGACAGTGGTTACGAATAAAGTGTGGAAACCACAGACCAGTTTCCATGGTCCTGAGAAACGTCAACAACAGACATGTCAAGTCAAACTGTAAACTGTTAAGTTGGGGATGGTTGCCAAGACTCTGCATACGGTCTCTTCCCTCCTGATGGATCCGCTCCAAGAGGCTGTTCAATTCCTATTATGGTCTAGAAGAGACACCATGACTCAATACTGGAACACACAAATGGGTTTCATCCTTAAAACCTGTTGTGACTAGGGGGCAGTATTTTCATTTTTGAAAAAAAAACAATCCGGAAGTGCCTCATGTTTTGAAAGCGCTGTGTTCCAATGAGTCCCTATTGAGCAGTGAATGGGCTATCAACCAGATTACTCTTTCTCCGTATTCCTGAAGGTGTCTACAGCATTGTGACGTAGTTTTACGCATTAATGTTGAAGAATACCCGTAAGCGGCTACATTGCGCAAGTGGTCACCTGATGCTGCCAGAGAGATTCTCGCGTAAAATACAGAGGTAGCCATTACTCCAATCGGTCCTACTGAAAAACTAATTGTCCCGATGGATATATTATCGAATAGATATTTGAAAAACACCTTGAGGATTGATTATAAACAACGTTTGCCATGTTTCTGTCGATATATAGGAATAGGAATATTTTCTAGGAATATTTATGTCCGTTGCGTTATGCTAATTAGTGTCAGGCGATGATTACGCTCCCGCATGCGGGATGGGGAGTCACTAGAGGATTTATTAAATTGGCCACCTACTAGATTCTCTGTTAGTTATGAGTACATGAAAAGTGTTTCCTGGGGTGGTTGTCCACATGTTAACACTTTTGACATTGAAGGAAACTGCTCAGCTGATGGGAGCACAGAGTTGAGAGAGGCATATTTGTCTCCAGTACTTCTGGAAATGGGCATCTGAGGTTTCAGACAATCTCATGGACATTCCACATGCTGAATGGATCCCATACCAAGGTCATGTCACTTATTGTGTTGGGTGGAAAAAGTCTGTTCTAAAATAGAATTGCAAGTCTTTATAAGAAACAGGCAAATGGCTTTTTTTGATTTGTGCCATTGCATCAAAAACTAAACAAACAGACGCATGGTAATGTGATGGTCATTAGTGTGAAATAATTGCAATGTGTCAGCCATCTCCATTCAAACTTTGATTGAATTTACCCACCTGCGTAAGTAGACCGTGATTAAGCAAGATAATTGCCGCAAATGTCAGGTTGCCGTCTGTGCCCCAGGTTTTCATCCATCACGCTCGCCAGATGAGCGACCGTCATTCCATCTAGAATAACAGCCAACTAGTTAAGACTGAAATCATCAATGCTTCAGGCCGTGTAAGATGACAGTGACACCTGTGTTGTCCTCAACAGCAATGGATATTAATATTAACATATTATCGTGTCCGACAGCAGCAAATGCCACTAAGATGTGATTTTATACGAAGAACATGTAGTCTAAGAAATGTCTTGCTTCAGGATCCCTATGAAGAAGTAGTAAAACTGATCTGTAATTTGAAAATGTGAAAGATTTCATAAAGAACATGGGACAAAGCTTTCTAATGCAATACCATCTTTTTCTCCCAATTTCAATTATGATCTTGTCTCATAGCTGCAACTCCTCCAAAACATGACCTACCAAACTGCGTTCCTTAACACCCGCCCGCTTAATCCACGAGTCAGCTGCACCAATGTGTCGGAGGAAACACTGTTCGACTGACTACCGAAGTCAGCCTGCAGGCACCCGGCCCGCCACAAGAAGTCACTAGAGCACCATGAGCCAAGTAAAGCCCCCCCGGCCAAACCCTGCCCTTACCCAGCCGATGCTGGGCCAATTGTGCACTGCTCTATGGGACTCCTGGTCACAGCCATTTGTGACACAACACGGGATCGAACCAGGGTCTGTATTGACACCTCAAGCGTCACTCGGGAGGCGCCGCGCTTAGATTTTTGCTCTCCAGAGGGTGGTGCGGTCTGCCCAACGCATCACCGGGGGCAAACTACCTGCCCTCCAGGACACCTACAGCACCCAATGTCACAGGAAGGAAAAAAGATAATCAAGGACAACAACCACCCGAGTCACTGCAGGTTCACCCCACCATCATCCAGAAGGTGAGGTCAGTACAGGTGCTTCAAAGATGGTACCGAGAGAATGAAAAACAGCTTCTATCTCAATGCCATCAGACTGTTAAATAGCCATCACTAGCACATTATAGGCTGCTGCCCTATATACTGTACATAGACTTGAATTCACTGGCCCCTTTATAATGGAACACTTGTCACTAATAATGTTTACATATTTTGCATTACTCCTCTCATATGTAGATACTGTATTATATTCTATTCTACCGCTCGTCCAAATATTTATATATTCTTATTTCCATTCCTTTACTTTAGATTAGTGTGTATTGTGTGTATTGTTGTGAAAGTGTTACTTGTTAGATATTACTGCACTGTTGGAGCTAGAAACACAAACATTTCACTAGACCTGCAATAACATCTGCTAAACACATGTACAGGGTATGTGACAAATACAAATTGATTTGAACAGAATTCCCCAAATAAAATCACTTAGTCTTTTATTTTCCAAAAAAATACATTGCTCAGAAATCTTTGGGTGGGGGGGCTAAAATCACCCGTGGGCCAGATGGGAGCTAAACGTCTCTTCTCCTAATATGTTGTGTGGAAATGCAGCACAAAGTTCCCCACCCATGGCTATCCTGCCAGACACCATCTTCAGAGACACAAGGGTAACAGTGTCATACTGGAAATATTAACAAAGTTGGCATATACAGTACACTAACAACACTATTGATTCACTTCAAGGTAAAGTGGCGAATACTGAGGTGGCAGATTGAGTGCTCATGTGGCCTGGAAGGGAGAAACCGGCCTATGTGATGTAAACACTGATCTTCATTTGTATATCGCTTCCTGTCAGTGCATGTGTGAAGGAATTCTAGCATCAGACTTCTATCACCATCTACAATACTTGTTGTTGAGAAGTGACCTGACATTTTCCTACAAGCTCTCATCCAACAAGTTTGTGAACAACTTGAATTGCAATAGCCATGGATAGGGCTTTGGAGGTCATGACATTCTGTCAGCCGGTGATTGTCAAGGAAATAACTGTTGGTCTTCCGGTAATTGACCGTTAATTAACACAAACACATTTAGCATCTCCTGGCTTCCACACATGGCCTACAAGCTGCTGATGGAGACCTTTCGAACATTTCCATTTTAAAAAGTCTAATAAATCCATGTAATACAGCCCACACCTTCACAATAAAGTCATTATTATTTTAGACAGGTATGAAGAAGACTGATATGAAGAAAATGTAGTCTATTTCAGAAGAACAGAATAACATACTCTGAGTTGTCTTTATCAGGTCCTGATCTGGCTGTGGGCTACACTAGTTCATTTAGCAGACAATATTTGTATATAGCCACGCAATTGTTATTTTACTGCTGCTCTTTAATTATTTGTTACTTTTATTTATTTATTTATTTTTTAGGTATTTTTTCTTAAAACTGCATTGTTGGTTAAGGTCACTGTAATGTTGTATTTGGCGCATGTGACAAATACAATTTGATTTGATTTGACTTCTGACTTCCACTCTCCGGCTGTATTTATGATGTTAATGGAAAGCCATAAGCTCACCATAAATAAACATGCCAGCATATAATAACGTCAGGTAGGAATATGCACCAGAGGCAGAGGTAAACAAAAACAAGGCTGAGCAGAGAAGCAGTAAGTAAACTGCACACACTACAATCCCCTTCAGTGGAATGGAACAACCATTTCCATGTAACATACCCTTGGGAGAGATGAGAACTGTATTAAAAAGCTTGTAAATTAGATTTATGAATAAACATTTAATGCATTACAATGATGCAGTTAAATCCACAGGGGAATATGAAAATAGCCCTAGCATATAGCAGTGCATATTTGTTCACTTCATGATGCTGGCTGTTGCCAGATTAATTTTGCTTCATCGAGTGTGCTGTGTTGAATACGAATTTGATCTATCTGAGAGTGAAATCATTCATTAAAAAATGATCACAAAACGTGTACAAATATGTGTGTTGTGCATGCGATTCTCAAATGATCATTTGGCCCTGAGACACGGAAAGAGACCCAACAGTTACCAGGACAATCAGTCCACTTCACATTGATATTGTAGATCTCACTAACATTATACACACAGTATCACTAACATATACAGACATACTATAAACAACAAAACATTTAGTTTATTTTAGTTTACCTGACAACAATGCTTTTATGAAACCTGAAGGTTCCTTCAGACTGACCCCTGTCTGACAGAGTATGCTGTCCCCTAGTTGACCGATGGGCCAACACCTGCCAGGTGTTAGGAAAGATAAGGCAAAAATAAAAATGAGTCTGCCTATTTTGGGGAAAGCGTGCTATTATGCTATAATGTCAACATCTTGAGAGGATCAGGGTTGGAGTCAATTCAATTTCAACTCAAAGAATTTCGTCATGAATTGAACAGTCCACACAGAAAAATGATGGGTGATTTTGAATTAATAAATTGAATTCATTGAATTCCAATTAATATTTTTGAACTGACTGAAGATAAATATAATTGGCCACTGCCTGGCTGTTTCCAGTCCAGTCAACTCCCTCCTTCCTCCCAGACTCTGGCATGATCTATACCTGTCTCACCAAGCCAACAATGTCAATGTTCCCCGCAGTGACTCTTTACCATTACCCCCTGTATATAGCCTCACTATTGTTATTTTACTGCTCTTTAATTACTTGTTACTTACATCTATTTTTATTTTTTATTATCTATTTTTTACTTAAGACTTATTTTTCTTAAAACTGCATTGTTGATTAAGGGCTTGTAAGCATTCCACTGTAAGTTCTACAGTTGTATTTGGTTCATGTGACAAATAAAATGTGATTTCATTTTTGATTTAAAGTGTCTACAGTGAGAGCTCAGCTGATCTTACATTCATTCCCTCTGAACGTCTGCACATCTATCTGTCTCTGGCCCAACACCGCACGCAACCCAAAGTAAGCAATCTGAATCAATCAATCAATCAAATGTATTTATGAAGCCCTTTTTTTAATCTCAGCCAATGTCACAAAGTGCTATAGAGAAACCCAGCCTAAAACCCCAAACATCAAGCAATGCAGATGTAGAAGCACAGTGGCTAAGAAAAACTCCCTAGAATACATGAACCCTGTCTCATCTCTCACAGACTCATGGCTCAGGACCAGACATTGTAAACCGATGGAGCCTGCTGGTGCTTTTACCATGTACAGTGGCATGTGAAGTACAGGTAACTGCCAAAATAAAGGAAACACTTGATTAAATGAGGGCAAAGATTATGGATATACTGACAGCTCATTATAGTAATATTCAATGAATATTCAATGCGGATTGTTTACGGCAACCGCCTGTATTGAATGGAGAGAGATGCTATGCTACTAGCTTCAAACCATGAATATGCATAGCCACCTCAAGACAACTCCATAATAAAGCGTTTTTTCTCAAGGTTTCCGGGATGTCACGTGTCATACTTATATCAGTACACTCGTAACAACTTAAGCGGGACTTCTATTCGATCAAATAAACCTCACAAAGCAAATACCAAATTTGACACGCTCTCATTGACCTCCATACAAAAACTCCTTGCTTGGTGGGCGAAACAACAAAAAATTGCCACCTGCTGGACAGAGACAGATTTTCTGCCACGTTGGGCCTCTCTCTTCCTCTTCCTCTTCCTCTCTGATGAGGGATACAAAATATATTGAAAGCAGGTGCATCCACACAGGTGTGGTTCCTGAGTTAATTAAGCAATCAACATCCCATGATGCTTAGGGTCATGTATAAAAATGACTAGTTGCCATTATTTTGGCTTCCACAGCTAGAAGAGTTAGTATAATTACTTTTAAATGAGTTTAGGTGCTAAATGAATCTCCGACAGAGCTAAATTAAATTCCACAGCTATCATTAGAAAGGTCCCAATTAGAGAGGGCTGTGTTGGGAAATTGGTTCCAAGTTTCTTAGCCAGATAAAGGGCATAATTTTTATTTCCTAGTAGGCTTGCTCATTCTGATCAGCGAGGCTGTAGGGCCGCAAAACGCACCATTAATTCCATTTTGAAGTTAGGTTGCCACTGAAGATAACTTAGCTTTGATGATGAGGGTGAAACGTCTTCCTAGTGCTTATAAAACATGTAACTGTGCATTTCACTTATGTTTCATCTAGCTGCCGATACACTGAATTATTCACCAATAATATACAGTACACCATGCCGTTCATGAAGACATGAAAGAAATAAAGCCATTGACAGATTGCATTTGAGCAATCCACACCTCCAGTCTTCTATTTCCACTCACTCATTACTTTTGATGAATCTTCATTCATTCCCTAGTTTTCTCCTGGTGAAATAATAATCCAACACCCAACAATATCGTAAATGATTGTACATTATATAAGTGTATGACTTGATAAATGTGCGGGGACAGCAGTCAATCAAATTCATTCAACGTTCCAAAATGGTGGTAGTAGATGGCTTGTTCTGTGACATGCTGGTAAAGTTCTCAGAAAGACTGACAGTGAAGAGTGGGAGACTGATCGAGTCTTAGAGAAAGGGAGCCATATTGGCTTTCATCATAACTAACCATGAGGTTATTGGTTTTCTTTCCCCACCCCTGGCTAATGTCTGTCATGTTCACTCAGCTCAGTGGCACAGTGCCATTAGGATCAATGGTAAAAAAAAGTCAAGTAACCTAATTTGCATTTTACATTTTTTCATGAGCGACATAGAACACAGTTGGGGAGCCTGACAGATGCAGCAAGTCACTCGTCTCTGGTGGAAGAAGCCACTCTTTAAAGACTTTTGTAAATTTTCCCGCAATATCACATGTATAAAGACAGTACATTTTATTAAAGGGTCATTATTTTTATTGTTTTACTAAATCTATTTTTTTGGTTAAATAAATCGGGTGATAAATGTTACCCATTTCAAGTAGCTCGACGCTTGTCGCACATTGATACTTCACAGGAGAGCCATTTGAACGTTTAACAAAATATATATACAAATAATTTTTTTGGCCCAGTTGGTTTAGCCACGGAAAAAAAGGAACCTTCCCGCTAGCCATGATTGGCTGAGATAATGGATGGGCTGGAAAGGCTGAAAGATGAGTTCGGATTGGCCTGCCATGTATCACGCTTCTGTATATGTATGTGTACAGTAGATAATTCTTGCTATCGCAGATTTTTTTAAAGATATAACGTTAACCATGGAGATATGCAAAAGTGTTGCTACTGCTCTCAACAACATTGCTGCCAAGAATTTGGCAGGCACTATCAACAAAGATCAGTGGGAAAAAGTTGTGATGGACTACTTTCTGCACACGGTCAGTGTGAACCGGAGTGACTTGACACAACAAAGGGCCAAACCAGCTGTAGCTAGCTACAAACCAAACGGAAAAGACACTCTGCCGTGAAGCGTTCATACATGTATACGGGAAGAGTCTAGCTACATTTTCAGATATTATACATTTCAAATTTTGTTACAAAGTTGTTTTCATTGCAAGTTACCATTAGCTAGCTTCTTGTGACTAGCAATCCCGGATCCGGGAGCGTAATCATAGCCTCAAACGAATTAGCATAACGCAGCGGACATAATTACCCCTAGACAATTTTCCTATTCATGAAAATCACAAATGAAATATATTGAGACACAGCTTAGCCTTTTGTTAATCACACTGCCATCTCAGATTTTCAAAATATGCTTTACAGCCAACGCTAGACAAGCATTTGTGTAAGTTTATCATGGCATAATGCTATGCTAGGCTCTGCTGGCAGCAGGCAACATTTTCACGAAAATAAGAAAAGCAATCAAATGAAATCATTTACCTTTGAAGAACTTCGGATGTTTTCACTCAGGAGCCTCCCAGTTGGATAGCAAATGTTCCTTTTTTCCAAAAATATTATTTTTGTAGGCGAAATAGCTCCCATTTGTTCATCATGCTTGGCTGAGAAATCGACCGGAAAATGCTATCACTACAACGCCAAACTTTTTTCCAAATTACCTCCATAATATCAACAGAAACATGGCAAACGTTGTTTAGAATCAATCCTCAAGGTGTTTTTAACATATCTATTCGATAATATATCCGTTGAGGCAATTGGTTTCTCATAAGAAGCGATTGGAAAAATGGCTACCTCAGTATTTTACGCAAGATTTTCTGCGGGAGACATCATGTGACCACTTGCTAAATGTGGTCCCTTACGGCTATTCTTCAACAGAAATGCATAAAAAGACGTCACAATGTTGTAGACACCTTGGGGAACACGTAGAAAACGTAAGCTCATTCGTAGCTCATTCACAGCCATATAAGGAGTCATTGGCATGAGGCGGTTTCAAAAAATGCGGCACTTCCTGATTGGATTTTTATCTGGGTTTGACCTGTAACATCAGTTCTGTTGCACTCACAGACAATATCTTTGCAGTTTTGGAAACGTCAGAGTGTTTTCTATCCAAAGCTGTCAATTATATGCATAGTCAAGCATCTTTTCGTGACAAAATACCTTGTTTAAAATGGAAAGTTTTTTATCCAAAAATGTAAATACTGCCCCCTAGTCGTAAAAGGCAGGCTAGTGAATGTTAGCTGGCTGGTGCGCTAGGTGATGTGATCTGTGTAGTAATATTATTTGTATCTTAGAAAGCCAATTGCATTGCTAGTTATAGCCTAATGTTAGCTAGCTAGCTAACATTGAACCTAGTTGGTTGGCTTTACCTGCAGATTCATGCTCCTGCATTTCATGCATGGTGGATAGCTATGACAATCCGCATGTCTGTAGCTATGGGTTGGGATTATGGTTAGCCTGATAGCTAGCTACATGCCTAAACAAAAGACTCCACTTCGCAAGAGAATGATTACATGACCCATCAAGTTAGCCTGTTGTGTCTGGGGGTGATTATGGCCATCTATTGTATTTCATGAACATGTGTACATGTTTAAACAATAGTGACCCATCCACTTAGATAGATGTGGCTGCAGGTTGGTTATAGCATTTCTTTCACACAATAATTTTTTCTGGACACTTTCAAAGTCAGATTAGAATATACTGTTGGCCAAGGATGGTGTAGACAAGAAGAGCTCTCCAGTAGGTGTACCAAAATATCCAAGGGCCATTTTCTAAAAAGTGGGGTTACAAGTTTATCAACTTTCAAAGCAGAATTACTTTCCCATTGTTCCTCAACGGCAGTGTATGATCTAGCATTTTGTAGCTCTGAGTTGCTACTTTTATCCAATGTAAAAAATTAAAATAAAACGATTTCAAATGTTGCTACATAAGATCGAATCGAGGCGGTGGGTCACAAATGAGGTGAAAAGGAGACTGGAGTGAAAGATACACTAGGTGTTACTGAGACTTGTTTTGGAAAACACAGAGGTAAGAAAGTGTGTGTGTGTGTGTGTGTTTGGCCTCTTTTAGACCCCTCCTTGGTTAGGGGCCTCACAATAACAATTCTCGGCCTCTGCGATGTTCACACAGTAAGTGGTACTCTCTCTCTCTTTCAATCCCTTTACCTCTCTCTCTCGCTTTCTCTCTCTACCTTTACCTCTCTCTCGTCCTCTCTCTCTCTCTCTGGCATCCAGCACCATCCAGTCCAATCTTTAAATGTCTTATAATGACGGTCCTAACACAGGAGAGAGGGCTAAATGTCTCTCTGAAGCAGCTTATATATAGCCAGTGATTAAGGCAGACGGGAACATGACCTACATGCATAACAACACTTCTGCTGCTCTGCCACAGAATACTTTGGTTCAGGACTTTACAACTGGGAGAATCAGACTAATTATAACACCGGAGTCATACTACAGTTCACATCACACCTCGTTATTAATATAGAACCATTTTTGGGTTAATATTTTGGGGAGTCAATGACACAACCCAGTGAAGCTCTTGTGCCTGGCCTGCCTGCGCCTTGTAGTTGCTCAGGTAAAACGACTGCTCCCTACTACACTAGTGGGTCGATCCGCATATTGCATTTTTAAACAGATATCACACTGTTGATGGGCCTAAAATAGCCACCTTCCCCCCTAGGAACCACTTGGGGATGGAAGAGTGGGGAGATAGAAAGGGCTTCCTCCATCCCCATCAATCTTTTGGGTCCAGTCCCACTGCTGCTGGCTGCCAAATGCTCTGTATCTATCTATCCAGCAGGTGAAGTAGCTTCGAGCGACTCCTGCTGTGATTCAAGGGAGATCCTTTTATCAGCCACCTGAGTTTGATTGAAATAGCCCTGTTCCTCTGTAGCCAAGGTGTGACGATCAGTCACCTGAGTTTGGATGAATAGCCCTGTTCCTCTGTAGCCAAGGTGTGATGATCAGTCACCTGAGTTTGGATGAATAGCCCTGTTCCTCTGTAGCCAAGGTGTGATGATCAGTCACCTGGGTTTGGATGAATAGCCCTGTTCCTCTGTAGCCAAGGTGTGATTATCAGTCACCTGAGTTTGGATGAATAGCCCTGTTCCTCTGTAGCCAAGGTGTGATGATCAGTCACCTGAGTTTGGATGAATAGCCCTCTTCCTCTGTAGCCAAGGTGTGATGATCAGTCACCTGAGTTTGGATGAATAGCCCTGTTCCTCTGTAGCCAAGGTGTGATGATCAGTCACCTGAGTTTGGATAAATAGCCCTGTTCCTCTGTAGCCAAGGTGTGATGATCAGTCACCTGAATTTGGATGAATAGCCCTGTTCCTCTGTAGCCAAGGTGTGATGATCAGTCACCTGAGTTTGGATGAATAGCCCTGTTCCTCTGTAGCCAAGGTGTGATGATCAGTCACCTGAGTTTGGATAAATAGCCCTGTTCCTCTGTAGCCAAGGTATGATGATCAGTCACCTGAGTTTGGATGAATAGCCCTGTTCCTCTGTAGCCAAGGTGTGATGATCAGTCACCTGAGTTTGGATAAATAGCCCTGTTCCTCTGTAGCCAAGGTGTGATGATCAGTCACCTGAGTTTGGATGAATAGCCCTGTTCCTCTGTAGCCAAGGTGTGATGATCAGTCACCTGAGTTTGGATAAATAGCCCTGTTCCTCTATAGCCAAGGTGTGATTATCAGTCACCTGAGTTTGAATGAATAGCCCTGTTCCTCTGTAGCCAAGGTGTGATTATCAGTCACCTGAATTTGGATGAATAGCCCTGTTCCTCTGTAGCCAAGGTGTGATGATCAGTCACCTGAGTTTGGATAAATAGCCCTGTTCCTCTGTAGCCAAGGTATGATGATCAGTCACCTGAGTTTGGATGAATAGCCCTGTTCCTCTGTAGCCAAGGTGTGATGATCAGTCACCTGAGTTTGGATAAATAGCCCTGTTCCTCTGTAGCCAAGGTGTGATGATCAGTCACCTGAGTTTGGATGAATAGCCCTGTTCCTCTGTAGCCAAGGTGTGATGATCAGTCACCTGAGTTTGGATAAATAGCCCTGTTCCTCTATAGCCAAGGTGTGATTATCAGTCACCTGAGTTTGGATGAATAGCCCTGTTCCTCTGTAGCCAAGGTGTGATTATCAGTCACCTGAATTTGGATGAATAGCCCTGTTCCTCTGTAGCCAAGGTGTGATGATCAGTCACCTGAGTTTGGATGAATAGCCCTGTTCCTCTGTAGCCAAGGTGTGATGATCAGTCACCTGAGTTTGGATGAATAGCCCTGTTCCTCTGTAGCCAAGGTGTGATTATCAGTCACCTGAGTTTGGATGAATAGCCCTGTTCCTCTGTAGCCAAGGTGTGATTATCAGTCACCTGAGTTTGGATAAATAGCCCTGTTCCTCTGTAGCCAAGGTGTGATGATCAGTCACCTGAGTTTAATTGAATAGCCCTGTTCCTCTGTAGCCAAGGTGTGATTCCCCCATCTCCAGCCCCCTGTACACCCAATTACCCAGGCTGCACTGTCTGCTCTCTGACAGGAATGGAGGAGGGGGGCAGTCGGCCAAAGAGAGGAGACAGGTTCAAAAGTGGTTGTAAAAAAAAGGGTTGCATAGATGTAGGTGGCTGACCACAGAACTGACAGGTTTATTGCTGAATGTGGAGGGCCTGGGATGGAGGGGGGAGGTGCTGCCCTTGGAGGGGGTTAAGAGTGAGGAAGGTTAAAGATGTATTCTAACTTCTTCACAGTCTAGGAAACTGAACAGAGTAACATGGAGGGCCAGACTGAGAGAAGAGATTGAAGAGTCTTGTAACAAATGAATCACTTTGGATTATAAGCAGTCTGGTTTGTAAATATGGTATTCACACAGTGAAGTAAATACCCCACTACATCTTCCAATAATGGTGTCAGAGAGGTTATTTGTGACTTATATACTGTATGTTTCTTAAGAGATGTCACAGCTACTATATTCTATGACAAAACACAATGCATTATTAACCAGTCTGGGACCTTTCCTACTCAGTGATGTATGGTTCCGATCACACCCTGTAGAACAGAGTCTCTCTCTCTCTCTCTCTCTCTCTCTCTCTCTCTCTCTCTCTCTCTCTCTCTCTCTCTCTCTCTCTCTCTCTCTCTCTCTCTCTCTCTCTCTCTCTCTCTCTCTCTCTCTCTCTCTCTCTCTCTCTCTCTCTCTCTCTCTCTCTCTCACATGCGTACACACATGTACACACCCAAATTGCTTCTTTAATAGACAATCTGGGTCCATTGACGTGGAAAGCCATTCATTAATAGCGTCACACAGGTAAAGGTATTTCTGGAATTGATAATGGAGTTGGGAGTTGGGATGCGGAGGAATATTTACCACACATATACTGCATAATCACAGCTGATGGTATGCCGATGAGGGTTAGTAATCCCAATCTGGCCCTCAAACCATCACGGTCACCTGATAATCCCCAGTTTACAATTGGCTCATTCATCCCCCTCCTCTCCCCTTTAACAATTCCCCAGGTCATTGCTGCAAATGAGAACGTGTTCTCAGTCAACTTACCTGGTAAAATAACGGATAAAAAAATAAAAAGATGGCTGACTGACTACTGAGTTTCTGTGATGATCCCATTCTGTAATAATGAGAACCTTTATCCACACTTACAGTAAATTATAGAAGATTGGGGTTATTCATATTATTATATTATAGAACAAATTGATTTATTAGACAGACACGTTGAAAATGCCAACCCAAATACCCATGTATTCCAGTTATTTCGCTTTTCAAGATTTTGACAAAAAGTTTAACCTTAACCCACATCCAAAAAGAGTTCACAGCAACGCAGAGTTTTATACAGAGCCATGATCGCATGGAACACCCATCTCCAACTACTCAAATAAACAGCAAAATTACCTTTAAAAAAACTCATGGAATGGCGAACACACACACACACACAGACACACTCTAACACACATAATTTTTGTTGTTGTATTGTTTGTATATCGATGTATTGTAAATGTGTGTGACTGTCCTTGTCTATCAGTGTATCAGTGTTTTATCACTTGTCATGTTTTGTTTTGTCCCCAGGAAGTGTAGCGGCTGCTTCTGCAAAATAAATGGCACTATTTTCTGGAGAGACTTCCTAACTGCTTGGCGAAATAAGCGTCAATGTCACTTTACTAGCTGACCAGTGAAGAATCAGAACAGCACCGGTCTACCAGTAAGACATTAGAGGTCATTGTCAATGACTAACACAATGTGGAGATGGAGAGAGCCCAATGACTAACACAATGTGGAGATGGAGAGAGCCCAGTGACTAACACAATGTGGAGATGGAGAGAGCCCAATGACTAACACAATATGGAGATGGAGAGAGCCCAATGACTAACACAATGTGGAGATGGACAGAGCCCAATGACTAGCACAATGTGGAGATGGAGAGCGCCCAATGACTAACACAATGTGGAGATGTAGAGAGCCCAATGACTAACACAATGTGGAGATGGAGAGAGCCCAATGACTAACACAATGTGGAGATGGAGAGAGCCCAATGACTAACACAATGTGGAGATGGAGAGAGCCCAATGACTAACACAATGTGGAGATGGAGAGAGCCCAATGAGAAGTCGGCAGAAAGAGACAAAGTATAAAAAGAGGAAAATAGAGTTTTAAAAAGTATGAAATCTTCATAAGTACCTATAGACGGTTCTTGAAAATGTGCAGTTATTTTCATTATAACAAATACAAATTTCACCGGCATTCAGGATCCTAAATATTATTACAATATTGTTTTCTGGGACTATGTGTCCCAGAGTAAACCATGATTACTGGCAGATTAAGGAAATTATAGAAATGACAATAGACACAATACACCCACTAGATGAAGACAACATGGGAACACACATCTCCCACTACTGTCACATAACATTCAGGTAAACACACACACACACACACACACACACACACACACACACACACACACACACACACACACACACACACACACACACACACACACTGTCATGAGTGTGTATACTGTTAGGCCTGGTACAGTAGGTGAATGTAGTGGTGGTACCCATCCATCACTCACACTGGCAGCAGCCTCATACCACATTCACCCACTAGTCTATTGAAGACGTTTCATGCTTCAACTTTTATCCATATTCCATAACAGCAGAACACATACAGTATCCAGGACACCCATTACAAAAATACATCAAAACAATAGCCTGAGGTATTACATTTTTTGTACAACACAGGCAAGCATTTTAGCATCAGGTCAAGTCTAGTAATCAACCGTTTAAGGTGCGTTAATTATTGTTGTATAACTAATTATAGCACTTTTGGAAGATAGTTGTTGTTTGGATTGAACTTTGGAGGATTTACTTTTTAGGATGCCAAGTAAGGTTTATGGAGAGCTCCTGATTTGAAGATATTATTTGGGCACCATCTTGAATTATCTTGGGGGCATTATTCCAACGGAGAAGACACACATTTTATGGACCACACGAGTGGAAGGAGAGAGAACTAAAACTGTGGAGAGAAAGAGAGGGAGAGATAAGCGAGAGATAGGGATGAGAAAAGGTAAGAAAGAGAGATAGACAGAAGGAGGACATACCCCAACGTGGTCATTGTGACAATGGTGTACCAGAAGGAGGCTGGGATGCTGGTGAACTTGGTCGACGACGACCCCTTCTCTGCGTAAAACATGACGGTGGCGAAGATGATGATGGCCATAGTGAGGGAGAAGAGGAGGAAGCCCAGCTCCGAGGCGCAGCTCTTCAGCGTGTACCCCAGGATCCTGAGGCCCTGCGAGTGGCGGGAGAACTTGAAGATGCGGAAAACACGGAACACACGGAGTGTGACGAAGGCTCCGCTCACATCCTCGTTGTCTGTCATCACCAGGCCGATGTAGTAGGGAAAGATGGCCACCACGTCGATGATGCTCATCACACTGCGCATGAATTGGTAACGGCTGGGCGCGGCAAACAGTCTCATGAGGTACTCTATGGTGAAGATGAGGACGCAGGCCGTGTCCATGCAGAAGAAGGCTACGGTGTAGCGCTCGCCACATGGCATGTCCTTCTGGGAAGGCGTGGCACCGCACGGAACCGTCTCTATCACGTTGGTGAGGACTGAGATGGCGATGAAGAAGCCGGTGACGTAGTAGAAAACCAGGGCCATGGTGGAGGTGTGAGGGTTCTCAAAAGCCCTCCACATGGTCTCTCTGTATGTCATGTTGGGCAGCTTGCAGTCCTTGTTGTCATCCTGGTCGTCCTGGAGACGTTCAGCATTCTCCCGCTTCCGATCCTTGTACTCTTCATAGCAGCAGTCACCGATGATTTCCGGGATGATGCCGAAGAAGGTTAGCTCTTCGTCGTAGGCCGAGATGCACTCATAGCGTGGATAGTGCAACTTGCCCGTCCGATAGAAGTTGAGAATGCTACGGAAGGAGTCTGGGTCCCGGTCGAAAAAATACTCTTTGGTCTCCTCATCGTAAAAAAACTGTTTCTCTGAGCTTCCCAGCAGGGTGTCTGGGTAGCGGTCCAGTGTGGTCCTCCAGGTCTGGAAGCGACGTCCACTCACATTCAGGATGATCAGCTCATCATGTCTCTTTGTGTGTTCTCTAGGAGCGATAGGCATGGGGCAGTTGGCCACAGGCATCCAGCCAATAGCTGCTGCCCGGGCGAAGGGAAGCCATGCAGCCACTCCTGCCGCCATGGCAACTCACTCTGGTTTCCCGCTTGCCTTAAAATGACCTGTCATCTTGAGCAGAGAAACAGACAACACAAAATCAGTAACACATGAATAAAGCATTTCCACTACAAGTTGGTTGCATGGTAGGTGGTTTGCACTATAAGCTACTATAGCAACTCATAGTATTAAAGTGTTTCCATCATAAACCAAAGAGCCTAATGCGTTCAAATATTTGATGATAGGTTACATCGCTGATGCTAGTCTGAGTTCTCATGACTATTGGAGTCACAACCCTGGCTCTGTTATTCATCCCAACAGTAGCCCCACCACTTGGTGTGGTGTTATAACAGGAAATGTATCCACTCTGGAATTCATAGATGGAGATGGATGCAATGACTATAATGACAATCCCTCTGCCAGAACACCAACACCACTAGAGCTCTAAGCAGGCGGTCAAATTCCCTGTCATTTCCAGAGCTCACTGAACAGAAGGTTTAAGAAAGAGAGGATAATGTGAAGCCTCTTTAGGAAGCTCTGTTAAACATCTATGAAAAATAGAAGTGGTCTCTCCAGAATAGAGAGACACCTGTTGAGTCAGAAGTGCCATATCGCTAGGTCTGTTTCAGATTTAAGGATAATGTTAATGTGAAGAAAAATGATGTACAATTATAGAAAATCAAGTTTACCTCTGCCTATTAATAGCTCTTCTTTTTTTTAAAGGAAAAATCTCGAAAGGAGTGTATGCTCTAACGTTAGTCGAATACAATTCAGTATTTTGATGCATAAGTAAAATAATATTGCTGCTTTAACATTCTGATTACGATGATCAACTCCACATGTTAGGCTACCTGTAAAAGTAAGAGAATAAAAACAGACCAGCACATTAGAAACAAATATAGACAACTCATCAGGTGCATCTTCTAAGCTTTCTTTATCACTTACCTCCAAACAAGGAAAGATCCAAACAATTTCAATGCGCGATCCTCCAGCAAAATAACTCCTCTGGGGAAAAGCTACAGAAATTGAAAGACGCATTGACAAAGGACCTCTGTGCGAATGAGCGAAACAAGCATAGAGGAACACGAGATGGGGATATCGATGCGTTGAACGACCGTAAACGTGTTAATGAAATTCACTAAAACATTAAAGTCTGTTCTTTAAACCACACCTGCATATTGATGCACCTGCGGTTTGGACAGACAGCACAGATTCATTTCGCAGCCTTCAGGATGATATTCACACCTACCTCATGACTGTGATGATGACTAGAAAAGTGGGTGATGGACATGAGTCAGACTCCGTAATCTCTCTCTCTCTCTCTCTTACTCTATCGTGCGCAAAGGCTCGTCTCTCACACAATTTTACGGTGCTAAATCAGTCCACTCCACCGACTAAATGGACGGATGTGTCAACAACACTTTCTTTCTTATTTACTTTTTATAGTTAATTTGAGAAAATATAAACCTTTTTATTCTGCACACTTTTAATGAGGAAGTTGGTGTTACTGGAAAATGTCCTCAATTCAATTACGCGCAGCACAGTGAGAGAAGTTGCCTTCTAGACAAATTGTATGACATGACAGGATGCTATAACAAGAACACTTGATAGCAGCCAGCATCTCTATGATCAGGAAATACTTGTAGCGTCTGTGCTTTATAACATTTTCTTTATTACATGGTTATATCTCAATTGATTGTCATCTGATCTTTTAAGATCCCTTATCAAATCGCATATTCACTCAATAATGACAATATTGAATAGCCTCTATAATTGACACTTATTACCATGTAATTTCGAAGTAAATACAGTACCTTGTTAATTATTTTACATTGTGAATATGTAAATGATTTATCATATCACTATATGATAAAATTAAATAAAAGGTCATTAAGTTGGATTTGAGATAATTAAAAATGTCGACCTCGACTTTCCTTATTACTAGCATACCCATCGTTATTACCCAAGAGAGGCAGTAAGCATTGATTGGACTGAAGAAAGTATGTGTGCTATCATTGAGCCAACTCTATGCATCATCAAATTCCCTTGTTGCACTGTGCGGTGTAGACATAATATTCAGTAAGAGTGCTCAGCCTACACAACTCACAGAGTATTTACTTTGCCTCAAGTTCGTTGTTGATTAATAGTAGCCTTCACAAACTTGGACAAAACATTTGGATCAATTTTCTTTCCCGAGTACCAATTTTTATCCATACCCAAAAAGGCCCTCCAGAAAGACATTCTTTCACTAATTAGTAATTATCATTAGGATTGTGATGAATTCTAAAAAGGTACCAAATTGCTCTGGAGCCCTTGAAGTAGTGAAATAACCCTCAGATTTAAAACATACTATCAAGGCCGGCTCCAGGCATAAGTGATATAAGCGGTTGCTGAGGGCCCTAGAAAGGAATTCAGTTGGGGTCTCAACTTACTGTTGGTGCAAGTTTGAAATTTGATTGTGCATCAACAATTTTTCTCTTGTTATGTCAGTCACTAACAGTCACTCAATTAGCCATGTCAGCTAACAATATTTAGATTTGTAAGTCAGCTGGCAAGACTATCTAAACTTAGTAATCACATCCGAAATACCTGACCTGCAGGGGGCCCCCAAAGCTTTTGTTAGTCACTCTCAGTCAGATATCATTACGTAACATGGCACAAGTCATGTAAAAATGTATAGAATTGTAGGATATTTGCTTTAAAACTAAAACAATTTTTCTCCACCCTATGGCAAAGCGGGAAGAATAGCAGGAAATTAGTTGTAAAACAGGAAGGAAAAAAAATTCTGCCCCATGGCAAAATTAGTATAATTGCATGAAGTGTTAAAAAAAAAGATACATGTTCTCTCCACCCCATGGCAAAATGTGTAGAACTGCAGAAAACATGCATTAAAACTGCTACATTTTCTCTATACCCCATGGCAAAATGTGTAGAACTGCAGAAAACATGCATTAAAACTGCTACATTTTCTCTATACCCCATGGCAAAATGTGTAGAACTGCAGAAAACATGCATTAAAACTGCTACATTTTCTCTATACCCCATGGCAAAATGTGTAGAACTGCAGAAAACATGCATTAAAACTGCTACATTTTCTCTATACCCCATGGCAAAATGTGTAGAACTGCAGAAAACATGCATTAAAACTGCTACATTTTCTCTATACCCCATGGCAAAATGTGTAGAACTGCAGAAAACATGCATTAAAACTGCTACATTTTCTCTATACCCCATGGCAAAATGTGTAGAACTGCAGAAAACATGCATTAAAACTGCTACATTTTCTCTATACCCCATGGCAAAATGTGTAGAATTGCAGGAAATGAACCTTTTTTTAAAAATGTACTTCTGCCGTCAAAAGCGGGCCCCAAATCTCGCTTAATGCCCCCAAAATGCTAGAGCCGGCTCTGCATACTGTAATGAAAAGCCCTGCAAGGGTTCATAGAAGTGCTTTCAGAACCCTCTGTGCCTTGTGAGGTGATGGTGCTGATGCAAACATCTTATTTCAACGTCTGTTCAGCAGCTTAATGACTAATTGCGAATTTTCACTGAGGATTTACCCCAGCCTTTTTGCCCAAAATGAATTTTTGGGCAAACAGGCACACTCTGCTCCATCATTCATTGAATCAGATGGCTCATTAATTACAAAACCAACTGATATGGCCAAATACTTTAATGATTTTGTTCTTTGGCAAGATTAGAAAACTTAGCCATGACATGCCAGCAACAAACGCTGACACTACACATCCAAGTATATCTGGCTAAATTCTGAAAGACAAGCATTGTAATTTTGAATTCCGTAAAGTGAGCGTGAAAAAAATATTGTATGTCAACAATGACAAGCCACCCGGGTCTGACAACTTGGATGGACAATTACTGAGGATAATGGTGGACGATATTGCCACTCCTATTTGCCACATCTTCAATTTAAGCCTAGCAAAAGTCATTCTCCTAAGAATAGTAAAGCCCCCTTTACTGTCTCAAATAGCCAACCAATCAGCCTGTTACCAACCCTTAGTAAACTTTTGGAAAGAATTGTGTTTGACCAGATGCAGTGCTATTTTAAAGTAAACAAATCAACAACAGACTTTCAGCATGCTTATAGGGAAAGACATTCAACAAGAAATCGATCATAAAAAGTTTGTGGGGGCTGTTTTGTTAGACTTCAGTGGAGCTTTTGGCATTATCGTTCATAGTTTGCTGCTGGAAAAATGTATGCATTATGGCTTTACATCCCCTGCTATATTGTGGATAAATAGTTACCTGTCTAACAGAACACAGCGGATGTTCTTTAATGGAAGCCATTCCAACATAATCCAGGTATAATCAGGAATACCCCAGGGCAGCTGTATAGGCCCCTTACTTTTTCTTTACTAACGGCATGCCACGAAGGCATGCCACGACTGAAATGATTGCAACACTTAACAAAGAGCTGCAGTTAGTTTCAGAATGGGTGGCAAGGAATAAGTTAGTCCTAAATATTTCAAAAACTGAAAGCATTGTATTTCAAATCAAACTTGCGCCGAATACAACAAGTGTAGACCTTAACATGAAATGCTTACTTACAACCCGTTAACTCTTCTTGAAATGCACTGTTGGTTAAGAAAATATTTAGTAAATTAACTAAAGTAAAAAATAAAAAAGAATAAAAAGTGACACAATAAATAATGAGGCTATATACAGGGGGTACTGGTATCGAGTCAGTGTGCGAGGGTACAGGTTAGTTTAAGTATTTTGTACATGACTATGCATAGATAATAAACATGTAAATAGTCCAGTGGCCATTTGATTAATTGTTCAGCAGTCTTATGGCTTGGGGTAGAAGCTGTTGAGGAGCCTTTTGGTCATAGACTTTGGCGCTCCGGAACCGCTTGCCGTGCGGTAGCAGAGAAAACAGTCTATGAATTGGGAGACTGGAGTCTCTGACGATTTTATGGGTTTTCCTCTGATACCGCCTATTATATAGGTCCTGGATGGCAGGAAGCTTGGCCCCAGTGATGTACTGGGCCGTACGCATTACCCCCTGTAGTGCCTTATGGTCAGATGCCGAGCAGCTGCCATACCAGGCGGTGATGCAACCGGTCAGGATGCTCTCGATGGTGCTGCTGTAGAACTTTGAGGATCTGGGGACCATTGTAAAATCTTTTCAGTCTCCTGAGGGGGAAAAGGTTCTGTCGTGCCTTCTTCACGACTGTCTTGGTGTGTTTGGACCATGATAGTTCGTTGGTGATGTGGACACCAATGAACTTGAAACTCTCGACCTGCTCCACTACAGCCCCATCGATGTTAATGGGGGCCTGTTCGGCCTGGCTTTTAGTCCACGATTGTCTTGCTCACATTGAGGGAGAGGTTGTTGTCCTTGCACCACACGGCCAGGTCTCTAAACCTCCTTCCTATAGGCTGTCTTTGTCAGTGATCAGGCCTACCTTTGTTGTTTCATCTGCAAACTTAATGATGGTGTTGGAGTCGTGCCTGGCCGTGCAGTCATGAGTGAACAGGGAGTACAGGAGGGGACTGAGCATGCACCCCCGAGGGGCCCCTGTGTTGAGGATCAGTGTGGTGGATGTGTTGTTACCTGTTCTGTGATAATGGTGTTGATGTGAGAACACATCATTGGGCACAGGGACTATGGTGGTCTGCTTGAAACATGTTGGTATTACAGACTCAGACAGGGAGAGTTTGAAAATGTAAGTGAAGACACTTGCCAGCCAGTCAGCGCATGCTCGGAGTACACTTCCTGGTAATGTTGTGAATGTTGACCTGTTTAAAGGTCTTACTCACATCGGCTGCGGAGAGCGTGATCACACAGTCGTCCGGAACAGCTGATGCTCTCATGCATGTTTCAGTGTTACTTGACTCGAAGTGAGCATAGAAGTAATTTAGCTTAGTCAGGTTGGATCGTGTCACTGGGCAGCTCTCGGCTGTGCTTGCCTTTGTTGTCTGTAATAGCTTACAAGCCCTGCCACATCGACGAGTGCTGGAGCCGGTGTAGTACGATTCAATCTGTATTGACGCTTTGCCTGTTTGATGGTTCGTCGGAGGGCATAGCAGGATTTCTTATAAACTTCCGGGTTAGAGGCCCGCTCCTTGTAAACAGCAGCTCTACCCTTTATCTCAGTGCAGATGTTTCCTGTAATCCATGGCTTCTGGTTGGGGTATGTACGTACAGTCACTGTGGGGACTACATCATCGATGCACTTATTGATGAAGCCAGTGACTGATGTGATGTACTCCTCAATGCCATCGGAAGAATCCCAGAACATATTCCAGTCTGCGCAGGCAAAACAATTCTTCCTGCTTTAATTTTTGCTTGTAAGCAGGAATCACGAGGATAGAATCATGGTCAGATTTGTAAAATGGAGGTTGAGGGAGAGCTTTGTACGTGTCTCTGTGTGTGGAGTAAAGGTGATCTAGAATTTTATTCCTTCTGGTTGCACAATTAACAAGCTGGTAAAAATGAGGTAAAACGGATTTAAGTTTACCTGCATTTAAGTCCCCGGCCACTAGGAGTGCCACCTCTGGATGAGCATTTTCCTGTTTGCTTATGGCGAAATACAGCTCATTGAGTGCGGTCTTAGTGCCAGCATCGGTCTGTGGTGGTATGTAGACAGATACGACGAATACAGACGAAAACTCTCTAGGTAGATAGTGTGGTCTACAGCTTATCATGAGATACTCTACCTCAGGTGAGCAACACCTTGAAACTTCCTTAGATATCGTCTACCAGCTGTTGTTTACAAATATACATAGACCACCACCCCTTGTCTAACCGAAGCCTGCTGTTCTAGTAGGATATGCATGCTTTTAGTTCATCCAGTTTATTATCTAGCGATTGTACGTTGGCCAAAAGTACCGATGGCGAAGGCAGATTAGCCACTCATCGCTTGATCCTCACAAGGCATCCTGATCTCCTTCTGCAAAATCTCTGTCTCTTTCTCCTGCGAATGACGGGGATGAGGGCCTGTTAGGGTGTCGGAAGTAAATCCCTCTCGTCCGACACATTATAAAAAAATATATATTTGTCCAGTTCAAGGTGAGTAATCGCTGTTTTGTCCAGAAGCTATTTTCGGTCATAAGAGACGGTAGCAGCAACATTATGTACAAAATAAGTTACAAACAATGCAAAAAAACTCACAAAATAGCACGGTTGGTTTAGAGCCAATAAAACGGCAGCCATTCTCTCTGCCGCCATTATGAAGAGCAAACACTCGTATCCAGAGTGACTTACAGTTAGTGCAGTCATCTTAAGATAGTATCAAGCCACAAGGCGAGACCTAAATGCAGGCACAGGAAGCAGATGGTTGGAGTCTTACAACGTTTATTAATCAAAAGGGGTAGACAAGAGAATGGTCGTGGACAGACAAAAAGGTCAAAACCAGATCAGAGTCCAGGAGGTACAAAGTGGCAGACAGGCTCGTGGTCAAGGCAGGCAGAATGGTCAGGCAGGTGGGTACAAAGTCCAGAAACAGGCAAGGGTCAAACCCAGGAGGACCAGAAAAAGGAGAATAGCAAAAAGCAGGAGACCGTGAAAAACGCTGCTTGACTTGGAAACATACAAGATGAACTGGCACAGAGAGACAGGAAACACAGGGATAAATACACTGGGGAAAATAAGTGACACATGGAGGGGGTGGAGACAATAACAGGAACAGGTGAAATAGATCAGGTGTGACAGATACCTACAGTAGGTTGGACAACCATATATCACAGTCATAGAAAGTATAATTTTCCTCATTAAAGTCAGTAGAGTCCGAGTGGGGGGGTCAAGTGCAAGTGCTGGTTATTCTTCTTATTTTTGTATTCATTTCTTTTTTTGGGGGGGAGGCGGTTGAGGTGAGGAGGAGGATTATTTAACATACTGTTTGAAAGGTAGGGTTTCGGAAGATGGGCAGGGACTCTGCTGTCCTAGCTGGTTCCACATTGGGATGACAGGACAGGGAAGAGCTTGGACTGGGTTGGGAGGGCCAAGATACCTGAGATGGCAGAACAGAGTGCTCGGGTTGGGGTGTAGGCTTTGAGCATAGCCTAAATGTAGGGAGGGGCAGTTCCTCTTGCTGTCCCATAGGTAAGTACCATGGTCCTTGTAGTGGATGCAGCTTTGACCAGAAGCCAGTGGAGTGTGCGGAGGAGCAGGGTGACATGAGAGAACTTGGGGAGGTTGAAAACCAGGTAGGGTTTGATGGTACAAGCTGGGAGCCCAGCCAACAGTGAGTTGCAGTAGTCCAGACAGGAGAGGACAAGTGCCTGGATTAGGACCTGCACCGCTTCCTGTGTGAGGTAGGGTCGTACTCTACGGATGATGTAGAGCATGAACCTGCAGGAGAGGGTCACTGCTTTGATGTTTGCAGAGAACGACAGGGTGTTGTCCAGGGTCACGCCAAGGTTCTTTTCACTCTGGGAGGGTAACACTGTGGAGTTGTCAACCGTGATGGAGAGGTCTTTGATCAGCCAGGCCTTCCCCGGGAGGATAAGCAGTTCTGTCTTGTCTAGGTTGTGCTTGAGGTGGTGGGCCACATCCAAGTTGAGATATCTGCAAGGCACGCAGAGAGCGTGTCGCCACCTGGGTGTCAGAATGAGTGACTTGGTGTATGGAGAGAAGAGGAGAGGGCCTAGAACCGAGCCTTAAGGGACACCAGTAGTGAGAGTACGTAGTGCAGACTCAGATTTTGTTTAATTAAAGCATTAGATAAATTACATACATTTCAATACAACATTTTGTATTCTTCCCATGCCTTTACTTGAACTGAAGTCTGTCTTCTTCTCAAAACTCTGCCCCCTAGTTTCTTCAAGTATTCTATAAAAATGTCTCCTAGTTTCTTCAAGTATTCTATAAAAATGTCTCCTAGTTTCTTCAAGTATTCTATAAAAATGTCTCCTAGTTTCTTCAAGTATTCTATAAAAATGTCTCCTAGTTTCTTCAAGTATTCTATAAAAATGTCTCCTAGTTTCTTCAAGTATTCTATAAAAATGTCTCCTAGTTTCTTCAAGTATTCTATAAAAATGTCTCCTAGTTTCTTCAAGTATTCTATAAAAATGTCTCCTAGTTTCTTCAAGTATTCTATAAAAATGTCTCCTAGTTTCTTCAAGTATTCTATAAAAATGTCTCCTAGTTTCTTCAAGTATTCTATAAAAATGTCTCCTAGTTTCTTCAAGTATTCTATAAAAATTTCTCCTAGTTTCTTCAAGTATTCTATAAAAATGAGATCACTGTTATACCCACATATTTTTCACACATTTTTTGATTCTTGAGATTCCCTGTCTGACTACAGCAGATCAGATTACACTGCATGATTCAAAGGAGGAAGAGGGCCTTGGTCTAACTTGCTTCGCATTTGGAGTCAGTCAATAGTTACTGTGCCATGCCATTATATTCTCTAATACCAACTTTGGTGAGTGAGAGAATAGCAGGCAGTGTAAAAATGGATTTGTATTCATGGCAGGTTTATCACCCTGATCCCGTGCCAGTCATGTTATTGGCTCAATAGCCCCTACTGTGTGTTAATGAATTGGAAATTAAGTTTGTTGAGTGGAAAAATATGGATGTCTAGCCCTTAGATAAAAATATATAAATAGTTATTTTCAGAAAAACAGTCAGACACCATACTACATTGTCTTTAGGCTAGCTAGAAATATTGAACCATGTGTGGTCACGTGTGGCTCAATTGGTAGAGTATGGCACTTGGTACGGCAGGGATGTGGGTTTGGTGGTGGGTTCGACGGCAGGGTTGTGGTTTTGGTTGTGGGTTCGATTTCCGTGGGGAAAAACTCACGACTGTAAGCTGCTCTGGATAAAAATGACAGATGGCTGGAGACCTCACTTTAACATGACATTTTTGTCACATTTTTCCTCTTAATTTTCTTAAAGACCCTGTCAATTATAAGACAAGATGAAATGCAAGCTTACCTACTGTATCAAATCCTCGTGTAATCATGAACAATTATTTCCTTGTTAACCCAGCCAATGAGTTGGCGCTGTAAAGCAAATCCCAGAGTAGAAAAGCACCCGATAGCCTGGCCCCAGACCTGTTTGTGCTTTAGCCAACTCTCATAACTCCTCACATCCATCCATTTAGACTTCAATTAATCATTTATACCCATTGATTATTTAATACCTTATAAATGCCTCATGAGCTTAGTTTAACTGTCGAACTCAAAATATACTCTTGTTTAACTACAATGTTTGTAAACAAAGTAAACGTAAACAAACCCTGTATAGCTAAAAAACATGGTGCAGTCATGTTTTATAGCTCATGCAGTCATCCTATTTCCCAAGTTAAAAATAGCCTTTGAATGACCAAAACATGACCCATAATATTTTGACGCTATTAAAATTCTCAGAATTTAAGACATTTGACCTTCTCTCATCTCTAACGATCAGAAAGCCTGAACGAACAGGCTGAATGGGCGGGGAGCTTATATTCATGAGCTTGCCTTGACTGACATCGCTTTGAAAAACACTGGTCGTTGCCAGGTAACAAGGTAAACAATGGACCACATGTCATTCTGAGCCTAAATAGTATGCCACAAACCATTTCCCCCGCTAAATGTTCTCATGGTCAACAGAGCTGATCATGGACTGTTCGATATCAGACAAACAGCAGCATACACAACTGCATTTCTATTGTTTTGTAACTAATTACAGAATACAGTTAACTGGTTGTAACGGTTCTCTTGTGGTGAAGTAGAGGCGGACCAAAATGCAGCGTGGTGGTTATTCATGTTTTTAATAAAGACGACTATACATGAACAGACAGAGGGGACAGAGGGGCGGCAGCTCGGGACAGAGGGGCGGCAGCTCGGGACAGAGGGGTAGCTCAGGCGGCGCTGGGCAGACGGGTAGCTCAGGCGGCGCTGGGCAGACGGGTAGCTCAGGCGGCGCTGGGCAGACGGGTAGCTCAGGCGGCGCTGGGCAGACGGGTAGCTCAGGCGGCGCTGGGCAGACGGGTAGCTCAGGCGGCGCTGGGCAGACGGGTAGCTCAGATGGCGCTGGGCAGACGGGTAGCTCAGGATGGCGCTGGGCAGACGGGTAGCTCAGATGGCGCTGGGCAGACGGGAAGCTCCGGCAACGCTGGAGAGGAAGGCTCTGTCCGCGCTGGACTGAGAAAAAGATAAACACGAACACTACAAAACAATAAACGTGGAAAACCAAAAACAGCCCTGTCTGGTGCAAAACACAGAGACAGGAACAATCACCCACACAGTGAAACCCAGGCTACCTAAGTATGATTCTCAATCAGAGACAACTAATGACACCTGCCTCTGATTGAGAACCATACTAGGCCGAAACATAGAAATACCCCAAAACATAGAAAAACAAACATAGACCGCCCACCCAACTCACGCCCTGACCATACTAAATAAATACAAAACAAAGGAAATAAAGGTCAGAACGTGACACTGGTACACTTCTTGACAATAATTAGTTAAGCTTGAGTCATCTTAGAAGCTTAGACATAAGGGATTGTATTTGAAAACAGCATACAATAAATGTACTGGAAATGTATTGGTGCCTCTGAATTAGCATTATAAATGGCAATATGTTCAGAATGATATGTATTGATCAGAAATGTATTTGATTATTTACCATAGGCCACCATAGCTGAAATATTGATCAACATGATCACTCATGAGAAATAATGGTGAGTCATCATTTGACATAAAAGTTCTCAGAGCCATGAGCCTGCCACCAGCTCATAATGACACTCACCAGGACTCCATCACCTCCTTGATTACCTGCCCTTTATATGTCACTCCCATCAGTTTCTTTCCCAGTCGTCATTGTTGCTGTTTCATGTCGGTGCGCTGTTCATTTATTTATTAATGTATTCACTCCCTAAACTTGCTTCCTGACTCTCAGCGTACATCGTTAAAAAGCCTAATATAGGCACCCGGCACACTACAATGTGCAGGATCCATTGATTCATACAATTTGTAACACTCATCTCCCGTCCGAATGTTTGAAAACAAAACTATACAAAGTGTAATGTCATATCACGTAAAAGTGAATTACTTTGGCTTTAGGGAATGGAACCAACTACAGTATAGAGATGGATGAGAGGGGGACCCATGTACCCCACTTCAATCAAGCAGGCTTCAGTCACCCACAAGATTGAGCAGGAGACAAATCCAGCTATGGCCTCCTTGTCAGGTCTCTCACACTGGACAGACAGGGGTCCTGGGATGGTTAGCTCCCACAGCTTCCCTGCATACGGTCCTTTGCTGGCTCAAGGCTGACCTCGTTGAAGACGAGATCCAGGAGCCATCCCTTGTCAATATTTTTGAAAAAATAAATGTTTGGTAAATGGGTAGAGAATTAAATTTCCTTTTATTTACTGTTCTGAGTTATGATGCTATCAATTCCTTGATGTCGTGGTCTACTCATTCTACCATGTGTTTTATGGTGTTTTTGAAGTATTCAATTTGAAATATGCAATATTTGGTTGTGAACTTTATTGTGAAACTTTTCAATGTTTGTAATTGGAATTTTTCTGTGCCCGAAATGTAGATTTGAAATTAATAAATATGACTTACAGTATGTTAGGTCCGACTTCATAGGCTTCACACCAAGTCCCCCTTCTTTGCCTTGGGAAAGCTGTTTTTTGTATTGCACTATTCCTGTTTCGGTGGGTTGCCTGGGAAGCTGTAAAGACAGTACATTTTCTAAAATGTCTATCATTACAGCTTGATGATAGTGGAAAGACAAAAGGAGATGGAAGGTGAAATAATACAACCCACACAATGGAATAGCAAAATATGATTTTCAGGGGTAACGTATCATGACAGACTCATCAAACTCTGATACTAACATCATGGTCTACGCTTGCAAAATCTACTGAGGATGATGGTACAGCATCTGTCTTCAGGATTAGCTTCCTGGCAATACCCATTGAATGTTCTTCCCAATTGATAAAGCAACTTCACTCGAAATGTGCACTGCACATGTCTGACATGATCTTAATTTGCAGCCTGTCCACCCGAGCCACTATCGTCGGATGTCTTAATTCTTCGGAAAATAGTGTAAGGTTAATTGTACACTAAGGCATCCAGTCACAACACAGTGTGCTTTTGCCGGCATGCTAATAAGTAGCTTGCTAGCAAACAGTCACACCACAGATGAAAGGTTACCAGTATATGTGGTCGTACGTTCTGCTTAAGCTAGCGACTAGTAGCTAGTTTACGGTTTGTAAACAAGGCCAAAGCAAGGAGTAGACGCACATGTGATGACGGTTTTAAAGCGGGACGGATTTAAATGAGTTAAGATGATAAGATGCTGCCAATTCTGTATTTCCAGCTTTGGTAATGCCTGCCTCCTGAATCCAAGAGTTTGAACTAGAGGGAGGGGACCAGTAACTTTATGATTAAACTTTATCAATGTACTAGCTACAGTCATTTTTCATACTTGGGTAACAATACTTTGAACTGATTTTACCCGAACAGGACCTAATTTGATGAAAAACATGATTTTCACTGTTCGGGACCTTTAAACTATAATTTTGATATCATGAATATTCAGCCTTTGCAGCCAAAGCTATGTCTATGAATTTGAGAGTGATAACATTTCTCCAGCCACAGCTTTTTACCAAAACAGTGGTGGGGACTTCACTTTGTTATTGTTTCAACTGCTGATTGGCCCTTTAAGTACCTCTAGTACTTTTCTGGAAGAGATCTTGACTTCCCAGATCAAAGTCTGTATCTGAAAAACAGAAAGAGGGTGGTTTAAAAGTGATGATTGCACTAAAGATTCATTTCCATTGCCAGATTCCTTTGACTCAGCATTGTCAGTTCAATGCAAAATCAATAGAATGATTTGCTGCGGTTATTACTGTAGCTGTCAATCTTCAGTGATTTGAAGTTTCACACACAAGCCACAATTTACAGTCAGTGGCGGTTCTAGACCATTTCAACTGGGGGGGGGGGGGGGCAAGCTGGGGCCAGTTGTACTGTTAGAGGGGCCAGTTACATTAGACGTTATTGTAGTCATCGTTTTCTTCACCTCATTGCAGGCATTAGCAGGCAAAAGACCATGTTCATAATCATCATCGTTGCCACTGTCTAATAACGGATGTAAAAAAAGAACGATAGCAAAATTTTGTTCTGTCAAAATTATTTCATACTCCACATTTAGCGGGGCCACAAGGGGGTCCAAAATTGTTGTCACAGGGGCACTGCCCCCCCCCCCCCCCCCCCCCCCAGAACCGCCACAGTGACAACATTGTTATAGCTACAATATTTAGTCATTCAAACACACGTGGTTGAACTAAATTAGAGCCACATTTACTGGGACCATACTGTAAAGCCATATTGTTCATGAATCAAAACCTGCTCACCTGTTCTGGGACATTTGCTCCTGAGTGGATGAAAGCATGTTGGTTGGCACACAGCCAATTAATTGTTGGCCTTTGAACCTGGTCCTCTCACTGGAGTCAGACAGGCAGAAGATGAAGACATTATTAAAGTTGTAGGCTTTGTGTTGCATTTGTGGAGATAGTATGAATCTTTTGTAGGCCTATTCAAACTTTACAACCTTCCCACCGTAGCCACTCTCAAGGTCTTGCAGAGAGATGTTTGCCATTCATCGCCATAAAAACATTCTCACTGCTAAAGGAAAGTTACAGACAGTAATACAGGAGACTTATTCAGGATGTTTTAAAAGATGTAGTTTCATGATTTGATTAGCATTCCTTGGGAGAATAATGGACTCCAAACATTGCTTTGATTTCTTACGTGTTGTTTTTGTCCGCTATGTTTTCTTATGAGCGCTGTGTCCAACTATAATCAACAGTGCTGTTTGACTTGGAAAAGGAGAGACAGGGGAAAAGTTGGTTAATTGTTTGTATCGGTTTAAGCTCAATATGGTGAAATCCATTAGAAGAGAAGCACTTCTGTGTAAAATATTTTTTTCTGAGAGGATAAAATACTTCCAGAGCAGAGAAACCATGGCAAATATTGCCACTTTATTCCGAACCACTGCTGTGCATTGGTAAACAAAATAACGTAGGTCACATCATGCAGTTGAAGCAGTTACAGTAGGCTTGGATGTCCACTGGGTAATGATCATAGCTATTACCATTTCAAAGTGAAGGCCTCTTGTCTGGAATAGTCAGTTGGCACGGTGACTAACTCATGAAGCTGGTTGAGAGAATGCCAAGAGTGTCAAAGCTGTCATCAAGGCAAAGGGTGGCTACTTTTAAGAATTTCAAATATAACATTCATTTTGATTTGTATAACACTTTTTTGGTTACTACATGATTCCATATGTGTTATTTCATAGTGTTGATGTCTTCACTATTATTCTACAATGTAGAAAATAGTAAAAATAAAGAAAAACCCTTAAATGAGTAGGTGTGTCCAAACTTTTGACTGGTACTGTATAAGGACTGCCAATCAAGGACCGAGGGCATGGCTGTGTCAGATGAAAGGGGGCAACATTTTTCTCTCCTCACTGCAGCAACATGTGTGGACCTTGCAAAGAAGATATATTTTTCAAGCACACCCAGTCATTCTGTTCAATAAGGAAAGGCTTTTGGGGGGGGGAGAACTGAATAAGATAATAAAGTGTGAAAGTCAATCAGCAATTCAACCTTGGAAATGTCTGTGATGGTGACACATCGACAGTAGATGGATATACTGTGTGTAGTCTGATAAATCTCAGGGATTTCAATCCAATAAGAAGAGGATTTACAGAGGTTGGCACCTTGCTCTGCTTATCAGATTTCTTATTATCAAGTGAAGCATCTTTTCTTTCTCCCTCATAATTATGTGAAGATACTTCATTTCTAATTGTAATGCGATGCTACTGGCGGCAGAGAAGTCAGACGCAGGAGAGAGGAAACGGATTTACAACGGTTGTGTTTCATAACCAGAAACAGAATAGTCATAATAAAAACGGGTCAAACAAAACCCGGTAAATACCAGCACAACGTGCACAAGCACTACACAAACAATTACGGACAAGGACATGGGGGGGAACAGAGGGTTAAATACACAACATGTAATTGGAACCAGGTGTGATGGAAGACAAGACAAAACCAATGGAAAATGAAAAGTGGATCGACGATGGCTAGAAGGTCGGTGACTTCGACCGCTGAACGCCGCCCGAACAAGGAGAGGGTCCAACTTCGGTGGAAGTCGTGACAATAAACACTTGTATTTAAGTATTCACTGTCAAATAAATATATCATCTAGGTCTCATTTGCACAGTAATTGAAATTGTAAAAAGAAAAATCCATCAAGATGGTATATTAATATTGGGTGTTTACATAAAGCTGGTTAAATAATCAAAACCCTTACTTTCCTTAGATAATCTACATACTAGTTAACTTGATCTCATACTATTCTACCTACTTATCAATACCATATCTGACACATTACATTTGTTTGTGAAGTCTAATTAGACTTGTCTATGTCTTAGCCCCAGCAAATAGATGAGCATTATCTTGACTGGTTGCCAGCATCCATGTGTCTTGGTGCCATAGATATAATCTGGAGGACTTTGCTGTGCAAATGAGTTTGAGGTCTGACGTCCATGTCCATCTGGTGTGAATGGCACTAAACATCCCTTATCTTCCTCCTCTGTAGTTAGAACATGAGAACCAAGTCGACATAGAATCCACCCTCACAGCCCTCATTCATAGCTAAGACCATGAGTTTTACCCGTGTCAGTGGCTAACATGATTTCACCAACACAGCTTCATGACGGACCAGGACTAACACAGCTTCATGACAACCCAGGACTAACACAGCTTCATGACAACCCAGGACTAACACAGCTTCATGACAACCCAGGACTAACACAGCTTCATGACAACCCAGGACTAACACAGCTTCATGACAACCCAGGACTAACACAGCTTCATTACGAACCAGGACTAACACAGCTTCATGACAACCCAGGACTAACACAGCTTCATGACAACCCAGGACTAACACAGCTTCATGACAACCCAGGACTAACACAGCTTCATGACGAACCAGGACTAACACAGCTTCATGACAACCCAGGACTAACACAGCTTCATGACAACCCAGGACTAACACACATCTTCATGACAACCCAGGACTAACACAGCTTCATGACAACCCAGGACTAACACAGCTTCATGACAACCCAGGACTAACACAGCTTCATGACAACCCAGGACTAACACAGCTTCATGACAACCCAGGACTAACACAGCTTCATGACAACCCAGGACTAACACAGCTTCATGACAACCCAGGACTAACACAGCTTCATGACGAACCAGGACTAACACAGCTTCATGACAACCCAGGACTAACACACAGCTTCATGACAACCCAGGACTAACACAGCTTCATGACAACCCAGGACTAACACAGGTTCATGACAACCCAGGACTAACACAGCTTCATGACGAACCAGGACTAACACAGCTTCATGACAACCCAGGACTAACACAGCTTCATGACAACCCAGGACTAACACAGCTTCATGACAACCCAGGACTAACACAGCTTCATGACGAACCAGGACTAACACAGCTTCATGACAACCCAGGACTAACACACAGCTTCATGACAACCCAGGACTAACACAGCTTCATGACAACCCAGGACTAACACAGGTTCATGACAACCCAGGACTAACACAGCTTCATGACGAACCAGGACTAACACAGCTTCATGACAACCCAGGACTAACACAGCTTCATGACAATCGAGGACTACCATCTACAGTAGTCCTCGATTTTTTATACAACAACTATATACAGTGCATTTGCAAAGTATTCAGACCCTTTCTCTTTTTCCACATTTTGTTACGTTACGAAAAAGGTGTCGATTCACACGCAGAAGGCAGGAATCGGTCACAGGCGGGCAATCATCATACACGGGTAGGCAAACAGGCAGGTGAATCAAAACTAGGACTGAAGGCTATAACTGGTTCTCACAAACGATCTAGGAAAAGGCTTAGTGGAGTCAAAACGAACAATACCTCACAAAGGCACAAACAGAATGAACTGAACTAAATAAGGAGCTGATGAGACCAGGTGAGTAACTAACACAGGTGAAATCAATGAACAAAAATGAAAGACAGGGCTACGTTCAAGAACACAAAGAAACAGAACACAAGGTTGACTAAGAAAATAAGTACAGAACCTTACAATAATGACAAAGAGAAAACAATTGTTTTTATTTTTGCAAAAAAAACAACAACATATTTACATAAGTGTTCAGACCATTTGCAGTGAGACTCGAAATTAAGCTCATGTGCATCCTATTTTCATTGATCATCCTTGAGATGTTTCTACAACTTGATTCTAGTCCACCTGTGGTAAATTCATTTGATTGGACATGATTGGGAAAGGCACACACCTGTCTATATAAGGTCCCAAAGTTTACAGTGCATGTCAGAGCAAAAACCAAGCCATGAGATCAAATAGAGCTCCGAGAGAGGATTGTGTCGAAGCACAGAACCACCAAGACTCTTCCTAGAGCTGGCTTCCCGGCCAAACTGAGCAATCGGGGGAGTAGGGCCTTGGTCAGGGAGGTGACCAAGAACCCGATGGAGGTGACCAAGAACCCGATGGTCACTATGACAGCTCCAGCTCCTCTGTGAAGATGGGAGAATCTTCCAGAAGGACAACCATCCCTGCAGCACTCCACCAATCAGGCCTTTATAGTAGAGGGGCCAGATGGAACCACTCCTCAGTGAAAGGCTCATGACAGTCCACTTGGAGTTTGCCAAAAGTCACCTAAAGAACTCTCAGACTATGAGAAATAAGATTCTCTGGTCTGATGAAACCAAGATTGAACTCTTTGTTCTGAATGCCAAGCGTAACATCGGGAAGATAACCTGGAGCCATCCATACGGTGAAGCATGGTGGTGGCAGAATCATGCTGTTGGGATGTTTTTCAGTGGCAGGGACTAGGAGACTAGTCAGCATCTAGGGAAAGATGAATGGAGCAAAGTACAGAGAGATCCTTGATGGAAACCTGCTCCAGAGCGGTCAGGTCCTCAGACTGGGGCGAAGGTTCACCTTCCAACAGGACAACAACCCTAAACACACAGCCAAGCCAACGCAGGAGTGGCTTTGGGACAAGTCTCTGAATGTCCTTGAATGTCCCAGCCAGAGCCTGGACTTGAACCTGATCGAACATCTCTGGAGAGACCTGAAAATAGCTGTGCAGTGACGCTCCCCATCCAACCCGACAGAGCTTGAGAGGATCTGCAGAGAAGAATGTCAGAAACTCTCCAAATATAAGTGTGCCAAGCCTGTAGCTTCATACCCAAAAATACTTTAGTCTGCCATTGCTGCCAAAGGTGCTTCAAAAAAGTGCTGATTAAAGGGTCTGAATACTTACATAAATGTCATATTTCCATTTTTTATTTTTAATACATTTGCAAAAATATCTAGAAACCGAGTCTCGAGTGGCTCAGTGGTCTAAGGCACTGCATCGCAGTGTTTGAGGCGTCACTACAGACCTGGGTTCGATCGATCCCCAGTTGTGTCACAACCAGCCGTGACCGGGAATCCCATAGGGAAGCACACAATTGGCCCAGTGTCGTCCAGGTTAGGGGAGGGTTTGGCTGGGGGGGCTTTACTTGGCTTTACCACGCTCTAGCGACTCCTTGTGGCATGCCGGGCGCCTGCAGGCCTACTTCGGGCATCAGTTGAACAGTGTTTCCTCTGGCACATTGATGCAGCTGGCTTCCGGAGGGTGGGTGTTAAGGAGCGAGGTTTGGCGGGTCATGGTTTCAGAAGACTCGTGACTTGACCTTCGCCTCTCCCGAGCCCGTTGGGGAGTTGCAGCGATGAGACAAGATCATAAATGAATTTGGGAGAAAGAGGGGGTAAAATACAAAATATAAAGTAATAATCTGTAAACCTGTTTTTGCTTTATCATTATGGGGTATTGTGTGTAGATTGATGAGGAGAAAAAACAATTTACTCCTTGTGGCATGCCGGGCGCCATGCCGGGCGCCTCCTGTTTTCAATACCTTTCAATATCTCAACTTGCGACGACAATGGCACTGAGCCTTTTTCTAAAATGTTTTATGAGTTGAACAGCAGAAATGAACCCCATAACTACTGTAAAATATGGTGGTGTATCTTTCATGTTATGAGGCTATTTTGCTTCCACTGGTCCTGGGGCCCTTGTTAAGGTCAACGGCATCATGAACTTTACCCAGTACCAGGATATTTCAGCCAAAAACATTGTTGCCTCTGCCAGGAGGCGAAGTAGATAAATATAAGTAGATAGTAAGTAGATTAAGTAGATATTAAGATATTAGATGTTAGATATTAAGTAGATTAGTAGATTCCAGCAAGACAATAACCTTAAGCACACGTCAAAATCCACAAAGAGATGGTTAATTGGCCACAAAATCTACATTTTGCAATGGCCATCTCAGTCTCCAGACTTGAAACCCATTGAAGACCTGTGGTTTGAATTGAAGAGGCCAGTCCATAAGCAGAGACAAAGGATATCAAGGATCTGGAAGGATTCTGATTGGAGGAATGGTATAAGATCCCTCACAATATTTTCTTCAACTCATAAAACATTTTGGAAAAAGGCACAATGACGTTATCCTCGCAAGGTGAGGTATTGAAAGCTATTGAAAACAGGAGTGTTAATAATCTTGACCTTTTGACCTCTAATAATACAATTTCCCAATTGTTTTTAGCATAAAATATAGATAAGTATTTTAATATTTTTTTATAAAGTAATTGCTGCTAGTCATTATTAATGGTGTCAATCATTTCAGACCCCACTTTAAATGATGATCCAGAATCAATAGAACAACATTTCCCCAAATCACACCATCATTCTCATGTTAGTAAGATTTAAATGTTTATTTTTAAACTGCTGTGTAATTTATGCTTGACTGCGACAGCTGAAGTTATTTTCAATGGGTTTTAATGTGGCTATTGGCTAGTTTGTTTTAATTTAGAGCATTTGAAATACAGAGATGATTGGTGTCCATACCCCCCTGTCTTGTGTCTCAAACACTCCTTGTGGTCTGTCCATAACTGGAGGGTTGCGGATAATGATGAGGAGCAGTAGAACTAGGTCGCGAGAGGAGACAGAGTTGGGTTGTCTGCTCGTCACACTCACATTAGCTCCATGTGTGTGCGCATGCTTTCGTGTGTTCGTGTGGAAACTGATAAAACACATTTGGACTCCGATAGTCTATGAGGGAAAAGGTGCACATCAATGTAACTAGAAACATAGCAGCTCCATTTTCATCAACACTATTAGATAAAAGTTTTTCTCCTTTGAGCCTTTGGGTGAATTTGTCAGGGAAGACTTCTATAATTGAGAATATCCATTATCACATGCAATTCATTACCCTGACATGAATCAGCTTGATTCTGTAGACTTCCCCTGTGTGCTCATTTTAGTTTTAATTAAAATATTTTCTGAGATAATATAGCTAATTTTGGGGTGACAAGACGATACTAGGGAGGGAGAAACCGTACCTCTTCTTGTCATGTGGTATGAATCATACCACACAATCTCTGCACTCACTACTGTAAGTCACTCTGGATAACAGTGTCTGCTAAATGACAAAATTGTAATTGTATACTTCCTCAGATGAAATTCACACCATAATGGAACTGTATTTACTACTGTATTCATTAAACAATCAATGACCAAATCACGAGAAGTTACTGTTTAATAATAGCAAATAAAAGCTAACCAGCGGGAGTCTTTCTTGGATACTTCCACATTTCTTTGAATCACTGCTGCTGCCTCTTTCTGGTCATTCATTAGTGTACACCTGTGATGTCTGTTTGCAAGCTACTCTGAATAACCCTCACAGCATGAGGTGCCAAAAGCAATAATCATTTAACTGTGCTGTGAGGCAGGCAGGTAGCTATTCAAGCTGCAGTGTTTACACAGCTATGAGCAATAACAAGGAAGTAATGTTTATAATACTTGTTATTGTTCCTCTGTAGCTTAGTTGGTAAATCATGGAGCTTACATCCATAAATAAAAAATGTATGCACTACTGACTGTAAGTCGCTTTGGATAAAGGTGTCTGCTAAAAGGCCAATACTGTAAATGTTATGATGAATTCACTATAAATCTGTCATAAGCAACACATGCATTTCAATACGAAGAATCTTTAGCTCCCATCTTCCACTTTCCATGATGACTGTTTGTTTTTCTTCCTGGAGATTCTCGGCTGTCTCATCTCCTCAGGGAGCCTCAAACTTTCTTCTTTCTCTGTATGCTTTGTTGATGCCTCTCCGACGGTCTCACTCCATCCCACTCCTCCTCTTGCTCTTGTTCTCACTTTGTTGGAGGACTTTGTGAACTGTGTCCTCCTCATTCCCTTCCTCGCCTTCCAGGGCCTCCCTTCCCCCTGCACTCTGCTCACCATACAGAACTCTAACCTCTATTTATCTTGCTGTCCGGCCTCTCTCCTTTGATGCGAGCCGCATCTCCACAAGAATATGAAGTTGCCTTCGCTTTCCGCTGCACTAACAACACAGTTACATGCATAGGTCACGTTGGTGTGGTTACCTTCAGAGGCTGAGAGAGAGAGTGTGAGAGTGGTACTTGTGTGAATTACTGAATTACTCCATTTACAGCCAGGAAGTATCATGAGAGAGGAATAAACACAATGAAAATGGTCTAAATCCTTCTTCATAGATTTCCCACTTGTCTCAAGCTTGGTGACACATTACCGACAAAACCAATAGCAGAATTACCAGATCTTTTCTATTTCTAGAAGTAATGCTCACACGCTTTTTTTGAGAAAGCAGTTCGTTCAGTGGAGTTTTACATTTTCATTCATCAGACCAGCATTACCACAACATGCTCAGTAGGGTTGTACATGTTTCATTCATCAGACCAGCATTACCACAACATGCTCAGTGGGGTTGTACATGTTTCATTCATCAGACCAGCATTACCACCACATGCTCAGTAGGGTTGTACATGTTTCATTCATCAGACCAGCATTACCACAACATGCTCAGTAGGGTTGTACATGTTTCATTCATCAGACCAGCATTACCACCACATGCTCAGTAGGGTTGTACATGTTTCATTCATCAGACCAGCATTACCACCACATGCTCAGTAGGGTTGTACATGTTTCATTCATCAGACCAGCATTCCCACCACATGCTCAGTAGGGTTGTACATGTTTCATTCATCAGACCAGCATTACGTGACACTTGGCATTCCGGCCAAAGAGTTCAATCTTGGTTTCATCAGACCAGAGAATCTTGTTTCTCATGGTCAGAGAGGTTTTGGGTGCCTTTTGGTAAATTCCAAGCGGGCTGACATGAGCCTTTTACTGAGGAGTGGCTTCCATCTGGTTGTCCTTCTGAAAGGTTCTCCCACTTCCATAGAGGAACTTTAGAGCTCTGTCAGAGTTACTATCGGGTTCTTGGTCACCTCCCTGACCAATGCCCCTCCCCCCCAATTGCTCAGTTTGGCGGGGCGGCCAGCTACAGGATGAGTCTTGGTGGTTCCAAACTTCTTCCATTTAAGAATGATGGAGGTCACTCTGTTCTTGGGGATCTTTAATGCAGCAGATATTTGTTGGTACCCGTCCCCAGATCTGTGCCTCGACACAATCCTGTCTTGGAGCTCTATGGACAATTCCTTCGACCTCATGGCTTGGTTTTTGCTTTGACATGCACTGTCAACTGTGGGACCTTATATAGACAGGTGTGTGCCTTTCCAAATCATGTCCAATCAATTGAAATTATTACAAATTGGAGAAATAGCTCAAGGATGATCAATGGAAACAGGATGCACCTGAGCTCAAGTTTGAGTCTCATAGCAAAGGGTCTGAAAACTTATGTAGATAAGATATTTCTGTTTTTATTTTTAATACATTTCAAAAATGTCTAAAAACCTGTTTTCATTTTGCCATTATGGGGTATTGTGTTTAGTGTAATGTAACAAAATGTGGAACAAGTCAAGCGGTCTGAATACTTTCTGAAGGCACTTTAGATGTGTATGTATATAATCCCACCTCGTCAACAGCCAGTGAAACTGCAGGGCGCCAAGTTCAAAACAACTGAAATCCCATAATTAAAATTCCTCAAACATACAAATATTTTACACCATTTTAAAGATACACTTGTTGTAAATCCAGCCACAGTGTCCGATTTCAAAAAGGCTTTACGACGAAAGCACACCAAACGATTATGTTAGGTCAGAGCCAAGTCACAGAAAAACACAGCAATTTTTCCAGCCAAAGCAGAAATAGAGATACAATTAATCACTAACCTTTGATGATCTTCATCAGATGACACTCATGTTACACAATACATGTATGTAATACATGTACACAATACATGTATGTTTTGTTCAGTAAAGTACATATTTATATCCAAAAATCTGAGTTTACATTGGCGCGTTATGTTCAGTAGTTCCAAAACATCCAGTGATTTTGTAGAGAGCCACATCAATTTACAGAAATACTCATAATAAACATTGCTAAATGATACAACTGTTATCCATGGAATTTTAGATCCACTTCTCCTTAATGCAACCACTGTGTCAGATTTCAAAATAACTTTACATAAAAAGCAAACCATGCAATAATCTGAGTACAGCACTCAGACAACAAATCAAGCCAAACAGATATCCGCCATGTTGGAGTCAACAGAAGTCAGAAATAGCATTATAAATATTCAGTTACCTTTGATGATCTTCATCAGAATGCACTCCCAGGAATCTCAGTTCCACAATAAATGTTTGGTTTGTTCGATAATGTCCATAATTTATGTTCAAATACCTCCTTTTTGTTTGCGCATTTAGCCCAGTATTCCAAATTAATGACGCGCGATCACTAGGAACAGACGAAAAGTCAAAAAGTTCCGTTGCTGTCCGTAGAAACATGTCAAACAATGTATAGAATCAATCTTTAGGATGTTTTTAACATAAATCTTCAATAATGTTCCAACCGGAGAATTCCTTTGTCTTCAGAATTGCAATGGAACGCAAGCTAACTCTCACGTGAATGAGCGTGGCCAGCTCGTGGCTCTCTGGCAGACCTCTGACTCATTCCCCTCTCAAACAAGGTTCTAAAGACGGTTGACATCTAATGGAAGCCTTAGGAAGTGCAATATGACCCCATAGACACTGTGTATTCGATAGGCCAGTTGAAAAACTACAAACCTCAGATTTCCCACTTCCTGGTTGGATTTTTTCTCAGGTTTTTGCCTGCCATACGAGTTATTTTATATTCACAGACATCATTCAAACAGTTCTAGAAACTTCAGAGTGATTTCTATCCAAATCTACTAATTATATGCATATTCTAGCTTTTATGGCTGAGTAGCAGGCAGTTTAATTTGGGCACGCTTTTCATCCAAAAGCGATCCCGTAGAGGTTAAGTGATAGCCTGGTCCCAGATCGGTTTGTGCAGAGGTATTATAGTTGTTCATAATGTTTTCTAAGTGATAGCCTGGTCCCAGATCTGTTTGTGTGCGTTCTCTAATTCTCTCCTTCTCTCTTTCTTTCTCTCTCTCGGAGGACCTGAGCCCTAGGACCATGCCCCAGGACTACCTGACATGATGACTCCTTGCTGTCCCCTGTCCACCTGGCCATGCTGCTGCTCCAGTTTCAACTGACCTGAGCCCTAGGACCATGCCCCAGGACTACCTGACATGATGACTCCTTGCTGTCCCCAGTCCACCTGACCGTGCTGCTGCTCCAGTGTCAACTGTTCTGTCTTATTATTATTCGACCATGCTGGTCATTTATGAACATTTGAACATCTTGGCCATGCTCTGTTATAATCTCCACCCGGCACAGCCAGAAGAGGACTGGCCACCCCACATAGCCTGGTTCCTCTCTAAGTTTCTTCCTAGGTTTTGGCCTTTCTAGGGAGTTTTTCCTAGCCACCGTGCTTCTACACCTGCATTGCTTGCTGTTTGGGGTTTTAAGCTGGGTTTCTGTACAGCACTTTGAGATATCAGCTGATGTACGAAGGGCTATATAAATAAATTTGATTTGATTTGATTTGATTTGATTTGTGCAGAGGTATTATAGTTGTTCATAATGTTTCTTAAGTGTTAGCCTGGTCCCAGATCTGTTTGTGCAGAGGTATTATAGTTGTTCATAATGTTTCTTAAGTGATAGCCTGGTCCCAGATCTGTTTGTGCAGAGGTATTATAGCTGTTCATAATGTTTCTTAAGCGTTAGCCTGGTCCCAGATCTATTTGTGAAAAGGTATTATTAGTTGTTCATAATGTTTTGAACACTCACTGTATTACGTGTTCCCATCTCTCAATATGTGGTATTTCATGGAATAATAATGGACTTGGTAACCGTATAATTTGACTCAATATCTTTACACCTGATTCTCCTGGGCTATTATTATACTAGCTCATTTATAAACCTCTGTCAGTTCCATTGCCTTGTTCTGGATTTGAGGAATTTAATTTCCAATCTAATTAGAATGAAACATGACCGAGTGTGTTCATATTCTTGGATGAAGGATACAAACTTCATCAAGCCCTTTTCCTCTCTGGTGAGGTAATATTTGACATGCATTAAACGTTGTTTAATAATTCTGCACTCTTCTCAAACAATAGCATGGTATTCTTTCACTGTAATAGCTACTGTAAATTGGCCAGTGCAGTTAGATTAACAAGAATTTAAGCTTTCTGACAATATCATATATGTCTATGTCCTGGGAATTGTTTTTGTTACTTACAATCTCATGATAATAACATTAGGGGGGGGGGGGCAATCCCGTTGATAGCCTGGTCCCAGATCTGTTGGTGCAGAGGTATTATAGTTGTTAATAATGTTTCTTAAGCGTTAGCCTGGTCCCAGATCTGTTCGTGCAGAGGTATTCATATTCATATTGTATCTTTAAGAAGAATCTCTTTTTTTCCGCAGATGCATTGCACATCCCTATTCTCCAGTAGATGTGTCAGCTGTGAAGCATAGTGTTCAGCTGTTCTAATCTCTATGGGGGTTTGCCATTGTGGATGGTTGTAGTTATAAATCTATTTCCAAGAAAAATAGCAATCACCACAAAAGCTACAATCCGAGCCAGCAGTGAAACATAGAAATGACCAACAGGAAATCCACTGGAGCAACTGGATGTTTGGCTCAATCTGTCTGGATGGGGAAAATGAGAAAGCCAGGTGTCAACAGAACATTTCACAAGAAGTCACATCCTGCTTCTCAGACCACACTGCCCTGGACATTGCTGCTCTTGATTGGTTAGTAAGTTAAATGCAGTTTACACATCCACTCGATGTCGAGCCTTGACAGAGCTTTGAGATTGAATGTTTGTGACCTAGGCATACAGTTCTTCAAAGATTTTGTTTTGCTTCCCTGGAATTAAATACTATGGAAATAATATAATTTCTTGCCTCCCTCAATTCAATATCAACAAACGTCTTGTTAAAGTATCTCCTTCTTACTCACGCCATATGAATTGATCTGTCTGAACGGGCTGTTTATGGTGCTAAGAATGGTGGTTTTCTGACAGGAATAATTCTGCAAATCCTCTCACAGAAAGCCTTGATGTGTGGAATGGGAGAGATGCTTTGAAAGGCCTCACCATTTGAGGCACTGGATCGATATTGCAGCCTTTTCAACTCAGAATATAGTGTGCAGGCTTTGACAAACACACCGGCTGAGGAATATCCTGTCATGTCGTGTCCTGTGGGATATCTCTACTCGGTCAAAAAAGCAAAAAAGATCAGTTATGGCCTGAGATAAAGATTATCAGGGGAAAAGCCTCTACACCACTGAACTGATATACTGTAGAACACTTAGGCACAGCACAATCTTGAAACCGTTGGAACACAGTATATTATAGCACTCGCTTACGTTTACAAGTAACTAAGTGATAGCCTGCTGTACGATATTAGATTTAAGCAATAAGGCACGATGGGATGTGATATATGGCCAATATAGCATGGCTAAGGGCTGTTCTTATGCGCGACGCATTGCGGAGTACCCGGACAAAGCCCTTAGCTATGGTATATTGCCCATATACTGTACCATAAACCCCCCGAGATGCCTTATTGCTATTATAAACTGGTCACCAACGTAATTAGAGCAGTTAAAATAAACGTTTTGTCATACCCATGGTATATGCTCTGATATACCACGGCTGTCAGCCAATCAGCATTTAAGTCTCGAACCACCCAGTTTACAATGAGGCATAACACAAATGCATAATTTACTTCTGATTGCACAAGCCTGCAGTATAGAATCATGTATTTACTGTCCTCACTGATCTTACGTGGTAGAGGTAGGCATCATGGAGACGAGTAGCTAGCTCTTCACCAAGACAAGATGGAAACGTTTAAGGGTTAAATTGGGAAATTGGAGATGGGGAGCCCTATCTGGTGGGTTAAGACCAAGGGTTGAGCAAAAAGGTTAGGTTTATGGCTCGGGTAATGGTTACCGCTGTAAGTCTTGGTGAAGAGCTAGCCACTTGTCTCCATGATGCCTACCTCTCTCTTTCTAAAATTGTTGCAACCCCTATTACTAGCCTATTCAACCTCTTTCGTATCGTCTGAGATTCCCATAGATTGGAAAGCTGCCGCGGTCATCCCCCTTTTCAAAGCGGGAGACACTCTAGACCCAAACTGCTACAGACCTATATCTATCCTACCCTGCCTTTCTAAGGTCTTCAAAAGCCAAGTTAACAAACAGATTACCGACCATTTTGAATCCCACCGTACCTTCTCCACTATGCATCTGGTTTCAGAGCTGGTCATGGGTGCACCTCATCTACGCTCAAGGTCCTAAACAATATCATAACCGCCATCGATAAGAGACATTACTGTGCAGCCATATTCATAGACCTGGCCAAGGCTTTAGACATTCCACATTCTCATTGGCAGATTTAACAGCCTTGGTTTCTCAAATTATTGCCTGGTTCACCAACTACTTCTCTGACAGAGTTCAGTGTGTCAAATCGGAGGGCCTTCTCTGATCCACCTCTACGCAGACGACATCATTCTGTATATCTCTGGCCATTCTTTGGACACTGTGATAACTAACCTCCAGACAAGCTTCATTGCCATACAACTCTCCTTCCTTGGCCTCCAACTGCCCTTAAATACATCATAAACCCGATCGCTGCCCGCACCTGCCCGCCCGTCCAGCATCACTACTCTGGACTGTTCTGACTTTGAATATGTGGATAACTACAAATATCTAGGTGTCTGGTTAGACTGTGAACTCTCTTTCAGACTCACATTTCAGACTCTCCAATGCAAAATTAAATCTAGAATTGGCTTCCTATTTCACAACAAAGCATCCTTCACTCATGCTGCCAAACATAAAATAATAAATAATAATAAATAAGTACAATGCATGACCATTTTAGGTTAAGGGGGTTATATGGTTAGGGATGTTTAATATGGTTAGGGTTCGTGCATTTATCCTACTCGTAAGGTGCTGTAGCTCCGCTCCGCTTGGCTCTCACTTTGATCCAAGGTGCAAGAGCACAGTTCCGGGTAGCTACGGCTCAATTTAAGCACGGGAAATTTCAATGAAACGCTTAGGCATAGATATAAGTATATGCAACACCTAAACATGGGATTATTTTTATTTGTGCCGTTATTTCCGAAAATTTCACAATTAGATAGGCATATTTATAGTTCAGAAAGGAAACACCACTTAGAAATATGTTTAACCATTTATTAAAGAATGAATAATGTAAGTGTTGGTGATATAGGCTCTGCACCTTCAGGGTAGCTCACTGCCCAAGCAAAGTGTCAATATCGATATATAAAATGACCTACAAGCAGTGAGCGCGGTAAGCTATAAAATGAAATGAAATCAAATGTTATTTGTCACATGCACCAAATACAACAAGTGTAGACCTTACCGTGAAATGCTTACTTACAAGCCCTTAACCAACAATGCAGTTCAAGAAATATTTACTAAATAAAATAAAATAAAAAGTATCACAATAAAATAACAATACTGAGGCTATATACAGGGAATACCAATCCCCACAGCAGGAAAACAGAACCTAACAGGTGGAGACTGGAGTGGTGGTGGGAGCGAGAGAAGCAAACACATACTAGCACTAGCAGCATGCGACAGCAGGATGTGTGAGCAGAACCGGTCAGCTTAAATAGACCACCAAGTAAGGTAGTGGGATTGTTACTACCACCTAATTGGAGCAATCTTAGCCGATGCCTAAACTGAGGCGGGCATTCGGGTTCCCTTTCTGAACAGGCTTCGCTTTATTTAACAAGATGAGGATTTATGGAAACAGTAGTGGGAATTATAGCATGCCATGTCTTTTGTGGTCACATTTGTTATGTGGATATAGTTTTTACTATTCATCTACCGTTCTACAAATCTCAATCTGGTGTGAAATGATAAAAGTGGTGGAAAAATTGGTCACAGGTGAGAGGATTGATGATGACCAGCGAATAAGGACAGAATAATGGTGTCTAGACAGACAGTGGTCAAGGCCCTCAGCAGCCAGCCAACCAGCCAGCCAGTCAGCAGCTAGCCAGCCATCCAGCCAGCCATCTATCCATCCATCCATCCAGCCAGCCAGCCAGCCAGTCAGTCAGCAGCTAGCCAGCCATCCAGCCAGCCAGTCAGCAGCTAGCCAGCAGCCATGCCAGTCATGGACCTCAACATGTAACACATAACAAAGGAGACATTCAGGTGCTTGTGCAACTTTGTTTAATGGGATTATAGTAAAGGTTATGGAGGCAATTACAGAGCACTGATTTAATAAGAGAGAGAGAGAGAGCCCGACGGTCAGTCTGATGCTGTACCCTTTACACAATGTGCGGCCACCTGGTAAAGACCAGGCTTCACACAGCCACAGACATACGTCACTTTAAATGGAAAATCCACTCAAAAACATTTTTTTTCATTAGTCCACTGTTGACACAGTCCCAAAATGTTTTGCATGTCAGCAGTCGAGTTTTCAAGATATTGGACTTTCAAGAAGTGAAGTGTCACCGACCACATGCCTCAGGTAACACAGTATCCTATAGCCTGGCCAGCAACCCAACATCAAGCATCCTTCTGCTAAAGGAGCACTCAGGTAACACAGTATCCTATAGCCTGGCCAGCAACCCAACATCAAGCATCCTTCTGCTAAAGGAGCACTCCGGTAAAACAGTATCCTATAGCCTGGCCAGCAACCCAACATCAAGCATCCTTCTGCTAAAGGAGCACTCAGGTAAACCAGTATCCTATAGCCTGGCCAGCAACCCAACATCAAGCATCCTTCTGCTAAAGGAGCACTCAGGTAACACAGTATCCTATAGCCTGGCCAGCAACCCAACATCAAGCATCCTTCTGCTAAAGGAGCACTCAGGTAACACAGTATCCTATAGCCTGGCCAGCAACCCAACATCAAGCATCCTTCTGCTAAAGGAGCACTCCGGTAAAACAGTATCCTATAGCCTGGCCAGCAACCCAACATCAAGCATCCTTCTGCTAAAGGAGCACTCAGGTAAACCAGTATCCTATAGCCTGGCCAGCAACCCAACATCAAGCATCCTTCTGCTAAAGGAGCACTCAGGTAACACAGTATCCTATAGCCTGGCCAGCAACCCAACATCAAGCATCCTTCTGCTAAAGGAGCACTCAGGTAACACAGTATCCTATAGCCTGGCCAGCAACCCAACATCAAGCATCCTTCTGCTAAAGGAGCACTCCGGTAAAACAGTATCCTATAGCCTGGCCAGCAACCCAACATCAAGCATCCTTCTGCTAAAGGAGCACTCAGGTAAACCAGTATCCTATAGCCTGGCCAGCAACCCAACATCAAGCATCCTTCTGCTAAAGGAGCACTCAGGTAACACAGTATCCTATAGCCTGGCCAGCAACCCAACATCAAGCATCCTTCTGCTAAAGGATCACTCAGGTAACACAGTATCCTATAGCCTGGCCAGCAACCCAACATCAAGCATCCTTCTGCTAAAGGAGCACTCAGGTAAACCAGTATCCTATAGCCTGGCCAGCAACCCAACATCAAGCATCCTTCTGCTAAAGGAGCACTCAGGTAACACAGTATCCTATAGCCTGGCCACCAACCCAACATCAAGCATACTTCTGGTAAAGGAGCAAGCGAGCTAGTTTTAAAACAGGGTTTTAAAATGCTAAAATTATATGCCTCAGGTAAAAACAAAAAAAAGAAACGAACGTTGGCTACAGCTAAAACAATTACGCAATTACACAATGATACATGGACAACTCTTGCTTTTAGTAAGACACCCCAAATGGCCATTCATTTTATACCGTAAAGTTATCTGATCCTACCATGAACTTGAGGGATGACCTATGGTAATATCAATAGTAACATGTGAGCCCTCAGCCCTAGTGTCTTGGATCTTTACCGCTGTGACAGCTGCACTTTCTTTCATTTTTTCTACTTCAAGATTACTGCAGTTGACATTTGGCAAATCTGGTCAAGGGAGATAAGATGGGAATCTCTGTATGCCAGTCTTCAAAGTTGAAATTGCCAGGGGTACTTATGAGTGACTTACAGAAGTGAGAGTAGAGGCAAGGCCAGTGATGTTGAAGAAATGCATTTCATGAATCTTATTAGCAGCCCATGTGAGTTACAAATAGAGGTACTTGAAAAGATATTGCCCTATGCATTGGCCAATGTTTACTTGAACTGTCTGAGTACCAACATTTATTTTGAGATGAGGAGCCGCTAGCTTCCAGATGTTTTAACAGGAAATTAGATTCTAAAAGCCAGAAGCATGCTGATTTGAAGAGCAAAGACCATCTGCAGACAAGCCTGGAGTGAAATATTGTAATTACAGTAGATAACTCTACTATCTAATCTCTATTTACATATCTATCTGTATTCACATTCTTTACTTTGTTAGACAATCTAAAGGTTTACAAATGTCTGAATATATGGACTGATGGAGAAAGGGGAATTCTGTTTGTCTATATGTGACAAGTCGATTATTATTTTGTACTTTTCAATACAGAATTGTAATGAAGTGACAGATTCATAGGAACATACATTTTGACATACATTGATCTATACTGTCCTACGCATACTATTATTCTACCATAGGTAAGAGGGACCAGGCAGTGTGTGTGTACGTTGTATGCACGTGCATGTGTGAGTGTGCATGTGTGTGTATTACAACGAGTGAGACAGTCCCTTTCTGTATTAACTACCATTGTTGCCGGGGTAATATATGAATGCCATGCAGAGCCTCAATTACAAAAGAGATGCAGTCATCATTAGGTTCAGCAAACTGTCATGTTTGAAGTGACTCATTCATTTTGGATACTTGTTGACTTACACATTAAAGCAGCAGCAGCAGCAGCTTACATCCTGTAGGCTATATAAAAGGAATCAAGGGAAGGTCATTGGTTTTCAATGAGCCAAACATCCTTTGTTACAGAGAAAAGAGATCTCCTTTTTGAACGTGCTCCCTGGCAGCCAAACTGTTTCCACAGCCTCTGCCTTGTGCATCAACCTTGTAGATGACATACATGGGGAGTGTTTAATGGCAAACTAATTTGGATTTTCAGGGAACCTGCAACATTTTCTGTCTGAATAGCGAAAGAAACATCATTGTTTAACCCAAACAGCCACTCATTTCATTCTCTAGGAAGAGAGTTTAAACTGCTGCTTCAACATGTCCTCAGATTACTACCACCATCATGACAAAAAAAAACAGTTCTAGGGTCACAAATGATTCAATAATAAAATGTAAAACCTATTCTACTGAATGAATAGCACTAAAAGTTAAAGGTATAAAATTGGCTTCTCAGACAAAATAGTCTGTTTCACCGACACACAGAATCGAAATGTGCTTTTACTCAGCGGGAAGCATGGGTCCCCTCAGACCCATGAAAATGTTTTGTTTATGTCTTTTGTAATAGGATTTTGCTATATTGTATGTGCTGCTATTCCCACATTAGTCCCTAGGGACTAATGTGGGAATATATCTGATTTATAATTTACAGTTAGGCTGCAACTTGTCAATAATAGTAAATATACTCTCTCTAAGTGTCTGTGTATGATGGTTATATATTGTTTCAACTGATAGATACAGTATTTCAATGCAACGAGTCTGGCATGTCAAACCTTCAGCCTTTGTTTTTATTACACTAACTCACTGTACATATCAACCCCTTTGGTGTGCAGCACAGTTTCTTATCAGGCAAAGTTGAGGCGTCTGAATAAAATGGAATGTAACATTTTTCTCCCCTGATATCTATCATTACATTTGACACTACATACGTGGAAAAGTGGAGCAGCCACCAGAAATGAGCCATTTGAAAGGACTCTATGTGATTAAATTACCAATCATAATCTGGTACTTAGCAGAGCCATTTGCCTGGCTGTCTCGCCATGTTGGTCTGTGTGGACAGGGCTTCCCAGCTAACAACAAATGTTCTCACAACTATTGAGAATGTTCCCTTTAGAGTCGCGTTAGGTCATTAACTAAAGTCTTCATAGAAATGTTTCTGTGATGTACAAGGAATCTTTCCAAAAGACCGTTCTCTTAATGCAAAATAGAGCTTACCCCTAACGTGGTTACATGTTCTCAGAACTTAAGATATTCATGTTCTAGACACGTTTCTTGAGCACGTTGCAAGAACATTCAGACGTCCAGTTTTTTGTGGGTAAGGAGAATATTCCATCAACGTCCCACCAAACATACACAGAACATGATTGCGATGTTCACAGAACATAAGATAGGAAAGTTCTAGACACGTCTCATGGGAACATGGCAAAAACATTCATGTGTCCAGTTTTCTGTGAGTTTGGAGAATATTCCACCAAAACATGCTGAAAAGGTTCCCAGAAGGTTTTTTGCTGACATGGATTGTTCCACTAACTAATGAAAAACTGGACACTCAAACATTAGGGGACCATTGCGGGTAACATTACAAAAAGGTTCTCTCTCCCTAGAATTGTTAGCTGGGTTTCTCTCATTGTTTACCCAGACAGTGTTACTGAGATGGTACTTTGAACACAGGAGGTTGGTTGCACCTTAATTGGGGAGGACGGGCTGATGTTAATGACTGGAGTGGAATGAGTGGAATGGCATCAAATACATGGGGCGGCAGGTAAAAGGTAAAAAAGGTAAGGTGAAAAAGGTAAGGTAAAAAGGGTAAGGTGAAAAAGGTAAGGTAAAAAAGATAAGGTAAAAAAGGGTAAGGTAAAAAAGTTAAGGTGAAAAAGGTAAGGTAAAAAAGGTAAGGTGAAAAAGGTAAGGTAAAAAAGGGTAAGGTAAAAAAGGTAAGGTGAAAAAGGTAAGGTGAAAAAGGTAAGGTGAAAAAGGTAAGGTAAAAAGGGCAAGGTAAAAAAGGTAAGGTAAAAAAGGGTAAGTTAAAAAAGTTAAGGTGAAAAAGGTAAGGTAAAAAAGGTAAGGTGAAAAAGGTAAGGTGAAAAAGGTAAGGTGAAAAAGGTAAGGTGAAAAAGGTAAGGTGAAAAAGGTAAGGTAATAAAGGTAAGGTGAAAAAGGTAAGGTGAAAAAGATAAGGTGAAAAAGGTAAGTTGAAAAAGGTAAGGTAAAAAAGGTAAGGTAAAAAAAAGACAAGGTAAAAATCTGTATTTTTTTCCCTGAACAAGGCAACACACTGTTCCTAAGCCATCATTGTAAATAATAATTTGTTCTTAAAACTGACTTGCCTAGTTAAATAAAAATGTATTTGATGTCATTTGCTCCGTTACAGATGTTATCAGCCTCCACTGATTTTGAGTACTGCTGGGGAAGACCTGAACCTCAGGGTTTCCATTTCATCTAAACCGCATTGCAGTATTTACACAGTAGCTCTTTTCCCCATGGTCAAATTCAATCGCAGACTGTTTGGGGGTAGTCTTAAAACCGACTTCTACGAGATTCGGCTCACAGGTGAATGCTTCCTGTTTTCAAAATAACAAGTGTGCTTGCATGGGCAGTATTTCGCAAACATTGCAATGGTGGATTTAGTTGAATGTCGCCTAAATTTCAGGATTCTCTGTGTACATTTGTATGTCCATCACTAGCTTGTAATGGTGTAATTTTATTTTACAGCAGCATGGTGTTGCTGCAGTGTTACACACTGTCACTAGACTAAAGTTATTCTCTCAGCTATGATAAACATATCACCCAAAAGGTCTTCATCTTACCAAAACTGCCTATTGTGCATCATTCTCTACTTGACTGTTTGCCCTAAACCTAGACATGACCCATGATCCACAAATTCTGAGCATATCACACCAGCTGTGCTGCTGTAGTCTACTCCATTCCTGCAGGCTGTCCAAAAATCCCTGACTTAATTTAGCACCTTGAAAGGTTTTGAGGAGTTTGAGGTAAAATCACACACTCCACCATGGCACAGCTGTGCAGAGACAAAAAAGTATTATCGAACTAATATAAATCTCCCTTCCCTCTGTTCACTGGTTTCACCCCGGCATGTTTGTTCCTTGCCAGCCATTATTACAGGTAGCAGCAGACAACATCCAATTGATAGGGCAGGTTTATTTGAGTAGGCCAGGAAAAACACCTTTTTCAAATGGTTGAACAGAGCCATATGCCAGCCCAAATGTCAACCCAGGTGTCTACAAATATAATTACAGCACTCAAGGGCTCCATTTGACATAGCTTTCTTAAAACATCATGATTTAATGTTTGTTTGTTTTTGTTGGAAGTGTCAGCTATGCCTAATGTGGATTTAGAACTGGACAGTAGTTTCAGCTCTAGCTCTACTTGTTCAACATTCTTGTTCACACTACTCTGTAACAGTAGTGAGGACACTTTCGTAAGTGTTTTGTTGCTCGCGTCATTTTGTAATAGATAAAAAAATATATTTTGGTATTACCCGTATACAGTATAATACAGTTGAAGTCGGATGTTTACATACACCTTAGCAAAATACATTTAAACTCAGTTGTTCACAATTCCTGACATTTAATCCTTGTAAAAAATCCCTGTCTTAGGTCAGTTAGGATCACCACTTTATTTTAAGAATGTGAAATGTCAGAATAATAGTAGAGAGAATTATTTATTTCAGCTTTAATTTCTTTCATCACATTCCCAGTGGGTCAGAAGTTTACAACCACTAAATCAGTATGTGGTAGCATTGCCATTAAGTTGTTTAACTTGGGTCAAACATTTTGGGTAGCCTTCCACAAGCTTCCCACAATAAGTTCCTCCTGACAGAGCTGGTGTAACTGAGTCAGGTTTGTAGGCCTCCTTGCTCGCACACACTTTTTCAGTTCTGCCGACAAATTTTCTATAGGATTGAGGTCAGGGCTTTGTGATGGCCACTCCATTACCTTGACTTTGTTGCCCTTAAGCCATTTTGCCACAACTTTGAAAGTGTGCTTGGGGTCATTGTCCCCATTTGGAAGACCCATTTGCGAACCAGCTTTAACTTCCTGACTGATGTCTTGAGATGTTGCTTCAATATATCCACATAATTGTCTTCCCTCATGATGCCATCTATTTTGTGATGTACACCAGTCCCTCCTGCAGCAAAGCACCCCCACAACATGATGCTGCCACCCCCGTGCTTCATGGTAGGGATGGTGTTCTTGGGCTTGTAAGCCTCCCCCCTTTTCCTCCAAACATAACGATGGTCATTATGGCCAAACAGGTCTATTTTTTTGTTTCATCAGAACAGAGGACATTTCTCCAAAAAGTACGATCTTTGTCCCCATGTGCAGTTGCAAACCGTAGTCTGGCTTTTTTATGGCGGTTTTGGAGCAGTGGCTTCTTCCTTGCTGAGCGGCATTTCAGGTTATGTCTATATAGGATATGTCTATATTTCCTCCAGCATCTTCACAGGGTCCTTTGCTGTTGTTTTGGGATTGATTTGCACTTTTCTCACAAAAGTACATTCATCGCGAGGAGACAGAATGTGTCTCCTTCCTGAGTGGTATGACGGCTGCGTGGTCCCATGGTGTTTATACTTGCATACTATTGTTTGTACAGATGAATGTTGTACCTTCAGGCCTTTGGAAATTTTTCCCAAGGATGAACCAGACTTGTGGAGGTCTACAATTTTTTTCTGAGGTCTTGGCTGATTTCTTTTGATTTTCCCATGATGTCAAGCAAAGATGCTTGAGTTAGAAGGTAGGCCTTGAAATACATCCACAGGTACACCTCCAATTGACTCAAATGATGTCAATTAGCCTATCAGAAGCTTCGAAAGACATGACATAATTTTCTGGAATTTTCCAAGCTGTTTAAAGGCACAGTCAACTTAGTGTATGTAAACTTCTGACCCGCTGGAACTGTGATACAGTGAATTATCTGTCTGTAAACAATTGTTGGAAAAATTACTTGTGTCAAGCACAAAGTAGATGTCCTAAGCGACTTGCCAAAACTATAGTTTGTTAACAAGAAATTTGTGGAGTGGTTGAAAAACAAGTTTGAATGACTCCAACCTAAGTGTATGTAAACTTCCGACTACAACTGTAACTATTACAGTGTTTTAAGAATTTGTTGACTTGCCAAGTTAAATAAAGGTTATATTATTACTATTATTATTATTTTATAGTATATTTAAATGATAGGTGAAAAAAAATTGATTGGCAGTACTTGCTCCTTGTTTGCAGTGACACACTGACACCCGTGATAAATAAGCCCTCAAGACGTATACAAAAAAAGCACTGTCACTCTCAAAGACGAAGCGGCGAGGCAATTTACACATCACGTGACTATACAGCTGAAACAAATCAATAACCTAGAATCACTTTCTTCAAGCAGTCTGGTATGGTAAAAGACCCTGCTGGTGCGTGGTTGGAGGTGTAGCTGTCTAAGTGTGACTCAGGAGGGGTTGCTGAAGGGTTACATCGTCCTACGCCGTTATGTCCTCTTTACGGGGAGTCAGACAGACAGAGTGAAAGATACCCTACATATCTGGGTGCCAAGCAACAAATGCCGATAACAGCCGCAGATTAGGTCTTAGATTGGCGACGGATCCCGCCAAGACGCTGATGCAATATTTACAGCCTTTCACCTCCGCTCCTCTGATCAGCACTGCCTGCACTGTGTGTGTGTGAGTGAATGTGTGTGAGTGTCATTGGGTTTTGACTGGAGCACCAGGTGTGAAATGGATATGAAAAATTAATTTAAGCGTTAGGAAGAATGCACTATTTTAATAAGTAGGGTAACGCAGAGGTAGAACAGAGAGGAGGGAGATCATTCCTGTGTGGAATGCAGAGGTGGAAGAGAGGAGGGAGATAATTCCTGTGTGGAATGCAGAGGTGAAAGAGAGAGGAGGGAGATCATTCCTGTGTGGAATGCAGAGGTGAAAGAGAGGAGGGAGATCATTCCTGTGTGGAATGCAGAGGTGAAAGAGAGAGGAGTGAGATCATTCCTGTGTGGAATGCAGAGGTGAGAGAGAGGAGGGAGATCGTTCCTGTGTGGAATGCAAAGGTGAAAGAGAGGAGGGAGATCATTCCTGTGTGGAATGCAGAGGTGAAAGAGAGGAGGGAGATCATTCCTGTGTGGAATGCAGAGGTGAAAGAGAGAGGAGTGAGATCATTCCTGTGCGGAATGCAGAGGTGAAAGAGAGAGGAGTGAGATCGTTCCTGTGCGGAATGCAGAGGTGAAAGAGAGGAGGGAGATCATTCCTGTGTTGAATGCAGAGGTGAAAGAGAGAGGAGGGAGATCATTCCTGTGTGGAATGCAGAGGTGAAAGAGAGAGGAGTGAGATCATTCCTGTGCGGAATGCAGAGGTGAAAGAGAGAGGAGTGAGATCATTCCTGTGCGGAATGCAGAGGTGAAAGAGAGAGGAGTGAGATCATTCCTGTGTGGAATGCAGAGGTGAAAGAGAGAGGAGTGAGATCAGTCCTGTGTGGAATGCAGAGGTGAAAGAGAGAGGAGTGAGATCAGTCCTGTGCGGAATGCAGAGGTGAAAGAGAGAGGAGTGAGATCATTCCTGTGTGGAATGCAGAGGTGAAAGAGAGAGGAGTGAGATCAGTCCTGTGCGGAATGCAGAGGTGAAAGAGAGAGGAGGGAGATCATTCCTGTGTGGAATGCAGAGGTGAAAGAGAGAGGAAGGAGATCATTCCTGTGTGGAATGCTGGTTCTCATCCAGAGTCACTTGACCTTCTGGAGTGTGATATTAAAATGTATTTATAGAATTATCAAGGGGCTATGTGTATTTTAGCCTTATTCTGATTCAAGGTTGTATCATACTGATGATAGTGTAAGGACCAGCCATTCCATTAAGACCATTTACATGTGAAAGGACCTATGAGCACCAACATGCAAAGTTTGTAGGAACATATCAAATTTGGTGTCAAATGAAAGCTAAGGTCTCCACACAGTCTACACAGTGGATCTGCAACGGATCAGATGGAGCTCAATTTGCATAGCACCATATGTAGTTCTATGTCCTTTTGTGGTGCAACTTTTTTTTTTTTAAATGTGGCGCTGTTAGACTAATGGTTTGAGTGTTGGGCCAGTAACCGAAAGGTTGCTAGGTTGAATCCCCGAGCTGACAAGGTACAAATCTGTCGTTCTGCCCCTAAACAAGGCAGTTTACCCACTCTTACTAGGCCGTCATTGTAAATAAGAATTTGTTCTTAACTGACTTGCCCAGTTAAATGAAGGCTAAATAAAACATTTAATAGACCAGAGCTCCGTTATACTGTGAAATCGCTGTGGAGAGCCCTTAAAGAGTCTAGATTTTGGGGACATGAAGGCATAGGTATGTTTTTCAACCATGAGAAATAAGTAAAGGCTTTGATTTCTGGTCCTACAGATGGAAAATGGGTTTTAAAAAAATGTACTAGAAAAAGTCTTAAAAGGAATTAGAAATACATCAAAACACAATCATGTTGAAGGCCCCTGCCAACTAATATCAACACTTATATTTAGTTTTGCAGAAATTATTTGCGTTTTCGTGTCATTCTATTACCAAAAATCCAGATATCTTTAAGATATTTTCAAATTTCTCTCCCTCATAAGGAGGGAGCATAATGAAGATTCACAGAAGTAACAAGTAAAGGTAGACCTACCAATAAGTTATAGCGTTTTTACTGATAACAGTTTTGTTTATGAATTACTAATTGAATCGGTACCAAATCTGTAACAGAATGATTGCAATTGAATTGGCCACAATGGGTAATTATAATAGTCACAAACCACTGTTGCAGTAAAGCACAGCACAGTACAATGCAGTAGAGGGCAGTGCAGTAGAGCACAGTAGAGCACAGTATAGAACAGTAGAGCACAGTAGAGTACAGTAGAGCACATCACATTACAGTAGAGCACAGCACAGTACAGTAGAGCACGGTACAGTACAGTACAGTACAGTACAGCACAGCACAGCACAGTACACCACAGTAGAGCACAGCACAGTACAGTACAGTAGAGCACAGTACAGTAGAGTACAGTGCAGTAGAGCACAGCACAGTACAGTAGAGTGCAGTACAGTACAGTAGAGCACAGTAGAGTACAGTAGAGCACAGCACAGTTCAGTAGAGCACAGTACAGTAGAGTACAGTGCAGTAGAGCACAGTACAGCACAGTACAGCACAGTGCAGCAGAGTACAGTAGAATACATTAAAGAAAAGTACTGTAGAGTAGAGTAGTGTAGTAGAGTTCTATACTGTACTGTGCTCTATTGTTCTGTATTGTACTGTTCCGTACTGCTCTGTGCTGTACTGTTCTGTACCGTACTATGCTGTACTGTACTGTACTGTGCTGTACTGTTCTGTACTGCTCTGTGCTGTGCTGTGCTGTGCTGTACTGTACTGTACTGTACTGTTCTGTACTGTACTGTGTTCTGCTGTTCTGTACTGTACTCTACTGTAAAAGAGATCTTTGTATCAGCATGACTCCCTGTCAAAATAAAAGCTAAATAAAATACTCTACTTTACTGTACCCTGCATTACTGTGCTGTACTGTCCAAACGTAGACGTCTATAATTGGTACAGATTTGGTCTGGACCAAGCACATTTGGTGCTGTTTGGGGGCGGAGCTCATTAGTATAACATCCAGTGTGTAGAATAATACCCAAACATGCAAAGGAGGATATTACATATTCTTACCTTTGTGTACTATTCAGGATACATCACCATGAAGAGAATGACAGAATTGCATCCATAATGATGCATTTGTGTATAGTACAGATCAAGGACCCATGATGTCATTCTGTTACCGGGTGTTGATCCATTTCACTTACTGTAGTTCAATAACCAAAATAGATTTTTTCAAACTGAAGGTGTCATATCATAGCTGCCTTTTTGGGAAACGTGGTCACATAAAAAACTGGGGGAGATTTGTACTGTAATTATTTTACCAAACTTCGCACCTGCACTGTTCCTTAAGTAAATGTGTTTTAATAAAATAGGAGGCAATTGTTTAATTGTCATTAAACTCGTTCTTCAACCACAAATTTCTTGTTAACAAACTATAGTTTGGCAAGTCAGTTAAGACATCTACTTTGGTCATGACACAAGTAATTTTTCCAACAATTGTTTACAGACAGATTATTTAACTTATAATTCACTGTTTCAGAAGTTTACATACACTAAGTTGACTGTGCCTTTCAGGACAACAAAGTCAAGGTATTGGAGTGGCCATCAAAAAGCCCTGACCTCAATCCTATAGAAAATTTGTGGGCAGAACTGAAAAAGTGTGTGCGAGCAAGGAGGCCTACAAACCTGACTCAGTTACACCAGCTCTGTCAGGAGGAATGGGCCAAAATTCACCCAACGTATTGTGGAAGCTTGTGGAAGGCTACCCGAAACGTTTGACCCAAGTTAAACAATTCAAAGGCAATGCTACCAAATACTAATTGAGTGTATGTAAACTGGGAATGTGATGAAAGAAATTAAAGCTGAAATAAATCATTCTCTCTACTATTATTCTGACATTTCACATTCTTAATATAAAGTGGTCATCTAACTGATCTAAGACAGGGAATTTTTACGAGGATTAAATGTCAGTAATTGTGAAAAACTGATTTGAAATGGATTTGGCTAAGGTGTATGTAAATGTCCGACTTCAACTGTAGGTGTATGGTTTGTTCAACTTTGCAATAAATGGTTTTTGCTTGGGATACATTTTAAAGTGAAAAAGTGAGTCTCAGCATCACGCTGTTACCGTGTAATTGCCATTAACTAATTTGTTTAGTCTAGTCGATTGTACATCCATTACGTTTTGTCCATGCATACCAAATACATTTGTTCATCCAAGCTTGAGGGCCCATGACAAAGTGTGACCTCAAAAATCATTGGAGCCCAATCTTATTTTCAGCTAAATCTGACAACTGGAATCCACAGTCAACGTTCTACGTAAAGTTAGCTTCTGTATTTGACTGAAAGCCAGCCAGCACACCTTGAGGAGGATGTTTACGAGCATGAAAACACCTCTCTCAGCAATAACGTCAGTGTAAATAAGTAGAGGGGAAGAAAAGTTTCAGAGTTTCAAATGAAAGAAGAAGAGAAAAGAGAACAGCTATGCGATGCTGACACCACACTATTCTAACAGAGCTTTTTAGTCGGAATATCTTGCCTTGTGCCTAACCTTCACGTTACATTCCACTTTGTTTATTCAGTATTGTGGCAGATAATGTAAAACTTTTTGGGAGGATTTCATTGGAATGAGGGTATCATTGGCTATCTACACTACATGAACAAAAGTATGTGGACTCCTGCTCATCGAACATCCCATTCCAAAATCATGGGCATTAATATGGAGTTGGTCCCCCCTTTGCTGCTATAATAGCCTCTACTCTTCTGGTAAGGCTTTCCACTAGATGAGGGGACTTGCTTAGTTCTTCCACACCGATCTCGACAAACCTTGCTTTGTACATGGGGGCATTGTCATGCTGAAAGGGCCTTCCCTCAACTGGTGCCACAAAGTTGGAAAGACAGAATCATCTAGAATGTCATTGTATGCTGTAGCGTTAAGATTTCCCTTCACTAGAAATAAGGGGCCTATCCTAAACCATTAAAAACAGCCCCAGGCTATTATTCGTCCTCCACCAAACTTTACAGTTGGTTTTATGCATTGGGGCTGGTAGCGTTCTCCTGGCATCTGCAAAACCCGGATTCGTCCGTTGGACTGCCAGATGGCAAACCCTGATTCATCACTCCAGATAACACATTTGCACTGCTCCAGAGTCCAATGGTGGAGAAGCTTTACACTACTCCAGCTGACGCTTGGCATTGCACACATGTGATCTTAGGCTGAGTGGCTGCTCGGCCACTCAGCCTTCATTACATGAAGCTCCCGTCGAACAGTTATTTTTATGATGTTGCTTCCAGAGGCAGTTTGGAACTTGGTAGTGAGTGTTGCAACCGAGGACAGACGATTTTAAGCTCTACGTTCTTCACCACTCGCCGGTCCCGTTCTGTAAGCTTGTGTGGCCTACCACTTCGTGGCTGAGCCGTTTTTACTCTTAGACTTTTCCACTTCACAATAACAACACTTACAATTGTCCAGGTCAAAGCAAAGCACCCCCATAACATGATGCTGCCACCCCCATGCTTCACGGTTGGGATGGTGCTCTTTGGCTTGCAAGCCTCCCCCTTTTTCCTCCAAACATAACGATGGTCATTGTGGCCAAACAGTTCTATTTTTGTTGCATCAGACCAGAGGACATTTCTCCAACAAGTACGATCTTTGTCCCCATGTGCAGTTGTAAACCGTAGTCTGGCTTTTTTATGGCGGTTTTGGAGCAATGGCTTCTTCCTTGCTGAGTGGCCTTTCAGGTTATGTCAATATAGGACCCGTTTTACTGTGGATATAGATACTTTTGTACCTGTTTCCTCCAGCATCTTCACAAGGTCCTTTGCTGTTGTTCTGGGATTGATTTGCACTTTTCGCACCAAAGTACGTTCATCTCTAGGAGACAGAACAGCTGCATGGTCCCATGCTGTTTATACTTGCGTACTGTTGTTTGTACAGATGAACATGGTACCTTCAGGCGTTTGGAAATTGCTCCCAAGTATGAACCAGACTTGTGGAGGTCTACAATTAATTTTCTGAGGTCTTGGCTGATTTCTTTTGATTTTCCCATGATGTCAAGCAAAGAGGCACTGGGTTTGAAGGTAGGCCTTGAAATACATCCACAGGTACACCCCCAATTGACTCAAATTATGTCAATTGGCCTATCAGAAGCTTCTAAAGCCATGACATCATTTCCTGGAATTTCCAAGCTGTTTAAAGGCACAGTCAACTTAGTGTATGTAAACTTCTGACCCACTGGAATTGTGATACAGTGGATTATAAATGAAATAATCTGTCTGTAAACAATTGTTGGAAAAATTACTTGTGTCATGCACAAAGTAGATGTCCTAACCAACTTGCCAAAACCATAGTTTGTTAACAAGAAATTTGTGGAGTGGTTGAAAAACGAGTTTTAATGACTTCAACCAAAGTGTATGTAAACTTCCGACTTCACCTGTATATATACATATAACTATGTTATATACTTTAAAAGGGTGAGCATTGCTTTGACTTTAGTGTCCTGTGGTTATCCCCCCAAAAAATGTAGTACTGTAACTTGTGTTTACTGGTGATAGGTGGAAAAGCCTACAGGGTTCTATGGAAGAGCCCCCATTTGCATGAAGGCCATTCGTTGGCTTGGCTTGAATAACACAACACTGCTCTCTACTGGCAAATATAGTGTATTGCAATAGGCAACAGAGGTTCTTGAGATAAACGAGGTTGGGGAAAAGTTTAGTTCATACAATTCACTGGGTGTATGCTTTTGTGTGAATAAGAACCATCATAGCATAGACCTGCAATAATATGTTCCCTATTGTTAAAGAGTACATCACTGTATTGTTTTCCTAATTTTAAGAAGCATTCCCAGTCACTAATCAAACTTTCTGATGAGAGGATATTGAAATAACATTGTTTATTTAACCTTTAATTAACCAGGCAATTCAGTTAAGAACAAACTCTTATTTACAATGACGGCCTTACACGGCCAAACCCTAACGACATTGGGCCAATTATGCACCGTCCTTTGGGACTCGCAATCACGGCCAGTTGTGATACAGCCTGGAATCGAACCAGGGTCTGTAGTTACCCCTCTAGCACAGTGCCTTAGACCCAGAGAAGACATAGGTAGTAGCCAAAGGCTGATGAGTAAGACATCACACATGGTTTGATGTATAAGACAATCCTGTCTGAAGTCACAGAGAAGAATCTCTCGTCACGGGCAAGTCAACACCTGCATTTGGAGTGACTGCTCTGTTGACTGTTTTTTGTTCTCTCTCAGCCAGGTGAGATGATGACGTACTGGGACAGAAATCACAAAACCAAACATGATCTGAAGTCTGAACCACAGCTAGGGATTTTAGGTTCAGTGATGACAATCACCTTAAATCTTAAAAACACCAGAATCGTGTTGTCTCTACCCACCAGGTGGCGTGTAGTAACAACAGGTAGGATTATCTGAGAGGATCAGGAGACAACTGCAATCCCTACTAATCCTGCTAAAAATCCCAGGGATTTTAATGTTATGTTTGTATGGGAAACAAATGAATGTGTGGGGGTATAGCCAGTGATCATTGGGTATAGCCCTAATGATCAACTGGTTTATAAAGTCAGATATAAACTAATGTGAGTCGTCCACCTTAAATAAAAATAACAATAGCAATAAAATAACAATAATTGACCCTTTATCAGATCACTTTATAATGCTCATGATTAAACTGATAATTTAATTTTGTTATATAGGATTATTGAAGTATTCAAAGTGCATATTTTAGGACAGTTAAGAATAAAGTGTTATGTTATTATGGAAACATTATGACAACCTATTTGAACTGAGTCTAAATTGAGTTAGCCTATAATAGGATACTGTATAAACGTGAATGTTCCCTGGTCTCGGCGCAGTCCTTGCTATTTGATAAAAATCACAACATACCTTACATATTTCAATATTTTCGTGTGCTGACAATGCGAACTCAAAACGTATGCGTGACAACTAAACACTCTTGAGAATAAAACCAAAATAGTACTTTCAAGTGAAGCACCACAGGTTGTAAAATACAAGGTAAATTAACGCAACGGGAAATATACTGGAAATTAACCAATCAAAACTTTTGAAAGAGGCAAAGATTTGCCAAAAAAAGTCTACACAAAGAAATTCATCCAAATTCCAAAACCCATGCGACAGCTTCCTTTCCCTGACTCTGCGTCTGAGGTAGACAAGACTAATCTTATAGGTCAACAATCTGAATTCGGCCTTGCCTATAGGCTGACGGATATGTCACATATGAGTTCTTCCGCTATCGACAGCTGAAGACGCAAGACAATCTTTGACAATTGTTAAAGTTCATGTTGGCGTTTACAAAGGCATTGAAGAGACATAGAAGGTATGTTGAATGACGAAGATAAACTTTTATATTATTATAATTGGCCAGACACTCGAATCTGCACAGCTACGTTGTAATAACTCCTATAATTGTTTGTCCTTATATGACTATGGCTTATCCTCAGTAGCCTATACAATTAAACTGAGAGAAGTAAAACATAGAATGAATGAACATTGATGCTCAGTACCTAAACTAAACGTAGAGTGGTTTAATAGCGTCTTCAATGTTTTTACACTTTCAGATTTATCTGAATGACTTGGGCAAGTTCTAAAATATCCTGAATGATAGCCTATAATCAAAGATTGGCTAATATATATATATATCCCATCATATTTGATTCATGCTTTATTCTGGTTTCTCTGTTTTATATTTGGCAGAAATACTAGTCTGTCCTTAATGTACTGATATGAACCAGACTATATGACGTGAACCAGACTATATGACGTGACCCAGGCTATATGACGTGAACCAGGCTATATGACATGTACCAGGCTATATGACGTGAACCAGACTATATGACGTGACCCAGACTATATGACGTGACCCAGGCTATATGACGGGAACCAGGCTATATGACGTGAACCAGGCTATATGACATGTACCAGACTATATGATGGGAACCAGGCTATATGACGTGAACCAGGCTATATGATGTGAACCAGACTATATGATGTGAACCAGGCTATATGACATGTACCAGGCTATATGACGTGAACCAGGCTATATGACATGAACCAGGCTATATGACATGAACCAGACTATATGACATGTACCAGGCTATATGACGTGAACCAGACTATATGACATGTACCAGGCTATATGACGTGAACCAGGCTATATGATGGGAACCAGGCTATATGATGTGAACCAGACTATATGATGGGAACCAGACTATATGATGTGAACCAGGCTATATGACGTGAACCAGACTATATGATGTGAACCAGGCTATATGACATGTACCAGGCTATATGACGTGAACCAGACTATATGATGTGAACCAGGCTATATGACATGTACCAGGCTATATGACATGTACCAGGCTATATGACGTGAACCAGGCTATATGACGTGAACCAGGCTATATGACATGTACCAGGCTATATGACGTGAACCAGACTATATGACGTGAACCAGGCTATATGATGGGAACCAGGCTATATGACATGTACCAGGCTATATGACGTGAACCAGACTATATGACGTGAACCAGACTATATGACATGAACCAGACTATATGACATGTACCAGGCTATATGACGTGAACCAGGCTATATGACGTGAACCAGGCTATATGACATGTAGCAGGCTATATGACGTGAACCAGACTATATGACGTGAACCAGACTATATGACGTGAACCAGGCTATATGACATGTACCAGGCTATATGACATGTACCAGGCTATATGACGTGAACCAGGCTATATGATGTGAACCAGACTATATGATGTGAACCAGGCTATATGATGTGAACCAGACTATATGATGTGAACCAGACTATATGACATGTACCAGGCTATATGACGTGAACCAGACTATATGATGTGAACCAGGCTATATGACGTGAACCAGGCTATATGACGTGAACAAGACTATATGACATGTACCAGGCTATATGATGTGAACCAGGCTATATGATGGGAACCAGGCTATATGACATGAACCAGGCTATATGACGTGAACCAGACTATATGACGTGAACCAGGCTATATGACGTGAACCAGGCTATATGACATGTACCAGGCTATATGACGGGAACCAGGCTATATGATGGGAACCAGGCTATATGACGGGAACCAGGCTATATGATGGGAACCAGTCTATTTGATGGGATCCAGGCTACTGTATATGATGTGACTAAACAAGTCTCTTCTACAGTCTTGTCTATTTATTGTCTGGTGATGTTTATATAACATATATAACATCACACACTAGCATTTTACATTGTAACATTGTGCCAACAAATAGACAAGAGCACACACCTAGACAAGACTACACGCCTATCTTATCCAATAGTTTTGATGTATCACAGATGGGTAGCTAGTATTTCATTAAGCTGTCAATGTAAGGTCTGAAATTAGATCAGACTTTATGGGAATAAACCAGTAGGAAATCAATGAATTAATTATAATGACTTTGTAAAAGGTGTTTTTTATTTGTAATAACACTGACATGATACTGAAAATCAAATTATTGCACAGCACACCCCACACAGACAGCATGCTGCAGACTTAAAAAATGAATGTTAGTTATCTCTTTGTAATCTGATCGAGTCTCTTGATACGTTTCTTTATACAAGGAGTTGTCTGTTGTCTGTTGTGACCCGCAGTGACTGACTGAGTCATTCAGACAGTCTGCAGCAGGCCAAAGGGATTTCACTAATTAGCCCCTGGCATCTGCTACTTGTGTGCTATGAGAGAGAAAGAGAGAAAGAGAGAGAGGGGGGGGGCGGATGGATGGACAGACAGACAGGGAGCCTCCGAGGTTCAGTCAGAAGTTTGTTACATGGGCGGATGGATGGACAGACAGACAGTGAGCCTCCGAGGTTCAGTCAGAAGTTTGTTACATGGGCGGATGGATGGACAGACAGACAGACAGTGAGCCTCCGAGGTTCAGTCAGAAGTTTGTTACATGGGCGGATGGATGGACAGACAGACAGACAGTGAGCCTCCGAGGTTCAGTCAGAAGTTTGTTACATGGGCGGATGGATGGACATACAGACAGTGAGCCTCCAAGGTTCAGGCAGAAGTTTGTTACATGGGGAACATGGCTGGCTAGGCTTAAAACAAACAAGAATAAAGGGGATTATAAACACAGGCATTTCTTTAGGAAGCGGAAATGAACGAGTGTGGGAATATTTGGATTTCCCATGCGTTCAATAACATGCCCATGCTATATATTTGAATAACACATTACTAGTGAGCGTACTTCCAGTCATATGTTTTCAAGAACAAGGGATTAGAAAAAAATATTGTAAAATGATTTACTAAAGTGTGAAAATCACATGTAGGCTATATCTGGCCTAACGTGTTTCAAAAACAATATAATAACACATTTTCAGACAGGTTACAAGCGGCTGTTAAATTAGCGAGGCTGTAAAAGCAAGACTGAAGGAGGTGGGGATTTCAATTGGCTTGCTAGCCATGTGGTCAGAACACAAACCAAGCCATGAGTGTCTGGAGAAGACCCATCTACAGATCATAGATATTTTACAGTACAGTGTGTGCTTGGATCTGGGATGAAACTGCCAGAATGAACCATAATGTATTAGAGTAATAACTTTGTGTGATTAGATTCAGATCAAGCCATGCTATTTCTGCTGATGCATCCTTTGCTACTGTCCCAGAGCTCAGAAAAGGGAATTGATTCATACCCCGTAAAGTCTAGAGTCAGACTATGTCCATTCAGATATTTCAAGTGTCTAGTTATTGGGATGCTGGGAGAGCTTCATAGCCCCCATGATGTAGTACAGTAGCAGCTCACAATCAAAGCCCCCTGGGCTCCCATCTCATTATGCAACGCTCTGAGCTCCGGCTGGCCCCTCCTGATGACTTCACGATGTGGAAAATTCTACTGAGCGACCACAGAACTCGTATAGGAGCAGGCCTGCTGAATGCTTAGTGGTCGGAGCTGGGGGACTAATAAAGTCAAGAGACTGAGGCAGGCAGATTATACGGAGGGTATTAGGTCTTCTGCTTTTGCCGTGGATAATCAGATATGGGAATGCTGATTGGGGGAGGTGACACTATTGTTTAGGAGTTGATTAGGTGTTTTTCCTGGTCAGGAACAACTGGCCCTATGAACATAGGTTCATCAGCATATAAAATAAATTATTTTCAAGGATCATACTATATAACTACTGCTGTAGATCCCTTCTCTATTCATATACTGTCCATACTGTCTTTACACACCATTATATTAGGGCTGTCCCCGACTAAAACAAATCTTGGTCGACTGAGAGTCGTTTGACTTTCGACCAATCGATTGGTCGAAATTTTAAAACATGTATTTTCCATATATAGACACACCCTATGTTTGAATAAAATAATCTAGGCTACTGAGCTTGTCTGATGCTTTAAGCACTGCGATTAAAAATGAAGACACTCAAAGTACTAAAGAAGGAACCAGAAATCAATATTGACTAACCAGAAGAAAAAAAAACTGTTCCCGACCCTCCTCCTCCCGCTGCCCTCTGCTGCTGGGCTTCGCAGATTCGGCCGTTAAAGACGCTGCATGGTCATTCTGCCGTCTGCATTGGCCGTGCAGCATTTAGGGTGATGCGGCCTCTGCAGAAGTCAGGACATTCATACTTCTTGCACTTCACCGAGCAGCGCAGAACTGTTGTGAAGGAAGTTGTCAAAGGAAGTGAGTTTGTGTTTATACAGGACATCCCGCCCTCACCTACCATCAACCAATCATGTCAATCCAGAGCTATAAGTGCCCTCCTCATTGTTAAACATTTTTAAAGGGGCTCAGCGATGTGATACGGAATGCAATTTGGCCTCTGCATGCCTCCGGACTCTTTGCAATTGCATCACACCATCCATATGACGCTTTTGATCACATTTTCGGATCAAGCATACATGGGCTCTTACGCTCCTGAAGTTGGCTCTTGCTCCACTAATAGGCTGTACCAGCGGTCAGAAACCTTTTCCATTTGGAGTGCCAATTTATCGTACCATTTCTGCTGATCTGCGTGCCAGTCATGATTTTCATATGCACTTTTTCATGGAACAGTTTCATTTCATTTTAATAAAGTTTTCATATCTCAAAATCAATATCATGTGGTTAATCAACATTCGATCTAATTTAAAATGTTACAAATCTAAAAGTAACTTCTATTACCATTGCCAATATGTAAAAATAGTCTACAGTGGCAAGAAAAAGTATGTGAACCCTTTGGAATAACCTGGATTTCTGCATAAATTGATCATAAAATTTGATCTGATCTTAATCTTCACAACAGTAGACAAACACAGTCTGCTAAAACTAATGACACACAAACAATTCTATGTTTTCATGTCTTTATTGAACACACTGTGTAAACATTCACAGTGTAGGGTGGAAAATGTATGTGAACCCTTGGATTTAATAACTGGTTTGGCAGCAATAACCTCAAGCAAACATTTTCTGTAGTTGCTGATAAAACCAGCACAACGGTCAGGAGGAATTTTGGACCATTCATCTTTGCAAAACTGTTTCAGTTCAGCAATTTTCTTAGGATGTCTGGTGTGAACTGCGCTCTTGAGGTCATGCCACAGCATCTCAATCGGGTTGAAGTCAGGACTCTGACTGGGCCACTCCAGAAGGCATATTTTTTTCTGTTGAAGCCATTCTGTTGTTGATTTACTTCTGTGTTTTGGATCGTTGTCCTGTTGCATCACCCAACTCACCCAAACTCACCCAACTGAGCTTCAATTGGTGGACAGATAGCTTTATATTCTCCTTCAACATGTCTTGATAATCTTGGGAATTCATTTTTCCGTCGATGATAGCAATCTGTCCAGGCCCTGAGGCAGCAAAGCAGCAATGCTCCCTCCACCATACTTTAAAGTTAGGTGAGGTTTTGATTTTGGTGTGCTGTGCTGTGCCTTTTTTTCTCCACACATAGTGTTGTGTGTTCCTTCCTTCCAAACAAGTCAACTTTAGTTTAATATGTCCATAGAATATTTTGCCTGGAGTGCTGTGGAACATCCACATGCTCTTTTTCGAACTTCAGACATGCAGCAATGTTTTTCTTGGACAGCAGTGGCTTCTTCTGTGGTGTTCTCCCATGAACACCATTCTTGTTTAGTGTTTTACATATTGTAGACTCGTCAACAGAGATGTTAGCACGTTCCAGAGATTTCTGTAAGTCTTTAGCTGACACTCTAGGATTCTTCTTAACCTCATTGAGCATTCTGCGCTGTGCTCTGGCAGTCATCTTTGCATGACGGCCACTCAGTGTGAGTAGCAACAGTGCTTTCTCCATTTATGGACAATTTGTCTTACTGATGACTGATGAATATTGAGGCTTTTAGAGATACTTTTGTAAATACAATAATTAGTGTGTTATTACTTTAAGCAAAACTGTGTTTGTCTGTTGTTGTGATGAAGATGAAGATCATATCAATTTTTATGACATATTTATGCAGAAATCTAGGTAATTCCAAAGGGTCCACATACTTTTTCTTGCCACTGTACATAAAGACAACAAATAAAAAACATTGCAGCCCGCAGGTGGAAAATATCCTGATAAAAATAAATATCCTTTAAATCACATTGGCTACACATGGCTTGTCTGCAAGGAACTTTAAACATTGTATCAACTTGGTCTGGCCAGAAGCTCTGCTAGCCAACTTGCAACATTGTATAAAATATTCTGGGCCCTCAGAGTTTCCCGTGTGGACAAGTAATCAAGTAGGCCTATTTTATGACGATTCCACCGGATCAGAGCCGGACATTTTTTCCCCTTTCATGCTGAGTGGTTCTCAAAAGGGAGAGAGCTGGAAAGATTTTTGAAATAGTCTACATTGAGGAACTATTGTCATTCTCTATGGATGTAAAAACAAACTTTGTTTACTTTTGCTCTGCAAACAACGTGTCCACTCCTACAATGTCAACAGTAAGATCTAATAATAATATATTGAATGCATTATCAGAAATTACCAGAACCAAACAAACATTGTAGATGAAAAATATGGTAATTAATGGTAAATGTACTACTGATGATACTGGTGTAATGGACAGGTGTGAATCAGACTGGTGTCTCATGTGCCATACATTTTTTTATATATACATTTGCCACTGCTCGACTAAAAAAATCTTGGTCGACCAACAGCCTATCAATCAAAAAATCGACCACTCTACTAAATGGGGTCAGCCCTACATTATATACACTGAACAAAAATATAAACGCAACATGCAACAATTTCAAATAGTTAAAAAATAGTTCATAACTTTGACATCAGCAATTCACGCTGTCTGCCATCTGCCCGGGCACAGTTGAAACCAGGATTCCAAGAGTGTGCAAAGCTGTCATCAAGGCAAAGGGTGGCTACTTTGAAGAATCTAAAATAGAACATATATTTTGATTTGTTTATAACTTTTTTAATTACTACATGATTCCATGTGTGTTATTTCATTTAATTGATGTCCATATTATTATTCTTCAATGTAGAAAATAGCAAAAATATACACAAACACACACATACACACACACTTTGTCAGGGCGTTCCACAGGGGTGCTGGCCCATATTGACTCCAATGCTTCCCACAGTTGTGTCAAGTTGGCCGGATGTCCTTTGAGTGGTGGACCATTTTTAATACACACATTTTTGAACGTGAAACACCCAGCAGCATTGCAGTTCTTGGCACAAACCGGTGCGCCTGGCACCTACTGCGATACCCTGTTCTAAGGCACTGAATGACACACATACACAATCCATGCCTCAATTACCTCCTCCCCTTTATCTACACTGATTTAAAGTGGATTTAACAAGTGACATCAATAAGGGATCATAGCTTTCACCTGGATTCACCTGGTCAGTGTATGTCATGGAAAGAGCAGGTGTTCCTAATGATTTATATTTATATTCTGGAGTAATTTCTTTATTTTTGCTTTTTGGATTTGGTGTGTATTGTTTTGTGTTGCTAGGTATTACTGCATTTAGAAACACAAGCATTTAGCTGCACCTGCGATAACATCTGCACATTTGAGTGCGCAACCAATACACTTATTATTTTGTGTTATTTTGTCAAGTCTGACGGTCTCTTTCCAACTTACTAATAATATCCCAATGAGCTCACCATGAGTTTCTGTGAACTCTTTTAAGGATCCCATTGCTTAGTGTGATACTGAATGAACTACGCTGATTCCAAGGCCTGGCCTGCATGTGTTGGCTGGCCAGAGAGTGGTTGTATGTTTGAGGTGTGGATACCACAGTGCTGTCAACAGACCCAGGGCAGCTGCACCAAGTAAAGAATGCATGGAGCCTACAAAGAGACCACAACACATCTTAAAAATTCTCTCCCCTGACTGTTAACCACTAATTCTAAAGGGGTAAACAAAAGTTGGAGGGAGAGAGGATCCCAAAGCACAACTTGTTGTGTCTCGATATGAACGAATATGGGAATGAAGGAGGGCAGTTACTTAATATCTTTTCGACAACTATGTGAAAAATCTGTATATATACGGATTGGGACTGAGAGTTTCCGTCTCTGTCTGCTCACCATATGTTGGTGTATTGGTATTTGGTATTTTATTAGGATCTCCATTACCTGTTGCAAAAGCAGCAGCTACTCTTCACACAAAACATGAAACATAATACAGAATGACACAATACAGAACATCAATAGACAAGAACAGCTCAAGGACCGAACTACATACATTTGAGTGTGTGTGAGGCATTTGTCTCCACATGTATGACGTTCACAAGCTCCTCACAAAGACAAGTGGACCATGAGAGTGAATGGCAAATGCAGTGCTTTTCTCTCAGTTTATCAAAGCTTTCAGCTTTTATTAACAAAGGTACTGGGCCTGGTAAATGCATCCAGTGTTTAAATAGTGGACCTCTTAGATTGAAATGTTGCCTGAAATCAAAGTCTTTGCCAGATTTGTGCTAATTTCTGCACTGTTAAAAGTTTATTCAAAATCTATAGTGATCCACAATGACCCAAATGATTCAATGGTTCTTTAACTTAAGTACAGTATTGGCCATCTTATCCAAATATCTTGTTCAAACACAAAGCAAAAAAAAACATTTTCATCTCATGCACATAACTTCTGTGTTGTTATATTATAATTTATTGACAGTGTATGTCATGGTACTGACCCAGCTCCTCTCCCCGGCATGCCCATAGGAGTCCCAGATGAACATGGAGAGCCTGAGCAAGCCAGAGCTGCTAATGCTGTTCAGTGTCCTGGAAGGAGAGCTGGAAGCCCGTGACCTGGTCATTGAGGCCCTCAGGGTAAGAGCTGTCCTTCTCCCCAGTCTTTTCCCTTGTTTCATTTCCAGGCAGGGCCCCAATGCCCCTCAATGATGCTACCCATTGAGTATAATGTGAGGTCCACGCATAGAGATATAACTATGATTTATACTTATGTCCGAGGAGTTTCCATGAAGCGCATGAAACAAATGAGAACATTGGTTCGAGTTGCGCATTCTGTTTACTGACAAGAGGACTACCTGAGAGATAGCAGGTTGGGCAGGTAACAAGTATCCTACTACACCGGCTCTGATGCTCGTCGGATGTGGCAGGGCTTGAAAACTATTTCAGACTACAAAGGGAAACCCAGCCACAAGCCGTCCAGTAACGCGAGCCTACCAGACAAGCTAAATGTCTTTTATGCTCGCTTCAAAGCAAGCAACACTGAAGCATGCATGAGAGCACCAGCCGTTCCAGACGACTGCATGATCACGCTCTTTGGTAGCCGATGTGAACAAGACCTTTAAACAGGTCAACATTCACAAAGCTGCGGGGCCAGACGGATTACCAGGACGTGTACTCAAAGCATGCGTGGATCAACTGGCAAGTGTCTTCACTGACATTTTCAACCTCTCCCTGACTGAGTCTGTAATACCTACATGTTTCAAGCAGACCACCATAGTCCCTGTGCCCAAGAAAGCGAAGGCAACCTGCCTAAATGATTACCGCCCCGTAGCACTCTCATCGGTAACCATGAAGTGCTATGGAAGGCTGGTCATGGCTCACATCAACACCATTATCCCGGAAACCCTAGACCCACTCCAATTCACATACCGCCCCAACAGATCCATAGTTGATGCAATCTCAGTTGCACTCCACACTGCCTTTTCCCACCTGAACAAAAGGAACACCTACTGTATGTAAGAATGCTGTTCATTGACTACAGCTCAGCGTTCAACACCATAGTGCCCACAAAGCTCATCACTAAGCTAAGGACCATGAGACTAAACACCTCCCTCTGCAACTGGATCCTGGACTTCCTGACGGGCCGCCCCCAGGTGGTAAAGGTAGGCAACAACACATCTGCCATGCTGATTCTCTACACTGGGGCCTCTCAGGGGTGCATGCTTTGTCCCCTCCTGTACTCCCTGTTCAAATCAAATCAAATCAAATCAAATTTTATTTGTCACATACACATGGTTAGCAGATGTTAATGCGAGTGTAGCGAAATGCTTGTGCTTCTAGTTCCGACAATGCAGTAATAACCAACAAGTAATCTAACTAACAATTCCAAAACTACTGTCTTGTACACAGTGTGAGGGGATAAAGAATATGTACATAAGGATATATGAATGAGTGATGGTGTTCACCCACGACTGCGTAGCCAAACATGACTCCAACACCATCATTAAGTTTGCTGACGACACAACAGTGGTAGGCCTGATCACCGACAATGATGAGACAGCCTATAGGGAGGAGGTCAGAGACCTGGCAGTGCGGTGCCAGGGCTACGACCTCTCCCTCAATGTGAGCAAGACAAAGGAGCTGATCGTGGACTACAGGAAAAGGCGGGCCGAACCGGCCCCCATTAACATCGATGGGGCTGTAGTGGAGCGGGTTGAGAGTTTCACGTTCATTGGTGTCCACATCACCAACGACTGTCATCGTCCAAACACGCAAAGACAGTCGTGAAGAGGGCACATCAATACCTTTTCCCCCTCAGGAGACTGAAAAGGTCCCCAGATCCTCAAAAAGTTCTACAGCTGCACCATCGAGAGCATTGCATCACCACCTGGAATGGCAACTGCTCGGCATCTGACTGTAAGGCGCTACAGAGGGTATTGCGTACGGCCCAGTACATCACTGGGACCAAGCTTCCTGCCATACAGGACCTATATACTAGGCTGTGTCAGAGGAAACCCCCCAAAAATGGTCATAGACTTCAGTCACCAAAGTCATAGACTGTTCTCTCTGCTACCACACGGAAAGCGATACCGGAGTGCCAAGTCTAGGGCCAAAAGGCTCCTTAACAGTTTCTACCCCCAAGCCATAAGACTGCTGAACAATTAATCAAATGGCCACTCGGACTATTTACATTGACCCCCCCCCCATTTGTTTTTTACACTGCTGCTACTCGCTGTTTATTATCTATGCATAGTCACTTTATCCCTACCTACCTACTACAAAATAACTTGACTAACCTGTATCCCTGCACATTGACTCCCCTTGTATATAGCCTCATTATTTTTATTGTGTTACTTTTTTATTTTACTAGTTTTACTTTAGTTTATTGTGTAAATATTTTCTTAACTCTTTCTTGAACTGAGTTGTTGTTTAAGGGCTTGTAAGTAAGCATTTCACGATAAGGTCTACACCTGTTCTATTCGGAGCATGTGACAACTAAAATGTGATTTGATCTTAACAAGTAGCTAGAGTGGAGCTATACCTGGGAGATAGCAGGTTGGGTAGGTAACATGTAGATCGAGTGGAGCTATACCTGGGAGATTGCAGGTTGGGTAGGTAACATGTAGATCGAGTGAAGCTGTCAAGCCTGCTCCCCCTTCCTGGCGCTACCCGTCATCATACACACCTGTTACAATCAATACGCGCAGCAGTGCTCATTGGACTCACCTGGACTCCATCACTTTGTTGATCGCCCCTGCATATATGTCTGCTCCTCTGTGTTGTTCCCTGTAGTAGATTTATTTGTTGTGTCGTGTTTATGTCCAGACGCTGTTCCTGGTCCGTTGGATGTCCGTCTGTATTAAATGGTTCACGCCCTGTACCTGCTTCTAATCTCCTGTGTTGGGCCTTACAGAATGATAATACCATTACAAGAAGCATCAGGGAGTTTTTTAGGGTTTGTTTTGTTGGTGACGTCGGACCTGGGGGTCGCCACCAATGGAACCAGGGGTGCCTAAGCTGGCTCATTGGGCTGTCATGCCCTAGCTGGCACGAGAGATTTCCTTGCCCCAATTGGCACAGCAGTTTCTCATTACCTGACCTCCCATGATTTAACCTGACTTTAATTGATGAGAGATCCTTTAGCCAACCAGGGAAGGAGCTCTACTTTAGTAGCCAGGATGTACTGCCACAACGCTAGCACTTAAGCCAATTTATGTCCATGTGCCTGGGATGAAAGGCTGTCTGGCTGTGGAAAGATTATCCTTTATCTCTCTGCAGTCTGAGGATTGTATCTGGCTATTAATCCACATATTCTACTCATTCACATACTGTACAAAATGTGGCGTATAGACAACAACATAACTCAAATCTGCCTAGACTTCTAGGCTCATTGTAACGGCGGGTGAGTGAAATGAGTGAGGAGTCAAATGCAGAGAGCGAAATGAACAGGAAAACACTTTAATGTCCTTCAAAACGTAACAGGTCCAAAACATGGGTGAATGCCCAAAGCACTGGCGCTAAACCAACCCAAAACCTAGATACAAACACTGGACAGCGAAAACCCGAAACAAAACACGATACATCACCAAACGTGACAACCAACAAACACCAGCGGGCAAAACAAACTTAAATAACACCCATCCCAAAACCTCAACAAGGAACAGGTGAAAACAATTAGACAAAAACAAAGGAAAAGGAAAAAGGGATCAGTGGCAGCTAATAGACTGGCGACGACGACCCCCGAGCGCCACCCGAGCAGGAAGGGGAGCCACTTTCGGTGGTATTCTTGACACTCATCCTAATATGTTGTATTGAGTACTGAGTACATTACAAAGTAACCTGAGTAATACAATAAACTATACCAGGTGAACAGACATGTCAGAAATCAAGGACCCCGTAGAGCATTCTTGTGTTGTATCTAGACCTCATTCCACACATCTACAGGGCACTGGCCATCTATGGCAAGGCAATTTAGTGCACCCTGCTAGGTGGTTGGAAGATGACTACTGCAGTATGATGGGTGGTTGGAAGATGACTATTACACCCTGATGGGTGGATGGAAGATGACAACAGCAGTGTGATGGGTGGATGGAAGATGACAACAGCAGTGTGATGGATGAATGGAAGATGACAACTTTAGTGTGATGGGTGGGTGGAAGATGACTACTGCAGTGTGATGGGTGGGTGGAAGATTACAATAGCAGTATGATGGGTGGGTGGAAGATGGCTACTGCAGTGTGATGGGTGGGTGGAAGATGACTACTGCATTGTGATGGGTGAGTGGAAGATGACTACTGCAGTGTGATGGGTGGGTGAAAGATGACTCTATGTGAGCAGGGAGTATTGGAGTGAACAAGTAAAGAAAGGCCTTAATTAACTGGAGTGGTGAGAATGTGTGGCTTCACTAACACTAAATCACCGTGGTCTGTTAACCCAATGAGTCCCACCGTAACGCCGGCGTATTTTTGACTGCTAACCCTTTTAAAATATTGAGCTACAGACTTCTGGGTTGTTGGATTCGTCAATTTCTTCTGTATCCGTAGATACCAACCATTCGTTTGTGTGACTGGCGCGGGCTGAGCTATAGGGGTGTTTGTGAGACAAAGGAGAATCCTAAAGGGGCCTGGGGCCGAGTCTGAATGGTTTGAGCTACAAACGGAATGGTTTGAGCTAGAAAATATTAAAAGCTGAGACTGTCACGAACACTCATGTTTTGCTCTATGACACTCACAATGTACACAAGAGTCATTAGAAGGTAAGTGGTTCTTCTACATAGAAGGTTGTAGGAAATCCCAGGACATAGTGTCTATAATACTGTAATAAGCTCACAAAGTTGCTGTCACAAACTCCAAACAGTTGGCACTGACTAGTTGGATATTAAATTCACAGTAAGCAAACCATTTCTGGACTTACAGCATTCATATATATTTTTGCTTTGGAATGTTTTTGCTTTGGAAGGTTTTTGCTTTGGAATGTTTCTGCTTTGGAATGTTTTTGCTTTGGAATGTTTCTGCTTTGGAATGTTTTTGCTTTGGAATGTTTCTGCTTTGGAAGGTTTTTGCTTTGGAATGTTTCTGCTTTGGAATGTTTCTGCTTTGGAAGGTTTTTGCTTTAGAAGGTTTCTGCTTTGGGATGTTTTTGCTTTGGAATGTTTCTGCTTTGGAATGTTTCTGCTTTGGAAGGTTTTTGCTTTGGAATGTTTCTGCTTTGGAATGTTTCTGCTTTGGAATGTTTTTGCTTTGGAAGGTTTCTGCTTTGGAATGTTTCTGCTTTGGAATGTTTTTGCTTTGGAAGGTTTTTGCTTTGGAATGTTTCTGCTTTGGAAGGTTTTTGCTTTGGAATGTTTCTGCTTTGGAATGTTTCTGCTTTGGAATGTTTTTGCTTTGGAATGTTTTTGCTTTGGAATGTTTCTGCTTTGGAATGTTTCTGCTTTGGAAGGTTTCTGCTTTGGAATGTTTCTGCTATGGAATGTTTTTGCTTTGGAAGGTTTTTGCTTTGGAATGTTTCTGCTTTGGAATGTTTCTGCTTTGGAAGGTTTCTGCTTTGGAATGTTTCTGCATTTGGAATGTTTCTGCTTTGGAATGTTTTTGCTTTGGACGGTTTCTGCTTTGGCGGACTTTCTTTTTTTATTGACATTTGTCAATAAAACTCATGAATGCAACTATTTATGTCAAAATTGTTTTGTGTTCTTCTTGTTGCCCTGGTTGTCCTGAAAATAAATAACATGGTAAAATACTTAATTGTGAGGCTAAATATAAGGGTTGGACATGCAGATAAATGAAAGTCAGATAAATGAAAAGACGATTTTTGCTTAGATCTCAGGACTGATAGGGGTAACTCAATCCTTGGTTGCCTCTGCAGTAGTCTCTTGTGGCCTGCAAACACAATATTTAGTTCTGAGATAACCTCAGTATTGTACACTGGAATATGGAATCCCTTCTTGCCCTCACTTGAAAGTAAAATGAACAACATTACAATGGATCCCATAGTTACTCAAAGTGAGAAAGGCTTAGACTAGAGGGCTCGACCACTGAGCAGCTTTTCATCTTTTGGTTTTCAACAGATTTAAGTGTGTCAAATAACTGTGTCAAAGAATTGTGTGTCAGGTTGCATATGAACTCTCACCAACATTTCGAGCAAGAGATCATGTGAACAAGTCTCATTGCTCAGGGCACTCAGTCTCATACTACAGTCAGGAGAAGTATTCAGTGCGTGGTTCTCCAGAGCAGCCACAAGCTGCCATTGATGTGGAAACCTACTGTACGGTGGTGTGTCACTGTCAGCCACAGGGTGTTTTCCTATTTCCATTTAGTCTTAAGGGTGAAGGTTTGTTAAGTTTGTTTTGTTCCCGTCTTGTTCCTCATTTCTTATAATAGCATGGTTTGCTGGGAAATGAAGTTGGGTTAATGTGATTATATAACAGATATTTCTGTGTTCTGTTTATACAATATTTGATGATGGCTAAAACTTTGCTCACTGTTAACCAGTACACATCCATGACTCATCTTGCCTGCTTCTCCTTATGCTGTGGCACGCATCTTAATGCTGTACCCTAGCGATGCCCATATTTGACACACAGCGGGAAAAAAATACTTTCCCTGGTTACTGGGGCGGCAGGGTAGCCTAGTGGTTAGAGCGTTGGACTAGTAACTGGAAAGGTTGCAAGTTCAAATCCCCGAGCTGACAAGGTCAAATCTGTTGTTCTGCCCCTGAACAGGCAGTTAACCCACTGTTCCTAGGCTGTCATTGAAAATAAGAATTTGTTCTTAACTGACTTGCCTAGTTAAATAAAGGTCAAATAAAAAACTGTAAGAAGCACAAAATATGACTGCCTACTTTCGGGCATGTTAGCAGCGCCACATTAGTGCAGGAATGACTGAATAAGCATTGTTTGACCTGGCTGTTAAGCATAAGCTACTTCAGGAATGTGTTTCATGTCAGTCCTCCTCCTCAATTGCACCACTGGAACACCAAATGTGTGTGTGTGTGTGTGTGTGTGTGTACTCCTTGTTTACTCTATGACAGATGTCAGAGCAGTCCCTGTTGAGAGCGGGAACAGACAAGGATGACAACAACGGTCGGAAGAGTCATTCAATCCGTAGTGCTGAAGATCCGCTTTGTAGCGCGATTGACAATTAAAATCAATGTTCAATGTCACAGAGGCTGCATTCACGGTAAACGCTGCATATGTCGGATCAATCAGAAATTACCTTTACATTTTAACGTGGATCTTAATTAAGTAATACTTTGGCGATACGGATTGAATCCAGCCCTTAGTTAGCTACAGCACATACAGCTCTGGAACCAGGCTTGGCACTTGGTGCGGGAACCAGGCTTGGTGCGGGGACCAGGCTTGGCGCTTGGTGTGTGGACCAGGCTTGGCTTGGTGCGGGGACCAGGCTTGGCTTGGTGCTTGGTGCGGGGACCAGGCTTGGCTTGGTGCTTGGTGCGGGGACCAGGCTTGGTGCTTGGTGCGGTGACCAGGCTTGGTGCTTGGTGCGGGGACCAGGCTTGGTGCTTGGTGTTTGGACCAGGCTTGGCTTGGTGCTTGCTGTGTGGACCAGCCTTGGCTTGGTGCTTGGTGCGGGGACCAGGCTTGGCTTGGTGCGGGGACCAGGCTTGGCGCTTGGTGTGGGGACCAGGCTTGGCGCTTGGTGCGGGGACAAGGCTTGGCGCTTGGTGTGGGGACCAGGCTTGGCTTGGTGCTTGGTGTGTGGAACAGGCTTGGCTTGGTGCTTGGTGTGTGGACCAGGCTTGGCTTGGTGTGGGGACCAGGTTTGGTGTGGGGACTAGGCTTGGCTTGGTGTTTGGTGTGTGGACCAGGCTTGGCTTGGTGTGGGGACCAGGCTTGGTGCTTGGTGTGGGGACCAGGCTTGGCTTGGTGTTTGGTGTGGGGACCAGGCTTGGCTTGGTGTGGGGACCAGGCTTGGCGCTTGGTGCGGGGACCAGGCTTGGCGCTTGATGTGGGGACCAGGCTTGGCTTGGTGCTTGGTGTGGGGACCAGGCTTGGCTTGGTGCTTGGTGTGTGGACCAGGCTTGGCTTGGTGTGGGGACCAGGCTTGGTGCTTGGTGTGGGGACCAGGCTTGGCTTGATGCTTGGTGTGTGGACCAGGCTTGGCTTGGTGCTTGGTGTGTGGACCATGCTTGGCTTGGTGTGCGGACCAGGCTTGGCGCTTGGTGTGTGGACCAGGCTTGGCGCTTGGTGCGGGGACCAGGCTTGGCTTGGTGCTTAGTGTGTGGACCAGGCTTGGCTTGGTGCTTGGTGTGTGGACCAGGCTTGGCTTGGTGTGGGGACCAGGCTTGGCTTGGTGCGTGGTGTGGGGACCAGGCTTGGCACTTGGCATGGGGAGCTTCACTGGATTGTTGTATTGTTATGTGGGAGAGTGAGGATTGTTCACCTTCTCTCCTGGGTCACACATGTCAGATACAGGACCAGGGTATTGGATCATTGATCAGATACAGGACCAGGGTATTGGGCCATTGGTCAGATACAGGACCAGGGTATTGGGCCATTGGTCAGATAAAGGACCAGGGTATTGGGCCATTGGTCAGATACAGGATCTTAAGTGATACTTTGGCGATACGGATTGAATCCAGCCCTTAGTTAGCTACATCACATACAGCTCTGGAACCAGGCTTGGCACTTGGTGCGGGGACCAGGCTTGGCACTTGGTGCGGGGACCAGGCTTGGCACTTGGTGCGGGGACCAGGCTTGGCGCTCGGTGCGGGGACCAGGCTTGGCACTTGGTGTGGGAACCAGGCTTGGTGCTTGGTGCGGGGACCAGGCTTGGCGCTTGGTGTGTGGACCAGGCTTGGCGCTTGGTGTGGGGACCAGGCTTGGCTTGGTGCTTAGTGTGTGGACCAGGCTTGGCTTGGTGTGGGGACCAGGCTTGGTGCTTGGTGTGGGGACCAGGCTTGGCTTGGTGCTTGGTGTGTGGACCAGGTTTGGCTTGATGTGGGGACCAGGCTTGGCACTTGGTGCAGGGACCAGGCTTGGTGCTTGGTGCGGGGACCAGGCTTGGCGCTTGGTGTGGGAACCAGGCTTGGCGCTTGGTGCGGGGACCAGGCTTGGCGATTGGTGTGTGAACCAGGCTTGGCGCTTAGTGTGTGGACCAGGCTTGGCTTGGTGCTTAGTGTGTGGACCAGGCTTGGCTTGGTGTGGGGACCAGGCTTGGTGTGGGGACCAGGCTTGGCTTGGTGCTTGGTGTGTGGACCAGGTTTGGCTTGGTGTGGGGACCAGGCTTGGTGCTTGGTGTGGGGACCAGGCTTGGCTTGGTGCTTGGTGTGTGGACCAGGCTTGGCTTGGTGCTTGGTGTGTGGACCAGGCTTGGCTTGGTGTGGGGACCAGGCTTGGCTTGGTGCTTGGTGTGGGGACCAGGCTTGGCTTGGTGCTTGGTGTGGGGACCAGGCTTGCTGCTTGGTGTGTCGATCAGGCTTGGCTTGGTGCTTAGTGTTTGGACCAGGCTTGGCACTTGGCATGGGGAGCTTCACTGGATTTTTGTATTGTAATGTGGGAGAGTGAGGATTGTTCACCCTCTCTCCTGGGTCACACATGTCAGATACAGGACCAGGGTATTGGGTCATTGGTCAGATACAGGACCAGGGTATTGGGTCATTGGTCAGATACAGGACCAGGGTATTGAGTCATTGGTCAGATACGGGACCAGGGTTTTGAGTCATTGGTCAGATACAGGACCAGGGTATTGGGTCATTGGTCAGATTCAGGACCAGGGAATTGGGTCATTGGTCAGATACAGGACCAGGGTATTGGGTCATTGGTCATCATAACTTGCTGTCAGGCACTAAACTGTGCTCACTGTGTGTTTCAGAGCCATGTCTTCTGTCTCACAGGACTCCTGTGCTTTCCTGCCTCTCCAGATGTTCTATCCTTTTTGATCTGCCCTCTCATATCCCAATGGACCAGATGGAATAACAGCATGAAGAAAACTTCACAACCTCTGTATACCAATCAGTGGAGGCTGAGGGAAAGGGGCAAAGGAGGACTGGCTCATTGTAATGGCTGGAATGGAATAAATGGAACAGATTCAAACATGTGGTTTCCATATGTTTGATACCGTACCAATTCTACCATTCCAGATATTACAATGAGCTATTGCTCATTGACATTGGCTTTTGTTTGGTTCCAGCCTAGCAGATACACACCTGACTCTACTAGCTAATAATCTTGAAGAGTTTGACTAGTTAAGTTGTGTAAAAAAAATAAAAAAATAAAAAGCCTGCCCAGCAGAAACAAATCTGACCCTCAGCAGAAAAGAATGGCCATCCCTGGTGTCAGCCATTGATCCTTACTAGACCTGTGCCTTGTTTCCCTACAACCACTATATTGACTGTTCCTAGGTTCACTGCAGCTCAGAAGCAGTCGCTGAAGTCGGCTAGACTCCCATTGTTCCCCATGCACTGGTAGAGTAAAACAGAGGTCTAGTCAGTCCTGGCCCCAGCAGCAGCCACAGCTGTCCCAAACCTTGTAAACGCTCTGACTGAAGACAGACACCATCTGTTGCTTCTTCCTCTCTCTCTACTGCCCTTTCCTCTTTTGCCTGCTCCCTCTCTCCCTCTCTCCCCCTCCCTCCCCCTCGTTCTACTGCCCTATCCTCTATTGCCTGCTCTCTCTCTCTCTCTCTCTCTCTCTCTCTCTCTCTCTCTCTCTCTCTCGCTCTCTCTCTCCTCCTACTCCCTCTCTCCTCCTCTCTCTCTCTCTCTCTCTCCTCTTACTCCCTCTCTCTCTCCTCCTACTCCCTCTCCTCTCTCTCTCTCCTCCTACTCCCTCTCTCCTCCTCTCTCTCTCCTCCTACTCCATCTCTCCTCCTCTCTCTCTCTCCTCCTACTCCCCCTCTGCCTCGCTCTCTCTACTCCTTCCTCTTTTGCCTGCTCTTCTTCTCTCTCTCTCTCTCTCTCTCTCTCTCTCCTCCTACTCCCCCTCTCCCTCACTCTCTCTACTCCTTCCTCTTTCGCCTGCTCTTCCTCTCTCTCTCCTACTCCCTCTCTCCTCCTATCTCTCTCTCCTCCTACTCCCTCCCCCCCTCTCTCTCCTCCTACTCCCTCTATCCTCCTCTCTCTCTCCTCTGACTCCCTCCCCCTCTCTCTCTCTCTCTCCTCCTACTCCCCCTCTCCCTCTCTCACTCTCCTACTACTCCCTCCCCCCTGTCTCTCTCCCCTACTCCCTCTCTCCTCCTCTCTCTCTCTCCTCCTCACTCTCTCTCTCCTCCTACTCCCTCCCCTCTCTCTCTCTCCTCCTACTCTCTCTCTCATCCTCTCTCTCTCTCCTCCTACTCCCTCCCCCTCTCCTCCTACTCCCCCTCTCTCTCTCCTGCTCTCTCTCCCTCCCCTCTCCCCATCTTCCTGGTAGGGATAGGAATCCCCACCCCCATAGAAAATATGGTTGATGTTTCTCTTGGCATGTAATGTTTGCAGCTCTGGCTGACTTCCTGTTTAGCGGGCAGTGGAGTGGAAGGAAGATTCCTGCAGCAGGCCTGAAGGGAGAAAAATAGCAGCATGTAGAAACTGAAAAAGAAACAGATTATGTATTTTAAAGTTACTGGGAAGCCAGGTTAAACTTGTGTATAGTACATGTTTATAGTGCTAGTTAGCGAGTGTCTGATGATGAGATTGATTGATTTTCTTACATAGTTACAAAACTGTAAAATATCTCCGGTAAAGAGTGTGTTTATTTAGGTAGAATCTTAAATGAGCGTTACAGTAAGAGCTGACTGAACAATAACAACCATCATCCTACAACATATAGCCCATGTTGACAAACACACAGTCTACACCATATACAGTGGGGCAAAAAGGATTTAGTCAGCCACCAATTGTGCAAGTTCTCCCACTTAAAAAGACGAGAGAGGCCTGTAATTTTCATCATAGGTACACTTCAACTATGACAGACAAAATGAGAAAAAAAATTCAGAAAATCACATTGTAGGGAGTTTTTATGAATTTATTTGCAAATTATGGTGGAAAATAAGTATTTGGTCAATAACAAAAGTTTATCTCAATACTTTGTTATATACCCTTTGTTGGCAATGACAGAGGTCAAACGTTTTCTGTAAGTCTTCACAGGGTTTTCACACACTGTTGCTGGTATTTTGGCCCATTCCTCCATGCAGATCTCCTCTAGAGCAGTGGTGTTTTGGGGCTGTTGCTGGGCAACACGGACTTTCAACTCCCTCCAAAGATTTTCTATGGGGTTGAGATCTGGAGACTGGCTAGGCCACTCCAGGACCTTGAAATGCTTCTTACGAAGCCACTCCTTCGTTGCCCGGGCGGTGTGTTTGGGATCATTGTCATGCTGAAAGACCCAGTCACGTTTCATCTTCAATGCCCTTGCTGATGGAAGGAGGTTTTCACTCAAAATCTCACGATACATGGCCCCATTCATTCTTTCCTTTACACGGATCAGTCCTGGTCCCTTTGCAGAAAAACAGCCCCAAAGCATGATGTTTCCACCCCCATTCTTCACAGTAGGTATGGTGTTCTTTGGATGCAACTCAGCATTCTTTGTCCTCCAAACAAGACGAGTTGAGTTTTAACCAAAAAGTTATATTTTGGTTTCATCTGACCATATAACATTCTCCCAATCTTCTTCTGGATCATCCAAATGCTCTCTAGCAAACTTCAGATGGGCCTGGACATGTACTGGCTTAAGCAGGGGGACACGTCTGGCACTGCAGGATTTGAGTCCCTGGCTGCGTAGTGTGTTACTGATGGTAGGCTTTGTTACTTTGGTCCCAGCTCTGTGCAGGTCATTCACTAGGTCCCCCCGTGTGGTTCTGGGATTTTTGCTCACCGTTCTTGTGATCATTTTGACCCCACAGGGTGAGATCTTGCGTGGAGCCCCAGATCGAGGGAGATTATCAGTGGTCTTGTATGTCTTCCATTTCCTAATAATTGCTACCACAGTTGATTTCTTCAAACCAAGCTGCTTACCTATTGCAGATTCAGTCTTCCCAGCCTGGTGCAGGTCTACAATTTTGTTTCTGGTGTCCTTTGACAGCTCTTTGGTCTTGGCCATAGTGGAGTTTGGAGTGTGACTGTTTGAGGTTGTGGACAGGTGTCTTTTATACTGATAACAAGTTCAAAAAGGTGCCATTAATACAGGTAACGAGTGGAGGACAGAGGAGCCTCATAAAGAAGAAGTTACAGGTCTGTGAGAGCCAGAAATCTTGCTTGTTTGTAGGTGACCAAATACTTATTATCCACCATAATTTGCAAATAAATTCATAAAAAATCCTACAATGTGATTTTCTGGATTTTTTTTCTGATTTTGTCTGTCATAGTTGAAGTGTACCTATGATGACAATTACAGGCCTCTCTCATCTTTTTAAGTGGGAGAACTTGCACAATTGGTGGCTGACTAAATACTTTTTTGCCCCACTGTAGCCCATGTTGACAAACATACAGTACACCAGTGTCTCTCAACCCTCCTCTGCTTCCTCAGGCCCAGCACAGAGACACCTACGTGGAAGAGCGCTATGGGAAGTACAAACTGAGCGACCCGTTCCTGGCTCTGCAGAGGGACAGCAATGCCTTGGGAGGGCAGAGCTCTGGGTTCCACCAGGCTGCAGCATGCTTCAGCCCCCTCGCTGTACTCAAGCTGGTGGTCACCCACTGCAGGAAGATGCAGGAGAAGATTCTGGCCCAACTAGCTGCAGCTGAGAGCAGACAGAGGAAGGTAGGTCTGGGGCTGGCGCTTGGGCAGTGGCTGGAGATGGGGTTGGGATTTGGAGCTGGGGCTGCAGCTGGGACTGGGGTTGGGACTGGAGTTGGGACTGGAGCTGGGGCTGCAGCTGGGACTGGGGTTGGGACTGGAGCTGGGACTGGGACTGGGGTTTGGGACTGGAGCTGGGGCTGCAGTTGGGACTGGGATTGGGACTGGAGCTGGGACTGGGACTGGGGTTGGGACTGGAGCTGGGGCTACAGCTGGGACTGGGGTTGGGACTGGGGATGAGACTGAGGTTTAGATGCCAACCCCTCCACTCTTGATTAGATTAAAGATAAACTAGCTGGCTACCAAAGCATAACTAATCAGTATTTTCCACCTTATCTCAGGGAAGTATTTAGTGAGCAGAATATCCTAACCTGAGAACGGATCATTTCTGTGTCTCTGTCTCCTCCCTGGGGTTGTGTCAGGCCATTGCAGATCTGGAGGAAGAGAGGAGAAGGCATGCAGAGGACACAGCCGAGGGCGATGATGTCACTTGCATCCTGGAAAAGGAGAGGGAACGCCTCTTGCAACAGGTAGAGAGTTAACATCAATAGTGATGAGTGATGATAACTGCTATGGGCTACTTCGTTTTTATCCGTTGTAACCTATTCTACTCTATTCTGTGCCTTTAGCTGGAGTTTGAGCGAGGCCAGTTGTGTCGTCTGGAGAAGGAACAGAAGAAGGTCCTGGAGCAGCTGGAGGAGGAGCGGGTGCAGCACAAGCAGCTCTCCTCTGCCCTGGCCAAGGAGTGCAAGTGGGCCAGCCAGCGGGCCCTGGAGGAGGGCCACCGCCTGGCTGAGGCAGGCCGTAGGCTGGAGAAGGAGCAGGGGGAAGTCCTTGCCCTGAGGGCTGAGCTGCAGGAGGAGAGGAGGAGGGCCCTGCAGATGGAGGCCAGGGTGGAGGAGCAGCTGGCTGAGTTTGATACGGAGAGGGAGCAGCTCCGCTCCCGGCTCAAGAAAGAGGAGGCCCAGTACTGCCAGCTGCAGGAGCAGGTGGAGGCCCTGAAGAGAGAGCTGCAGGGAGAGAGGGGAGCTGAGGAGGAGAGGAGAGAATATCCTGTGGACACCAGTGGAGGGTCACCACCACCCCCCCCACACCCCAGCCAGGCAGAAGGGGGCGAGACTGAGGAACCTAAAGTCAACGGGCACCATGACTGCCCCACGGAGGAGCAGGTGCCATCCCTTCCATACGGATTGGGCCAGGACAACTGGAGTGAGAACAGCAGCTCTGTTCTTGGGTCCCCTGCCCTCCTGACCAAAATTATATCCCTCTGCAGCACGGGGACCTCCTCTGTCACCTCCTCCCCATGCTCCTCTCCTCAGCTGGCCACCAGCCCCAGCTACCAGTCCTCCTACCAGGTAGGCATCAACCATCGCTTCCATGCTGCTCGCCACAAGTTTCAGGGCCACACTGACCCAGAGCAGCAACAGCAGCAGCAGGGTGGAGGAGGGGGTGGTAGCCTGCCTCACTCCCCCAGAGACCTGTCCCCAACCCCTAGCCCATCCCCTGAGCCCGTCTCTGTCCCTGTCCACAGCCCGGCCAAGCAGCTGGCCCGCAGCACCGTCACCCAGGTCCTGTCCCGCTTCACAGTCCAGCAGGGGGCCAAACCTCCGCCACCCAACAGTTCTCCCTTTGGCACTGACTACCGTAACCTGTCCCCCTCCTCCCCGGTAATCCCCAGGGCCTCTGGTGCTGCTCTGCCTCTGGGGGTCCGCTCACCTACCATTCCCCGAGCAGAGAGGGGCAACCCGCCCCCCATCCCCCCTAAGAAGCCTGCCCTGGCCCAGTCTCCAGCGTCGCCCATCCATGGTACCAGAGCCAACCACTTCCCTGAGCTGTCTGGAAGCTGTGGTCTCACCAGGTGCCAGGAGAATGTTAAAGAGCTGGATATGGTGGTGTCCTCCACTAGCTAGTCTAGCCTGCTACTGGGTGCTACTAGCGCTGTGTTCTCTTATACTGCTCACATGTTTGTATGCAGAGAGATGCTCCAAAGCACTGTCAAGTTAACTTTATTTGAATTTTTTGGTCTGTTTCATTCTACTATAGCACTATACACCTAGTTGGAAAAACATTAGGAACACCTTCCTAATATTGAGTTGCACCCTCTTTTAGCCCTCAGAACAGTCTCAATTTGTTGGGACATGGACTCTACAAGGTGCAGAAAGCGTTCCACAGGGATGCTGGCCATGTTGGCTCCAATGCTTCCCACAGTTGTGTCAAGTTGACTGGATGTCCTTTGGACCATTGTTGATACACACGGGAAACATTTGAGCGTGAAAAACCCAGCAGCGTTGCAGTTCTTGTACCCCGTTCAAAGGCACCTAAACCTTTTGTCTTGCCCATTCACCCTGTTCATGTCTCAATTGTCTCAAGGCTAAAACATCCTGCTTTAACCTGTCTCCTCCCCTTCATGTACACTAATTTAAGTGAATTTAACAAGTGACATCAATAAGGGATCAAAGCTTTAACATGGATTCACCTGGTCAGTCTATGTCATGGAATGAGCAGGTGTTCCTAATGTTTTGTACACTCAGTGTAGATATATTTGTACGTATCCATTTTTTGCTTTCTGAATCGTAATAAATAAAATAACAACAATAAGAAATAATAATAGCATAAGTTTATTCAGTAAAATGGTGAAAAACAGGCAAAAATGCATGTCAGTTACGGCGTACAGTCATGGGCCAATCAAATCTCTCTCTCTGCACTACTTATCATCAGGATTGGGCTCAATTCAGAATGATGGAACTGACTCCCATTCAACTCATGAGTTGAAATTGAAATTTAATTGGCCACAAGATGTAGAATTTGAGGGAGTGACAGGAAGTGGAATTTAATTCAGTACAATTCAAAGCAATTCCACTCAGTCATAGAACATGAGAGTTTCATTGAATCTGACAGGTCACATTTCCAGATACCAAATAATATTTCACTTTTCTCTGGAAACAGTGTTCATATACTTTCTTCACCTCTATGCTTAGAATAGCCAATTATATTTCCACCAAGCATTTCATTTGTTTGGCTTCTTTTTGAAGGCCTCGGGGTCAACTTGATGGATAAACTAATGCATTCTGGGAAACGTAGTATTTTCGCAATATTTAACTACATTTAAGTGATTAATGAAGTACAGTTTGTCCTGAAAATCAATTGTTTCAATAATATTTTATATTCATGTATATATTGACATGTTTGATGTACAAGATGTACATTATATTTGTATAGACTACACCCAATATAGAATAGGCATTTGAATTGCATTGAATTTCCCTGAATTCAATTATATTTCATTTCATTCAAATTAAAATTACAATTCTGTATCCTGTTTACTACTTCAGTTCTAATTCAATTCAAATTCAGTAATTGTATTGGAATTTATGAGACATTCTCAATTACATTCTGAATTGAGTCCAACACTGCTTATAATACAGCTTCTGAAATTGAGTTAGGAAATATACATATCTCTAAATCAGGATTTGGATTTAGCCTGCTTTGATGTTCTGGAAACACTGAATAAAATAAGAGAGTTTATCCTGAACTTCGGAGTTTAATAATGAAACTAGGCGGCTTAACACATTATATTTCCTAACGTGGCACATGATTTTAACATTCTGTATCTTCAAGTCTTGATCAGTTGACAATATGTATAATGTATACAGTATTATTATTAATATAATGTACTATATGTATAGTAATTACTATAACAAATGTATATTTTCTCTCATACCAATGGTTAATTCGTTTTTTATATGGTACATCAGCATTAAATGTTACCTTAGTGTATCACTTGGCTGCCAGGACTGGTAATCAGCACTGCTGCATGGTTTAGTAAGACAATCAAGTATTATATTATAGTTATAGTATTACATAGAATTTACTGTACTATAACTTGTGTTATTTACCCCATAGCTATTCTGGCAATGATGAGGGGTCGTTGTGGGGGGAAATATCCAAGTATTATATATCATAAAAATGTAATATATTGTAGTATCGTCACTTAATGATTTCTGCTTGCATTTGCTGTTAATTTAATTGAATATGATCTTAAAGGTCCAATGCAGACATTTTTATCTCAACGTCAATGAATTACTGGGTGATATTTAAGTACCTTACTGTGATTGTTTTCAATTAAAATGTTCAAAGAGGAACACAAAATTGCTTCTTTCGCAAAAAGCAATTTGTCAAGCAATAATTTTACTAGGACTGTTTGGGAGTGGTCTGAGTGAGCGGCCTAATTGGACTAGCCTAGTGGGAGGGACATGTAATCTGAAAACTAGCTATTGGCAGAGAGGGCAAACTCTCTTTGTTGTTGGTCTATTAATTATACCGCCTGGTGATGTCACTAGGCAGTCCAAAACCACACCCAGGCTGAAATTTCAGGCAGTCTTTTCAAACAGCTCTTACACTAAAAGGGCATTATCATCCTTTTCACAACTGCACAGTATTATTCCAACCTCAGTGTGGAAATATACACTGTAAATACAAAAGTATGTGGACACCCCTTCAAAGGAGTGGATTTTGCTATTTCAGCCACACCCGTTGCTGACAGGAGTAAAGATGGTCTGTCCTCGGTTGCAACACTCACTACCGAGTTCCAAACTGCCTCTGGAAGCAACGTCAACACAATAACTATTTGTCGGGAGCTTGAAATGGGTTTCCATAGCTGGGCAGCCGCAAACAAGTCTAAGATCACCATGCGCAATGCAAAGCGTCGGCTGAAGTAGTGTAAAGCTCACCGCCATTGGACTCTGGAGCAGTGGAAATGCATTCTCTGGAGTGATGGATCACGCTTCACCATCTGGCAGTCAGACAGATGAATCTGGGTTTGGCGAATGCCAGGAGGACAATACCTGCCCCAATGCATAGTGCCAACTGTAAAGGTTGGTGGAAGAAGAATAATGGTCTGGGGCTGTTTTTCATGGTTCGGGTTAGGCCCCTTAGTTCCAGTGAAGGAAAATCTTAACGCTACAGCATACAATAACATTCTAGATAATTCTGTGCTTCCAACTTTGTGGTAACAGTTTGGAGAAGGCCCTTTCCTGTTTCAGCATGACAGTGTCCCTGTGCACAAAGCGAGGTCCATACAGAAATTGTTTGTCGAGATCGGTGTGTAAGAATTTGACTGGTCTGCACAGAGCCCTGACCTCATCCCCATCGAACACCTTTGGGATGAATTGGAAAGCCGACTGCGAGCCAGGCCTAATCGCCCAACATCAGTGCCCGACCTCACTAATGTTCTTGTGACTGAATCGAAGCAAGTCCCCTCATTTAGTGGAAAGACTTCCCAGAAGAGTGGAGGAGGCTGTTATAGCAGCAAAGGGGGAACCAACTCCATATTAATGCCCATGATTTTGGAATGAGATGTTCGACAAGCAGGTACTTTTTGGCCATGAAGTGTATGTATACACAGTGCAATTCACAGCACAATTCTATTTTACAGTGCTCAGATTATTATGTATTGTACTGCATTGCATAACCTTTTAAACTTCCATGCATATGATTGAATGTGAATGTTTTTTTATACCATGCTAATCATATGATTTGTTACAGTATTATCCATGATGGATATAAAATGAGTCCGCTCACTTCCCGCCCTCACTGTATCTATTTATATATCGATTGATCAATAACCCTGGTCTGGTAGTTTCCAACGCACATTAAAAGATCTGACCATGCTCTCCTGTTTTTACTGGTTGTCCGTCGCTTTCTTCTGGTCTATGAGAGAATCTCAATTGCATTTCCTTTATTCCTTGCGTCCTCTCTCCTCGTGTCATTCACAAAACTCATTGGATGAGAAAGTCATAGGGACGGGAACTCTAACCTTCTGATCCAATGGATTTTGAGAAGGAGGTGAGGAGAGAGTATGTGAGGAATCATGGAAATGCATGCAATTGAAATTGTTCCTCTTTTGAATCCCACTAATTGTGGCCCTATCCACCAGGTGTCACTGTTTCATTACATAGCAGACAAAGGTACTCACTCTCGCTGTCTCTGGTATAAAGCCCCCAGCCAGCAGATAACACTGGAAAATCACTGTGTACACACCTCTACTACACACACAATGAATGGCGCTCGCTCTAATCACAGCCAACAGAAAAGGATTGGACTTAACAGCTCTGGTTAAAGTTAAATAAAGGTTAAATTAAAATAAAATATGTAAAGTTGTAATTACCACACCACTTACAACTTTCCCATGAATAAGGCACTGATGCTTCAACCCAAAACATGCATGTTGTATTCTTCTGGTATGTGTTCGTCTTTTGTGTGTTGATTCAATCAAGAGTAGCACAAAGGCAGCCACCAGCTGTTGTGAAATTGCAAATAAAATAAAAAACAGGAAGGCCTCTACACTGTTTATGCTCCCAATTCAAGCAGTGAATCTTTTCTGTTCTTCACATGTATTCTTTATTAGCCCAGCACCTACGTTTTTTAAGGATTTGAGTATGACCACAAACTTTTCAATTGAAATAGTGTCATTTTTTTCAACTTGTTTCATACAATCTGTGGTTAAAAATGTTACAGTGAAGTAGATGTATACAATTTCTGTCTCATCTAAAGTCAGTCCATTAGTAACCCAGCACTCCGTTATTCATATTCAACATGTCTCCTATATGGTCCAACATGTTCCTTACTATGGCCCGGTATCTGAAGCCAAAGTTAAGTCATTTCAGAGTGAGTGACCTTATGGAGTGTGGAGCAGGTCAGCATGCGCTGACCAACCGACTGGGGTAGCAGACCCGTTTCTTAGCAGACAGGCGGTTCCTCCTCTCCTGCCTGCATGGGAACAGAGTTGGTCACCTCCCCTGCTCCACTCACCTCATTAACATTCCTGTGTGGGACAGCAGGGCCGCATTGCGAGGCCAACACAGACATGTCTGGCCTCCAGCAAAGCTCTCTCAGTAAACACAGTCCCTGGATGATGAGCTGTGAGTGGCCACATCTGAGCTGCTGTGACAGGCTAGGGCTCAGGCAGGTCCTATCTGCCGGCCCGGGCTGAGGGCAGCTGAAGGCCAGAGCGGAGGCAGACTAAGCTCCCATGTCTGATGCCAGCACATCACTTGACCTAGAGACATTTTACTGTTCTCTAAGACTAGAAAGTGGATCTTTAAGTAGAAATAGTACTATAATAGCACTATGTCTGTTACCACCACAACCAGGAGGTTCTACAACAGACTATGCTGTAAATCGTTGTGGTACAGCATGAGAGAGCCAAGGGACGTACTGTAGCAAGGTACAGTAATAAGTCATGGTGTAGTTAGTAGGGTGTGATATGATATCATCCTCAACTACTGGTAGGTGTGTCGGACAAGGTGTGAACATAATTCATGCCAGAGAGGTCAAGGTGAACACATTAGCCATTGTGATTTACAGAGAGAATTTTCAACCCCTTCACAGACCTCCAACCACAAAATATCCTGAGTGACTGTTCGCACTGTCCCAACCCTGTAAGAGGAGATCTATTAACAGGCCGAAGGAAGTGACACGCGGTAGTGGCTGGCTATGTTGCCATGTCGTCATCCAGGCCAGGACAGACATCTGATGGGACAAGCAGAGTCTCTCCCCTGCCACTGTCCTCCTGTCCAAAATTAGCCTGGACCATGAGCCTGGCCCAGAATAGGAGGAATGGTCGCATTGTGGCATGGTGCTGAGCGCTCAGAGTCCACAGCTGGAGCGTTCTAGACAGGGGGCCTACTGGCCCATCACCTGCTTCCTGTAAAGCAATTTGTTATAGAGTTGTCACTGTAAAATCTACAGCCCGTCTGTGAGGTAAAGAAAGACGTGGTCACAGGTAATGAGGACACCGCAGCCTCGGTCTGGCTGTGATGTAACCAAAGGAAGGACAAACACTTCAAGCTTAGCCAGTAGCTGTGGGTAGACATCTTTTTTTATGTACAGTGAAGCATGTATGCTCCATGTTTTAGAATAAAAAGATATGTGAGGCCAAAAACAACTGTGATGTGTCATGTCATATAATTAAGCAGACAATCATTTAATTAGGCTTCTGAATCCCCCTGCTCCCCTTACTCCCAAGAGAGACACATACTGCGCCTCCGCTGTCTATGTGTTGGTCATTTTAGACCACTCCCAGCACCACCTCCACTCAAATCAAATGTATTTATATAGCCCTTCTTACATCAGCTGATATCTCAAAGTGCTGTACAGAAACCCAGCCTAAAATCCCAAACAGCAAGCAATGCAGTAGTAAATGTCAGTTGGCTTTTCATAGCCAATCATTAAGAGTATCTCTACCACTCCTGCTGTCTCTAGAGAGTTGAAAACAGCAGGTCTGGGACAGGTAGCACATCCGGTGAACAGGTCAGGGTTCCATAGCCACAGGCAGAACAGTTGAAACTGGAGCAGCAGCACGGCCAGGTGGACTGGGGACAGCAAGGAGTCATCATGCCAGGTAGTCCTGAGGCATGGTCCTAGGGCTCAGGTCCTCCGAGAGAGAGAAATAAAGAGAGAAAGAGAGAATTAGAGAGAGCATACTTAAATTCACACAGGACACCGGATAAGACAGGAGAAGTACTCCAGATATAACAGACTGACCCTAGCCCCCCGACACATAAACTACTGCAGCATAAATACTGGAGGCTGAGACAGGAGGGGTCAGGAGACAATGTGGCCCCATCCAATGATACCGCCGGACAGGGCCAAACAGGCAGGATATAACCCCACCCACTTTGCCAAAGCAAAGCCCCCACACCACTAGAGGGATATCTTCAACCACCAACTTACCATCCTGAGACAAGGCCGAGTATAGCCCACAAAGATCTTCGCCACGGCACAACACAAGGGGGGGCGCCAACCCAGACAGGAAGATCATGTCAGTGACTCAACCCATTCAAGTGATGCACCCCTCCTAGGGACGGCATGGAACAGCACCAGCACCTGTAATAGGGGAGAATCCCAGTGGAGAGAGGGGAACCGGCCAGGCAGAGACAACAAGGGCGGTTCGTTACTCCAGAGCCTTTCCGTTCACCTTCACACTCCTGGGCCAGACTACACTCAATCATATGACCCACTGAAGACATAAATCTTCAGTGAAGACTTAAAGGGTTGAGACCGAGTCTGCGTCTCTCACATGGGTAGGTAGACCATTCCATAAAAATGGAGCTCTATAGGAGAAAGCCCTGCCTCCAGCTGTTTGCTTAGAAATTCTAGGGACAATTAGGAGGCCTGCGTCTTGTGACCGTAGCGTATGTGTAGGTATGTACGGCAGGACCAAATCGGAAAGATAGGTAGGAGCAGGCCCATGTAATGCTTTGTAGGTTAGCAGTAAAACCTTGAAATCAGCCTTTGCCTTAACAGGAAGCCAGTGTAGGGAGGCTAGCCGGAAAGTAGAGCATTCATCAAGATTAATTTTCAGATTCAACAGAAGATCTCTTTTTTTTTTTTTTATTATTCTTTTTTTTTTACCCCTTTTTCTCCCCAATTTCGTGGTGTCCAATTGTTGTAGTAGCTACTATCTTGTCTCATCGCTACAACTCCCGTACAGGCTCGGGAGAGACGAAGGTTGAATGTCATGCGTCCTCCGATACACAACCCAACCAGCCGCACTGCTTCTTAACACAGGGCGCATCCAACCCGGAAGCGGGTGTCATAGGCTACACCGTGCACCCGGCAACCTTGGTTAGCGTGCACTGCGCCCGGCCCGCCACAGGAGTCGCTGGTGCGCGATGAGACAAGGACATCCCTACCGACCAAGCCCTCCCTAACCCGGACGACGCTAGGCCAATATGCTGACCCAGGACATACATGCATTATTCTATATGCTGACCCAGGACATACATGTATTATTCTATATGCTGACCCAGGACATACATGCATTATTCTATATGCTGACCCAGGACATACATGCATTATTCTATATGCTGACCCAGGACATACATCAAATCAAATCAAATCAAATTTATTTATATAGCCCTTCGTACATCAGCTGATATCTCAAAGTGCTGTACAGAAACCCAGCCTAAAACCCCAAACAGCAAGCAATGCAGGTGTAGAAGCACGGTGGCTAGGAAAAACTCCCTAGAAAGGCCAAAACCTAGGAAGAAACCTAGAGAGGAACCAGGCTATGTGGGGTGGCCAGTCCTCTTCTGGCTGTGCCGGGTGGAGATTATAACAAAACATGGTCAAGATGTTCAAATGTTCATAAATGACCAGCATGGTCGAATAATAATAAGGCAGAATAGTTGAAACTGGAGCAGCAGCACAGTCAGGTGGACTGGGGACAGCAAGGAGTCATCATGTCAGGTAGTCCTGGGGCATGGTCCTAGGGCTCAGGTCCTCCGAGAGAGAGAAAGAAAGAGAGAATTATGTGGAGATATGTGGACATATGTGGAGAGCATATACATGTATTATTCTATATGCTGACCCAGGACATACATGTATTATTCTATATGCTGACCCAGGACATACATTTTCCTGGCCTTAAGGTTCAAGTTCTCTTGTTTTTTCCCTCTCAACCTTTATGATCTCCTGCTCTTCAAATAAATACACGTCTACCTACATGTTTTGTTTAGACCACGGTCTCTTCTCAAGAGTTATCAAGAGGACCATGCTACAAAGGTAAACACTTACTTTATCCTCACAATTGATATGCCAAATCCATAAGGTATTTTCTCTAAAGGTTGAAGGTTATATAGGTGAGGTTACTGTATGGGTTAGGGTTAGGGGTATAGCATTTAAAATCATATATTTGTGAGACAGTGTACTCCGTCCTTTGTAGTAGACTATGGTCTGATAGTGAAGGGAAAACTTAGTCAGTTGCACAACTGAATGTGTCTTCCGCAGTTAACCCAGCCCCTCTGAATGTTCGGTGGGCTGCCTTAATCGACGTCATCGACGCCTGGGGAGCAGTTGGTGTTGGCGGTTAACTGTCTTGCTCAAGGGCAGAAAGAACGGCAGATTTTTCCTTGCTGGCTCAAGGATTCAAGAGCGCTGGTTACTGGCCCAGCGCTCTTAACCACTAGGTTACCTGCCACCCCATGGTGACAACCATTCACTCTCAAAGGCATCCAGCTGGGATCCAATGGCAGGCCAGGCCATGTACTGAAACAGCCAACCAGGTCAGGCCAGGGCAAGCATGTGCTGAAACAGCCAACCAGGCCAGGCCAGGCTAAGCATGTGCTGAAACAGCCACCCCCCCCCCCCCCGGACAGATTATGAGGCCTTTCAGTCTATCTCGATGGAGAAACAAAGTTCCTAGTTAATGATGTGTCAAAGCATGAAAGCTTGACCTCTCATAGTTGAAGGTGCCCCAAGCAAAACTTTCTCCAGCGCTTGCTGTGCTGACACAATGAAACTCCAGTCACATACCTGTTTTACTCCCACGTCATAGCTTACAATGCTATGTGCCAAATGTAAAACATCTAGATGAGATAAGTTGATGTCATCTCAAGAAAATAAAGAGATGAGAGTAGTTACTGATGAGATTTATGGTTAATGTTCACCTCATTGTAAAGCTCACCCTTTTGGCCTTGTTTAAGCTCCGTGCACTAACTGCCTTACAATACACTGTCAATAGCGGTCTGTTTATTCAGTCATTTCTGTTTAATTGGTAATTTCAGATACATTTCATAGGCCTAAGCAGTGTGCAATGTCATCTCCTAAAATAAACTACAGATTGTGTGGTCCCAGCCATGTGGTCCTCATAGTAATGGTTTTATGGGCTTAACACAACACCATAATGCATATGTAAGCAGTGAAATATATTACAGTTTTGGGTTGTTTCTTAGATTGCTATGTATTTGTATAACACATATAGAAATGTATTTGATCTATTTGGCTGTGTTTCATGTGGAAAATAGTGGCAAAGGAAATGAAAGGCAATGGGATGAAAAGGACACCAACACCAAACAACATGAAACTAGAATGTCACCCCTTTCATCCATCCATAAATCACTGAACTAATTTAGATAGTTTTAATTTGGTTGGAGCCAAAACATAGGCATTTCATTATTGGTTATAAAACTCACAAAGAAAAGGGAGCTCTTCTTTTATGCATGGTCTGGCCACATAAACACATAGTTCAATTCCTTAATTCAATTATTTCCATATGACTTAGTTAACTTAATGAAAAGTCATTGAGATGAAAAAGTACTTGGATAATCTTCTTCATAGGGCACATCGAGAGGCTTTGTCATCAGCCAATGAGGGGTCACCCCTTTAGATTTGTGTGTATTAGGTAGTTGTTGGGGAATTGTTAGATTACTGTTATAGATTTGTGTGTATTAGGTAGTTGTTGGCAATTGTTTAGATTACTTGTTAGATATTACTGCACTGTTGGAACTAGAAGCACAAGCATTTCGCTACACTCGCATTAACATTTTCTAACCATGTGTATGTGACCAATAAAATTCCATTTGTTTTGTCAAATTATTCCAAATATGGAGATCACCAATATTTAAACGGCTATGTAAGGTAGATAACTTTTATTTGTCGACATCTAAATATAACGTCCCTGACCTCACCGTGCACATACCGGTGTTTGTAATTGTCTAACAAAAGGGGGGCATGGACAGCTGACGTGCTGGTGCAGTGTTTTGTCCTTCAGTCCCGACTAAGAAGAAGACCGCGGCGTAGCTATCTGTCTCATCCTCGGACAGATGAGTGACTGACTTTACCTGCCCGGGACAAGCAGTGGTTTCAGTGCCATCTTTTTTCACAGTCTGTGATACCCGTGTTTGGGTTTGCAACTTCTTCAGCTTCACCTGTTATTCACGTCGAATATCAAACAAATAGCCTGGGCTACAAAAACAATAGGCAACAACGAGGGAAAGTGTTATCGTTGGCAACCCGAACATCTGGCTGGACATTTGACAGTTTCTCAGAAGATTTGTCTTAATTCGATATACTTTTACCAGACTGACTTTTGATGAGCACTGCCTCGTCTCGAATAAACCAGAGACAAACAATGGCATTGATGAACTGACAAGATATCAAATTAGCCTTTTGAAACAAGATGGATAAAATTGTTCAACTTCTATAGATAGGCAGGTTTTCCCCCAATTATGAACAGCAAACCATCGCCCAGGACTTGTATTCTTCATTTTATATTGTATGCCTTCTGTTTATGAAATTAGAAATGTTTTGTTTCTTCAAACCCCGAGGATATTCCAGGACCAGGACTGGGTCTCGAAATGGGACAATATCCCGACACTCCTCCAACTCAACCTCAAAGCTATACTTCACCTTTATTCTGCTGCTTCTCATCTTCACGCCTAGAGTGGATTCTTCCTGGTGGTGAGTGCTTTCTTTCATGTGCGCTTGATCCTGCTGAAATAATCATATCGTTTCTATCCAAGATTACATCTTTAATTTATGTCTAGGAGAGCTCTGTCATTGATATCCAAGATTAGATCTGAGTTTCCAGTGGTTTTGGATGACCAGTTGTCTTCTTAATGAGCTAATTCTAGAATATTCCAAGACCTTGCAAAAGCTAGCCCTATTTATGTTGGCTATTTGGGAGTCGAAAATATAAGTGGGAAGAAGTCATATTGCCTAATGCATATATAATGGATAAATATGAATGTAAGAAATAAAGACATCATTATAAACTCATTAAATATGCGAAACATTTTGAACAAAGTCAAGATCAAATGTAAAGCATGTTTGGATTTCAATGAAGGTTTTAGGGAAATGGTTTAGGCATACAATCAAAAATTCTATAATAATAATTAATTTTGTAAGAGTATATTCTGAGGAGGCAACATTTGCTTTTCACTGAAACCTGAGTTCATGTCTATGTTTATCCCAAGCCTGAGATTGCCAATTATGTCTTGAGAAATTTGAATTATCCTCGGGATGCAGGAGATGGGAACAATAACAAACACTAAATGATAGGCTATATCACTATTATGTGGCAATTGAAACACATTCAATATTCAAATAGTTTAACTCAATACACCCTTTGAAGTCTATATCTCCATCACACCTTAGAATTAGACTTATACCCTGCTGGGACCTGTAAAGAGAGCACAGCCAACTCCAATTCAAACAGCCACAGGGGGGGATGTGTGTGGATTGGAGTTTTAAAACATCAAAACAAACAACTGCACACTGTGTTCATGAAGATACATGGACTGAGGGACTTTCCACTATCAATCTTGCATATTGGAAATGGCAGATGCAGGCAGTGGTGCATGAAAAAGTGTTCCTTGATGATTTCTCTTGAGGGTAAGAAGCCAGGGTGTATAAAGGACGTGCCTACCTCCAACACTCCAATCTTACTGTGCAAAACATGATAAATCAGCTTTCGGCTAGGGGCAAAATCTTAATTTTCTATTCTGTTTTTATAGTTGAACTAGTTAAAGTAGATTAAATAATTCAAGTGGGCTCAACTCAAAAAGTAATTTTATATAAACAACACTGAGGAATTGTATGACTGAATAAAAATAAGGCAGTGTGTGTAATTAAAACAGTGAAGTGAGGCAGAGCGGGGAGACATGGTAGCTCTCTCCAGACTAAGGGTCTAAATATGATTTATATAGTCCAGTTTTTTTTCTCATCATGATCTTGATCATTCAGATAAGCAGCAACGTGTTCTCTGGTGTTCTGGACTGATTGTCCTCCCTCCAAACTACGTATGAGGCGTAGAAACAGTCAGGGTCTTTTGGCTCAGCTCTCTACTCTCTCTATGGAGAGAATAAACACTGTGTCTCTGCTCTGCTTTCCTGCTCAGGCTCTGGCAGCAGGGAATTAAGGCAGATTGTTGGGGGGAAGGGACAGGGACAGCCATAACTGGAATGGAAACCCTTTTCTGTTGATGTCTCAGTGGCACGACACACAATGTAGCTGTGATTAAGCCTGGCAGTAATGATGTTCGGTCATCGTAGGGAGCGGGAATATTAGAGGAATATGCCAGCTTATACAGCTCACACTGGTGACTTATAGGAGACTGGGTACTTATAGGACACTGGTGACTTATAGGACACTGGTGACTTATAGGAGACTGGATACTTATAGGAGACTGGATACTTATAGGAGACTGGATACTTATAGGAGACTGGGTACTTATAGGAGACTGGGTACTTATAGGAGACTGGATACTTATAGGAGACTGGATACTTATAGGAGACTGGATACTTATAGGAGACTGGGTACTTATAGGAGACTGGGTACCTATAGGAGACTGGATACTTATAGGAGACTGGGTACTTAAAGGAGACTGGGTACCTATAGGAGACTGGATACTTATAGGAGACTGGGTACCTACCTATAGGAGACTGGATACTTATAGGAGACTGGATACTTATAGGAGACTGGGTACCTATAGGAGACTGGGTACCTATAGGAGACTATACTTATAGGAGACTGGCAACTTATAGGAGACTGGCAACTTATAGGATACTTATAGGAGACTGGAGACATATAGGAGACTTATAGGATACTTATACCAGACTGGTCACTCATAGGAGACTGGGGACTTATAGGAGACTTGGCACTTATAGGATAATGGATACTTATAGGAGACGGGGTACTTATAGGAGACTGGATACTTATAGGAGACTGGATACTTATAGGAGACTGGATACTTATAGGAGACTGGGTACTTATAGGAGACTGGGTACCTATAGGAGACTGGATACTTATAGGAGACTGGGTACTTATAGGAGACTGGGTACCTATAGGAGACTGGATACTTATAGGAGACTGGGTACCTACCTATAGGAGACTGGATACTTATAGGAGACTGGATACTTATAGGAGACTGGGTACCTATAGGAGACTTGGTACCTATAGGAGACTATACTTATAGGAGACTGGCAACTTATAGGATACTTATAGGAGACTGGAGACATATAGGAGACTTATAGGATACTTATACCAGACTGGTCACTCATAGGAGACTGGGGACTTATAGGAGACTTGGCACTTATAGGATAATGGATACTTATAGGAGACTGGGTACTTATAGGAGACTGGATACTTATAGGACACTGGTGACTTATAGGAGACTGGATACTTATAGGAGACTGGATACTAATAGGATAATGGATACTTATAGGAGACTGGGTACTTATAGGAGACTGGATACTTATAGGACACTGGTGACTTATAGGAGACTGGATACTTATAGGAGACTGGATACTTATAGGAGACTGGATACTTATAGGAGACGGGGTACTTATAGGAGACTGGGTACTTATAGGAGACTGGTGACTTGTACCAGACTGGCAACTTGTTGGAGACTGGATACTTATAGGATACTTATATGAGACTGGAGACTTATAGGAGACTGAAGATACTTATAGGAGACTTATATGAGACTGGAGTCTTATAGGAGACTTATAGGAGACTGGAGTCTTATAGGAGACTTTTAGGAGACTGGAGTCTTATATGAGACGTATAGGAGACTGGAGTCTTATAGGAGAATGGAGCCTTATAGGAGACTTATAGGAGACTGGAGACTTATAGGATACTGGCGACTTATAGGAGACTGGAGATACTTATAGGAGACTGGAGTCTTATAGGAGACTCTGTGTTCCTATTCCAGTCTCAGTGGTCAGGGGTCACTCTTAGTTAACTGTGTGGACTCTTCCCTGTCTGTGAAAGTGCTTCTGAAGATCTCACACTTCATAACACTTTTATGGCATGTTTCACAGCGTGGGATTACAATGAAGCGGGACAGAATGGTTAAATGCACACTTTGTAAGAATTCCTGCTGTTCAATAGTCAATTAAACTGACGATGAATACCCATTGATTCTTGAAAAATATAGCTTGTCACGCATCTGACTGGACCTGACTTCACAATATACAGTATATTGTCCTTCAGAAAGAAAACTAGAAAGAATAATAATAATCGTCCCTGGAAGTTTCCCTGGGCCTCCCACTGACAATGCACCTGTCTATCTGATCTGCAGGTACATTGGAGCCCTGGGTGCACGGGTGATCTGTGACAACATTCCAGGCCTGGTGAACAAGCAGCGCCAGCTGTGCCAGCGCCACCCGGACCTCATGCAGTCTATTGGGGAGGGTGCCAAGGAGTGGATCCGCGAGTGCCAGCACCAGTTCCGCCACCATCGCTGGAACTGCAGCACATTGGACCGAGACCACACCGTCTTTGGCAGGGTCATGCTGCGCAGTAAGTCTGTGTGTGTCCGTGTTTGCGTCTCTGTGTGTGTGTGTGTGTGTGTGTGTGTGTGTGTGTGTGTGTGTGTGTGTGTGTTAAGAGGTTTAGTATTCAACCACTTGAATCTTGGATGTAACATTCACTACATGAATTTGATACAGTACATAAAAGTGATGGATTATTGTAGACTATTACATAACTATAACGGGACCGCTCAGTTTCCTTTTAGACTTACAGACATCCCAGCCTTAAAGGGAAATGTCCAACAATGTTCAACTTCATGTTCATCATCTCCAGCACCTCTCTAACATCAGCATACGTGAAAATGGCACGTTTCTATGTTTTGTAGTAAAAAAGATAGAGGAATATGTGTTTTTCCAAGACATCATCGGTGTGCATCGTGTAATTCTTACCAATTATGAGGAGTCGTTGCCTACTAATTGCCTACTAATTTGTCTACTAATTGTCCTGTTATTGTCTACTAATTGGTTGATGTCATTGCAAACACAGATCTTAGTCTATCTTTTTTTTTTTTTTACAAAACATAAAAACATGATATTTTCACATATGCTGATGGTGTGAAATTTCCCTTTAAGGGTATATGCATGTTATATACATATCTCAGTTCAACACTTCATACAACAGTTTATCATCTCTATGTACAGATGCGGTCAAATATATTGGCACCCCTTGCAATTGTGTGCAATGTAGCAGAATGTTCTGTTTTCTCTTTTCAATGGAATGGCTGTTTTTACCCTGTAAGCACCTGCAACTTACCACAGGTGAGATAAATTACATAGAAAATGAGAAAACTTGCCTCCAACCCAATGAATTAGAATTTTTGAATGTTTAATAATTTCTCAATTTTTTACTATGAAGTGAAAAATCTCAAATTCAGTTTAGGTAATTTTTTCTTGGTTCAAACAAATACAAAAAATGTGAACATGAAAAGTTTTTTCAATTTCAACTTCTTTTAGAATAAATAGATAATCGTGCAAGGGTTCTGTCTGCATTAAAGCCCTTTTGTGGCGACAACTCATTATGATTGGCTGGGCCTGGCTCCCCAGAGGGTGGACCTGTCTCCCCAGAGGGTGGACCTGTCTCCCCAGAGGGTGGATCTGGCTCCCCAGAGGGGGGACCTGTCTCCCCAGTGGGTGGACCTGGCTCCCAAGTGAGTGGGCCTATGCCCCCCAGGACCCACCCATGGCTGCCCCTCTGCCCAGTCATGTGAAATCCATAGATTAAGGCCTAATTTATTTATTTCAATTAACTGACTGAACACCTGATGAAACTAAGGAGTATTTAATACATCAGCTGTCCAGGTGGCTGGTCTCAGACGATCCCGCAGGTGAAGAAGTCAGATGTGGAGGTCCTGGGCAGGCGTGGTTACACTTGATCTGTGGTTGTGAGGCCGGTTGGATATACTGCCAAATTGTGAGGCGGCTTATGGTAGAGAAATGAACATTCAATTCTCTGGCATCAGCTCTGTTGGACATTCCTGCAGTCAGCATGCCAATTGCACACTCCCTCAAATCTTGAGACAGCTGTGGCATTATGTTGTGTGACAAAACTGCACATTTTAGAGTGGCCTTTTATTGTCCCCTATACACTGTGTAATGATCATGCTGTTTAATCAGCTTCTCGATATGCCACACCTGTCAGGTGGATGGATTATCTTGGCAAAGGAGTAATGCTCACTAACAGGGATGTAAGCAAATTTATGCACAACATTTTAGAGAAATACGCTTTTTGTGTGTATTGAACATTTCTGGAATCTTTTATTTCAGCTCATGAAAAATGGGATTATGTTGTGTTTACATTTTTGTTCAGTAATAGTTTCACCTTCTCCAGGAATGAGGAGAGTTGCAGAAAGTGGGTATTCTCTGAAGACAGGTAGCAGATAGAGAGATCCACATGGTGATGTCTAAACAGTAATAGGAGATGTAAATATTTGGGTAGATGTTTCTGGCAGGCAGACAAAGCCGTGCTCCCTGACATATCGCCTGTGTTCTGGTTCATTGCGTGAGGAGGAATGAAAACTAGAGGTGGGTGGGAAAAGCAGACCAAATAACCCTGTATCTGCTCTCCTCTCAGATGACAAGATACCTAGTGACTGAGAAAGCTGCCATCTGGTGCAAATTAAAGGGTGAAAACGAGAGGCACCTTAAATGGGCTGTTGGTAGCCATGTTTCTTTGTTCTAGCTATCCACCATAGGCCTGCTGTACATGGACGGATTGTACAGGAACATTGTACAGAGACAAACATGCCCAAGTTTCAAGGAACGTAGACACTGTTTAAATTTAGATTGCATGGGATATAGTGCACACAAACAGATTTTAATCAAATATAGGCATGTTTGTTTCTGTGCAATGTCATCTGGACTATGCAAGTCGAAAGCTTTCAGTTGGGCATATGTTAGTGTTCAAAGCATGAAGTTGGCTCTAGACTGATGTAACTACAGTGTAACGACATGATTACTACAACAAAACAAACTCTGCTAGTATAGTGTAACCGCCTGTTTGAGACTGAATTTGTTTTGCCTGTTTGAGACTGACTTTGTTTTGCCTGTTTAAGACTGACTTTGTTTTGCCTGTTTGAGACTGACTTTGTTTTGCCTGTTTAAGACTGACTTTGTTTTGCCTGTTTGAGACTGACTTTGTTTTGCCTGTTTAAGACTGACTTTGTTTTGCCTGTTTAAGACAGACTTTGTTTTGCCTGTTTAAGACTGACTTTGTTTTGCCTGTTTAAGACTGACTTTGTTTTGCCTGTTTAAGACTGACTTTGTTTTGCCTGTTTGAGACTGACTCTGTTTTGCCTGTTTAAGACTGACTTTGTTTTGCCTGTTTAAGACTGACTTTGTTTTGACCAAAAAAAACAAAGATAAAAACAGCTCCAGCCTCACTTTCACCAATTCAGACCATCTATTTCTATTGTGAATTGGCCATAACCAGGGACGGCCAGCTCTAGTTCCATGTGGACTGTCTACGGTTTTCCTACTCTTCAACTTGGTGACTGATTATAGAACTGACAAATGAGGTGTGTGTACTCTCAATCCATTCAATCAATTCCATAATAAATTACATTCATGAATCAGGGAGTGTAGACAATTCCAACTACTGAATCCTGCAAGATACTGTTCTTAATTATACAACTACCTTTTTTGCCAAAGCTGAGATGCTGAAAAATAAATTTGCCCACGCAACAGAGGTCTATGTCTATATTGGTCCACTAATACAGGACTAGTAAAGGCCCAGTGCACTAATTATTTTAAACTTTTTAAATAAAGTTATTATTATTTGTTAAAAATTCTTGTGGTGCTGCAGCACCCCTACTTCCCACAGCTATGGGAACACATCTGCAACCTCGCTTCCCTGACCCTATCTAACGATGACATCTTCTAACACAAAATCTCCTCCATCATATCACCCCAGGTAGCCGGGAGGCAGCATTTGTGTACGCCATCTCCTCGGCAGGCGTGGTTTATGCAATTACCAGGGCCTGCAGCCAGGGGGACCTCAAGATCTGCAGCTGCGACGCCCAAAAGCGGGGCCAGGCTAGTGACGACAGGGGCGAATTTGACTGGGGCGGCTGCAGCGACAACATCAACTATGGCATCAAGTTCACCAAGACCTTTGTTGATGCCAGAGAAAAGATGGTGAAGGACGCTCGGGCACTGATGAATCTACACAACAACCGCTGTGGACGAATGGTGAGCAATGGCGTAGGGGTTAAGGGGCATTATACTTTTTGAAATGTGCACTGTGATGCATCTGGACTTGATACACACAGCTTAACTGGCTGACAGGCAGTCCCTTTCAACTAACAGAGCATGCTATAACTACTGTGTAACAACACGGTTACTACAATGGAACAGACATTGCTGGTAAAATTCAAGCCACTGTTGAACAGACATTCTGTAAATGCTCTAGACGTGAATAGTGAGTTACTGGGTTGGTCACAAGTGAGCCTGTGTCTTAACCACCAATGACATTATCCAACCATTTCGATTTCAGGCAGTGAAGCGCTTTATGAAACTGGAGTGCAAGTGTCATGGCGTCAGCGGCTCCTGTGCCCTTAGAACCTGCTGGCTGGCCATGTCAGACTTCCGGAGGACCGGGGACTACCTCCGGAAGAAGTACAACACGGCCATCGAGGTGACCATGAACCAGGATGGCACCGGGTTCATGGTGGCTGACAAGGACTTCAAGGGAACCACCAAGAATGAGCTGGTGTATGTAGAAAAGTCCCCTGACTACTGCCTCATGGACAGAGCAGCAGGTGGGTCAACTCAACCAGTTCAAGGTGTTAGGTAGGGCCAGGAGTTTTTCTTCAACACATGACCTGACAGAGAAAAACACAGATGTTTTAGCTATGGCTAAGAGGAAATCTCTTTATGCAAAAAAATTGAGTATATGATTCAGAATAATATCACACTTAGTCATACATAGTTTAATGGATGTTATTCAAGTAATTATCACCAAACGTATATTTTGCCATCAGAAACCTAGCTGCTCTGAGTCAAGACTGTTACCCAGAAGGTAGATAATACAGCGGCCTACTCCTCAAACACGTCTATGAGAATACCAGACTCATCTGCCGAAGGCCTGCATACCTGCATAGCTTAGAGTTCAATTATTTGACCTTTAACTTCTCTCTAATTCCAACTGTGTTTTCTCTGCCTTGGTAATCTCTGTTTCTCACGCTCCTCATGTCCTATCACTTCAGCAGAGAGTTCAAAGAGCTCTAGAACAGCTAACAGGCTCTGGTTATGATACCTTGGATGTATTGTGTGTTACTGGTATCTTCCTAATCTCTGTTAGGCCTATGGTTATAGGTTGACACCTAGTGAACTAATGTTAATTAAGAAGAGAAGCTACACTACGCCCCTAGACTACTTCAAGGTACAGCAGGGCTGATTTTAAAAGGCTCTCGTATCCGCTAATCTCTATTGTATAGGAATTCACACCCTAAGGATACAACAGGGTCATTTTTCAAATCCTTCTGTGGTCCCTATTAAGCTCCACTCCCAAATGCTCAAGTGGAATACCTCCACTCACACCCCTTCACTCACGGGCCGGCTTGTCTTTAACCATGGCGTCTGTCTTGTGCCCTCTCCAAAGGCTCCCTGGGAACGGCAGGGAGAGTCTGCAACAAGTCTTCTAGAGGCACAGACAGCTGCGAGGTCATGTGTTGCGGACGGGGCTACGACACAATGCGCGCCAAGCGAGTCACCAAGTGCGAGTGCAAGTTCAAGTGGTGTTGCGCCGTGGAGTGTAAGGACTGTGAGAACACTGTGGACGTTCACACCTGTAAGCCCCACAGGCGACCCGATTGGCTGGACCAAACCAGACGCTGAGGCCCATTCTTTAAAAGGACGTAGCAGTGGTCAGCTGCATTGTGGGATATGTATTTCCTACCCCTGACTCCTTACGGACTCCTTTCGGACCTCCATTACCTCTGACAACCCCTTCTAAAGTGACATCCTAAAGAACCTTTCCCAAGGCGCCGTATCCCAACCTGGTTTGGATGGTGCAGTACTGTATGGAACTGTTCGGTGGGAAGGCTTTCTAAGAGAATGGTTGGGCTGGGAGAGGGGATAGTTCCTATTTATGTTTTTGTTTGTTTGTGTTGATTGTGTGCTGCTTCCAAGGTGCTGAGGACACTATTTTTCTACAGACATTCATTCACACAGTATCTGTTGTGGAAATGCAGAACAGGACATTGGACTGTGAGCACACCAGAGATTGAGTTAGGATTGTTGGCTGGTGTATGTGTTGTTGTTTTTTTGCTTTGTTTAAGACTATGTTCTCTCTAAATCTGTGATCACTTTGTTCAGTGTTTCATTGGCCTTACAATAGAAAGAGATGAAGAACTGAAATTGTACTCTGCTTGATATAATGGAAAGACTGACATGTATTCAGTTGTTAGGAGTAAAAAATTATATTTAAAAAAGGAGGACTTACCCTCATGCCTTACCCTACTGGTAAAGTGCATTGGGATGGATGTACAGCAGAAAGTCTAACGATCAACGTTTACCGCGGGCCAGAGAGCTGCTCTATAGACACTAATGTAAAGTACCATTCAAAACATTTAGACACACCTCCTCATTCAATGGTTTTTCTTTATTGTACATTTTCTTTATTGTACATTCATACATTCTACATTGTAGAATAATAGTGAAGACATCTTAACTATGAAATAACACATATGGAATCATGTAGTAACCAAAAAGGTTTTAAACAAATCTAAATATATTTTATATTTGAGTTGCCACCCTTTGCCTTGATGACAGCTTTGCACACTCTTACCATTCTCTCAACCAGCTTCACCTGGAATGCTTTTCCAACAGTCTTGAAGGAGTTCCCAAATATGCTGAGCACTTGTCTGCTTTTCCTTCACTCTGCGGTTCAACTCATCCCAAACCATCTCAATTGGGTTGAGGTCTGGTGATTGTGGAGGCCAGGTCATCTGATGCAGCAGCTCCATCACTCTCCACATAATGGTCAAATATCCCTTACACAGCCTGGAGGTGTGTTGGGTCACTGTCCTGTTGAAAAACAAATGATAGTCCCGCTAAACGCAAATCAGATGGGATGGCGTATCACTGCAGAATGATGTGGTAGCCATGCTGGTTAAGTGTGCCTTGAATTCTAAATAAATCACAGACAGCGTCACCAGTAAAGCACCCCCACACCATCACACCTCCTTCTCCATGCTTCATGGTGGGAACCACACATGCAGCGATAATCCGTTCAGCTACTCTGCGTCTCACAAAGACACGGCGAATGGAACCAAAAATCTCAAATTTGGACTCATCAGACCAAAGGACAGATTTCCACCGGTCTAATGTCCATTGCTCGTGTTTCTTGGCCCAAGCAAGTCTCATCTTATCATTGGTGTCCTTTAGTAGTGGTTTCTTTTCAGCAATTCGACTATGAAGGCCTGATTCACACAGTCTCCTCTGAACAGTTGATGTTCACATGTGTCTGTTACTTGAACTCTGTGAAGCATTTATTTGGGCTGCAATTTCTGAAGCTGGTAACTCTAATGAACTTATCATCTGCAGCAGAGGTAACTCTGGGTCTTCCTTTCCTGTGGCGGTCCTCATGAGAGCCAGTTTCATCATAGCGCTTGATGGTCTTTGCGACTGCACGGATTGACTGACCTTCATGTCTTAAACTCATGGACTCTTTGCTTATTTGAACTGTTCTTGCCATAATAATGGACTTGGTCTTTTACCAAATTGGGCTAACTTCTGTATACCACCTCTACCTTGTCACAACACAACTGATTGGCTCAAACGCATTAAGAAGGAAAGAAATTCCACAAATTAACATTTAAAAAGGCACACCTGTTAATTGAAATGCATTCCAGGTGACTACCTCATTAAGCTAGTTGAGAGAATGCCAAGAGTGTGCAAAGCTGTCATAAAGGCATAGGGTGGTTACTTTGAAGAATCTAAAATATATTTAGATTTGTTTAACACTTTTTTGTTTACTACATGATGATCTGTTATTTCATAGTGGTGATGTCTTCACTATTATTCCACAATGTAGAAAATAGCAAAAATAAAGAAAAACCCTGGTATGAGTAGGTGTCCAAAATTCTGACTGTTACTGTAGCTAAATACGAAGCAAAGAAATTCATTTAAATAAATGTTTCTGTTATAAGAGTTAAGTGAAACAAACGTTGTCGACTGAGATGGATAGTATGTCTCCTCTCTCTTCAGTGTGACAGGTACTCTTACAGTATGTGCTATCAATCTATTATTGTACGTGTTCCTAAATGTATATGGTGTGATGGATGGGAGCTGTCATCTCTTATTATTTATCACTGGTTTCCAATTACTGAAGCTGCTAGCTTCTACTGTATATTCAGAAAGTATTCAGACCCCTTGACTTTGTTCACATTTTGTTACATTACAGCCTTATTCTTAACATTTTTCTCATCAATCTACACAATACCCCATAATGACAAAGTGAAAACAGGTTTTTACAAATGTTTGAAAATGTATTACAAATAAAAAAACAGAAATACCTTTTTTACATAAGTATTCAGACCCTTTGCTATGAGACTTGAAATTGAGCTCGGATGCATCTTGTTTCCATTGATCATTCTTGAGATGTTTCTACAACTTTATTGGAATCCACCTGTGGTAAATGAAATTGATTGGACATGATTGGGAAAGGCACACCCCTGTCTATATATCTGACATGCACAGTTGACAGTGCAAAAAAAAAACAGCTCTGAGGTTGAACGAATTGTCTGCAGGATTTTGTCGCGGCACAGATCTGGGGACAGGTACCAAAAAATGTCTGCAGTATTGAAGGTCCCCAAGAACATAGTGACCTCCATCATTCTTAAATGGAAGAAGTTTGGAGCCACCAAGCCTCTTTCTAGGGCTGGCCGCCTGGCCAAACTGAGCAATCAAGGGAGTGGGCCATGGTCAGGGAGGTGACCATGAACCCAATGGTCACTCTGACAGAGCTCCAGAGTTCCTCTGTGGAGATAGGATAACCTTCCAGAAGGACAACCATCTCTGCAGCACTCCACCAATCAGACCTTTATGGTAGAGTGGACAAAGCCACTCCTCAGAAAAAGACACATGACAGCCCGCTTGAAGTTTGCCAAAAGGCACCTAAAGGACTCTCAGACAATGAGAAACAAGAATCTCTGGACTGATGAAACCAAGATTGAACTCTTTGGCCTGAATGCCAAGTGTCACATCTGTAGAAAACCTGACACCATTCCTACGGTGATGCATGGTAATGCCAGCATCATGCTTTGAGGATGTTTTTCAGCTGCAGGGACTGGGAGAGAGACTGGGAGACTAATCAGAATCAAGGGAAAGATGAATGGAGCAAAGTACAGAGATATCCTTGATGAAAACCTGCTCCAGGGCGCTCAGGACCTCAGACTTGGGCGAAGGTTCACCTTCCAACAGGACAACAACCCTAAGCACACAGCCAAGACAAGTTTCTGAATGTCCTTGAGTGGCCCAGCCAGAGCACCGACTTGAACCCGATCAAACATCTCTGGAGACATCTGAAAATAGCTGTGCAACCTGTCAAAGCTTGAGAGGATCTGCAGAGAAGAATGGGAGAAACTCCCCAAATACAGATGTGCCAAGTTTTAAGGTCGTACTCAAGAACACTCAAGGCTGTAATTGCTGCCAAAGGTGCTTCAACAAAGTACTGAGTAAAGGTGTCTAAATACTTATGTAAATGTGATATTTCAGGTTTTTATTTGTAATACATTTGCAAAAAATTCTAACAACCTGTTTTTTGTGTGTATTGTGTGTAGAATTCTATCAATTTTAGAATAAGGCTGTAATTGAACAAAAGCAGTAAAATCCATGTGATGATCATAACTACTTTTTAAGCTGAATGAGGTGTCAGTTTATGTTAAAAATATCAACATTTTCAAATGTAAATGGTAACTGATATGATTTTAATGCAATGTTCTCGAACGGTTGGGAGTGGTGGGCAAAGTTGTATTGTAATGTCAGTTGAAGGGTTATTGTCACCTTGGGTAAGACCCAAAAATACCACACTTGTTCTATATTAAACCTTGTTGATCCTTCTGTCATTCACATCAGATTTCTTCCATCCTCATACTGCTGCCCATGTCGCTGAGATACAGGAGCTGATATTCACTGAATGTAGGCCCTGTTCTTGAGTAATTCATTACATTAAGATATATTAAAAAAAGTCCTCCTAATGTCAGCGCCAGACTCAGCACTCGCCAAATCCGTGGTGAAGGGCCTCCAATTACAACAGAGTACTCCTCACCAATGCCAGAAATTGGAATTATTTCTCTATTTCATAGACTGTATAAACCAGGGGATATTATGTAGACTGTTTTCTTTACACAGAGCATTATTGTAAAATGATTAGTCATATTAATCACTTTCGAAAAAAGCTTTTATTGGTCTCTAAATCTTTTTAAAGGGCAGTGCAGCTGTGTCCTTGTGGAAATGTCCTGCCAAATCTCATGTAGTGAACATGGAACAGGAAACACCTGCCTTTCTCACATCAGTCTTTTAAAATAACCAGCTTGTCACTGCCTGCATTCTCCTCCCATCATAGTGATATCTAATGGGCATCTATTTAGTGACAGGACGATCATTCTAAAATTGTCCCAGGGGAAAAAAAGCTGAGGTTGGAAGACCTCAATGCACTCAGTGACACAATAAAAATAAACAAGTATCGTAATGTATTAACTTCTTAAATCATACAACAGTTAGTTTACATGCAAAATCATCTTTATCAGTATCAATTATTGTAATTTCTATTTATTTACTACAAAAGTTACTGGGGGCCTCTGCGGTTCACTATGCACTCCTTGCCAAATCTGTCATAAATTCAACAAGATATGAATCATAGCATATTGTGGTAAACCCATAGTCAGTACACATCCCACACCTGGTCCCACCGCGCTGCGATCTAGGGGGCTGCTTTAGAGTTGGGTGGTGGGTCAGTGTTTGGTTGAGCCATGTGCTTGCTACTTACCTGTCTGTCCGAGCCGACCGCAGTCCACAACAGCGCAGCATAGCAGCAGGCTTAGGGTCAGTGCCAGGGATAGGTCCCTGGGGCAGATTTATAGGGGAGTTAATTGTAATATATATACGTGACCTTCAGGGACATGTATGGCAAAGTTCCCAGGCGAGGTTCATGGTCTATTAACACGTTCGCTGTCCGGGTGAGATTACCGGGCTGGCGGCAGAGGATTAACACATGAAAACCCTTATCTAGTGAGTCAACTGTCAAGAATGCGTCTCTCGCCAAGTTTTTGTGTAACTGTCTGTTTCTGTAGAGAGGATGAACAGAAGATGGATACGAAGATAGCGTCTGCTCAGTTATAGGCCAACCCTTTTTCCACGAATGTGCTGACCCAGGCCAAATCTTGCTCGACCTAGAACTAAAGTCTTGTGTAATTAGTTAGATGCTCGATTATGTTCTGCGCCCAGAAGAGATCGGAACCGGAACGAGGAGCTCCACCCTCTCTCTTTGCAAGTTACGGGCAAGTCTATAGGCCAAATTGCCCCTCCACTTCCGAAATTCAAAATATATTAACACCTGTGAAATAGTGTATGGTCCAAAGAACCGGAACTAATGTTGCTGGTTATCTCACGACTAATGCTGCTGGTTATCTCACGACTAATGCTGCTGGTTATCTCACGACTAATGCTGCTGGTTATCTCACTACTAATGCTGCTGGTTATCTCACGACTAATGCTGCTGGTTATCTCACGACTAATGCTGTTGGTTATCTCACGACTAATGCTGCTGGTTATCTCACGCATGCCGTTGTATCATGACAGATCTGTGTTACCATTTATGTTTACGTAGTCTGTCTACGAGAGATTAACTTGAACCGCACTGTGCTGGCTCAGATTTCTTCGGTCTCATCCAGTACGGTTCCAGCAACTCTAGTGAATGTGAAACGAGGCCACCTTTGTTTGACTCAGTAGTGTGACAAGGGTTTTATTCTCCCTGCCATTTGGTGGATTATTAGCCTGGCCCCAGATCTGTATTAAACCAACACCTCTCACTATTGTTGTATAGCCTACATATGCAACAGACAACAATTTGCTAAAGCACATACAGATCTGGGACCAGGCTAGTGGTTTATCAAACATGCCTCAGTCTGTCTACCCCGAGGTAGTCAGCTTACCCTCTCCTCTCCAGCTTCTGACCTCTGATTAACAGAGTTGACTATCCGGGCCGGCCAGCTCCTGTATTGTTTGGTTTGTAGATGAGGTGATACCAGGTATATACAATAAATTATGAGATTCATTAAAGGGACTTGGGTCCCACATCAGTCCATCCAGTCTCCATGTGCAGGAGTACACCAAACGTCCATCTCTATCCCACCACATAGCCTCCGCAAGTCCCAAACTAGTTTGGAGTTTTGAGAGTATAGAGAATAGTAGCTTTGAGAGTATATAGAACAGTAGCTTTAACAGTATGGCTACTGCCATCTGGGGATATGGAGTGTGAAGTGGGATTTTGTAGTAATGCTTACCCAATCCTTTCAGATATACACAAATACCTAGAGGCGATAAGGGTTGTTTCAAACCCCCCACTTTGGTGTTGCAAGCACTAACCCTAACCCAAGCACCATGCTCCAAGCCAATGAGTCATGGTAACCACTCTCTATAAGTCTCTGTGTATCTCTACTGACAAAGACAAAGTGGCTGTTTGTGTATCTTTATAGGGGACCGATGAGAGTGTTTTGTCCCTGCTGTTGTTGTCACGGCCCCAGAGTCTGAGGAACATTCACCAGCAATTTGTTGGTTCAAACACAAACATCATCATTAGCAACTGTCACAAACCCCTGGACCTGATACAAATTCAATAAGTGGCCAACTTCCTCTAAGCGCCAAACTGCAAGTATAAATGTAAATATAACAGTTGAACAACCCCTAGTCTAGTGTTAGGAGATGGGCTCTCTTTCACAGTGTGGGGGAAAGGGAACATTGATGTGGGTCATAACGTCAAAGCTGCTTTTCATCCAAACACCAAATATAGCGAAATGGTAAGGACGTATAATGTAGGTACTCTCAGCTTGTCTTACATGTATGTTCACTGTCTAGGGCAGGGCTGCCCAACCCTCTTCCTGGAGATCTACCATCCTGTGGGTTTTCAGTCCAACCCTCTTCCTGGAGATCTACCATCCTGTGGGTTTTCTGTCCAACCCTCTTCCTGGAGATCTACCATCCTGTGGGTTTTCAGTCCAACCCTCTTCCTGGAGATCTACCATCCTGTGGGTTTTCAGTCCAACCCTAATTTAACACACCTGATTCTACTTATTAGCTGCTCAACAAGACCTTAACTAGCTGAATCAGATATGCTAAATTAGGGTTGGACTGAAAACCTACAGGACAGTAGATCTCCAGGAAGAGGGTTGGGCATCCCTGGTCTAGGGTAAACCATAGGGCCTAGGCCACATCCCCAAAACATACAAATCAGTCTTGAATCTGTTTTTTAAATTTATTTGTTCACAAAGTACAACAAAAATTCAAACACACACGCATTAGATTTACATTCAAGAACCAATTTATTGTGAGCTATCTAACTCATATGGTAATAAGTTCAAATAGGACTTCTGTCTTCAGCATTTCATCTTGTTATTCTGGACTATCCCAAATATAATCCAACAGTATGGAATTAAAATAGTGTACAGTAATTACACCCAGATAGTGCACAGTATAGCCAGGTAGGAGTGTTGATGGCTCTGACACATAAATTGAATGAAAGTAGCAAACCAATTATAAGTGCTGTTCAAGCACAGTGCACAAATATCACATTATGCAAACAGGGCGGGATTACCGAACGGGCACGTGACAAAATGTGTAGAATTGCATTATAAAACTGCACATGTGTAAATGCAGAAAGATAGCTGTATTCTCCTCCCAAAATATATATTTTTTGGGGCCCCGAGGCCCAAAATGCATTAGTCCGGCCCTGGATGCAATGCACTACCAGCAACCAATAAACAGTCAGCTCTTGCTGCCATCTTTACTCATAATTGGGTTTATGTATGATAAAATACATAAAATAGTTGAAGGAATTAGCAAATGAATGAGCAGGTTCTGAAACCACTGTGTGCCGAAACATTGGTTCATCAATACAATACATATCTGGGAGTATTGTAAGAAATAGCTTTCAATTTCATCAAGCCGCTTAAATCCAATCTGTCTGTTGAGCTAGTGAGGTACAAAAGGCCCTTTATGCTATTCATGATCAAATATCGAGTCCTGACACAATATATACTGTAGGCTATTGACTAGTCTTAGATCACGGTTCAGAGTATTTGCTGTTGAGGCTACGGTGAAACCACACAGTGATTCAAACAAAGCGGCCTGTTGTGATGGCTGATTACACCTGAGCAACACGAGTTGACTACAACTCATAGAGGACCTGGAAGCACAGCGTTCAGTTATGTGATTGGCTGTGAGTGATGCCATGACTACCCATGCCGTAACCGGTCATAATCCCACTTACATGTTTATGCTACGTTTGAGGGGGCGCAGGTTGCCAGTGATATAGCGCGGAGGTGGCATGCTGTGGCAACAACTGGCAAAACACTGCAGGCATTGTATACACTACAGACAGAGTGAAGCAGTAAATCAAGGATCTGTTTTTAGAAGGTCTCAAAAACTTAAACTCTGCCCCATAGGATGACTATGTACCATAAAGGCTATGCTTTGTTTCAACCCATCTGAACTGGCATGACACACATACCTTATTCCAGAGCCATGTATTTAGATTTTTTTGTTAATGATATTGTTCTAATTCTAGACATTGTTACATAGCATTATAGAGATATTTCCCACGTAATGTAAATGGCCGCTAACATGGCTGCCATGTATTGTTGTCTCATGTAAATGCATCATAAAGCAGAAACCACAATGTCCCAACTCTCTAAATACATGGCTCTACCTCATTCTAGTGAACATTAATGTGTCTGTTCAGACATGAAATCGTGGAAAACAGGCCTTCTAGTATGCTTTTCTATAGATATCAATCTGTCTCCTGCTGCACCAGCTAACAGACAATACATTTGGAAAGATATTATGAATAGCAACACTAGAACCAGGGTGGCAACATTTCGGGAACTTTCAATAAATTCCATGTTTTTCCCAGAATCCCAGTTGGAGGATTCCCAGAATCAGTAGGGGAATCAGTAGGGGAATAAGGAGGGGAATCAGTAGGGGAATAAGGAGGGGAATCAGTAGAGGAATCAGGAGGAAATCTGGAATTCTAAAACCAGGATCTCAGGAAAATCAGGGAATTTATCAAAAGTTGCAACCCTAACTAGAACAGAGGGATACTACTTCCATGAACTGTAGTGTTAGCCTTCACAATAATGAAACATGAACTAATAATACATGTATTGTTTCAGCACTTAATTCAGAAGTGTATGAGAGATTGACGTAATTTAGAGGTGGGACTTGGAAGTCAAATGTAGGTTGAAATACTTTCTATTTACCGTTCTGTGTAACTCAACATAACTTCAAGTTCCTGTAATAATAATAAACGAATAACTGCGTGAATATCTGGTAAATGTTTACTTTAAAAACCTGGCTTCTTAGCAGTTGCATCTCTGAGTTGCGTCTGGATGTTGATACAAGACTTGGCCAACATAATCAGTACCAAAACAACAAGTGTGTGTGCACGCTGAAGACAGGAGAGCAAACATTTCTGTCTGTAGTTTTGGAGTGTTGGTGTCTGAGGGGTGTGTATGTGTACGTGTGTGAGATGGGGTCAGATTCGAGTCAGCTGATGCCAGAAACTGGATGGCATGAAGCTCTCCATCTTGTCTGCGAAGAAACCCAGGGGTGTGAAGAGGGTGCTGAAGAACTGAGGAACAAAACAAAGTCATTTCAATACACCACTTTCAATAGCCTACAACCCATCCAGAGATGGGGATATATACGGCTCTATATGCAAAAAATATGATTCTGAGATAATTGGCTGATTCCGAACCCCCATTGGTTTGAATGGTGTCAGCAATTTTTATGTTGTATTCTTTTGAATTTAACAACATGAATTGTGGGTATTTAGAGCACTATATAGTTGGGCTCCCGAATGGCGCATCAGTCTAAGGCACTGCATCTCAGTGCAAGAGGCATCACTACAGTCCCTGGTTTGAATCCAGGCTGCATCACATCCAGCCGTGATTGGGAGTCCAATAGGGTGGCGCACAATTGGCCCAGCGTCGTCCGGATTTGGCCGGGGTAGGCCGTCATTGTGAGGGGTAGGCCGTCATTGTGAGGGTTAGGCCGTCATTGTGAGGGTTAGGCCGTCATTGTGAGGGTTAGGCCGTCATTGTGAGGGGCAGGCCGTCATTGTGAGGGGCAGGCCGTCATTGTGAGGGGTAGGCCGTCATTGTAAATAAGAATTTGTTCATGACTGACTTGCCTAGTTAAATAAAGGTTACATAGAGGGAGGATAAATTAAAGTGGGAATACCAGCAGAAGCATGGCGACTTGTATTGAGGGCGTTAGAATGTACCCTTCATCTAAGGCTGAATACCAGCAGAAGCATGGCGACTTGTATTGAGGACAGGGGGCACGTTAGAATGTACCCTTCATCTAAGGCTGAATACCAGCAGAAGCATGGCGACTTGTATTGAGGGCAGGGGCACGTTAGAATGTACCCTTAATCTAAGGCTGAATACCAGCAGAAGCATGGCGACTTGTATTGAGGGCAGGGGGCACGTTAGAATGTACCCTTCATCTAAGGCTGAATACCAGAGCTTGCATCACTACTACTACTAGGGAACCCAGGTGTAATTCTATAAAATGCTCTCCCAAAACAAGTAAGCAAGTAGAGATAGGAGACCCATAACCCTTACTGAGGCCTCTCCCTCTCCAGCATAACCAATAGAAATCATCCACGATCACACATCTGAAATATGTTCAACCCCAATAGTTCAATCCACCATAAACAACACGTTGTGTTTATGAAGCAATACATTTGCGAGGTGAACAGATGGTTTTGACAGGATGTGGGAAGCAGCATTGTTCTAGTATGTGGAACTATGGCCAAGCATGCCAAGTAATGGGTCTCTCTTCCCCAGTTCCAACCCTCACTTAATAGATACACAAACTAGGGCTGGGTGGTATCCTGATGTTCATACCATTCTTGTACCATACTGGGATATACGTATAGGTGCCTGAGCAGTGGAGCAGCTGGACCCACACTTTCAAACTAGGGCTGGGTGGTATCCAGATGTTCATACCATTCTTGTACCATACTGGGGTATACGTATAGGTGCCTGAGCAATGGAGCAGCTGGATCCACACTTTCAAACTAGGGCTGGGTGGTATCCAGATGTTCATACCATTCTTGTACCATACTGGGGTATACGTATAGGATACGTATAGGTGCCTGAGCAATGGAGCAGCTGGATCCACACTTTCAAACTAGGGCTGGGTGGAATCCAGATGTTCATACCATTCTTGTACCATACTGGGGTATACGTATAGGTGAGCAATGGAGCAGCTGGACCCACACTTTCAAACTAGGGCTGGGTGGTATCCAGATGTTCATACCATTCTTGTACCATACTGGGGTATACGTATAGGTGAGCAATGGAGCAGCTGGACCCACACTTTCAAACTAGGGCTGGGTGGTATCCAGATGTTCATACCATTCTTGTACCATACTGGGGTATACGTATAGGTGAGCAATGGAGCAGCTGGATCCACACTTTCAAACTAGGGCTGGGTGGTATCCAGATGTTCATACCATTCTTGTAACATACTTGGGTATACGTATAGGTGCCTGAGCAGTGGAGCAGCTGGACCCACACTTTCAAACTAGGGCTGGGTGGTATCCAGATGTTCATACCATTCTTGTACCATACTGGGGTATATGTATAGGTGCCTGAGCAATGGAGCAGCTGGACCCACCCTTTCAAACTAGGGCTGGGTGGTATCCAGATGTTCATACCATTCTTGTACCATACTGGGGTATATGTATAGGTGCCTGAGCAATGGAGCAGCTGGACCCACCCTTTCAAACTAGGGCTGGGTGGTATCCAGATGTTCATACCATTCTTGTACCATACTGGGGTATATGTATAGGTGCCTGAGCAATGGAGCAGCTGGATCCACACTTTCAAACTAGGGCTGGGTGGTATCCAGATGTTCATACCATTCTTGTACCATACTGGGGTATATGTATAGGTGCCTGAGCAATGGAGCAGCTGGATCCACACTTTCAAACTAGGGCTGGGTGGTATCCAGATGTTCATACCATTCTTGTACCATACTGGGGTATACGTATAGGTGCCTGAGCAGTGGAGCAGCTGGACCCACACTTTCAAACTAGGGCTGGGTGGTATCCAGATGTTCATACCATTCTTGTACCATACTGGGGTATATGTATAGGTGCCTGAGCAATGGAGCAGCTGGATCCACACTTTCAAACTAGGGCTGGGTGGTATCCAGATGTTCATACCATTCTTGTACCATACTGGGGTATACGTATAGGTGCCTGAGCAATGGAGCAGCTGGATCCACACTTTCAAACTAGGGCTGGGTGGTATCCAGATGTTCATACCATTCTTGTACCATACTGGGGTATATGTATAGGTGCCTGAGCAATGGAGCAGCTGGATCCACACTTTCAAACTAGGGCTGGGTGGTATCCAGATGTTCATACCATTCTTGTACCATACTGGGGTATATGTATAGGTGCCTGAGCAATGGAGCAGCTGGATCCACACTTTCAAACTAGGGCTGGGTGGTATCCAGATGTTCATACCATTCTTGTACCATACTGGGGTATATGTATAGGTGCCTGAGCAGTGGAGCAGCTGGATCCACACTTTCAAACTAGGGCTGGGTGGTATCCAGATGTTCATACCATTCTTGTACCATACTGGGGTATACGTATAGGTGCCTGAGCAGTGGAGCAGCTGGATCCACACTTTCAAACTAGGGCTGGGTGGTATCCAGATGTTCATACCATTCTTGTACCATACTGGGGTATACGTATAGGTGCCTGAGCAGTGGAGCAGCTGGACCCACACTTTCAAACTAGGGCTGGGTGGTATCCAGATGTTCATACCATTCTTGTACCATACTGGGGTATACGTATAGGTGCCTGAGCAGTGGAGCAGCTGGACCCACACTTTCAAACTAGGGCTGGGTGGTATCCAGATGTTCATACCATTCTTGTACCATACTGGGGTATACGTATAGGTGCCTGAGCAGTGGAGCAGCTGGACCCACACTTTCAAACTAGGGCTGGGTGGTATCCAGATGTTCATACCATTCTTGTACCATACTGGGGTATACGTATAGGTGCCTGAGCAGTGGAGCAGCTGGACCCACACTTTCAAACTAGGGCTGGGTGGTATCCAGATGTTCATACCATTCTTGTACCATACTGGGGTATACGTATAGGTGCCTGAGCAGTGGAGCAGCTGGACCCACACTTTCAAACTAGGGCTGGGTGGTATCCAGATGTTCATACCATTCTTGTACCATACTGGGGTATACGTATAGGTGAGCAATGGAGCAGCTGGACCCACACTTTCAAACTAGGGCTGGGTGGTATCCAGATGTTCATACCATTCTTGTACCATACTGGGGTATACGTATAGGTGCCTGAGCAGTGGAGCAGCTGGACCCACACTTTCAAACTAGGGCTGGGTGGTATCCAGATGTTCATACCATTCTTGTACCATACTGGGGTATACGTATAGGTGCCTGAGCAGTGGAGCAGCTGGACCCACACTTTCAAACTAGGGCTGGGTGGTATCCAGATGTTCATACCATTCTTGTACCATACTGGGGTATACGTATAGGTGCCTGAGCAGTGGAGCAGCTGGACCCACACTTTCAAACTAGGGCTGGGTGGTATCCAGATGTTCATACCATTCTTGTACCATACTGGGGTATACGTATAGGTGCCTGAGCAATGGAGCAGCTGGACCCACACTTTCAAACTAGGGCTGGGTGGTATCCAGATGTTCATACCATTCTTGTACCATACTGGGGTATACGTATAGGTGCCTGAGCAGTGGAGCAGCTGGACCCACACTTTCAAACTAGGGCTGGGTGGTATCCAGATGTTCATACCATTCTTGTACCATACTGGGGTATACGTATAGGTGCCTGAGCTGGAGCAGCTGGAGCCCACACTTTCAAACTAGGGCTGGGTGGTATCCAGATGTTCATACCATTCTTGTACCATACTGGGGTATACGTATAGGTGCCTGAGCAATGGAGCAGCTGGATCCACACTTTCAAACTAGGGCTGGGTGGTATCCAGATGTTCATACCATTCTTGTACCATACTGGGGTATACGTATAGGTGAGCAATGGAGCAGCTGGATCCACACTTTCAAACTAGGGCTGGGTGGTATCCAGATGTTCATACCATTCTTGTACCATACTGGGGTATACGTATAGGTGCCTGAGCAGTGGAGCAGCTGGACCCACACTTTCAAACTAGGGCTGGGTGGTATCCAGATGTTCATACCATTCTTGTACCATACTGGGGTATACGTATAGGTGCCTGAGCAATGGAGCAGCTGGACCCACACTTTCAAACTAGGGCTGGGTGGTATCCAGATGTTCATACCATTCTTGTACCATACTGGGGTATACGTATAGGTGCCTGAGCAGTGGAGCAGCTGGACCCACACTTTCAAACTAGGGCTGGGTGGAATCCAGATGTTCATACCATTCTTGTACCATACTGGGGTATACGTATAGGTGCCTGAGCAGTGGAGCAGCTGGACCCACACTTTCAAACTAGGGCTGGGTGGTATCCAGATGTTCATACCATTCTTGTACCATACTGGGGTATACTGGGTGGTATAGGTGCCTGAGCAGCAATGGAGCAGCTGGACCCACACTTTCAAACTAGGGCTGGGTGGTATCCAGATGTTCATACCATTCTTGTACCATACTGGGGTATATGTATAGGTGCCTGAGCAGTGGAGCAGCTGGACCCACACTTTCAAACTAGGGCTGGGTGGTATCCAGATGTTCATACCATTCTTGTACCATACTGGGGTATACGTATAGGTGCCTGAGCAGTGGAGCAGCTGGACCCACACTTTCAAACTAGGGCTGGGTGGTATCCAGATGTTCATACCATTCTTGTACCATACTGGGGTATACGTATAGGTGCCTGAGCAATGGAGCAGCTGGATCCACACTTTCAAACTAGGGCTGGGTGGTATCCAGATGTTCATACCATTCTTGTACCATACTGGGGTATACGTATAGGTGAGCAGTGGAGCAGCTGGATCCACACTTTCAAAATAGGGCTGGGTGGTATCCAGATGTTCATACCATTCTTGTACCATACTGGGGTATACGTATAGGTGAGCAGTGGAGCAGCTGGATCCACACTTTCAAAATAGGGTTGCAAATGTATGTTTTTACACCCTCACTTTTTTACCAGAAAATGATCATGATGTATTTATTGGGTAATGTCATTTCCAATGATTAATAATATTTTAAAGTAGTCTGTATTAAAATAGATATGTCCATTTTATATATGACACTGTATAATATTTAACAGATTGCATTTTGGGCTCCCAAGTAGCGCAGCGGTCCACTTGGCCCAGCGTTGTCCAGGTTTGGCCGGGGTAGGCAGTCATTGTAAATAAGAATTTATTCTTGACTGACTTGCCTAGTTAAATAATGGTTAAATCATTAAAACAAATGATAATAATACAATTTGAACCCACTCCCCGTTGCCTCAAGATGAACGGTATTGACCAATAGAAAGTCCTCACTCCTGCGTGCTCTGTGATGTTCCGTAAAGTTACAAAGCACTAGTTGCACCACTGGTGTTCAATATGACCTGCTAAATATTTATTTACATCTATTTTGTTGCGTTGTCGTTTCATTTGTATTGTTGTTTCATGTCAGAGTGTTTGGTCCAATGGTGTTGTTACATATCATTTTCATTGTATAATTTCCTGGGTGAGCCCCATATGCCAGCGCACTGTGGCCGCTTCAGAGTTACAATGTAGCCAAGCTTAGTCTGTATGCACCTATGCCCAAATGAAAAAGCACAGGATATTTGTATCATGATAAAACAGCTCTGCTTGGTTTGGTAACTAATTTCGACCAAGTAAGCAATTTCAACCGTCTTCTCATCAAATATGTACGGTGCTGTTCAATTTAAACATGTTCATGGAGACGAAGCTTCAAACGATGGCACCAAGCAAAGTCCATGTCGGAGTTGAAGCGGAACACTAGTGTGCTTGCTGAGACTACACTTTTGTTATTCCTCATACTTTTCATGGTTATTCTGTTTATATTCTCCTCACAGTGGGTGTTGTTCAAAAAGACCACTATTAAACAGAATTACAATTTTAAAAATCATTGATAGTAGTTGCAGGCTACAGATTTGTTCAAACGTAAAACCGTTTAATTTTCACTCATCTTTAAAAAAGGCAAGATTCTCAAGGTAGGCTACAGTAGAAAGACTTTTGTTCTCATAATTCAGATTCATTGTTTAATAGTCACATGTACAGGATTGCAGGTGTGATTGCAGGGTACAGTAAACATCTTAGTCCTTCATGTTGGAGCTCGGACACTAAGTAAAAATAAAACAATGAAAATGGTAATACATAAAAACAACAGAAATAGCACTATATACATTATAACTGTAGCAATGATGAATGAAATCAGTAATGAATTAAACATGCATGGTTCTAAAAACCAAAACGCAATTACGTTACTTTGTTTCTATTCATCAAATTAGGCCTATAACAAAATATGCAGGCTGTAAATGAGTAGCTTGTGAAAAAATATGAGTATTTAATGGCCTTTATGAAAGAAAAAAGGTTGGAGACCCCTGCTATATCTCAAACTGCTCAAATATGACCCATCTTTTTTTTTACCTTTAATTAACTAGGCAAGTCAATTAAGAACAAATTCTTATTTTCAATGACGGCCTAGGAACAGTGGGTTAACTGCCTGTTTAGGGGCAGAACGACAGCTCGGGGATTAGAACTTGCAACTAATCCAACACTCTAACCACTAGGCTACCCTGCCGCTCCATATTACAGGAGCTACATTGTATTATTTCTATTGTAGATTCGGTGACTCAATTTATTTATTTATAATAAACTTCCCAGTCCAAATTGGTTGTTGATCATTGTTAGACAACCATTTGCAGGTCTTGCCATAGATTTTCAAGCAGATTTAAGTCAAAACTGTAACTCAGCCACTCAGGAACATTCACTGTCTTCTTGGTAAGCAACTCCAGCGTAGATTTGGCTTTGTGTTTTAGGTTATTGTCCTACTGAAAGGTGAATTCATCTCCCAGAGTCTGGTGGAAAGCATACTGACCCAGGTTTTCCTCTAGTATTTTGTGCTTAGCTCCATTCCGTTTCTTTTTTTATCATGAAAAACTCCCCAGTTCTTAACGATTACAAGCATACCCATAACGTGATGCAGCCACCACTATGCTTGAAAATATGGAGTGGGACTCAGTAATGTTTTGTATTGGATTTGCCCCAAACATAACAATTTATTTAATTCAAGACAAAAAGTCAATTGCTTTGCCAATTTCTTTTGCTGTATTACTTTAGTGCCTTGTTGCAAACAGGATGCATGTTCTGGAATATTTGCATTCCTTCTTTTCACTCAATTATGTTAGTATTGTGGAGTAGCTACAATGTTGATCCATCCTCAGTTCTCATATAACAGCCATTAAACTCTGTAACTGTTTTAAAGTCACCATCATCGCGAAATCCCTGAGCAGTTTCCTTCCTCTCCAGCAACTGAGTTAGGAAGGAAGCCTGTATCCTTGTTGTGACTGGGTGTATTGATACACCATCCAAAGTGTAATTGATAACTTAATGCTCAAAGGGCTATTCAAGGTCTGCTCTTTTTTTAATCTACCAATTGGTGCCCTTCTTTGTGAGTCATTGGAAAACCTCCCTTGTCTTTGTGGTTGAATCTGTGTTTGAAATTCACTGATCGACTGAAGTAGTCATTCAAAAAGCATGTTAAACACTATTATTGCACACAGTGAGTCCATGCAACTTGTGACTTGTTAAGCCCATACTCCTGATTTTTTTTTGTAGTTGCCATAAGAAAAGGGTTGAATACTTATTGACTAAAAAGACATTTCAGCATTTAATTTATACATTTGTCAAACAAAAAACAAACAAACAAAAAATAATTCCACTTTGCATTAAGGTGTATTGTCAGAAAATATCTCAATATAATTCATTTGAAACTCAGGCTGTAAAACAACTAAATGTGAAAAAAGTCAAGGGGTGAGAATTGTTAAAAATTTAGCAAATGTATAAAGCTTCAAAATAAGAAATACCTTATTTACATAAAAGTATTCAGACCCTTTGCTAAGAGATTTGATATTGAGCTCAGGTGCATCCTGTTTACATTGATCATCCTTGAGATGTTTCTACAACTTGATTGAAGTCCAGCTGTGGTAAATTCAATTGATTGGACATGATTTGGAAAGGCACGCACCTGTCTATATAAAAAACCAAACAAGCAATGAGGTCGAAGGAATTGTATGTAGAGCTCCAAGACAGGATTGTGTTGAAGCACAGATGTGGGGAAGGGTACCAAAACATTTCTGCAGCATTGAAGGTCCCCAAGAACACAGTGTCCTCCATCACTATTAAACTGAAGAATTTTGGAACCACCAAGACTCTTCCTAGAGCGGCCAAACTGAGCAATCGGGGGAGAAGGGCCTTGGTCAGGGAGGAGACCAACCCGATGGTCACTCTGACAGAGCTCCAGAGTTCCTCTGTGGAGATGGGAGAACTGTCAAGAAGGACAACCATCTCTGTAGCACTCCACCAATCAGGCCTTTATGGAACAGTGGCCAGACGGAAGCCACTCCTCATTAAAAGGCACATGACAGCCCACTTGGAAACAAGATTCTCTGGTCTGATGAACCCAAGATTTAACTATTTGACCGGAATGCCAAGCGTCATATCTGGAGGAAACCTGGCACCATCCCTACGGTGAAGCATGGTAGTGGCAGCATCATGCTGTGGGGATGTTTTTCAGTGGCAAGATGAACAGAACAATGTACAGAGAGATCCTTAATGAAACCCTGCTCCAGAGCTCTCAGGACCTGGGGCAAAAGGTTCACCTTCCAACAGGACAATGACACGAAGCACACAGCCAAGACAACGCACGAGTGGCTCCGCCAGAGCCAGGACTTGAACACGATCAAACATCTCTGGAGAGACCTGAAAATAGCTGTGCAGCAACGCTCCTCATCCAACCTGACAGATCTTGAGATAATCTGCAGAGAAAAATGGGAGAAACTCCCCAAATACAGCGATACATACTTATTTTCCACCATAATTTGTAAATAAATTCATTAAAAATCCTACAATGTGATTTTCTGGATTTTTTCTTCTCATTTTGTCTGTCATAGTTGAAGTGTACCTATGATGAAAATTACAGGCCTCTCTCATCTTTTTTTAAGTGGGAGAACTTGCACAATTGGTGGCTGACTTAATACTTTTTTGCCCCACTGTACATATACATTTAAAAAAATATATATATTTTCTATTTATTTCCAGAACATTAACCATGTGTGTTCTCTTGTTTTGTACTGTTCTGTAGTTCCGACCCAATGATTCGTGACAAACTGCAAAAACTGTTCGGATTTAAGTATAACTTTTGTATGACTGACGCCTTTAGTGAGAGGTCTAATGCTTTAATATTTAATCATTTCTGCCCTCTGAATTCATATTCATTATATAAATAGAGCCATGATTGATTTATCAAGACCAGACCCCATGCAATGTCATTCAGTGATATTTATTCCCATAGTAATTCATTATGGATCCATTCATATATTTAAAGTCCCTAAACTCGGCAAGAGTCTATTATCCTGCTGATAGTTGAAATAAACATCTGCATTTGTATCATTATTTTATTAACGAAAGCATTAAGATGTTGATGAAGAAATAGTGTACAGTATATGCTTTACCCGACATTTTGCAGTTGCATGATGTTTGTAGTTAGAAATGTAAAACTTTAGAGTACTTACAACATTGCAAGTGATTTTATTTCCACACCTAGCCCGAGCTATCCTTTTGTAAAGGTTGAAGAGTCTACTGTCCTGCTAAGAGCCCATCATGGAAACCTTGTTTGCACCCATAAGTTTTAGGCCTGCAGTAGGTTATAATAATCCATGCCTTCTGGGAATGTTTAAAAGTCCAGAAGATATGGGTGGAGAAAGAATTTTGGCTGTCAGAAGTACTAAAATCAACTAATGTCAGCCTTTAAATGCTTTATTATCCAAATATTTAAAGTGCGTGTGGGCGACGGAGAGCATGCATTTGACTGTTTTTAATTTTAGGGCTTTCAGGAGGAGCGGAAAATTGCATGTCAATTCATAAACCATATGCCATGTAATCGATACATTGAAAATACCTATATGGCACTGCTGTCAATTTTTTGGTCCTTAAATGAAACTGGTATATATTTTTTATTTATCACAATTTTCTTTAACCAATTTGTGTCTTTAATACAGGGCCGACAGACAAGTTCCTTACTTTATTTTTGCAACCAACTTTCTATGGCTTGTTTAAAAAATAACAATAATTTGGAGATGATTTTGTTTCAAGTGAGCAACTGTAATCTGAATAAAGGTAAAAAGGACATTATTGAACATGGGGTGAGACATTCTTACGAATTTATCAATAAAGCCAGTTTGTTATTTATTTCTGTTTTTAGAGGGAGAGAAACCAAAAGCCCACCGTTGCTATTTTTCGAAAATCGTCAGTCCACATGTCAAGTGAAATAACCCCATTGTATTTACCCAAGTTCTCTCTTAACTTCAGGACCACCGACAGTTTTGTTGTTGTTGACTGATGCAGGACTCTAGTGCCAGAGGAGACTCTCAGACCGAAAACACCTCCATTAATTGCCACAGTTTAGACTACCGATAGATCAGCGTTCTAACTCCCCCTTGTGATAGTGTGGTGCAATGACAGAATGCCACCATTTACCACTAACAGTCACGGCATAAGCTCGTAACTGTTAAAGGAAGAAAAACTGTAGGGCAGCAGTCTCTAAGGTGCAGAGCAGAGTACCGAGTGGTAGCCAGCTAGTAACAGTGACTAAGTTCAGGGCAAGGTACTGGGCAGAGGCCGGGTAGTGGTGACTATTTAACAGTCTGATGGCCTGAGATAGACTGAAAAACAGCTTCTCTCTGTCCCAGCTTTGATGCACCTGTACGGTCTCCTCCTTCTAGATGGTAGTGGGGTGAACAGGACGTGGCCAAAGTGGCAGAGGTCCTTGATGATCTTCTTGGCCTTCCTGTGACACAAGGAGCTGTATATGACCTGGAAGGAAGGCAATGCGCCCCCGGTGATGCGTTGGGCTGACCGCACCACTCCCTCCAGGAGAACCCTATGGTTGCGGATGGTGAAATTAACGTACCAGGCGGTGATACAGCCCAACAGGATCCTCTCAAAGGTGCATCTGTAGAAGTGTGTGAGGGTCTTAGGGGCCAAGGTTGAAGAGGCACTGTTAAGCCTTCTTCACCACTGTCTGTGTGGATGGACCATTTTAGGTTGTCAGTGGTGGGCACGCAGAGGAACTTAAAGATTTTCACCCTTTCCACTGCAGCTCCATTATTGTGGATGGGGGTGTGCTCTCTCTGCTGTCTCCTGAAGTCCAAGATCAGGTATTTCGTTTTGTTGACGTTGAAGTTATTTTCCTGGCACCACTCCACCAGGGCCCTCACCTCCTCCCTGTAGGCTGTCTCGTCATTGTTGGTAATCAGGCCTACCACTGCTGTGTCATCAGCAAACTTGATGAATGAGTTGGAGATGTGCGTGGACACGCAGTCATGGGTGAAAAGGGAGTACAGGAGGGGGCTGAGCATGCACTCGTGTAGGATCAATGTGGCAGAGGTGTTGTTGCCTACCTTCACCAACTGGGGTTGGCCCATAAGGAAGTCCAGGATCCAGTTGCACAGGGCGGGGTTCAGACCCAGGGCCCTGAGCTGAGTGATGAGCTTGAAGGGCACTATGGTGTTGAAGGCTGAGCATTCTTATTTTTTTGTTGTGTATTTTACCCCCCTTTTTCTCCCCAATTTCATGATTTCCAATTACGATCCTGTCTCATCACTACATCTCCCCAACAGGCTCGGCAGAAGCGAAGGTCGAGTCATGCATCCTCCGAAACATGAGCCAACCTAACCGTGCTTCTTAACACTCGCCCGCTTAACCTGGAAGCCAGCCGCAACAATGTGTCGGAGAAAACACCGCTCAACTGACGACCGAAGTCAGCCAGCAAGCACCCGGCCCGCCACAAGGAGTCGCTAGAGCGCAATGAGCCAAGTAAAGCCCCCCCCGGCCAAACCCTCCCCTAACCCGGACGCAACTCAATGGGACTCCTGGTCACAGCCGGTTGTGACACAGCCTGGGATCGAACCTTAACTAGCCTCTCAAAGCACTTCATGATGACAGGAGTAAGTGCTATAGGGCGATGGTAACTGAACTAAATGACTGTCGCTTATCTTGGGTACAGGAACAATGTTAGACATCTTGAAGCAAGTGGGGACAACAGACTGGGATCGTGAAAGATTGAATAGGTCCGTAAACACTCCAGCCAGCTGGTCTGCACATGCTCTGAGGACGCGGCTTGGGAAGGCAGCCTTACGAGGGTTAACATGCATAAATGTCATACTCATGTCGGCCACGGAGAACAAGAACACAGTCCTTGTGAGTGGCGGTGGCCCACGTTGGCGGCGGCCCACGTTGGCAGCTCTGAGTTTTCCTTGAAACGGGCGAAGGTGGTGTTTAGCTTGTCCCTTTATAATCTGTGATTGTCTGAAGTCCCCGCCTCATATGCCTCGTGTCCAGCCTTTGAATTGCGACTCCACTTTGTCCCGGTTGTTGCCCCTCGGATTGCCTTATGGAGGGCATAGCTGGTCTGTTTGTTCACTTCCATGTTCCCAGTCACCTTGCAGTGGTTAAATGGGGTGGTTCGCGTTTCCAGTTTAGCGCAAATATTGCCATCTATCCTAGTTTTTGGGTTCTAATCGTGACAGTGGAAACAACATCCTCTATGCACTTCTTGATGAACTCAGTCACCAATTCTCAAAGGCCTTGAAGCATAGATTACGTTTGCTCAGACCAACGTTGAACAGTCCTTACCACTAGTACTTCCTGTTTAAGTTTCTGGCTGTAGGAGGTGTCATGACATTGGCCTCTTTGGGTATAGCAAGCCCATCCCCCTCTCCCTGCCTCCCCCTTGCCTCCTTCAACTAGGCTGCTGTGGTCAGAGGTCGTAAATTCCTGAGAAGACCTCATGGACAAACAGTTATAGAGAGTAGTTTTTCATGGAGAACAAAGGAAATCCTTCCACCTCACAGAACTTGAGGTATGAACAAATTTCATGTTCCGGAGAAAGTATAAAAGATCGGTGAAGAATCCAGCTACGAACTGGTCCGTTTGTCACAACTTGGGAAGCTCATGGGAGACGGTGTGGCCACATTACCATAACGCTGTTTATATAATAGCCCCAGATATAAGGTTTACATCTAATTGCTGTATAAGATGAATGAGTGAGTATGATACTGTTTACACAATTTTACAATGTGAATTTGGACTGTTTAATGAAGGAAAAAGGGAATTGGATTTGAACTAAATCAGAGGACCACCCCTGAGCCCAGTTAGGGTCAGACATCCTGGGACAGCCCTTTTCTGCCATTCCGAATAAAACCCAACTTTGAGAAATTATGCACGACCGTGACGATAACAGAGATAACAGAATAAAATTATCCCGGGAAGTAATGTGCTCGGCATTTGATGGTGAAATATTCCAGATCGGGAGAACAAAAGGATTTGTGTTCCTGTACGTTACCACAATCACACCATGAGTTATTTCCTCATTGCAATTTTTTATCCTGGCCACATTCTTAACAGTTTGGCCTATCAATCGATCACTGTGGATGGGATTGTCAGGGGAGGAGCAGGATAGAGTTGGTAGGATTTCACACCTATCAATTAATTATTGGGTGGGGGGATTTTCAGGGGAGTAGATTAGTAATCTAGTCATTAAAACCATTTTTCAATATTATTTATTGTGGCAACCCCCCCAAAAGAAAGTGTTATGTTCTCTTAAGCAACAGTGTAGAATTGTAGGTTTCATTATCATTATTAAAATGTTATGGGGGAAGTCCCATTGGTATACGGTATTACCGGCAGCGCATACAAGGGTATGCACTGTTTATTTCCAAACATTTTTACAGATTTTTTTTTACTCACAAAGCAAATTTAAACAGTAAAGATCTTCATCCAGGAGGGGATTGATTGTCTCTACTGTGACCAAGAATCTGGATTTTGCAAGAGAGTCACTTAGCTAGCAAGTTAGCAAAGCAAATGCATAGCTGGAGCCCTGAGCTGGAGATAACTATCTTAGATTTGCCCCAGCTTTAAGGTGCCCCAAACGGTATTGAAAATCATACCGTTGGTATTTCAAAATGTATATGGTATACTGCCCAAGCCTAACATATACACACTACCTAAAGCGACAACACCACACAATATGATAACATAGGCTAGTCTTTATGCCTAGTACAACAATTGGAATGTATAATGTCTATACTTCATGTTAACATGGTTTTTCACATTCAGGTAGACAACATTATAGACTGCAAAGTACTGACTGCAAATTTTCATCTTGAGTGTGGTCTTCACACATTCCTTACTGAAGTGTATTTTGGCAAACTATTTGCTTGCGTTTATAAAAACAAGCCTTTTGGTAAACATTTCAATAGTCACAGGTCTACAGACACGTCAACCCAGACTCAAACAGAACAGGGTGTCATGACCAAATGCATAGCTGGAGCCCTGAGTTGGAGAAAATGTATTTTGCACACCTAAGATAGTTAAGCAAGGGCATAGCACGCACCCCTCAAGCTTTAGGGTGCCCCAAACGGTATTGAAAATCATACTGTCTGTCGGTATTTCAAAATACCCTGGTATGCAGTACATACACGGTATACCGCCCAAGCCTACACACTCAATCCTTAATGAAGTAGAGGACTGTAATGAGGAAATTGTGCAAAATACAGCGAAGACACCACACAATATGATAACATAGGCTACTCTTCATGCCTAGTACAACAACTGGAATGTATAATGTCTATACTTCACATAACATATCAACCCAATTGATCATGGTTTTAAGATATCAGCACAATTGATTATGGTTTTAAGATATCAGCCCAATTGATCATTGTTTTTCACATTCAGGTAAGCGACATTATACAAGACTGCAAAGTTGTGACTACGTTTTCATCTGGAGTGTGGTCTTCATACATTCCATGTTGAAGTGTATTTTGGCCAACTATTTGCTTGTGTTTATAAAAACACGTCTCTTGGTAAACATTTCAATAATCAGAAATCTACAGATACGTCCACCCAGACCCAAACAGAACAGTGTGCAGTGACGAGCAGTCAGATGTTTCAAAGTGTTTAAAGACACTCCATCAGATAAGATTTACAAGGAAACAACTTTCTCTTTCGTCATAACACTCAATCACCTACAGTGCCCAGCAAAAGTATTCATCCCCCTTGACGTTTTTCCTATTTTGTTGCATTACAACCTGTAATTTAAATAGATTTTTATTTCATGTAATGGACATACACAAAATAGCTGAATTTGGTGAAGTCAAATGTAAAAAAATTACTTGTTTCAAAAACATTCTATGAAATAAAAAACTGAAAAGTGGTGTGTGCATATGTATTCACCCCCTTTGCTATGAAGCCCCTAAATAAGATCTGGTGCAACCAATTACCTTCAGAAGTCACATAATTAGTTAAATAAAGTCCACCTGTGTGCGATATAAGTGTCACATGATCTGTCACATGATCTCAGTATCAGCGTCTGCAACACCACTAAGCGAGGGGCACCACCAAGCAATCAGCACCATGAAGAAAAAAGGAGCTCTCCAAACAGGTCAGGGACAAAGTTGTGGACAAGTACAGATCAGGGTTGGGTTATAAAAAAAATATCAAACTTTGAACATCCCACAGAGCACCATTAAATCCATTCTTAAAAAATTGAAAGAATATGGCACCACAACAAACCTGCCAAGATAAGGCCGCCCACCAAAACTCACAGACCAGGCAAGGAGGGCATTAATCAGTGAGGCAACAAAGAGACCAAAGATAACCCTGAAGGAGCTGCAAAGCTCCACAGTGGAGATTGGAGTGTCTGTCCATAGAACCACTTTAAGCCGTACACTCCACAGAGCTGGGCTTTACGGAAGAATGGCCAGAAAAAAATAAGCAAACACATTTGGTGTTCACCAAAAGGCATGTGGGAGATTCCCCAAACATATGGAAGAAGGTACACTCAGATGAGACTAAAATGTAGCTTTTGGCCATCAAGGAAAACGCTATGTCTGGTGCAAACCCAACACCTCTCATCACCCTGAGAACACCATTCACACAGTGAAGCATGGTGGTGGCAGCATCATGCTGTGGGGATGATTTTCATCGGCAGGGACTGGGAAACTGGTCAGAATTGAAAGAATGATGGATGGTGCTAAATACATGGAAATTCTTGAGGGGAACCTTTTTCGGTCTTCCAGAGATTTGAGACTGAGACGAAGGTTCACCTTCCAGCAGGACAATGACTCCAAGCATACTGCTAAAGCAACACTGGAGTGGTTTAAGGGGAAACATTTAAATGTCTTGGAATGGCCTAGTCAAAGCCCAGACCCCAATCCAATTAAGAATCTGTGGTATGACTTAAAGATTGCTGTACACCAGGGGACCCCATCCAACTTGAAGGAGCTGGAGCAGTTTTGCCTTGAAGAATGGGCAAAAATCCCAGTGGCTAGATGTGCCAAGCTTAGAGAGACATACCCCAAGAGACTTGCAGCTGTAATTGCTGCAAAAGATGGCTCTACAAAGTAGTAACTTGGGGGGGGGGGGGGGTAGTTACGCATGCTCAAGTTCTCCGTTTTTGTCTTATTTCTTGTTAGTTTCACAATTTAAAAAAATTGCATCTTCAAAGTGGTAGGCATGTTGTGTAAATCAAATGTCAAATGATACAAATCCCCCAAAAATCTATTTTTAATTCCAGGTTGTAAGGCAACAAAATAGGGAAAATGCCAAGGGGGTGAACACTGTACGTCTGAAAACTGAAAACATCATCCATCCTCCATAAGATGGAGAGAGTTACAAAGCACACATTGAATTAGGCGAGTCTCTACTGACCAACTGCCACCAATGATAGGTAGCCTATTTTTTGACAGTATGATGGTATTTTATGTTTTTTTAAGTAGTGCGTGACCCTACTATGAGTAGTGCGTGACCCTAGGGTGGTAACACATACATTCTAAGTGATTTCAAATGGGTCTTTCTCCATTCTGATTGTTTAATACTGTTGAATTCAATTTCCTGCATTTCCATACATTTTTGCATTTACTGCACTTATTTGAGGTAATTTTCACACTGCCATGTAGGGCTGCACGATATGGGGGAAAAAACTAGGGCTTATTTTTAACCAAAAATTGCAATTTGACTTGCGATTTAGGTCAAAACACTTGAAGGAATCATGGAAATAGAATAATCATTCTAATTCTATAGTTAGAATATAATAGTGGGCACTTTGTATACAGTGTTGTTTGACATGACAATGAATGAAAATGCCAGGGAGGAGTTATTGTGACAGGGTAAGAACCAACGTGATGGTCAGTTTTTCATCTGGGACACTATAATCTTTGGCTGTATTAGCTAGCTACGTTTGCTCTGACTCAGTACATTTATTAGCTAGCTAGCCAGCTAACTAACGATTAGAATTAGCGGCTAACACGATTTAGCTTAGCTAAGAAAAGAGAAACTAGATGTTTGCAGATGTAAGAAACGAAGTGTAATTATAGAACGCTTGTGGATTTATATTAAGCAAATGTCATCAAAATTGTTGCATGTGCTTCATTGACGATGCAGGCTGAACGCAAGTGTCTGGTGGTCAAGCAACAACATATGCGCTCCTTGGGGCGAAGTATGTGAGGAAAGCGGCATGGAGAGATGGAAAGATGGGGGGGATGACTCAAGTTTTTTAATTTAACCTTTATTTAACTAGGCAAGTCAGTTAAGTACATTTTTTTTTTTACAATGACGGCCTACCCTGTCCAAACCCTCCTCTAACCCAGACGATGCTGGGCCAATTGTGCGCTGCCCTATGGGACTCCTTATTACGGCCGGTTGTGATTCAGCCTGGAATCGAACCAGTGTCTGTAGTGATGCCTCTAGCACTGAGATGCAGTGCCTTAGGGCTCCCGAGTGGCGCAGCGGTCTAAGTTGTAGCAGTGTAAACAATAAAAATGGATGTTACACACGGAATATCACATTTAACAAATCAAACATTCAAATAGTTATAGAAGGTAAAGTAAAAACCCAAACCGGTCCATGCATCAATACCGGTATATAGTAAAATACGGTTATAATATGGCTAACATGTAGTGTGACTAGGAGTAGATTACAGCTGTCATGTAGTGGGAATAGGAGTGAATAAGAGGAAGCCAGGGGGGCGGTTAACCTCAGAGAATGGTGGGGGCCTGGCCGTTCTTCCCTCCAGCCTCTGAGGCTTTCATGTAGTGCCTCTCTCTATCTGGCCCTTACACAAACCAGGCTCTCCACCGGGCTGTAAAAACCAGGATCTTCGCCGTGATGTAAAAACCAGGCTCTCCACTATCTAGAGGTAGCCTTTCCCATAACAAAAGTCTGAGCATGAGACGGTCTCTGAGGGCTTGCTTTTACCCAGGCTAATAGCCCGGCTGTGTAAGGTGAGAGCTAATAAACAGGGCCACTGTAAACAGAGGATTAGCCTAGTGTGAGAGAGGGCCTAGCCAAACAAGCTAAAAACAGAAACACAGAGTCTGCCACACGTGTCTTATGAAAACATAAGAAATGGGACTAAATCACATACATCAAAACATGTTGATCTCATGTTTCATGAGCTGAAGAAAAATATCCCATAAATGTTCCATACCTACAAAAAACATATTTCTCTCCAATTTTGTGCACAAATTTGTTTACATACCTGTTAGTGAGCATTTCTCTTTTGCCAAGACAATCCATCCACCTGACAGGTGTGGTATATTAAGTGCACCTTGTGCTGGGGACAATAAAAGGCCACTAAAATGTGCAGTTTTGCCCCACAACATAATGCCACAGATGTCTCAAGCTGAGGGAGCGCAATTGGCATGTTGACTGGAATGGAATGTCCACCAGAGATGTTGCCAGAGAATTTAATGTTCTTCATTTCTCTACCATAAGCCACCCTCCAACATCGTTTTAGAGAATTTGGCAGTACGTCCAACCGGCCTCACAACCGCAGACCACGTGTAACCACGCCAGCCCAGGACCTCCACTCCGACTTCTTCACCTGCGGGATCATCTGAGACCAGTTATCCGGACAGCTGATGAGGAGAATTTCTGCCTGTAATAAAGCCCATTTGTGGGGCTAAAACTCATTCTGTTTGGCATGGCCTGGCTCCCCAGTGAGTGGACTTTGCCGTCTCGGGCCCACCCATGGCTGCGCCCCTGCCCAGTCATGCGAAATCCATAGACTAAGGCCTAATGAATTTATTTAAATTGACTGATTTCTTTATATGAACTGTAACTCAGTAAAATCATTGAAATTGTTGCATGTTGCATTTATATTTTTGTTCAGTGTATTTCCAGCAACCAACCTAGTCATGAATTTTGTAAAGTTCTGCCTACAGCCTAGTATGAAATGTAGTCGTAATGTTGAGACGGCATTGGCACGCACTAACTACGCTCTTAATTAAGCTCTTGATGGTTGCTAGGCAGCGCCCGTTACTACTATCCTCTTGCCAGTTCTAAACTTTGCGAGGTATGTCACTTCACCCGTCTCTTCACATAGTCCACCAGAGGCACTGTTTTCTTAACCACAACTGGATGGATCCATAAAGAATTACTGGGGGAATAAATATCACTGGTTGACGTAAATGTTGGAATAAAGTAGGCGAATGCAAGTGGAAGGAATGAAGAAGGCGAATGCAAGTAGAAGGCAAATTGTTGCGTATTGAATCTCCCAAAGTCATCCACATGTTATAATACATTTGAAATAATAGCCTGCCAGTGTGTTCACTATTTCAGCACCATTTCCTGCTGCTTTTAGACAAGCGTGGAGAGTCATCTTGATAAATCAATCGATGTCAGATTTGTATTTTTACTGAATCTCTGTTTGGATATAGGTTAGGCTACAATTAGGCTGTGGAAATGTCGAGTTGGCTCATTCATTAGCACTGATCAGAACATTTTGTCAGCATGTTATGTAGTTTAACAAGTGGATCGTTTTTCACTTCACTCACAGCCGCTTAGTAGCCTAGGCCTACACGCAACCAAAAGCCTGTACTTGTCTTAATCAATGGGATTTTTATTCTCATCGATTCTCCATCTGTATATTTGGTTAATTTTCTGGCTGGCAAACAATTGGAGGTGGTAGTTCATATATACGTTTACTCATCTATCGCTGATCAGAACCATTTAGCATGCAATAATGTAGTCTTAATCAAGTGTAGGCCTATTATTATGCTCCATCTCATAAAGGCAACTCCAAAAGCCCGCAGAGGTTGTGGAATACAAACACGACTCAAATGCTTTTGAAAATATAGATTGCCATCATGATATTCTCAATGTAAGACCCTACGCCTGCTCCCTAACAAAGTGAATGCGAGGGTAGGAAACAGATGAAACGTGGATAAAAAGCATGGGCTTGTTTCAAAATATCACCTTTTTATATGACAGCGGTTCCAAATGTTGCCGTGACACAAAAGTTGTGTGGGACAAATATGACTTGTATTTGATTCTGTTATATTTCCTTACATTCTTAACCCATTATAAAATATGTGTTTTGACTGTGATCAGGGTGGCCTAAGTGTGTCTTGTCTGTTTAATGAACAAAATCACTATTGATTTCCTGTGCAGCCATGTAGCCTATAGGCTGCACAGACCAGTAACATCATTTAACAAAAACTGTGCCATTCTATTCTTTTGAAAAATATATTTTAGTCTAATAATGTTTCTTAAAACCTGCCTAAAACACATTAATAAATGGATTTCTTTGTAATGGTGTATATTCAATGGATTTATTCAAATATATGTCCACCCACATTGGCACACTCCTAAACTTGCCGGCACAAACAAGGTACATATAAAAGGCTTGTCCCGGAAAGAATGTGGTCAAAATGGGACTGTATGAATTTGTCTTAAAAAAAACATTGGCAGATTTTTATTATTTTGGCAACATACCGTTAAGTCTGTCTGTCAAGGGTATAGAGTATATGTTGTATTGTGTTATCAGCTGCTTACACACTCTTTCGGCCACCATATATGGCCATAACTTCAAGGAAAAGGGGCTTGGTGAATTTGTCTATGGGGGCAATTGGACTGCAGTTTTCTTTGCTTTTGATGTTTAACTGGCATTGTGCCCTAAGAAATTGAGCCTGGGCTGGCCTGGGAACAGCCCTTTGAAAATTACTGAGTGGAGGTGTTAGCCTGTTGTCGTAGTGACAGGCACTCTATCATCCTGAAGCTGACCCTCCTGACAGGGTGTGGCTCTGTGGAAAACTGGCATCATCAAAGCAAGCTACATCCTCAGGTCTGATATACTATCCAAGTACAGTGCTGTTGAACAGAGGTGTCGTTCGCCTGTTCTGAACCAACGTTTCCGTCTTTCCCACGGGACTTGGAACTGGCAATGCAAGACGAGCCAGTTAAAACTGTTACTATCCTAGATCTGAACTAGTACCCAGAGTGGCCCTCCTAGCTGTTGGTTCTTGGATGGTCTTCTGCTATGCAATACAGTGAACTGAACTACTAACTACCTGGCTGGGACAGAGCTTAGATGGAGATGCTGTGACATTCATGGAATTTTGGAGGACAGTTATTTGTCAGTCAAATGACCGCAGGTCACCGTTATAATTGTCAGTTTGTTATTTAATACGCACATTCTTCCCCCCACCTCCGCTCTTGACTGCAGGGAGGGGACGTTGCCTAGGAAACCAAAGACTTGACAACACCTTGCTTGCTTCAGCAAGGAGCAACACATTTTCATCACGTTGTAAAGTGTCCATGTTACCGCGGAAATGGACTCAACCGCACAAATTTCCGGCCATCCCATCGTCAGTCAGATGCTCGTTCCAGTTTATTTTTTTCATACCTGTTATGACGGTTATTTTATTTTCATCCATAATTGTCGGACACACAATTATACAGTAATTGTGCCATCCCTATTCTGCGCCAAGTCATACAGTACTCTTGAAATCTACAAAAGGATATGGTTAGGCCTCATTTCATTCTCAAACCTTGGAGACAAAACAGACCCATGAAATAAGATATTAAATCATACACGATTTTGGCTGGATTGCTTAACTACGGTGCACAACAAGTTGTTGGAGAGCAGCAGTTGAGGTGTAGGGAGTGAATGTGCAGTGAAACAAACCGGCGCCTCGACCTCCAGACCCAGGCATCCCATGAGCCTCGTTGTTGACAGAGACGAGAGGCAGCGACTACACCAGAGGTCAACCGGGTCAGAGTACATAATAACATGCATACAACCAACGGTGTTTTGCTGGATTGCTGATGCTATGTGTATTTGGTAATGAGAGGCACTGAAGCCATGCATACACATCTCAATAATTGAATTGTTCCCATTAAAACTCTAACTTCTAATTTAAAACAGATCCAGGCCAATATCAAACAATTATTCTAGGATCAGTGGAAGAGAAGTGCAGGACTTACTGCTTTGACAAAGACACCCATGAGCTCAGGGAACTGGTGTGTGAGCATGGCCAGCATGGCAGTGAAGGAGCAAAGGCCTGCTGTGAAGAGGATGAAGAAGGGAAGCTCTTTCTTCGGGTACACAGACACCTCATGGAAGGCTGCAGAAGAGAAGGAGAGTGAGAGAGGTGGGGTGGGGGTTGAGAGGCACATATCATGAGTGGACAGCAGAATTGACCATTGCATTGAGTATACTGTATAGTAGTGACTTGTCCTACTTACTCGGCAGCAGTTCCCGATCTGCTGTTTCTGTGCACCCAGGGTAGGGGTAAAACAGGTGACCCTTCTCTAGAGGGTAGGGAATTATCCGAAAAGCTGCAGGTGAGAAATTCAGAAAAAAAAACACATCAATGACTTTTAATGCGAGTGCATAATCCTTTAACTAAATCAACCAATTAACCCACTAATTCATCAATCAATCAATGTCCTACACCCAGTACGTACTGCCTTCCCAGGTGCAGTGCAGCAGGTTTAAGGCTCCCTCGGCCCTCTTCCAATGCTGCAGGTGAAAAAAGGCGTAGGCCACCGCCTCGCTGTCCCCCCTCTTCAGGATGTGTTCTGGAGGCAGGATCAGACTCTTCATCTCTAATAAATACTAGACAGAGGGAGACAGGATCAGACTCTTCATCTCTAATAAATACTAGACAAGAGGGAGACAGGATCAGACTCTTCATCTCTAATAAATACTAGACAGAGGGAGACAGGATCAGACTCTTCATCTCTAATAAATACTACAGTCAGAGGGAGACAGGATCAGACTCTTCATCTCTAATAAATACTAGACAGAGAGAGACAGGATCAGACTCTTCATCTCTAATAAATACTACAGTCAGAGGGAGACAGGATCAGACTCTTCATCTCTAATAAATACTAGACAGAGGGAGACAGGATCAGACTCTTCATCTCTAATAAATACTAGACAAGAGGGAGACAGGATCAGACTCTTCATCTCTAATAAATACTAGACAGAGGGAGACAGGATCAGACTCTTCATCTCTAATAAATACTACAGTCAGAGGGAGACAGGATCAGACTCTTCATCTCTAATAAATACTAGACAGAGAGAGACAGGATCAGACTCTTCATCTCTAATAAATACTACAGTCAGAGGGAGACAGGATCAGACTCTTCATCTCTAATAAATACTAGACAGAGGGAGACAGGATCAGACTCTTCATCTCTAATAAATACTATAGTCAGAGGGAGACAGGATCAGACTCTTCATCTCTAATAAATACTAGACAGAGGGAGACAGGATCAGACTCTTCATCTCTAATAAATACTAGACAGAGGGAGACAGGATCAGACTCTTCATCTCTAATAAATACTAGACAAGAGGGAGACAGGATCAGACTCTTCATCTCTAATAAATACTAGACAGAGGGAGACAGGATCAGACTCTTCATCTCTAATAAATACTACAGTCAGAGGGAGACAGGATCAGACTCTTCATCTCTAATAAATACTAGACAGAGAGAGACAGGATCAGACTCTTCATCTCAAATAAATACTACAGTCAGAGGGAGACAGGATCAGACTCTCATCTCTAATAAATACTACAGTCAAAGGGGGAGACAGGATCAGACTATTCCTCTCTAATAAATACTAGACAGAGGGAGACAGGATCAGGCTCTTCATCTCTAATAAATACTAGACAGAGGGAGACAGGATCAGACTATTAATCTCTAATAAGTACTAGACAGAGGTAGACGGGATCAGAATATTAATCTCTAATAAATACTAGACAGTGAGGGAGACAGGAAAGTAACACGATTAGACAACATTATAGTCAAAGGCATTTACATCATAGTTATTTAGCAGACACAGTGTGTGTGTGTGTGTGTGTGTGTGTATGGCGGTGTGGCTGTGGCGTTAATCCCCTCTGAACTGGTCCCCTGGGCTGTGGAGGCCGCGGGGGCCATTGGCGTTGGGCCTGCTGGATTCCCAGGCCGCCTGCTTCACAGGACTATGAGTCTCAGTCTGACACTTTGGGAAGGTTACCATAAAGCTAATCCTGTCTAATCCTCCCCATGGTCACAAACTCAGCCAACCAGCCAGCCCAGTGCAGAGCAGCCCAGTGCAGAGCCGCCCTGGGGCGCACCCACAAGCCCCAACCCTCTGCTCTTCTCTCAGGGACAGTTAGGTGGTGGTAGCTAGCTGGCTACAGTGTGGATGTGGTGGTGATGGGTATGCTTGGATAAGTGTTCCTACGTGTTCTGCTGTTGTGTTTTATTTGACTGCCAAGTCGTGCGACTTTCATGTCCTCTCCAAAGTTGAGACTTTAACGTGGGTCAGCACTTACTGCAAAAAGGTGCTGGTCATTCTCTATACTGTTGCAAGCAGCACCGTTACCCAGGTATCCAGGTATCAGGTATCCCAGAGTTTAATAAGAGGGTAGAGGTGATGTTTACCAAAGCATTTGACTGGCAGCTGTCCTGCCTGGTATGTCCTGGCATAAGGGTGGGTAACACCCCCCCAGCCCATCCCCAGTCGCCTATTTGATGAAGAGATTGCGTTTCATTGACACTCCCCTTTTATCTTGGAACACTGATGAACTGGAGTTTAACTCATAAGCCTCCCTCAGATCTTCGGCATTTAGCACAATGGAACACTTCGACAATAATGACATCATCTAGCCATCGTCTCATTGGCTCACGGTGCTGGTGAGGATACAGATGACCTCTGAGGCCATCTACCATGTTAGGTCACCCTCAGGCATCTGTGGACGGTACTGGACAGATCCCGAGTAGGAGAATGATATTGACCATAGACACTGATCTTAGGTCAGTTTTGAATGGTTCCATCTGATGATAAAGGTCTGGTGAAGGGATGCTGACCCTAGATCTGTGCTAAGGCTTCTTCCTACTAGTCAGTCTATAACTACTACTCTCGGTCTCAGGTGTTGCGTCACACCTGCTACTACCTATGTGAAGCCTCCATCCCCCTGAATCCTACCAGGCACAAAGAAGCACACTCCAAAGGCGTGAGGAATTGTTACCACAGGAGTGTGATACATTTAAAACACATTCAGGTGTCCTTAACACATGACCAGCAGGCTGCCCTCAGTCCGGTTGCTCAACCTTTCTACCGTGCCTTGGAGTAGGGGGTAGAGAGTGCATGAGAGAGAGGGAAAAAGAAAGGGGGGGAGAGACTGATTGGGACAGACAGGCTAAAGGGTAGAGGTGGAGCAAGCATGGCGGTTGAGCACTGAAACAGCTGGGTGTGTGGAGCATTTAGTGCCGTCTGTTCATGTGATGTAGCGTGATGTCCATATATTATCCCTTCAGGCCTGCTGTGATGCTGGCCCTAACACTCCCCACGCCTAAACCAGAATACACAGAAATCTTGCCTTCATTACACTGCCCTTCCCAGGCTGCCTGGTGAGCTGGCTGGCTGGGGGGTTGGCTGGCTGGCTGGCTGGCTGGTGGGGGGTTAGCTGGCTGCTGAGGGGTCAAGTTGCCAAGGCCAAGAAAGGAATTGGGGTGGATGGGGAGAGGGGGTCTTACTCGTTGATTGAAGGGGAGAATGTGGGGAAGCTGCTGGGAATGGAAGCCCACCCACAACAGAGCCAGATCAGCTCGCTCCAGTCCAGTGAACCACTGGTATCTGTGTGTGAACACTGGCTTCTGGGCAGAAAACAGCCCACGCCAGGCATGCCTCAGGCTCTACGGCTACAGGTGCACTCACTGACCATTTAGACAGACATAGACAGCGCTCCCCTGCGAAAGAGATACAGAAGATCTCAATGGGACTCAACTTGATAAATAAAGGGGCCTCCCGGGTGGCGCAGTGGTTAAGGGCGCTGTACTGCAGGGAGTTGTGCCATCAGAGTCCCTGGGTTCGCGCCCAGGCTCTGTCGTAACCGGCCGTGACCGGGAGGTCCGTGGGGCACGCCTAGCGTCGTCCGGGTTAGGGAGGGATTGGTCGGTAGGGATCTCCTTGTCTCATCGCGCACCAGCGACTCCTGTGGCGGGCCGGGCGCAGTGCGCGCTAGCCAAGGTTGCCGGGTGCACGGTGTAGCCTCCGACACATTGGTGCGGTTGGCTTGCGGGTTGGATGCGCGCTGTGTTAAGAAGCAGTACGGCTGGTTGGGTTGTGTATCGGAGGACGCATGACATTCAGCCTTCGTCTCTCCCGAGCCCGTACGGGAGTTGTAGCAATGAGACAAGATAGTAGCTACTACAACAATTGGATACCACGAAATTGGGGAGAAAAAGGGGTACAATTAAAAAAATTGATAAATACAGGTCTGACACAAATAAATGGAAATATTCCCACTAACTGCTAAATTTCAGTCAACAACAGCCAAAGGCTTTCACTATAAGAACATTAGGTGATGACCAATGAGGTGAGTTGACACGGTGAGGCCACAGAACATGCTTCACTCCCGAGAACACTCCGACCGACAACCGGTCGTCACATCAACAGCGCTGCATGTCAGCGGCCATTTTGACAGCACTCAGCTGGGTTGTCTCAGACTCAGAGCTCAGCCGGTCTGTCTGTCTGCCTGTCTATTATGAGACGTGAAGCCCATGTGAAAGACTGAGGGAGAGGACAGAGAGATTGACAGATAGGAGAGACTAATCTCTTCTACCTCAACGGTCTAGGGTATCACCAGTTGAAAGCAGAGGTACTGTAGATGTGAACTATCTCTGGGATCACTACTTTATAGTCTGACCCTCCCTGTGTGTATGTCAACGCCATAGCGGGGGGGGCAGCAGTGCCCCTGGGGGCGGGTGACACTCAGGATGAGGGACCTGTCATCAAAGCCTGGATCAAAGAGCTGAGTTTCCCCCTCTCTGCCTGTGACTACCACACATTGCGGCTCACACACACACACACACACACACACACACACACACACACACACACACACACACAGACTACATTTTGCTGTAGGGGGTACTGCTACCTGTGTGTGTGTGCATATGAGTGAGTGTGAGAGAGAGTGTGTTTTAGTATGGGGCATCCAAGCCTAATCCCTGTGGGAAGAGATGTGCAGGAATTGTTTCTGTCCGTCTACTGCCTACCGTCTACTGTCTACTGCAGATACATCAGAAAGGCAGGGGCCCCTTGTTGTCGCCCAGAGCCCAGACAGACGTATGATCAGGGAGGGTGCACTTCCTGTTCAGTAGGTAGAAAACGTTCTGAAACTGGGGATGTACTACCTGACCTTGTGCAATAATAACACAGATTTGTATTTTCCATTGCAAAAGATTTTGCTACAATGTGCCGTACTGAACACGACCCAGATCTCACTATGAACTCTTTATAGTCCACTGATAGATAGCCATGACAAAGGAATAATAATTAGACTAATAGTGTCTCTTTTAGTAAAATCCACTAAGTGTATGGTACCATGTTCTTCTGTGCAGCAGAGAGAGAGCGTAGAAGTGGCTCACAGGTCCAGTCCTGACAACAGCAGCTAAGTTTACTATGCAGTGCAATATTGACACCCGCTGGCTAACATAGGTCATTACAGGTAATACAGTAGAGCAAAGTCAGCTCTGCAGTTATCACTCAAGAGGAGTATGGCGTACAGAGACAACTAAATAGCTATCACCTGTGTAAAATATGAGACTTTGCTCAAATAAAGCGAACTGTATATACAGACAATGTCGTATATCAGTCGTGTTAACCCCACCATTGGTTCAGATCAGGAGTTAGATAGGATACGCTAAGATGATCCTAGATCTGTACATTTCTCCCCACTAATGGTTAAGGTTAGGATTTGGATTGGGTAAACTGATACTAGATCTGTGACTGAGGGTCTGGACTGACCTTTGGCACATGTGGGTTAAACTCCACGGCTCTGTGTATAGCCTCCACAGCGTTCATCTCTGCAGTGCTCAGGCCCCGCCGGGATGCTGCCTCAGGAGAAAACCTGGAAGATAAGAGAAAGAGAGAGAGAAGACACACCCATGGTAAGACACAGGAGTCAGGACAGCTTTAAGTAGGAGATGTCATGCACTTCAGTCACAAATAGGGGGTTTGATGTCCCACAAACAAGTCTTAAAGATTAGTCTGACCTATAAAGACAGATGCATCCATGTCAAGTATAGATCATACTGTTTGTTTATATCTTAAAAATGTTACATTAAATCACAGTTCTGTCTTTCCACAGGGACATACTTCTCTGATACAGCCCGTGCTTTCAGCAGTGCAGATGTGTAGCATATAGTGGCTGACTTTGGCAAGCTGATATCTACAACGAGAACACATGACGGTTATTTCACTTAAAACTCAAACGAGGAGTCTGGAAATCATGAGTATCAAAATCAAATTTGTCACATGGGCCGAATACAGCAGGTGTTGACCTTAACGTGAAATACTTACAAGCCCTTAAACAACAATGCAGTTAAGAAATTAAGAGTTAAGAAAATATTTACTACATAAATTACAGTAAAAAAAAAAACTAAAAAAAACAATAACGAGACTATATTCAGGTACCGAGTCAATGTGCGGGGATACAGGTTAGCGGAGGTCATTAGTACATGTAGGTAGGGGTAAAGTGACAAAGGACTGGTTCAAAGTTGTAGTAGTTAGTTGGCTTGAATCCTGTTTTGCTGATGTGGTCCTGCGTGGCTCAGTTGGTAGCATGATGCTTTCAACGCCACGATCATTGTTTTGATTCCCACTGCCGGCCAAAGACTCACTACTGTCGCCTTGGATAAAAGCATCTGCTACATGGCACATATCTTACCGTCGTATTTGGCGAGGACTGCTTGTACATCAGCGTAGGCCTGCAGCTCCAGTAGTGCCTCCAGGAGGTTTTCATGTATATTCAACATTCCCAACAGTGGGAATTCTTTCATTAACTGTGAGAAGTAAGGAACAGTGAGTGAATGAAGGAATCATAAAAATGGCAGGACTAACCAGTATTAAAGGAGCATAGAAGAGAACTAAAGACAGGACTACACATATCAGGGCTACGTTCAGTAGTCAAACGTTCATGAACGTTGCAGAGCCATCATGATTCCTTGTCATTCTACATGTCAGAGGCATGTTTGTTCTACATAGCATATTTATATCCAAAGGTTCCAAAACGTTGCGTCCTGCTGAGTGCGCCCCAGGGCCTCCAGTTCAACAATACTTATGATTGTTCTTCTATTCTCTAAACAGCGACTGGTTCAGACCTGGGACAACATGTGTGTGAACACTCCCTCTAGCCAATCAATGACATCAGCTACTAGGGAGCAAAGAAAAGCAGCCATAATGCAGAATTCAAGGCCCTGATTTGAACACCCCTGATTAAGGAAATGGCAACACTCACATCTCTCATCATTTTCACTGCCTCCTTGATGCGTCCCAGCTTGCGTGCACACATGGCCAGTCTGCGTTTGATGTACACCAGCAAGTTGATGTCTTTGCCAGCTATGGAAGAGAGGAAAATTAATACATTTAATTATAACAATCGCAACCCTGACTAATGCTTTTAAACTAAGGGTCAGAGGCCTGAGGCTTGTGACGGGGTCCTGTACTCTCTGTTCTCTCTTACCACTCCGCAGGGCTTGTTTAAACAGCCTCTCAGCCTCTGTGATGGTGGTGGCTTCCTCCTCTGCCAGTAGCACATAGGCAGCAGCACACCTAAAAACCACAGGGAAGACATTTGCTATGCAATCTAGTTCATAAGAATATACATACTTGTTTTACTGAATGAGAAACTTAATTTGGGATTTTCCTGAATGAGCATGCAGTCTTTTAAACATAAACTGTTACGGTGGAACTCACTCGTGGTTCATCTCTATGGCCTGGTAAGCTGCTCTTATCCTGGCTTGGGGATTCCTCTCCCTCCAGGCCTTCTGCATCACTGTTACAGGCCAGAACCAGACAACAAATACTGAACTGAATGCATTACAAAGAGACGGATCCAGAAAAATATCAACACAGGAGTAGGAATGAGGCCGATGAGGACCAAAGCAGTCTTTCAAAAGGAATTAAAGTGTTCTATTCCTTCGCAGACATTTACACTTTGGCTAACACTTTTCAATGATATGCTGATTAAAAAGTTTGGATTCTAACCAGTATCTTCAGCCTTGATTTGCTGAGTGTCACCAGTGAAGAACGTCTGGTGGTCTTGAGCAGACAGGTTCATATCGTAGTACGTCAAAGGCTCCTTTCCAGTCACCCAGGTGTACCTTTAGAGGGGTATAGTACAACAGGAAGACAGTGTTAGGCTGAAGTACAACACAGTATTAGGCTGAAGTACAACATGAACATGGAAAGTGTTAGGCTGAAGTACAACACGTAGACAGTGTTAGGCTAAAGTACAACACGAAGACAGTGTTAGGCTAAAGTACAGCATGAAGACAGTATTAGGCTAAAGTACAACATGAAGACAGTGTTAGGCTAAAGTACAACATGAAGACAGTATTAGGCTGAAGTACAACATGGACATGGACAGTGTTAGGCTGAAGTACAACACGAAGACAGTGTTAGGCTAAAGTACAACATGAAGACAGTGTTAGGCTAAAGTACAACATGAACATGGACAGTGTTAGGCTAAAGTACAACATGAAGACAGTGTTAGGCTGAAGTACAACATGGACATGGACAGTGTTAGGCTGAAGTACAACACGAAGACAATGTTAGGCTAAAGTACAACACAAAGACAGTGTAAGGCTAAAGTACAACATGAAGACAGTGTTAGGCTAAAGTACAACATGAAGACAGTGTTAGGCTGAAGTACAACATGGACATGGACAGTGTTAGGCTAAAGTACAACATGAAGACAGTATTAGGCTGAAGTACAACATGAAGACAGTATTAGGCTAAAGTACAACATGAAGACAGTATTAGGCTAAAGTACAACATGAAGACAGTGTTAGGCTGAAGTACAACATGGACATGGACAGTGTTAGGCTGAAGTACAACACGAAGACAATGTTAGGCTAAAGTACAACACAAAGACAGTGTAAGGCTAAAGTACAACATGAAGACAGTGTTAGGCTAAAGTACAACATGAAGACAGTGTTAGGCTGAAGTACAACATGGACATGGACAGTGTTAGGCTAAAGTACAACATGAAGACAGTATTAGGCTGAAGTACAACATGAAGACAGTATTAGGCTAAAGTACAACATGAAGACAGTATTAGGCTAAAGTACAACATGAAGACAGTGTTAGGCTGAAGTACAACATGGACATGGACAGTGTTAGGCTAAAGTACAACATGAAGACAGTGTTAGGCTGAAGTACAACATGGACATGGACAGTGTTAGGCTAAAGTACAACATGAAGACAGTGTTAGGCTGAAGTACAACATGGACATGGACAGTGTTAGGCTGAAGTACAACACGAAGACAATGTTAGGCTAAAGTACAACACGAAGACAGTGTAAGGCTAAAGTACAACATGAAGACAGTGTTAGGCTAAAGTACAACATGAAGACAGTGTTAGGCTGAAGTACAACATGGACATGGACAGTGTTAGGCTGAAGTACAACATGAAGACAGTATTAGGCTGAAGTACAACATGAAGACAGTATTAGGCTGAAGTACAACATGGACAGTGTTAGGCTGAAGTACAACATGGACATGGACAGTGTTAGGCTGAAGTACAACATGAAGACAATGTTAGGCTAAAGTACAACACGAAGACAGTGTTAGGCTGAAGTACAACACGAAGACAGTGTTAGGCTAAAGTACAACACGAAGACAGTGTAAGGCTAAAGTACAACATGAAGACAGTGTTAGGCTAAAGTACAACATGAAGACAGTATTAGGCTGAAGTACAACATGAAGACAGTGTTAGGCTGAAGTACAACATGGACATGGACAGTGTTAGGCTGAAGTACAACATGAAGACAATGTTAGGCTAAAGTACAACACGAAGACAGTGTTAGGCTGAAGTACAACACGAAGACAGTGTTAGGCTAAAGTACAACACGAAGACAGTGTAAGGCTAAAGTACAACATGAAGACAGTGTTAGGCTAAAGTACAACATGAAGACAGTATTAGGCTGAAGTACAACATGAAGACAGTGTTAGGCTGAAGTACAACATGGACATGGACAGTGTTAGGCTGAAGTACAACATGAAGACAGTATTAGGCTGAAGTACAACATGAAGACAGTGACATTCTGTGGGGTCTCACCCTACCTGCTGTATTCTGCTCCTCTGAATAGATTTAATGGATTCCTCCAAACTTTACACTCTGCAAAAGACAGTGTCATTGTATCATTACTTTGTTACATTGATGGCCTTGCAAACCTGAATCACATATTTAACCCACGGCCATTCTAGTTTTCTGTTGCAAAATGGGGAAACATTTTAGTTGGTGAAATGTTTACCTGAGACACTGGGTCTGGGCTCAGCCTCTCCGTTGACTGAGGAGAACAGGCCAGTGGTTGAGCTGCTCTCCACCCCACCTAGGAGGGGTCGCAGATGGCTAACAGACACCTGCTCGATGAATGAGGTTCCATACTTACGGAAGTACCACCACTCAAATATCTGGGGGCAGGGGATTGGGACAGTCATACAGAGAGCAATGTACCGGTACACAAATCTTCTAAACAATTAATTTTATTATCATATAATTATTGTGCACTAACTGTACAATGAATATATGCTACTTTTGGTGTTGGTATTTGAAATCCACATTTCCAAATGTAGTGTCTACAATCAAACTACAAATAACTGTGATCATTACAACTCACCAAGATTAGGCCAGAGATGAGAGAGGATGTTCCAGTGAGTGCCACATAGAATTTAGGGGTCAGTGTATTCAAGAACACAGATGCTGAAACAACAATGAACGCTGTGTTAGCTCAAACACATCGCACAAAAAATGAATGACACTTGCCTAACAGAGATTCAGACTGTCAACTCTGAAGGTAGCTAGTAGCTTGCTGATCATGCAGAGCCCACCACACTGACAGATGCTGACTGAGTCGGTGTGTGATGTTGAAGTACCATGATGTTAATGTTATAGCTAATGTTATGTAACAAGCTAATAGACACACTGACAAATAACGGCAGGTAGACTAGTGGTTAGAGCGTTGGATTAGTAACCGAAAGGTTGCTAGATCGAATCCCAGAGCTGACAAGGTAAACATTTGTCGTTTTGCCTCTGAACAAGGCAGTTAACCCACTGTCCATAGGCCGTCATTGGAAATAAGAATTTGTTTTTAACCGACTTGCTTAGTTAAATATAGTTGTTTTTAAATGCAATTCTAGCTAGTATTATGCATTGTTTGAATGATGTTAGCTAACGTTAGCTAGCTGGCTAGTTATGCACAAGCGTAACATTAACAGCTAGCTAAATTAGCTAACGTAGATAGCTAGTAGCCACATTAGCTAGCTAATATGTCTCGCTACCATTCAATAAATAAACCAACCTGGGATATGTTTTTGTGCAACGTGTTGTCATACAGTTAGCCAGCCTCCTGTCAAACTTTCAGTTCCTCCACTGTCTCTCGATTTCTATTTGCTAGCTCGCTAACGTTAGAAGGCTGGCTAGCTAGCTACATTACATTCGCTAGCTAGTCCACTCTTAGAAAGCTAGCGTTAGCTAACTCACCTGAGGTAAGAGTGTCCTGCAGTTTCAAGGGGCTTCGCAGAACATAGATCATAGTTAAAACCATAGCAAACCAAACGGCACATATGTATGTCCATGACCAGGACAACCATGATTTTAATTTATCTGTAAATCCAAGAGATTGAGGATTAGTGCTGGTCGCGTCCTCCATGTTTTTAACGGATGGCTGTAAACAGAGGAATCATGTGCCAGTGGCACTGTCAAGATCCGCTTCCTCACCGTCCGCTGCAGTCAGTCGCGGATCAGAAGAGGTTTGTCTCATGAGCCAAGATGGCCGATTTCGAAGAACAGCTCACTGAGGAAGAGAAGGTATAGTCTTGAGAAGCTTTGCTCATTGTTTTACGAAGTTTAGTAAATTCGGTTGATTGTGTCCTTACTCAAATATTTTGGCCGCAAATTTATTTTTTGCTAAGCTACAACTAGCTCGCTAAACTAACACTACACTCTAGCTACAGTTAGCGAACAAACTGACACGGGAATACATTGTATCACCTAGTTAGATACAGTAGCTAGATACAACTCCATACACCATGCTAAAACATAACATACACAAGAAGCAGTTTGCTTACTGCTTAGCTAGCTAGCTAAAATGTTTGTAAATGTTAGCCGTGTTCCTTAGCCAAATATTAGCTAGTACAGTATGTGCCTTAGCATTGTCAAGTCTGACTTTAACTGGGCTTTGCCACATTTGGGCTTTTGCACGGTGCCTAGCTAACATTACAATGGCAATTGTCCCCCTGGGTCAGGTAGTTACTATCTAGCAATACATGATCATACAATTGTTCATGGGTTATTTGCAAATGGCTTTAGTCTAAAAACATATGAACTAATATGCTAGAAAAGGCTACTACTTCCTGTATTGATTGCAACAGCCTCCACACCCTGCTAGAAACAACTCTGAATATATTAGGCATACTTTATAATCCCATTTTCTGTCTTGGGATGGCCCCTGGCCTATTGACTGTAACGCATTACAACACAAACGTTCGATTGACCAATTATTTGGTGTAGGAATCATTGAAGTCATGATTTCATGAAAAAGTCCACAAATACATACAACCCTATTTACAAGACTTCTGAAGGTCATACACGATAAAAGTGATTGTGGGCATTTTCAACCAATTGAGATTGAATCACCAAAAACTAAACAACCTTAATATGAGAGCTTGGGTTTGACCATTGTTGCTGTCAGCAGCATGCAGATAGATACATGTTTGAGGCTGCCTACTGGTGTCTAGCATTCCTGCCGCTTCAGTGGCAGGCCCACAGCAGGGATGCGGTCAGATACATGTACAGACCAGTAGAATGGGCATAGGTATTTTGTAAATACAATACTTAGCATGGGAAGGAACAGTGTTTGGGAGCATCTAACTGTATGGCAACAGAACACACACACCAGAAGTTCCAGAACCTGTTGGTAGTGTTACAATGTACTGTGAAGTGTTGTGTGTAACCCATGCAACCTTTGGGTCTGTTTCTGGACATGAAGACATACATTAGGGCCTAAAATACTGACGTTCTGCGTACTGATTTCAGTGCAACTCTAGACTTTCAGGTTCAGGGGAGCCCTAATGAAGATTGCCTAGTGCCCCCTCCCCCTCCTCACTGTTTTTGGTTCTGATCTGACACCACATGCTTACACATGCATTACAGCTGCTAAGAAAAGCTCTTGCCGTCTAAGGAGTGGCGTGGGCAGCGCAGAGGTAGGCTAGTCAGGAAGCCAAGTTAGTCACTGCTCTCTGCTTCACCCTAGTGGCCAGTGTAATAATGACTTGGCTGCATAATTACACTGTCTCTGGGTCTCATATCAGTGGTAGAAATATTCATATACTGCATATGCAATATCTTTTCAAGTTTTATTAGTTGTGTGTACAGGATACACATGGTATGCACCATCCAATGAATTGCTCACTTACAGGTCTCTTCTCGACAGTGCAACATAAATAAGACAAGACAAGATAAGAATATGAACATAAAGCAAATGACTCGGTAGAATAGAGTAAACATTTTATAATATAGTACCAAAAATGTTCCGTTGGCACTCAGGTGTAAAAGCTGTCTAGGCAAAAAGTGGATAGTAGCCTATTTACCTCGTATTTTCTTTCCCTCAGGTGCGCATTGCGGCTAATTTTGTCGTCCATGCTCCACCTGGAGAATTCAATGAAGTCTTCAATGGTGAGTGTGCTTAGAAATCTTATTCTTTGTACTACTTGTTTATTTACCAATACACTTGATTTGTTATATATTTGTCTGTTAAGGCGTTGGCAATCTCTTGATAAGGCAGTCTCTTGGTTTCAGATGTGCGGCTACTGCTCAACAATGACAATCTTCTCAGGGAGGGTGCAGCACAGTGAGTATTTTATTGATTTATTTACTGTATTGTTGTGCACACATATTGTTGTGTGTGTTAAATGCTGTATTTTGTTTTTTTCTCCATTGGAAAACAGTGCCTTTGCCCAGTACAACATGGATCAGTTCACCCTTGCCAAACTTGAAGGGTATGATGATCAGGTAAGATGCTCAGTCATTTGAGCTGTGACTCCTTCCCAGCTGTTTTGAGTCTTGTTGGTTTCATACAATGAGTGTACAAAACATTAAGGACACCTTCCTAATATTGCGTTGCACCATCCCCTTTTGCCCTCAGAACAGCCTCAATTCGCCGGGGCATGGACTCTACAAGGTGTCAAGCATCCCACAAGGATGCTGGCTCATGTTGACTTCAGTGCTTCCCACAGTTGTGTCAAGTAGTCTGGATATCCTTTGGGTGGTGGACTATTCTTTATACACGCGGGAAACTGTTGCGGGTGAAAAACCCAGCAGCGTTGCAGTTCTTGACACACACCGGTGTGCCTGGCACCTACTACCATACCTACCCTGTTCAACGGCACATAAATCTTTTGTCTTGCCCATTCCCCAGCTGAATGGTACACATACACAATCCTAATCCCATGTCTATTGTCTCAAGGCTTACAAATCCTCCTTTAACCTATCTGCCCCCCTTCATCTACACTGATTGAAGTGGATTTAACAAGTGACATCAGTAAGGGATCGTAGCTTTCGCCTGGATTCACCTGGTCAGTCTTTTTCATGAAAAGAGTAGGGGTCCTTAATGTTTTTTGCAGTCAGTGTAGATTGAACGCATCATTAAAATCATCATTAAAACAGTTTTTCTTCTGGATTAAAAGGTGGCTTAGGCGGTGGGCGTGGCAGGGGGCATGGCAATGGTCGCCGTTGCAAAATTTTCGAATTTTAATGCCCCCATCTTGGTGATAAAGCATTTTTAAGCCTGGAATTCTCTGAATTTCTCCATGGAGCCAAGATATATCTTTGCAGTTTAAAGCACATTTCCAGGGATTCTACATATTCTGCCATTTAAAGTTATTTTCCTGTGCATTTTGCCATGACTAATGCTGTGTTGCTTTGCTTAGACATAATAGCAAAATCAATACTGTTAAAGTAATTGTTTTTGGATTTCAATTCCACTGACTGTCTAGCTTTTATCTTGGTCGTTTTAGTTCTCAAATATTATATTAGAATACAAAATAGGTCCATTATCTTTAATATCTGGTTTTAGTCGTTTAAATTCACACTGAAAGCGTTTTTCCATCCCGAAAGTGTGTATATATAAAAACTTTTTTCAAATTAATATATATACATTATACACTTTTTTTTTTTACAGACAGTTTGGACTTAGGTGTCCTGCAAAAACACTTAGGAGGCCTGCCCAAGTGTTTTTATGGCAGAAAAATCCCTGTAAGATAAATGCAGCAACTGAGGACCTCTATCTGTGTCCCTGTGATCCATTTCCCCTCCAGGTGCTGATCACAGAGCATGGAGACCTGGGCAATGGCCGTTTCTTTGACCCCCGCAACAAGCGGTCATTCAAATTTGACCACCTGAGGAAGGAGGCCAGTGACCCCCAGCCCCACGAGGGAGAGGCAGCTCTCAGACCCTGGAGAGACGCGTGTGACAGCGCTCTGAGGGCCTACGTCAAGGAGCACTACCCCAGCGGCGTCTGCACTGTACGTCCCGTCTTTCACCTGCAGGACACAATAACGTTATCTTTAAGAGGAGCATGTTAATCACAGGACCTTGTTTTATTTATCACAGGTTTATGGGAAAACTATTGACGGCCAGCAAACCATAATTGCTTGCATTGAAGGTCATCAATTTCAACCAAAGAACTTCTGGTAAGTGTAGTCTCATGGTTACCAATCATTTTTCTATCTAACCTTTCATTTATCAGGGAAGGAGTATACTAAAATGTGCATTTTGAAGCATTATACTATATGTCCATTGTTTGTATTAAACATGTAATTCTGTCTATAATAGTGCCTTAGACATAACGCAAATGCACTATAAATTTGGGAAAGGACTAATATTTGATTTCTGTTCTCAGGAATGGTCGTTGTCGGTCTGAATGGAAGTTCAGCATCTCCCAATCTACAGCTCAAGTCGTTGGGGTCCTCAAAATACAGGTAGGCTAGTAGTGTCCATCGCCAAGGGTTGTCCACCATTTTGTCAGGCTGTCTAAAAGCCTGTTCAAAGACAACTGGTTGGGCACAGGTAGCCTGCAGAATGTTAGCTTGTGAGATCAGGATGGTTCGTACAAGGCTAGGGCACAGGCCCATGCAAGTTAAATTGATGAACTGAAAATGGATATTGTTTTGTCATATGGTATATAGTCTCCCTCACCCACCATCTTGTGGTTGCAGGTGCATTACTACGAGGATGGAAATGTGCAGCTGGTCAGCCACAAGGAAGTACAGGAATCCCTCACTGTAAATGTGAGTTCCCCTTTCAGTAGGATATTTTGGACCTGAACATAAGCATTCAAAGAGAGAAGGCTGTAAAACCTTTTCCTGGTTCTACAGAAATCCTGGTTGTAGAATTCCGGATGTCCTGCTTATTCCCTCCTGATTCTGGGAATCCTCAAATGTATTGGATGTTCCAGGAATTTTGCAACCCTAGTGCTGTTCATTAGTGCAAGAGAAGTAGGATGAAGTACAATAACAAGTGAAATGTCCTTTATGATAAAGAGAGATGGTCTTCAATCTGTCAAGTTTACAGGCATTTCAATTGTCAAAAGCATCCATTGTCTTGTTTTGGCAGAGTGAGACTCAGACTGCAAAGGAGTTTGTGAAAATCATTGAGGATGCAGAAAATGAATACCAGGTATGCAACATGTTTCCTCACAGTAATATTAGCATAATTTGAATAAATCAGTTTAATGTATTTTTTTCCCTCAATGAGGGGGGCAAGAGTCTAAACATTTGTTTTCCTTGTTTCCAGACGGCCATCAGTGAGAACTACCAGACCATGTCTGACACCACATTCAAAGCCTTGCGCCGGCAGCTTCCTGTCACCCGCACCAAGATTGACTGGAACAAGATCCTCAGCTACAAGATTGGCAAGGAGATGCAGAATGCTTAGAGGACAGTGTGTCGGTCATTGTTACTGTGTTACTGCAAAGAGAGGGTAGGGGAAATCAGGAAAAGAGGCATCAAAGGGGGAAAAAATAATACTCTATTCTGTCTTTGTTAAAGAATGCCACGGTTTGATTTGGTGTATGGAGTTGGTATGCTTTCTTCAGGCGCATTAGGAGGGATGGCTTCATTTTAAGAGGACATTTTGGATTGTTTAGCTCTCGCTCATTTGCAAATTTTTAATTTGAACAAAATGCCTTTAGTGACACTGAAAGTTTGGATTACATGGGTCAACCTCGCTCTCACACACCGATGCGTCAAATCAGAGTCATATCCTCATACCCCTCATTTGGTTGACTTTGTGTCTGGGGGCCACAGGTAGTCATCCGTTTAAGCCCATTTCGTAACCCACTATGGCCGGGATTCAAACAAATGCAGATAAACGACCCGGTGCATTGTGGTTCATCTTTAAAGGCGATTTCTGACTCCGCTGCCATCCGCTGCGTGATGTCTGGGAAATTGCCTTTAAAAGCCTATCGCTGTGCGCAGGTCATTGGATTGAATGACCTATATTTTAGATTGGCCAAGACCTATATATCTGTAACCCAATATCTCCTCCAAGTGAGGTGTATACTCCTAAGTGACTACATTTAGTACACCCCCTTAAAGTCCCAAGTATCAGCTCTGTACCCTGCAAGCTTTCCCGTTGGAAAGAGATGTACTTGTACAAAGGTTTAATCAGGCCTAAACAAGCAGAGCACCATCAGTATCCACTATCAGTGATTCGGCCAACTTAATATATAATATACCTATATTCCTCCTTACCGCCCACATGCCTTCCTTTAGCTTTTTGCTATATTTTTTTATACAAAATGTAAGAACATGTATAATTCAAAGGAATAAAGAAGTTGCACCAAATACTATGCTGTAACTATTGTCATCATTAACCATAAATAGCGTTTTACTTACCAGTATGTAGAAATATGCTGATTGGGAAATAATCTGATTTGGTGCCAAATGTGTATTTGTGTGTAAATGCTGGCTAGCACAGCAAAACGTAAAAGGGACATTTGAATAAAGAAACAGATTATTGAGTATCACTTTAATGGAGCGCACCTTAAAATGCGCCTCTTGACGTTTTGTGTCGGTATATTTCATCTGCATTGTCTGTACATTTTGTGTCGAATGTGTAAAACCGTGTTGATGGACAAAAACACAATTATTCTCTGCTTTCAGTCCCTTTCACTGAACACTTCAATATGACCTTCATTATACCGGCATGATACATCTTATCTTCACATGCTGTTGTGCTGCTTTAGTGAAAACATTTACGGCCCATTTTAGATTGTAACATTTTTCATTTGAGGTTTTCAACATGAAATATGACTAAATAACTATTCACAGGACAAGAGGTGACGGACAACACAATCAGTTATCTTAGAAAACTAAGCACAGAACTTAACTCCATGTTTAAGATCAGACAAAAGTGATTTGCATTGTGTCACACCCTGATCAGTTTCACCTGTCCTTGTTATTGTCTCCACCCCCTCTAGGTGTCGCTTGTTTTCCCCAGTGTATTTATCCCTGTGTTTCCTGTCTCTCTGTGCCAGTGTATTTATCCCTGTGTTTCCTGTCTCTCTGTACCAGTGTATTTATCCCTGTGTTTCCTGTCTCTCTGTGCCAGTGTATTTATCCCTGTGTTTCCTGTCTCTATGGGGCCAGTGTATTTATCCCTGTGTTTCCTGTCTCTCTGTACCAGTGTATTTATCCCTGTGTTTCCTGTCTCTCTGTACCAGTGTATTTATCCCTGTGTTTCCTGTCTCTCTGTACCAGTGTATTTATCCCTATGTTTCCTGTCTCACTGTGCCAGTTCATCTTGTATGTTTCCAAGTCAACCAGCGGTTTTCACGGTCTCCTGCTTTTGCCTTCTCCTTTTTCTAGTCCTCCTGGTTTTGACCCTTGCCTGTTTCTGGACTTTGTACCTGCCTGCCTGACCATTCTACCTGCCTTGACCACGAGCCTGTCTGCCACTCTGTACCCCCTGGTTTACCTTTTTGCCCATCCACAACAATTCTCTTCCCTACTACCTCTTTGGATGAATAAACATTGTAAGACCAACCATCTGCCTCCTGTGTCTGCATTTGGGTCTCGCCTTGTGCTTTGATATGAGCATTTTCTACACACAGTTCCACTGCTGTAGTTGATGGGATCATCATTAAATTAATGTGAACATAAAGACTGATGAGCATATTTATTTTACATAAATGTTTGTCATTCAGCAGACGCACTTATCTAGAGCGATTTACAATTAGTGCGTTCACCTTAAGATCTCTAGGTGGGACAACCACACATCTCAGTCATATTAACTACATTTTTCGTCCAAGTTAGTAGGTGGAAAGAGTTAAGTGCAAGTATTAGATCACGGAAGGGAGAGCTTTGACTGGGTTGAGCAGGAGCTGTACGAAGTGTTGAATCTTGCGTCGGTTTAAATATCAACTCATACATCCTGTGCCATGGAATCAGTGTATTTATTTTCTTCTCAGCTATTTTGCAATCTGTATAGCACAGCGGTCCACATCCTGGCCCTCAAATGGAACTGGTATACTGTCCTATTTCTGCCATTTTCCTCTGCCAGTTTTGATTCTTTGTACTGGGCAGAAAGACCAATTCCCGACCTACTCCCGCTGCCTCCTCCATTTTTTGGGGTGTTGCTGTAATCAATTGGTTGTAATTGAGTCTGTGTTACGCTCCCCAGCAAGAAAACCAAAAATGTCACTCACTATAATGGCGCCGGAGGGGATAGCTGACGTTTTATGGGCTCCTAAACAACTGTGCATTTTTTTTTTTCACATTGTTTGTAACTTTTGTACATAATGTTGCTGCTACCGTCTCTTATGACCAAAAAGAGCTTCTGGACATAGATATCTTCTTTAATGAGTCGGATGAGAGGGATTTACTCCAGACACCCAACAAGGTCCTCATCCACGCCATTCACAGGAGAAAGAGACGGAGATATCGAGGACAAAGGTCAGGGTGCCTTGTAAGGATCCCGCGGCGAGTGGGTAATCCGCCTTTACCATCAGTCCTATTAGCCAACGTACAATCATTGGATAATAAAATAGGACGAACTACAAGCACGTATATCCTACCTACGGGACATTAACTGCAATATCTTATGTTTCACCGAGTCGTGGCTGAACGACGACATGAATAACATACAGCTGGCGGGTTATACCCTATCGGCAGGATAGAACAGCAGCCTCTGGTAAGACAAGGGGTGACGGTCTATGTATAATTGTAAACAACAGCTAGTGCACGATATCTAAGGAAGTCTCAAGGTTTTGTTCGCCTGAGGTAGAGTATGTCATGATAAGCTGTAGACCACACTATTTACCAAGAAAGTTATAATCTATATTCTTCGTAGCTGTCTATTTACCACCACAAACTGATGCTGGCACTAAGACGTCACTCATTGAGCTGTATACGGCCATAAGCAAACAGGAAAACGCTCATCCAGAGGCGGTGCTCCAAGTGGCCAGGGACTTTAACGCAGGGAAACTTAAATCAGTTTTACCTCATTTCTACCACCATGTTAAATGTGCAACCAGAGGGAAAAAACTCTAGACCACCTTTACTCCACACACAGAGATGTGTACAAAGCTCTCCCTCGCCCTCCATTTGGCAAATCTGATCATAATTCTATCCTCCTGATTCATTCCTGCTTACAAGCAAAAACTAAAGCAAGAAGCACCAGTGACTCAGTCGATAAAAAACTGGTCAGATGAAGCAGATGCTAAGCTGCAGGACTGTTTTGCTAGCACAGACTGGAATATGTTGTGGGATTCTTCCGATGGCATATAGGAGTACACCACATCACTTTCTTCATCTATAAGTGCATTGATGATGTCGTCCCCACAGTGACTGTACGTACATACCCCAACCAGAAGCCATGGATTACAGGCAACATCTACACTGAGCTTAAGGGTAGAGCTGCAGCTTTCAAGTAAAGGGACTTTTTTCAAACCTTTATTTAGCTAGTTAAGCCAGTTAAGAACAAATTCTTATTTACAATGACGGCCTACACTGGCCAAACCCGGATGACGCTGGGCCAATTGTGCGCCACCCTATGGGACTCTCTATCACGGCCAGTTGTGATACAGCCTGTATTCGAACCAGGGTTTCTGTAGTGACTCCTCAAGCACTGAGACGCAGTGCCTTAGACCGCTTATTTTAAACTGAGGTTTCATTTGTTCTCTCAATGTGTCTCTCTTTCTCCATGGCCAGGGGAAGAGAGTCTCCTCCAGGAATTTATGACCTGAGATAAAAGAACCTGGGTGTACAAGAGAGAGCGGGGGATGCCGTGATCTATACCCAGAAAGGGCCACGTCATGACACAAGTCTAGGTTCAAAAGGCTTCTTAATACCTTCCCACTAACGAAATGGCAACCAGCACAGGTGTAACACATACTGACTAACGAGGTGACGCCAATCGGTGAGCCCTACATGCTAACAAGCTATACGTGCTGAAGTTCAACCTCAAAACCTCAAAGGAAAAACCAAAACCTGTAACAGTCTGTAACTTTGTCACTCATCATTATTCACCATTCATTCAGCATTATCCGTAATCATGGTAGCATCCACGTTAATGTACAAGTGTTTAGAAACATATCATATTCTTATTTACAAAATGACACAATACATTATTTACCAGTCATTTCTATTGTGCACAAAATAATCTGAAACACAACCTAAACAAACTGTAAACGCATCCAACAAATATGAAGAGTCACAAGCTTGATGTAGTCATTACGTGCTATGAATATGGGACCAAAAATACCGTACTTACATTTACTACTTTAATACACATACTGTATAAGTGAATCTGTCCCAAAACCTTTGGTCCCCTAAAATGTGGGGGACTATGCAGAAAAAGTGCTATAGATTCTAAACGGTTGACCCGATATGGATGAAAATACCCTCAAATGAAGGCGGACAGTCTGCACTTTAACCTCATAGTCATGTATTGTATCAAATCCAAAGTTCTGGAGTAGAGAGACAAAACAACCAAAAATCTGTCACTGTTCCAATATTTTTGGAGCTCACAATGTCTCTGTCTGGTCTGGTCTGGTCTGGTCTCTCTCTCTCCCTCCTCCCCAGGCAGCTCAATGTCTGTCTGACTCTTCTCCCCAGGCAGCTCACTGTCTGTCTGTCCGTCCGTCCGTCCACAGAGCTATTCCTGAATCCTCATTAGCAGCAGCATATTTAACAAAACATCTTCCTCTGTCTAAAACATGCAGCTACAGGTCTGTTTCGACACCTTTTTCTCCTGAGTTTTTTTCATGAATATTTCAAAATAAAATGCTATATCAAATATGAGTGCCCCTGTTGCAGGATGGTAATCATGGGTTAAGTTGTGATTGTGTGGGGGGTGGAAAAGTCTCCAGTATGGGATGCATTTCGGTGGTGCTTCTGTACAGGGATAATCTATGAAGTGATGGGGAAGAATGAGAGAGAGGCCAACAGTCCGTCCCCCACCTCTAACACGTTGAAGGTCCTGATGGTCTACCTCACCAAGCTGATGGAGACCAAGGGCGGCAGGGTAGCCTAGTGGTTAGAGCGTTGGACTAGTAACCGGAAGGTTGCAAGTTCAAACCCCTGAGCTGACAAGGTACAAATCTGTCGTTCTGCCCCTGAACAGGCAGTTAACCCACTGTTCCTAGGCCGTCATTGAAAATAAGAATTTGTTCTTAACTGACTTGCCTAGTTAAATAAAGGTAAAATAAAAAAGACATCATCGGTCAGTGCAGGAGAGTTAAAGCACCCATCACTAAATATCTTATGTGAAGGAACAAGAGTTTTATCTACATTCATCTGCTGTTTTGAACAGGTTGAGAAAATCCAGAATTCTCCAAAGTCTGTCAAACAGTTGAGTCAATGGAAGGACAGCAAGGAGCTCAAGGTGAGTCCCGTCTTAAAATATGAGTGTGTACGGGGCCCTTGTTCAGGCAAGGCCTTGAGTGTTGATGATTGTTGTTGTTTCTTAACCGTGTTGTTGTTGTTTTTCCAGGTGGGTTCAGTGGAGGAGTTGTAGGGACGGGATAGGAAGATCCTCATGGTGTCCACCACAGGAGCTTGGTGGCACCTTAATGACTGGAGTGGAATAGTTGGAATGGTATCAAATACAACAAGCACATGGTTTCCAGGTGTTTGATGCCATTCCACTGGCCCCGTTCCGGACATTATTATGAGCCGTTCTCCCCTCAGCAGCCGACACTGGTGTCTACTTCAAGATAGACCAAGACTTTAACCTCAGCTTCCTCACTAACAAGAACACACTGTACACCTACTGGTTAGTGTTCTGAGACTGTTCACCATCCTCCACACACTGTACACCTACTGGTTAGTGTTCTGAGACTGTTCACACAGTGTGTGGAGGATAGTGAACAGTCTCAGAACACTAACCAGTGTACACTGGGGTACACTGGCTTTTCTTACAATCCTGGTGGAGTCTGGCTCAGGTCCGACAGAGGAGAGGGACCTCCAGCAGCAGGTCCATCCAGAGTGGAGGACTGGGCCGTAACCCTCTGGACACCAGCAACGCTGTACAGGTACTACTAAGATCATACTGGAGGTACTTCTCAAACTGACATTCAAAATACAGATTTAGCTGCCTTTCTGAACTTTATACCAAAATATAAACTTTATACCAAAAAGTATTGCAATTAAATAAATAGGCAAGAACTGCACTTTCAAACATTTTGGGATGGGTTGAACGTTTTGCCTTGATGGGTGACTAAAACCCTTGCTCAGTAGAAAGTGGATGAAATCTTCAGCCTGACCAGTTCACCGTTTGGTAATGTGAAATGTCCCACGGACAAGTGACCAATAAAGACAAACATATAATTCAAAGGGCTCCTCAGAGCATATGATGGAAGACAGTTTTATCAAATCTCTTATATTCACAATACATTTGATATTTTCTGTTTTTGTCGATGTCTTTTTAAACCTCCACTGTATTTTTAGTATGCTGACAATTGAATCACTACATTTTAGATGCAGTAGTATGATGACTACTGGATCAGTGTCACCTGGTCTAACGTCATTACATCATGTTTCAGTCATTTATCCACAATAGATGCTATCCATCTCTCAGGAATCTGTAACCATGTGTGTTCAAGTCGCACTACTGTGTCCCGAACTGAAGCAGTGGCTGCTACACTGGAAAACAAGCAATACATGTGTAAAATAGTCTGGGTAAAATGGAAAAACTGAGGCTGTGGAAGGCTGTGTATAATTGTGTCTCAAAAATAATTTATTAACATTGTTTGTGTTCACTTTAAATCAAACATTCACTACAACACTTTCCTTTTACAAAGCATTATTACAACGTTCTTTCATATAAACCTGGATAATCAATTGGAATACTTCCAGAAAGAGGAGAGTTAGACACTGAGCAGATAGAAGCTGTTTCCATGGTCGAGCCATAGTGTCCTGTAGAGACCATGAACATACTGACATGATAAAGCCATTCTTAGTTTAGTAGCAGTGAGATCTTTAGCTTACACAAAACAGCAGAATACATGCTTCTCTTGGTGATATGTGGTTTGCCTTCTGCTTTGTGGGTGCGGGTTGGTTTTAACATTATGTTGTGCTGTTAGTATTATGTTGGACTTTTACAGTCTAGCTCAGTGTTTCCCAACTCCAGTCCTCCAGTACCCTCAACAGCATACATTTGTTGCTGTAACCCCAGACAAGCACACCTGATTCAACTTGTCAACTAATCATCAAGCCCTCAATGAGTTGAATCATGTGAGTTTGTCTGGGACGACAACAAAACATTTGTTCTGTTGGGGGTACTGGAGGACTGGAGTTGGGAAGCATTGAGATAGATGTCCCAGAATTCCTTGGAATTTAGGTTGGCGTAAATGTCTGACATCTTAAACGTTTCTATCCTTGGTGTCCTTATCATGGCATGGCAACACTGTTTACACATACACCCATACAAAAATGTCATATGGTAACTAAATCACACATTTTATATGTTCTATGTTGTGTAGACAAACATACTCCTGACGGAGCAAACTGTTATTTCCTCTGAGCTTCACGGTACTGGGCGATACTGGCAGTGCGCTAGTAACACAGCCCAGATTCTGTCTGCTTGAACATGAAGTAATATTCCTACCACAGTAGAATCTCTGTTAACATGGATGCGTGGCCAGCAGAGGGCTCTGTTCAGCCCTGTTACATGATAGCCAATTAGATCAAAACGACTCAAAATGCCAATCAAACCGTCCGATATGCTTACGTTGGCATTGTGGAACACTGGTTATCGCTAGCAGCACACAACAGGTCGCACGCAACACTTACAACACGTCATGTGACATTTCTAATATGAGACATTTAGAAAGTTGAGCCCCACTTGGTTGGACTGGCCGTGATGGACAGGTTGGACGACAGACAGACAGATGCCCGTCAGGAGAAATAGGGATGCTGTGAAAAATCAGTACAGAGGAAAGCTAATCAAGCTACTGTTAGACGAAGGGTCAACATCATAAGATACAAAAGAGTCAACTTCAATGGTCATGTCTATGCAAGTGAAATGTCTAATCCAGACCAAGCAGTACAGAAAACACAGATCATGCACATTGGAGTTGTTGTGTTATGTTGGAGCCAGGGAGGACACAAGTCAAAGGTTTCATAGAAAGAGGTGGTTTAGGAGCTACAATGTTATTGTTCTCAGCAGTGAAATATAAAATGACAGAAGACAAGCAATCGTGTCTGAATGTCACAACATTTCCAACTCCCATACACACGTTACAGTTAACTTAAGGTGCAGAGCACATCATTTTGACTAAATTCTGTGGGAGAATTTCTTGGTAGCCGACAAATGTCTCACATCTTCAAAAAATATATATATATTTAGGCTACCAATTTCTATTCAGACCGAACAGAGACAGAACAAACATAATTTATAAACCAGTTCCTGTAAAATACAAATGAATTACTTAAAGATCATACAATGTGATTTTCTGGAGTTTTGTTTTATATTCCGTCTCTCACAGTTGAAGTGTACCTATGATAGAAATTACAGACCTCTACATGCTTTGTAAGTAGGAAAACCTACATAATCGGCAGTGTATCAAATACCTGTTCTCTCCAATGTATATATAAATAAATACATATAGGACAAAACACACATCCCGACAAGAGACCACACAACATAAAGATAAACATAATTCAACAACAGCAGGGCAGCAACACATGAAAACACAGCATGGTAGCAATACAACATGGTAGCAGCATAAAACGTGGTTCAAACATTATTGGGCACAGACAACAGCACAGAGAGCAAGAAGGTAGAGACAACAATACATCACGCAAAGCAGACACAACTGTCAGTAAGAGTGTCCATGATTGAGTCTTTGAATGAAGAGATTGAGATAAAACTGTCCAGTTTGAGTGTTTGTTGCAGCTCGTTCCAGTCGCTAGCTGCAGCGAACTGAAAAGAGGAGCGACCCAGGGATGTTTGTGCTTTCAGGACCTTTAACAGAATGTGACTGGCAGAACATACACAATGCAAACCTCCCTTATACTTCTGTTGTTAAAATGCTGGTTGTGTGGAACCACCAGTCAGTTTCAGAACAACACACACACAGAGAGAGAGAGCGAGAGAGACAGAGAGACAGAGAGAGCGATGCCTAGACCCATGCTTCAACTTCCCTCTCGAAACCATATCCTCTGGAGCCATCAGTTGGTTAAATACACATCACTAGCCAATATCCACTACATTGATGACGAGACTGACATTTGATTAACAACCTTATATAGCAATCTAATAAGAATAGAGTCCTCAACAGAACTTAAGACTGTACCAGGAAAACATAGCCGAGTGGTTTTCTATTCACATTAGAGCACAATAATACAGGTGGCTCCAAGGGATAAGTATGTGTGTAATCTTAAATATATTTAAAAACAACAATACAAAAATATTTGTATCCAGTGGGACGGCATGCATGTTTTAATTGACCTAGCATAGCATTGAGACATATCCAGCTAGATATGGAGGGATTTGTATACCTCCACTAATATACATTACATGGCCAAAAGTATGTAAACACTGCTTGTCGAACATCTCATTCCAAATTTGTGGTCATTAATATGGAATTGGACCCCCCTTTGTTGCTACAACAGCCTCCACTCTTCTGGGAAGGCTTTCCACGGGATGTTGGAACATTGCTGCGGGGACTTGTTTCCATTCTGCCACAAAAACATTATTGAGTTCGGGCAATGATGTTGGGAGATTAGGCCTGGCTCGCAGTCTTTGTTCCAATTCATCCCAAAGGTGTTCAATGGGGTTAAGGTCAGGGCTCTGTGCAGGCCAGTTAAGCTCTTCCACACCGATCTCAACAAACCATTTCTGTATGGACCTGCTTTGTGCACGGGGGCATTGTCATGCTAAAACACGAAGGGCCTTCTCCTTTTGCCACAAAGTTGGAAGTACAGAATCGTCTAGAATTTCATTGTATGCTGTAGAATTACGATTTCCCTTCACTGGAACTAAGGGGCCTAGCCCGAACCATGAAAAACAGCCCCAGACCATTATTCCTCCTCCACCAAACTTCACAGTCAGTTGGCACTATGCATTCGGGCAGGTAGCGTTCTCTTGGCATCCGCCAAACCCAAATTCGTCCGTCAGACTGCCAGATGGTGAAGTGTGATTCATCACTCCAGAAAACGCATTTCCACTGCTCCAGAATCCAATGGCGGAGAGCTTTACATCACTCCGGCAGATGCTTGACATTGCGCATGGTGATCTTAGGCCTGTGTGCAATTGCCCGGCCATAGAAACCCATTTCAAGAAACTCCTGACGAACAGTTATTGTGCTGATGCTGCTTCCAAAGGCAGTTTGGAACTCGGTAGTGAGTGTTGCAACCACTCTGCCATCCTGTTCTGTGAGTTTGTGTGATCTACCACTTCACGGCTGAGCCGTTGTTGCTCCTAGACGTTTCAAATTCACAATAACAGCACTTACAGTACCTATCAGTACAATGGACAGAGCCCCACGCACTAAAGCAAGGCAGTTTTGGTGATACTTATACATATAGGCTACAAGATAGATAGGGTAATTGACCTATTACAAACAGCATACAGTATGTGAATGCAATCTGTTAGCTGTCTTACCAGAATTATGCAAACTAAATGCTGATAGTAGTAGCCTAGTTATTTATTCATGCAAACAAAAATACTGAATAGCAGTTTGGCTTAGAATACTGACGCAAATGTGAACAAATTAATGTGAACAGAACAAAACAGCGATACCAGGTAGGCCTATAAAAATATCATGACACCACTGGCTATACCACCAAGATTTGGATAAAAACCAACCAGCAGATTGTTTCTTACCTTTTCAGAAGTCACAGCCTCCTTTATGCTCTGTGGAACTTCCTGAGTAATCGGTCATTCCGTTTTGCCTGAAATTTTCTTGTAAGATCACACTCAACTGCAGGTTGGATTAGTTGAGCTTCCCTCGGCTGTACAGTAGCATGCTTCTTCAAAGTGGAAAATGAGTTCTCACAGGTAGCACCTTTGGGGGGGGGGGGGGGTCATGCGCAGTCACAATTCTGTCTCTCTGTCTCTCTGTCGCTGTCTCTCTGTCGCTGACTCTCTCTCTCTGACTCTCACTGTTCCCTTTCCTCCAGGCCAACGCAGCCCTCCCTCCTGCTTTGTGGCTCATTGCAATCTTATGGAATTGGGCTGTGGGCAGTTAAGCGAAAATGTAGGAAAACTTCCGGAGGACCTAACCCTAACCCTAACCCTAACCCTTTCACTCTCTCCTCTTCCTCTGTCTCCGCCGCTAAAGCCACTTTCTATCACTCTAAATGTCAAACTTCTACCTCTAACCCTAGGAAACTTTTACACCTTCTCCTCACTCCTTAATCCCCCACCCATCCCTAATCTGCAGACCACTTTGTCAAGCACTTTGAAAAGAAAGTTAACGACATCCGCTCCTCGTCCACTCAGCCTATTGAACCCACTGGTCCTACTCACACAGTATTACCCTACGCCTTGACCTCTCATCTTTCCCTCCAGATGAAATCATGCTACTAGAGAGGTCCGGCCTCTCGACAACCTACCCGCCCGCCCGACAACGACCCCAACCCCCTTCCCTTCTCCAGACCATCTCTGGTGACCTTCTCCCATTCCTCACTTCCCTTATCAATTCATCTATGACCACTGGGTGTCACCTCTGACTTCAAAATGGCCCGAGTAGCTCCCCTCCTGAAGGAACCAACACGTCCTCTTACGTCAAAAACGACTCTCTCTCTCCTCTGTTCTCATCCTCCTAGATCTATCCGCTGCCTTCCACTCCATGAACCATCCGATCCTCCTCTCCACCTTCTCAGGGCTGGGAGTCTCAAGCACTGCACACTTTTAGATTGCATCCTACCTGGCAGGCTGTTCCTACCAGGTGACATGGAGAGGATCTGTGTCTGCACCATGTACTCTCACTACTGGTGTCCCCTAGGGCTTGGTTCTAGGCCCTCTCCACTCTATATCCACCAATTCACAACATCGGTATGACCCTACCTCACACAGGAAGCAGCACAGATCCTGATCCAGGCACTTGTCATCTCCTGTCTGGACTACTGCAACTAATTGTTGGTTGGGCTCCCCGCATGTGCCGTCAAACCCCTCAACTTATCCAGAACTCTGCAGCCTACCTGGTGTTCAACCTTCCCAAGTTCTCCCATGTCACCCCGCTCCTCTACACACTCCAGTGGCTTCCAGTTGAAGCTCGCTTCCACTATAAGACCATGGTGCTTGCTTACTGAGCAGCAAGAGGAACTGCTCCTCCCTACCTTTAGGCTATGCTCAAACCCTACACCCCAACCCAAGCACTCCGTTCTGTTACCTCTTGGCTCTCTCACCCGTACGGGAGGGAGGCTCCCACTCAACCCAGTCCAAGCACTTCTTTGTTCTGGCACCCCAATGTTGGCGTCCCTGCCCATTTTCTGAAAACACCTGAAACCCTACCTGTTCAAAGAATATCTTAAATAATCCCCCCCCCCCCCCCAAAAAAAAGCTATCTTAAGATGAATGCACTGACTGTAAATCGCTCTGCTAAATAACTCATGTTCTCTGCTGGTGCCAATAAAATAGTCTACTGTCCACACAATTTAACAGTTGAGAATTTTAAGACGGAGAATCTAGAGACAGATTAGTGTTTTCTTTGTCTTTTTCGACATTAGCCATTTGCTTTCTAAACTTTTTCTTATGATTCCCATGTCTGTATACTGTAGGCACAAGTAATTATATAGTTAATGTTGGCAAGTTATATTTAATTTACTGTGGAATCTATGCCGCCAATATCAATGTGAAAGTAACCGGTCCAAGGCTATGCATCTCAGTACTAGAGGCGTCACTACAAACCTGTCATTGGCCCGGTGTCATTAGGGTTAGGCGGTGTAGGCTGTCATTGGCCCGGTGTCATCGTTAGGGTTAGGCGGTGTAGGCTGTCATTGGCCCGGTGTCGTTTAGGGTTAGGCGGTGTAGGCTGTCATTGTAAATAAGAATTTGTTCTTAACTGACTTACCTAGTTAAATAAAATGGCTGGCTACAAGGCCAAATTCAAATGCTGACATCAAGTTTCCAATTTGTCTCGATTGCATAAACACAAACTGGTTCCTGTAGCACAAAAATCCATACCCTTACATCATTCCCCAAAACACACACACATTTCCCATAACCGTAAACACTATTCACATGTTTAAAACATGTTTCAATATTCAAAACTTTTTCTGCAAAACTAAACACAAGTGGCCAAATAAATCATTCATTGCACTATATATTCATTCAGCAAACACATGCTCTCAATATAATTAACTCAAGTTATCACAACCTAAACTCAAAGAGCACACCTTTCTCCAGGTGCAAACACTAAGCCTCAAAACTGTTAACACACCAATCAGAACTGCAGCATCAATAAATAGGGCTTAGAGGCGTGTCCATGTGCTTTGCAACAATGGATCCTAAAAATTCCAAAGTTGCAAGACAACAGAGAGGATGAGGACAAGTACGACAACAACAAAGACAAGTAATCTCAGATGAAATCCGTGCCACCCTAGTTCATCATGTGCTCACACATGGGACAGCTAGTGCAACCCAACCCAACTTTCTTTTTTCTTTACACACATCCATTGTCTGTACTTTCAGAAGGGAAACAGATAATTTGCCTTGTTGTTACTGTGATACATGTAATGTTGTAGTGCATATAGACTGAATCTCCACTTAGTTCTCAGTGTAGTTTTGACCACAGTAAGCCTCAAAATTGTTAAAACACCAATCAGAATTGCAGGATCAATAAATTAAAAACCAAAGGTCAGTAATGGTCAAATTAAATTTTTGAAGAACTGAGAGATGGCCATCTTGGCGGGAGGCGGAGACTTCTCACAGCTGAGCAGGAGACTGCCCTTGTGAATATGGTGATTGCCAATAATTCCATTCGTTCGAGGGAAATTCAAACCCAAATAGTTGAAGACCAGGTAGTCTTCCAAGGATTTGACAGCATCAGCATTTCCACCATTGACCGGATCGTTCAGAAGAACCACATAAGGACAAAGCAGCTGTACCGTGTGCCTTTTGAAAGGAATTTGGAGTTAAGGAGCGACGATTCCAATATGTGCAGGTAATTGCTATATTGTACAGATTTTTTACAGTATGTAGAGTATGTCCCATCTCTCCAGCATATCAATACAGTACTGTATAGTAATGTTACAGTAACTGCAGTAGACAATCTTTCATTCCAGTACAGTAGTGTATTTGTAGTACAGTAAAATGTGTTTTTACTTCTGTAGAGAATCTTGAGCTGGATGCCATGGCTGACCCACAGGAGTACATCTTCATCGACAAGGCATGATTCAACCCAAAAAAAAGGCGCAAAAGTGGGAGCAAATTCATTGGTCACCATACAAGTTCCTGGCCAGAGGGGAGGTAATGTCACCCTATGTGCAGCCATCAGCAATCATGTGAAAGTGGGTCCATACAACACGGAACTCCTTCAATTTCTAGATCAGCTGCACAATAACATTCTTCAACAGGAAGGGCAACCAGAGCAAGCCCAATATGTTGTCATTTGGGATAACGTGAGTTTCCATCGGGCTGCTCTGGTTCGCGCCTGGTTCAATGACCAACCCCAGGGTCACCGTTCTTTTTTGCCAGCATATTCCCCATTTCTGAATCCGATTGAGGTATTTTTCTCAGCATGGTGGTGGAGAGTATATACCCGCAACCCCTACGCACGGCAAAACATCCTGGAAGCAATGATGGAGGCCTGTGGTGATGTGTCTGTGGAGTCTATCCAGTGTTTTCTAAGGCACACAAGGGCATTTTCCCCACGCTGCCTGTCAAGAGCAAACATAATGTGTGACGTTGATGAGATTATGGCCTGAGATGATGAGAACGCTGATGCTGAGTAACCTGTACATTTGCTGCATTTGGAAATAAAGCTTTTGGAAATTGGGTATTTTACTGTGCATGGACTCTTCCTTACATGTTTTGTCAGTGTAACATTTCAAAGGTCAGTTTTGACCAAAACAGCATATCCAGTAGTTCCCTTATCCACTAATGTAAGAAGTATTTATTACGGTACTGTTTTCAAGTTCTCATCAGGGTGTTCCTGAAAGGGTTATCTGGATAGTCAGTGCTGTGATTTTACAAAGTTCCAAATGATTTCTCTAAAAACCTATTCTAAACATTTTGGTAGTGTTTTGAATGAATCCCTCCAGTGTGTAACAGTCATGTAGCCAGTGTGTTTGACAGCTTGTGTGTGTCTGAGGGCAAAGTTTGAATTGGGACCCAGAAGTTAGATATTTGTACCATTGGGTGTGAGTTTTAAAAATTGTGTGTGAAGATTTGAGAAAATTGTGAATTGTTCCATGAATTGTCTAAGCAATTGAGAATCTAAAGCAATCTCTGCCTTGCCTAAACAGCTGACCAGCAAAGAACTGTATCTGTTCTGAGAGAAAGGTGCGCAGGCTGCCATCTGCGCTCTAAACGATTGTACTAAAGCAAGCCAACCAATAAACTAAACAGCCAACAGCCGGGATTGGAATGATTAGACTTTAACATTTCTGGCCTTCAGCTACCCTGCCATACCGAACTGATGCCCCTGCTATGGTCACGAGCCACCACCTACTTTTCCACCCGACGCAAAGTAACCTGTTCACTTATTTCCAAATGGACAATCCTAGTCCACACCAGAAACTGTAACATTTGAAGATATTTAAACATAATGAACCTTTTCTGGTTACTGTTCAGATTTGACTCCTGTCTTGTCTTCATTCCCTCTGAATCGTGCCATCCTTTCTGCAGTATTCGGTAAATTAGTCCATTGTTTCTTAAACTTCTCCTCAGGGACCCCCAGCCGTTCCAGATATTTGATCTATTCCAGAGAGAGCACATCTGATTAAACGAATCATCAAGGCCTTGAATAGGTGAATCAGGTGAGTTAGTTCAGAGCTACAACAAAACAGTGAAATGTATAGGGGTCCCCGAGTGAGGAGAGGTTTGAGAACCACTGAATTACTAGCCTAGAGGGTTCTAAGAAACAGGCCAGACGAGGTGCAGCCGTTGGAATCGGTGAGGTCCCATCAATTTCCACGGTCAAAAATAATGTCAATGGTGGAGTTCGTTTTGCATTTTACGGTGCCCTGGGTGGGTGGATATTTCACATAAGGGCCAATGAAATGGACTAAAATGTGCAAACTCCGCTCACCCGTGGAAATGGAGGGGACCTCACTGATTCCAAAGACTGCATGTCATCAAGCCAAGGAAGTACACTTCCTTTCTAGGGAGTTCCTAGCTACCGTGATTCTACATCTGCATTGCTTGGTGTTTGGGGTTTTAAGCTGGGTTTCTGTATAAGCACTTTGTGACATCTGATGTAAAAAGGACTATATAAATAATTTGATTTGATTTGATACACTAGTAGGGTGTGGATAAAATGGTAACCTAAACAGTTCTTATTTAACAGCATCCTCAGAGCTATTACTGCCCTATAAAATATATTCTATATGTGGCTTACTGTGTTGCAGGATTTGTATTTATGGTAGTCATTTAATTTTCCATAGCCTATAGTTACAGTACTACAAAATATTCCTTATTTTTGTCATCTGGATTAAACATCTAAGTAATGATTATAATTAACAACCCATCAAAATGAACATAAACTAGTGACCTAGTCATTTAATAAGTCAATGGTTTTCCTCTACCTTCCCTTTCCAGATTTAGAGGCCAGAGATCTCTGTATAATTGTAATGGATTTCACACATTTCTGAAAGATTCAGGGTTTATTCCTGGACTGAATGGACATTATCTAACTGCATTAGGCATTATTCCATCATTTACCAAATGATCAGTTCAACATACGGTTCAGAATTACTGGGAGTATGTTCAAAGGATATGGGGAAATGGGTAAGGAACATAGTGTACTTCTTATATTGGTATTAAAGGATACTTTATTCTCTATCTCTTTATTATAAATAAAGCAATCATGTATGATACCGTTTTTAACCAAAGTTCTCAAAAGCTCTGGATAACGTACCTAGTGGCTACAGAGAGAAGTAAGACATTTGAGGGCATACATTTTTCTTCTAAACGTTTAACATGAGTGAAATGAAGTATTTGCTATGAATGAGTTAACGTATTAACATACAGGCCCTGGCTCACAATGTCCCTCGAGTGTTAGTAAGGCAGTCAAGTGAAATTGATCACATACCGACAAACAGATTCTCTACTACAAGTTGTCACTCCAGAAAATATAGAAGATTTCTCATCCAGTGCATGATTTAATTGGAGCATAAAAGTGTGGATCTTTTAAATCTGGGATAAAATACTCAAACCGATACATTATATAGGATCACTTTGAGAGGAAAGAAAGCTTTGTTTCATTCAAATTAAAAACGACATTGCGCCTATATGCCAAAAGACTCTTTGATATTTGAGTTGGATCGAATTACATTACAACAGACTAATGTCATGAACATCTCATTCCAGCTTAGTCATTTCTGAAACAAAAAAAATACAATCTACTTTCTTGGTGACAACACTAACAATAAGAAACAAAAAGATATCTCTAAACATACATCATTTAAGAAAAGCCATTGAATTCATAACCACTAAACAAACAGTCTTAAAGTGCTTCAGGTTTCACATCTTCATAATCATTCACTGCTGCTTTGACATTGGACATTGAAACACTGGCACGGGACGGGTCACAGACTTTCCCCTCTTCATTCTCTGTGTCTTCCTCATCCCCATCCATGTTTCAGACGCATCTCCCGATCTTTGACATGGGGCTTATATAGGTAGATATTTTCTCACAGAGCTCCACTGCCTTCTGAGAAGTGGCGTCATTCCTACTTGAGGCTAGTCCCTCAACTGCTACCAGAGTCACGCTATCTGCGTTAAACAATATGCATGGCCATCTACCTCCACCTGTCATACTGTGCTCTACATAAGCCATAAATGTGATTATTTTGACATAAATCACATGTGGGGGTCATAAGCTAATAAGGAGATTTTACTCAGAAGGGCGAACCAAGCACTGCTATAAGGTGATGGCCAAACCAACCCTGATGAAATGATCAGCCATTCAATTAGAGAGATTCAAATGTGAAACTACAGGGGCAGATGTCTGGTTAAGTAGCGATCATAAAGAGCAGGTTTCAGACATGGACATGTGTCAGTCATTGAACACCGGTTACAGGAGTACCAAATATAAACAATAAGGAGAACCCGGTGGGTGAGTGTGTTGTTGTAGAAGCCATGGGAATGGGCCGGTCAACATGTGTTAGCGCCGGCTCTCCAACCTGGGGCTACCCAACAAGAGAGGTGTTTTCTTTCCCCCTCCCCCAGACTAGGATAGGGGGGACGGAGTGACACTGGTCGGTCCTAGGGAACTAGTCCTCTCCTGGCGGGGTGGTGGGACAGGGCCTGTCATGTCTCTGTCTCTGTCTCGGGCCCCTCCGGTCCCGCAGGCCCCGCCAGTCCCGCCAAGGGGATCACATAACAAGTGATGTCGTCTCCTGAACCCAGCCTCTCATTGGGTAACCGCCAGCCCCTCTCTTTCAGGACCCCTCGCGACCGCATCAACAGGTCCTGGGCAGCCAGCGTGTATCTGGATGAGAAGAGTTGGGGTCAAAACATCGAAAAGTGCAATTTATTTGAAATTAGTATTTTTTTAATGTTCATGAATTGAATTTGCAATGCATCCCAACTATGTGTTATGTGAAGGTGTTTGGCAAAAAGGTATTGCCATTTCAAAAGTACCATAGTCATTTGTACAGGCTAGATACTGGCCTCTAGTGGAGATATCATTTAAATACTCCTCCTTTACTAAACAATATTCAGTAGTTTTTTTTCAAGGCTACCTGATTATTCAATATTTACCAGTGGAGGCTGCTGAGAGGAGGAGGGCTCATAATAATGTCTGGAACGAAGCCAATGGAATGGCATCAAACACCTGGAAACCATGTGTGTTTATACCATTCCACCCATTACCACGAGCCAGTCCTCCTCAATTAAGGTGCCACCAACCCCTTGTGATATCTACACCGTTTTAATTGGTAGCAACTGTAATAGTATGAATCACATCCTTCCATGACAAGGCAACCAGCCATTCTCTGCCTCAGGTCTGTCTCCCTGGCACCGCCGCCTTGGGCGTCAGGTGAGTTTACAAAATAAGAAGGGAAATGGGCATTCGGTAACGCAAGTAGTGGAGACGGCCTAGTCGTAGTTTGAGTAGTGAGTATTATTCATACAATGTTGACTGTGCTTACATAGTTATGCTACTGCTGAACTTCACGCATGGCTCTTACCTATATGACCACATGTCCTGGTATCGTTTCGCACTACCGCAATAGTTTATTAGATTATAGTTTATAAATAAGGCATTGCCATATTTACATCAAGCTATTTATTGAAGCACTCATAGTTCTGCCTACCAAGGATGTTGTTATATGTGTCTCTGTGTTTGGTTAGTTTCTGAATGTGGCCCATCCAATCTTATGTTGACCTAGTCCAGATATGACTCAGTACTAATTTTCAGGTTTTAGCTGGTCTCTATAGGCCTATAGCTGTGGCATATTCTTAATTGAATTGGCCATTCATTCAGAGCCATTCATTGGCTCTGTTCTTGCCTGGCATCCCTGTGGTCCTTCAGACATCTCTGAATCAGTGCATAGTTCAATGCCTCTCAAAAGTGAAGTACATTGCAAGGATATTAATATTTATCTTACAAATGCAATGCAGCAATGTTTTGTCCTAGCTTTGTGTGTGTCCTTTACTACTCGCCTGGGGCAGCACCTGTCCGTTTTTAGGGACTCATTAGCTGACAACAGACAGGTGTGAACCACAGACAGGTATGAACCACAGATAGGTATGAACCACAGACGGTTGTGAACCACAGACGGTTGTGAACCACAGACGGGTGTGAACCACAGACGGGTGTGAACCACAGATGGGTGTGAACCACAGACAGGTGTGATCCACAGACAGCTATGAACCACAGACAGGTATGAACTACAGACAGGTATGAACCACAGACAGTTATGAACCGCAGACAGGTGTGAACCGCAGACAGGTATGAACCACAGACAGGTATGAACCGCAGACAGGTGTGAACCACAGACAGGTGTGCGGGCAGAGAGAAATGAAAACATTGACATTCATATTATATTTTGATTTGGAGAGGGGGCAGCATCTACAAACTGGATTGAATAGTTTATTGTTCACTGCTCGGCAACGCAAACAGCAATCCTTTAATCAGAACCGTTTACCGATTACGGATGTAGCTTCGAACGTGAGACACATGCTGCTAGCAGGTACAGTCTTTGACCCGATACTTATCTCGAACGCAGTCGCTATGGAATACCCTTAGACCTCATCTTGTTAATGAATTCAATAATTAATCAAAGGTCTAATATTGCGTAGATTACAGACTAGAGATTACAGCACCTCACAGGATCAGTGGGCTCGCAGCAGGACAGGAAGCCTGAAACTGTGTCTGCTACCTCCCTGTCCGTGGTCACGTCCCACAGCCCATCTGTACCCATCACCAGCACGTCGTCAGGGCTGTGCTCGTACTCAGACATGTCGTACACTATCACCTGGAGGAGAAACGGGAGGGAAGGAGTGCAGGTCGAGTGTTAAACACGGCTGTAATAATAGGATAAATCATAGAGGCTTCCCATCTATCAATGAATTTGGATCAGATATCTTTGCTTTTCAGGATAATAAATAAAATACTGGACAATACATAGATTGATGAGCCAAAATAAAGTAAACTTAGGTCATTAGATGTCGGCCAAGATTTGGAACACACTAGGATGCTCCTAGACAAGTCTTGATCTTGCAGACGGTGGGAGATAAATGGTCCTAGACACAAACCGCATACCATCTCTTATTCACCTCTGGGCAGCAGGAGAGAAAGGGCTTGATGTAGATGTTGGAGTTGTACACCTTCAGGTCATGATCCCCTAGGCCACGTGTTACCCCAATGGTGGCCATGACACGGGCCTACACACACACACACACACACACACACACACACACACACACACACACAGTGAATAATGTGGGTTAGTGCCTGTGGATATGCTTAAATTTGAGAAAAATCCACTTATGAAGGATTAGTGACTCAGGAGCATTTATCTTTAACCACACAGCTAAAGACTGGGAGAGTTCAGTAACAACCATGAAATCCTCCCACACATACAGTGGAATGAACAACTAAAAATTATATCTTGCTATGTCTGTCCTGCAGGTGAACTGTCCTGCAGCGTAAACAAGGCAACAGTAAACATGTCGTCCCCTACGAATGATGCCGCCCCCCTTGGGCCAAATTAGATGTCACGTGTGACTAACACATTTCAGTACTTCAGTTAATTACTGTAGCTCCCGCCTTGGGCCAATCTGTGTAATTTTGTAAATGCCAGATCTTTATGGCAAGACGCATCATTCACCCAAGTTTAGTCAAAATTGGACCATTGCTGTCTGAGACATCGTGTGTGACGAACATACGAACGAACGGAGACAGATTCACAGTTCCCTCCCCGATTTCATTGTGGGGGACAATTAAGCTAAGCAGCTAAGCATTATTCCTGTCAGGGAAACATGACGAGGGCGGGAGGATAACCGCAACTCTACATGTGTTTGAAGACCCAGCTATACTTTAATGTACAGCCAATCCAATGTCCCATGACTTGGTCAGGAAAAATAATGTGGCTCTACCTACAGTAAGGTAGACCTTACAGCACCATATACCTACTGTCTCCTACCCATGGTAGACCTTACAGCACCATATATCTAATGTAAACCTACCCATGGTAGACCTTACAGCACCATATATCTAATGTAAACCTACCCATGGTAGACCTTACAGCACCATATACCTACTGTCTCCTACCCATGTTAGACCTTACAGCACCATATATCTAATGTAAACCTACCCATGGTAGACCTTACAGCACCATATATCTAATGTAAACCTACCCATGGTAGACCTTACAGCACCATATATCTAATGTAAACCTACCCATGGTAGACCTTACAGCACCATATATCTACTGTTTCCTACCCATGGTAGACCTTACAGCACCATATATCTAATGTAAACCTACCCATGGTAGACCTTACAGCACCATATACCTACTGTCTCCTACCCATGGTAGAACTTACAGCACCATATATCTAATGTAAACCTACCCATGGTAGACCTTACAGCACCATATATCTAATGTAAACCTACCCATGGTAGACCTTACAGCACCATATATCTAATGTAAACCTACCCATGGTAGACCTTACAGCACCATATACCTACTGTCTCCTACCCATGGTAGAACTTACAGCACCATATATCTAATGTAAAGCTACCCACGGTAGACCTTACAGCACCATACATCTGATGTCCACCAGTACCCAGTACCCAGTTTCACCTTTTTGCCCTCTCCATATATGAGTGGGAACTTGAGGTCGTCTTCTACGATGGTTTTGTAAGCCCTGCAACAAATAGGATTACGGGTTAGGGATTAGCGATTCTATTCTTTCAACAAGTAGATTATTTTCCTGGTCAGGTTATGTGTTCTGTAAAAACTCCTGGCCCTAATCATAAAAATTACAATGGCCTGAAAAGTAACACACATGTTCGACCACAGCTGTCATTTACCAGCCGTTCATTGTGTGGTCCCTGAAGAGCATCTTCCTGCCCAGCTCCCTGTACTGGATCCTGCGAGGGAACTCCATGGGCGTGAATTCGTTCCCAAGCAGCTCCGGTCTCAGGAAGCCCTGCAGGGACACACAGAGTAGAGAAAACAGTGACAAAACTTTACATGACAAACTGTCATGTCAAATTGACTTGTCTTGTGACAAAATGGCTCATTGATTTAATATATTTTTAAGATGTGAATAGAGCAATAATCATCAGAGTTGTGGTAAATTCCAGTCAATTCAGAAAGTCAACCAAATTCCAATTCCACATTTTCCACATTGGATAGCAATGAAGAGAATTAGATTTGGAATTGGAATTTCAGTTTACTTCCTGAATTGTCTGGATTTTAAATGGAATAGACTCCAACCCTGATAAACATATCGTCAAGGAAGTGTCATGGCAGTAAGAAAAGTGAGGGTGGAACTATATATAGCTGTGATGCACAATCAACACACAGTACCATTCATCTCTCTCCCTGAGGGTTCCACCTCTCTCCCACACAGCCAGCCACCCACCAAGCCGACAATAAATTAATAAAGATGCAGTTTGAATCAGACATTAAATAACATCACCCTCCCTTTCCCCTGCATCTTCCTTTTTGTCCAGGGCACCGTTGGAAAAGAGATTCATATCCCGTGGTGATGGGACTCACATGGTTAAAGGGACATTACACTTTAAAATCAAAGTTTCTCAGATGTTTTCAGACTTGTAAAATCTGAAAACATCTGGCAAACTTTAATTCATGAGTGAATCTCCCTTTTAAATAAGTAATAAATAAATACATGTATTAACCCCGTCCTCACCAGATACTGCAGGCGCTGCCTCTCAGACTCTGGCGTGAACTCGTTGGACATGGGGATGACCTCACCGTTACGGATGATGATGGCTCTGTAGAGACAGAGGAAGAACCAAAGTAGAATGAATCATGATTCTATTTCTGTGGGAGGGACAATGACATACTGTATGATGACAAAGACAGACACCATAATGTGACCCCATATTAGGAGGACCCTCAAGACAGATAATGTGGTGTTAAGAGGGATGACACAGCATGAAGTCCAGGGATGTTACTGGATGATTATTGCCCCTAGACACTGATCTAAGGTCGGTTTAGACTAAAATTGACAAACAGTATACTGATCCTAGATCTGTGCCTATGGGCAAGTTCTACCAGGAGCTTACGGTTCACGATGAATGGTGTTGCAGTACAAAGAGTGGCCAACAGAGGTCGAAAAAACTGCTGTGTGACATTATTATGAGCATGACCAAAGGAAACCTCTTCGAATCAATGGCTATGGGCATCATGTTATCACTTCCTTTAAACTTTCAAACATTCAACTCTGCATTGAGTGACTGAAATCAAATACATTGAGTTGAATGTGTACAACAAGCAGGCCTGTAATACATCAGTCATTAGCCATTACGCATCCTGCTGCTATCAGTTTGATCTGTTGACCTACCTGCTGTCTCCTGCATTGGCAACGTAGAGCTTCCCCATCAAATGAATGGCAGCCAAGGCACAACAACCACCAGAGATGGTATAGGACATCTTCTCTTTCTCTATCAGTTCATCCTGTAATCAACAGAACAGGAACAGAAAACAGAAGGTCATTCATTCAATGGCTTGCAGAATGAAGTCAGTAGCACTTATTGCATTAAAGAGGTTATACTTAACTTGAGAGATAACGACTACCAAAAGATAAATAATCAGTGAATTCTGTGAAACCCATTTTGCTCACTAGCTACTGTATCCCGTCTCTAATGTGGTAAAACGCTAGCCTCAGATGCCCAGGCTTCGCTGAGAGGAGATTTGGAAGAATGGTCTCGCGAGACTAGTAGAGCGCTATTTCACAAAGTAGGGTGATATGCTGTGAGCGTACACCTGTGTCTTACCATCTGTTTGAAGGCGTTTTCTATGACACCCATGATCAGACTCTCCAGACTGACAGCCTTCTCCATGTGGAAGCGGATGGAGGGATCAGAGATGGCGTCAGGTTTCTCTGGGTCCTGGGTGGCATTCGCCCCCTTCTTCACCGCCCCCTGGTAGGGGCTGCCATTATTGGCCAGGCAGATAGGGAGCGCCGCAGAGGGGTTCTCCAGCAGGTGTGCAATGTCCTCCAGTCTGTCTCTGATAAGGCGATGGAGGAGTTTGGACGCCATGATGGCACACCCTGAGCCGGCGTGGCCGTCAAACATGCCCCAATACTGCAGAGGGATTCCTGTCCCATCCTGGAAAACGTTTAAGTCAAATAAAGATCAAATCATATCAAACATGCATTTAGATATATCAGTACAATTAGTCTGACAGTAAGAAAGGAGATAAATAGCCTGAAAAAATAACATTGGCCACATGGGTCTCTCTAACAAGTCTCTTGCAAGATTTTAACTCAATGAGAGTTACAAGCTCAGTGAATGCCTAAAGGATTTCCAGTGTGGACATTTCTGTCAGAAAATGGATGGGAATAATTCTAACTTCATGACACCACATCATAGTAAATATGTTCACAATGACAGCAGTGACAGTGAATATCCCACTTGATTATATTCCCTTCCACAGGATTTCTTTATGCCGGTAAATCCCACTAACTAGATTTCCACCAAACCATGCCAAGAAGTAATAGTGTTAAGTATAGTGTAGTAGTGTATGTTCAGACGGTTAGGACATATCTAAGAGCCCAGTGCACAGAATGGACAGCAGCATGGAACTCTGTTAACCTCTTACTGGACTAGAGGAGGAGGGGCACACGAAGCAATGATGTAATTAATTGATGGGAGGGACAGAGGGTGAACAAGGAGAATAGAGGAGGGGGTTGGGAGGCCAGCAGAAGGACGGGAGCGATTGACCCGACATGACACAACCCTTTGAACAGCACTGTATCGACTGCTATAGATTCTGCTGTGTAAATACATTTGAGAGATTATGGAGTCATCTCTTAGTGAGTGGGTTTTTGGCTTTGTGTGCTAGGGGCGGTTAGCTGCTCTACGGACCCACACAAAGCTGTTTCTAAATACAGCAGCATACATCGGTCAGTCTTAAGGAGATTGTCTTTGCTTTGCCGGGAAAAAAAACGAATCCCCAGCCACCCAATGCCGTCTGGTTCTTCAAAGGTTGGACTGGAGACATTTAAACAGACATGTTTGTTTTAGAGAGAGACCTGGGTGTAGTATGTCACCAAGGGTCCAACCTTCACTATAGAGGCAGTAGTACATAGAATGCAGACATTTGACCAGGATGCGTGCATTCTTGGCCTACTCTCCTATTGTAGTGCTGTAGGCCTAGTTTATAGGCCGTCTACTAATATAATCAGAATTACTAGAACTAATGCTCAACATTCTATGACTTCAGGTAGTCTCACCCCATTGTCGTCCAGCAGCGTGGAGTTGCTCTGTTTTTTGTCGCTCAGCTTCTTCACGTAGAGCAGCTCACAGGACGCTTGGTCCTCATTTAGCATGCTCTTCCCAGCATTGATGGTCCTGGGGAGGGTGGGATGGTGGTAAAGAAGGTATGGGGATATTATAAATCCATGAGAAAATACATACACGTCTCATTGGTTCAGGAGCTGGATAGGCAAATCACCCAACCAAGGTGCATCTCAGATAAATCACTAATGAGAGCCTATCAGCGTGGCATGGTGGCATTTGTCATGGTGAGATAGTAATGTTATGATCTATGTAAAAACATAAAGTGGAACAGATAGTGCTGTAGGACTGGGATTAAGTGTTTTCATTACTGTCCTATGCTGCTTGACGATAATGGCTTTGTGCAGCATGACTTCATATTCTGACCATCTCAGCGGACTGGGGCTCAGTGGGCATGTGACTGTGCTTGCAGTATGTGGGAGTAGACACTGCAGTAGTCTGAGCAGAGGTGGAGTGTTTTTTAACTCATACTTGTATACTACTACCATAGTTAATATCATACTATCCATTCACATGTATCAGATACAGTATAGCCCCTTTAAGAATATTTGGCCACAGAGGACAGTTTCCAGCTCTCTCCCTTCACCTCAGTCCACTGCAATGTTTACACTTTTCAGGACACTGAAATGGAATGAAGTCATGCATTACATTACAAAGCCATTATCCTTAGGGCTTTGTGATTCAGGAGAGGGGCTGCCAAAAGGTTTCACCCCTGTTGTACCGTTAAAGCTGAGAAATGATGATTCTCTGCCACTTCGGTGCGAGGATCCAACAGGGTCAAGCCACTTTTATAGCCTTTTCAGATTCAATTAGCGGTATTTAGAACCATGGGATTTAGCCGGATCGTATTGTGAAAATGTATTGCACAAATTGGAGCATAATCCTTAAAGTGTCCCTAACTATTACAGAGGTGGCCTAGCAGATACACCATTGGGCCAGTAACTGAAAGGTTCGCTAGTTCAAATCCCTGAGCCGACAAGGTGAAAACTCTGTCAATGGTCGCCATTGATAATGGCAGATCCTGGCCGTGACTCCACTCTCAGTGGGTGTCTCAGGGAGAGTTAGATTACACAAAAAAACACATTTCCAATACACATTTGTACATCTGTGAAACAGGACAAATATAAGGGGCGGCAGGGTAGCCTAGTGGTTAGAGTGTTGGACTAGTAACAGGAAGGTTGCAAGTTCAAACCCCCGAGCTGACAAGGTACAAATCTCTCATTTTGCTCCTAGGCCGTCATTGAAAATAAGAATTTGTTCTTAACTGACTTTCCTGGTTAAATAAAGGTCAAATAAATATAAGCACCCACCAAATTATTAATAATGATGGACTAGGAGTAGTGTGAAGAAAGAGAGAGTCGTTTATACAGCTGTGCCCTTACCCCAGTCATACAGAGGAGAGATATTTCATCACCTGAGAGGATGGGTGATATCTAACCAACAGGTTTACAAGCTGGTCCATCATGTACATTAGCCACCTGTCTAGATCATGATGATGGTGGGCAGAGTCAAGATACTGACTTTCACCTTTTCACAATGGTCTTGCACTAAACAAGTTATAACTTTAAAAGCTTAGTTAAGCCTATACATCATATCCTTCAGAAATAATTCTTAAAGCTGAAATATGTCACTTTTTGGGTGACCTGACCAAATTCACATAGAAATGTGTGTTATAGCTCTGCCATTCTCATTGAAAGCAAGTCTAAGAAGCGGTAAATCTGTTCTATGTGCGCTATTTCTATGCTTCCTGTTCTTAAGTTTAGTTTTTGCGTCTTTTACTTTCGGTTTTGTACACTAGGTTTCAACAGCTGAAACTCCAATATTTTTGGTTATGGAAAATATACTTGCTTGTTTTGTCACAAACTGAAATTATGCAAATTATTAGAATTTTAGCAATCAGGAAATGGCAGATTGATTTTTGCATAGTACACCTTTAAGCAAATGTCTTGCTATATAAAGGTGGCAAAAGGGCTATGTCAAATTTGGCAAAATAAATGCAGGTAGAGGGAAACAGGTAGAGGGAAATTATCATTTTTTGGTTTGATGTTCTGATATCAGTGTTCTAATATGAGGTAGAAACAGCAATGGCTGCCCAAATCATGATTATAAAAAGCCATCCAGTTTGTAATCAGTAAGCTGGCACCGTAGAGTAGTGGCCAGGGGAGCATTAGTCCTGATGACAGGGACATGAATTACAAGTCATCGGGGTCATGTCAACTTTGAGGCCAGGTCATGTTGTTCCATGTTTTACAACCAATGATGTATATAAACCCTGGATTGATGATGCTACGTATTGGACATTGAGAGGCTTTGAAGTCACCAGTCAGACATAGACACTTTTATTTAACTAGGCAAGTCAGTTAAGAACAAATTCTTATTTACAATGGCGGCCTGACCCCGGCCAAACCCAGACAAACCTGGGCCAATTGTGCACCGCCCTATGTGGCTCCCAATCACAGCCGGATGTGATACAGCCTGGATTTGAACCAGGGATCCAGCAATGCAGTGCCTTAGACCGCTGCTCCACTCGGGAGCAGTCCTCCATAGGAATTAATGAAATTCTTCAGTATTTCATTTACATGTTTGAAATGTTTAAGTATTTTTTTGTTGTAGTGGGGACAGTAACATTAGCAATCTTAAAAGATCTCAAACAATTATACTTTAAGGATGTTTTAATATTTTACATTTATTAAATGTTTATGTTTAGCTCACATAATATAAAGTATGCACTGAAGTGTCTGTAGTAGAGTAAATGTGGCCAAAAACTACATGAATAAATGCATTTCTGTATTTTTTACAATGTTGGTGGAGTGCCGATATATTCACGGTGGCTTCAACACAGCACTCCCTATCAGTCATCTAGTGCATGATATCAATCATTGTTTACAACACATCTGCAACTGGTTTGTCAATATCATACATTGGGTTAGAGAGGCCTTGGTTTTTTTGCCTGCTGGATGCCAAAGTCCAGTCCTTTGTTTCGAGCTTGCAGCTTTTACAAAATGTTCACAAACATTTTACATCTCACCATTCATGGGATTTATTTTGTATGTGTCACATATGCAATATCTATTTCATTATAACTAATCTGGCAACCAAGGAATGTACTGTATGCCTACAGGTAAATAGACATTAATTTCAGTGAGTCCATTAAAGTGCAAGCCAGTCATTCCCTGGTCTTCATGATGTACGAAAACAAAACAATGAAGATCACGTTCTACTCAATTTGTGACATATTTTCCCATCAAGGCACAGTTTCAGTCATTGTAAACATGTTACTGAAATACTTTGTCTGCGTTAAACAGAAGAACATCTGTTTGCTAACTCACGTAGGAGACCTTCAAAAGAGGAAGCCTCCAGTTCTACCAACTTCCTCATCAGTTGGGTAAGTTATTTTGTTGCTGATGAAAATCGTTCATTCCTTTTTTCTAAGTAATGATGACATACTGTAAATTTGTTGTATAATTCATCCTCTCAAGAGAATTTAGCATACATCACAAACCACAGTGATGATGATTACAATTCATTGAATCAAATCAAATCAAATGTTATTGGTTGCGCACACATATTTGCAGATGTTAGACGCAGGTGCGGCAAAATGCTTGTGTTTCTAGCTCCAACAGTGCAGTAATACCTAACAATACAAAACAATACACACGAAACCGGAATATAAATATATATGTGTATGATGGTGTGTTTAGACAGTATTGACAGTATATGAATAGAAAAGGTGTGTACAGCAGTAGTTATATTGGATGATCCTTGACTAGAATACAGTATATACATATGAAGTGGGTAAAACAGTATATATAAACATCATTAAAGTGACCAGTGTTCAATGATTATGTATATAGGGCAACAGTCTCTAAGGTGCAGCAGGGTTGAGTACGGGTGGTAGCCAGCTAGTAACAGTCTCTAAGGTGCAGCAGGGTTGAGTACGGGTGGTAGCCAGCTAGTAACAGTGACTTAGGTGCAGCAGGGTTGAGTACGGGTGGTAGCCAGCTAGTAACAGTCTCTAAGGTGCAGCAGGATGAGTACGGTGGTAGCCAGCTAGTAACAGTCTCTAAGGTGCAGCAGGGTTGAGTACGGGTGGTAGCCAGCTAGTAACAGTGACTTAGGTGCAGCAGGGTTGAGTATGGGTGGTAGCCAGCTAGTAACAGTCTCTAAGGTGCAGCATGATTGAGTATGGGTGGTAGCCAGCTAGTAACAGTGACTAAGGTGCAGCAGGGTTGAGTACGGGTGGTAGCCAGCTAGTAACAGTTACTAAGGTGCAGCAGGCTGGGTACGGGTGGTAACCAGCTAGTAACAGTGACTAAGGTGCAGCAGGGTTGAGTATGGGTGGTAGCCAGCTAGTAACAGTGACTAAGGTGCAGCAGACTTGAGTACGGGTGGTAGCCAGCTAGTAACAGTGACTAAGGTGCAGCAGAGTTGAGTACGGGTGGTAGCCAGCTAATAACAGTGACTAAGGTGCAGCAGAGTTGAGTACGGGTGGTAGCCAGCTAGTAACAGTGACTAAGGTGCAGCAGAGTTGAGTACGGGTGGTAGCCAGCTAGTAACAGTGACTAAGGTGCAGCAGGCTTGGTACGGGTGGTAGCATGCTAGTAACAGTGACTGAAGTTATGGGCAGGGTACTGGGCAGAAGCCAACTAGTGGTGACTATTTAACAGTCAGATGGCCTGGAGATAGAAGCTATTTTTCAGTCTCTCGGTCCAAGCTTTGATAAAACTGCACTGTCTACTCCTTCTAGATGGTAGTGTGGTGAACAGGTCATGGCTTGGGTGGCTGATGTCCTTGATGATCTTCTTAGCCTACCTGTGACACCGGGTACTGTAGATGTCCTGGAGGGCAGGCAGTGTGCCCCGGTGATGCGTTGGGCAGACCGTACCACCCTCTGGAGAGCCCTGCGGCTGTGGACATTGCAATTTCTGTACTGTGATACAGCCCGACAGGATACTCTCAATTGTGCATCTGTAGAAGTTTGTGGGGGTCTTAGGGGCCAAGCCAAATATCTTCAGCCTCCTGAGGAACAGTTGCGCCTTCTTCACCACACTGGCTGTGTGAATGGACCATTTTAGGTCGTCAGTGATGTGCATGCTGAGAAGCTTAAAGCTTTTCACCAGCTCCACTGCGGCCCTGTTGATGTGGATGGGAGAATGCTCTCTCTGCTACTTCCTGAAGTTCAAGATCAGCTCCTTCATTTTGTTACATTGAGGGAGAGGTTATTAACCATTGCACTGCCTCATGTTTGACTTCATCTCATGACAAAAATGAGAAAGAGTCACATTTCATTAACAAAGTGAACTTGGTGGTCAAAATAACTCTGATTCTAACTTAATTCATAATCAGTTTTCTAAGAAAGCCATACAAGTTTATCACCAGAAGTCAAGATGATCTCTTCCTGCCTGAGGTGCCTGTGGTTTCCTGTCACAGTTTCTCAAGCATGCAGTGAGTTGTTGTAGTGTAGGAGGACCTGCATGACAATGGCCTCCAAACTTCTCAAACTATTCAAGTTCTCAGAAGAAAATATAGTAGTAAAACAGTTTATTCAAGTTAATTTATTATCTTATGAACACGTGATAGTTGATCTGATATTACATTTGGAGGTGGTAAACTGTTCGCTCTATTACACTGAGAGTGAGATAAGGAGGGTGGTACAAAATATATTGAGGGGAAATATGGTAATAGAATAGTCAAAACCTTGTACTTACAAGGTTCTATAATTATATACTGAACAAAAACATACATGCAACATGAAACAATTTCAAAGATGTTCCTGAGTTACAATTCATATAAGGAAATCAGTCAATTTAAATAAATTAATTAGGCCCTAATCTATGTATTTTACATGACTGGGCAGGGGCGCAGTCAGGGGTGGGCCTGGGAGGGCATAGCCGAATGTGGACGTCCTGGGCTGGCGTGGTTACACGGTTTCTGTGGTTGTGAAGCACTGTCAAATTCTCTAATACGACGTTGGAGGCAGCTTATGGTATAGAAATTAACATTACATTCTCGGGCAACAGCTCTGGTGGACATTCCTGCAGTCAGCATGCCAATTGCACGCTCCCTCAAAACTTGAGCCATCTGTGGCATTGTGTTGTGTGACAAAACGGCACATTTTATATTGTCCCCAGCACAAGGTGAACCTGTGTAATGATCATGATATTTAATCAGCATCTTGATATGCCACATTAATGGATTATATTGGGAAAGTTTAAGTGCTCACATACAGGGACGTAAAGATGTTCATGCACAGAATTTGAGAGAAATAAGCTTTGTGAGTATGGAATATTTCTGGGATTATTTATTTCAGCTAATAAAACATGAGACCAACATTTTAAATGTTGCGTTTATATTTTTGTTCAGTATATATATAACGATTGAACTTTCAAAAGTAGTTTACAGGTAGAAACATCTGAAAAGTAAACACACAAACATTTAGACTTTGAGGTCTTGTTTAGGTAGTGTTCACAGCCTATTTGGTTTAGGCAGTGTTCACAGCCTTTTTGTTTTAGGCAGTGTTCACAGCCTTTTTGTTTTAGGCAGTGTTCATAGACTTTTTGGGCGATTTGTAAATTGTGCTTCTGTAACGATATTCGTTGTCGCAAGACGAGGAATCATTGGACCAAAGCGCAGCGTGGTAAGTGTTCATGCTTTCTTTATTAAAACTGAACACGATAACAAAAATAAACAAGAGCATAACCAAAACAGTCCTGTACGGTGCAAACACTAAACAGAAATTAACTACCCACAAAAACCCTGTGGGAAAAGCTACCTAAGTATGGTTGGTTCCCAATCAGAGACAACGATAGACAGTTGTCCCTGATTGAGAACCATACCCGGCCAAAACAAAGAAATACAAAAACATAGAAAAAGGAACATAGAATGCCCACCCAAATCACACCCTGACCAAACCAAAATAGAGACATAAAAAGCTCTAAGGTCAGGGCGTGACAGCTTCTAATATAATTTGACTGGAGGCTTTTAAAGTGGAATGTAATAGAAGGTAGTTCCGGGTTACAGATAATTGATGCCAAGCTCACTGAGATGGATTGCTACTGTATGAGTAATTCAAAAGGCTTCTGAGCTCCAGCATGCCAACTTTGAAAAAAGCTAGAGCCGTCCTTTGAATTCCTGTACAGTAAGCCTTACTGTGACTCTCTGTTCCCACCTAAAAGCTTTCACAGACAGATCACAGATCTGTTGTTTGCTAATTGTTTATACTGTGAGGCAACTGCTTTGAGGAAGTGTTGTGTGTGAATGCACTCTGGGTATGCACCCAATGTGAAAATATTGACACAGTATGCAATATAATGGCTCCATTGGTAGCTGTCTGGTTTGCCATAGGTGTCACAATTTAACAATATAATCAACTGTACTGCAATGATGAACATCAGCACACTGGCCACAGTCGTGCTGTTTAACATTTATCTCAGCCTCACTCAGTGAATCAGTGAAGGATCTGTCAACTGATGCCAAAAGGAGATTACATTGACATTATCATTTAGCAAACGCTCTTATCCAGAGCGACTTACAATAAGTGCATTCAAATGAGGGGCCATGAACAATTGCATAACATGCATCAAATCCAAAGGCAGAAACCACAGTAGTCTGTGTGACATGGTTACGTGCCATTCCATAAGGGATCTAAGTAAGACAAAGATATAGTAAGTGTCAGGAGCCGGAGGAGATGGGAGGGGAGGGACTCTCTGGAGTCTAAAGTTGCTGGAGGCCAGAGTGCTTTCAGTCTGAAGAGATCGTTCTTTAGTCTGCTGTCCTGACCGTAGTGAAGACGAGGTCATTAATGTAGAGGACAGAAAAGAGTTGTGACTGGATGCAAATTCTGATATCAAAATGACCACATCTGAACTTACATTGTTAAGTTTGACCAGCTGGAGCGTCCATAGTCCATCTTCACTGTGTGCTCATTGTTTCCACCCTGTCCTGACTAGATTGATTTGGACTGCACTTTAAAAAACAGCATGGAGGTTATATATGGACTTAGTAATGATCATCGGTACAGAGGGAGCAGCTAAATTCTTCTCCATTCTAAAATGGCTGTATCAAACTAAATACACACTTTTAATGACACTAATTTAGCTGTTGCAGTTTGATGAAATAATACATCCAATCTATGTGCAGTTCAAGTCAGAAGTTTACATACACCTTAGCCAAATGCATTAAAACTCAGTTTTTCACAATTCCTGACATTTAATCCAAATAAAAATTCCCTGTCTTAGGTCATTTAGGATCACCACTTTATTTTAAGTATGTGAAATGTCAGAATAATAGTAGAGGGATGATTTATTTCAGCTTTAATTTCTTTCATCACATTCCCAGTGGGTCAGAAGTTTACATACACTCAATCAGTATTTGGTAGTATTGTCTTTAAATTGTTTAACTTGGGTCAAATGTTTTGGGTAGCATTCTACAAGCTTCCCACAATAAGTTGGATGAATTTTGGCCCATTCCTCCTGACAGAGCTGGTGTAACTGAGTCAGGTTTGTAGGCCTCCTTGCTCGCACACGCTTTTTCAGTTCTGCCCACACATTTTCTATAGGATTGAGGTCAGGGCTTTGTGATGGCCACTCCAATACCTTGACTCTGTTGTCCTTAAGACATTTTGCCACAACTTTGGAAGTATGCTTGGGGTCATTGTCCATTTGGAAGATCAATTGGCGACCAAACTTTAACTTCCTGACTGATGTCATGAGATGTTGCTTCAAAATATCCACATCATTTTGCTTGATCATGTTGCCATCTATGTTGGGAAGTGCAGCAGTCCCTCCTGCAGCAAAGCACCCCCACAACATGAAGCTGCCAACCCCGTGCTTCACAGTTGGGATGGTGTTCTTCGGCTTGCAAGCCTCCCCATTTTTCCTCCAAACATAACGATGGTCATTATGGCCAAACAGTTCTATTTTGGTTTCATCAGACCAGAGGACATTTCTCCAAAAAGTACAATCTAGGGTCCTCATGTGCAGTTGCAAACCATAGTCTGACTTTTTTAGGGCGGTTTTGGAGCAGTGGCTTCTTCCTTGCGGAGCGGCCTCTCAGGTTATGTCGATATGGGACCCGTTTTACTGTGGATATAGACTTTTATACCTGTTTCCTCCAGCATCTTACAAGGTCATTTACTGTTGTTCTGGGATTGATTTGCACTTTTCACACCAAAGTATGTTCATCTCTAGGAGACAGAACGCATCTCCTTCCTGAGCGGTATGAGGGCTGCGTGGTTTGTATAGATGAACATGGTACTTTCAGGCATTTAGAAATTGCTCCCAAGGATGAACCAGACTTGTTGAGGTCTACAATTTATTTTCTGAGGGCTTGGCTGAGTTCTTTTGATTTTCCCATGATGTCAAGCAAAGGGGCACTGAGTTTGAAGGTAGGCCTTGAAATACATCCACAGGTACTCCTCCAATTGACTCAAATGATGTCAATTGGCCTATCAGAAGCTTCTAAAGCCATGACATAATTTTCTGGAATTTTCCAAGCTGTTTAAAGGCACAGTCAACTTAGTGTATGTAAACTTCTGACCCACTGGAATTGTGATACAGTGAATTATAAGTGAAATAATCTGTCTGTAAACAATTGTTGTAAAAATTACTTGTGTCATGCACAAAGTAGATGCCCTAACCGACTTGCCAAAACTATAGTTTGTTAACAAGAAATTTGTGGAGTGGTTGAAAAACCTATTGTACTTAATTAGCAAATAGTATATTTACATGTTTTTTAATGACCATTACTAACAACAACAGATTAGGGCTGGGCAGTAAACCATATTTTACTATATATCGGTATTGATGCAAGGACCAGTTTTGGATTTAACTTTACCTTCTATAATGGTATTTCAATGTTTGGTTTGTTAAATGTGATATGCCACTCTGGCGCGTGTAATAACTGTTTTTATAGTTTTCTCTGTTTGCTACTTGAGTCATCTCTCTCCCTCTCGTCCTGCATGCCGCTTCCCCATGCGCTTCCAACACCAAGCCTTGCCTCGTTACTCAAGCCGTGCCATTCACTCTGTCTGCACGGTCAGATGCAACAAAATGTTGGTGACAACGATGCAGATTTCCACTTTGCATCTTAATATAAATCCACAAGTGTTCTATAATTACACTATTAGTTTGTGTATCTAACTGTCTGCAAACAGTTAGTTTGTATTTTCTTAGTAAGTTGTGACTAAAATAAATTGTGTTGGCTGATAAATGCTAATCGCTAGTTAGCTGGCTATCAAGCTAGCTAAATGTACAAAGAGTCCGGGCAAAGGTAGCTAGCTAATACAGCCTGGTATTTGTGCTGGTGTAGGTCTAGATCAGCATGTTGTTTGTGCAACGGTATATTTTAAATCAGAGAGGAATAGAGCTCGCCAGCTTGTAGTCCTAAAAGCTGGAAATAAGTTACCTTTGTTTTTTTCAGCCATTCCTATGGGGGGAAATTAATGGGGATAAATGCTGAAAATAAGGTCTGAGGTTAACACAGGCTTAGGAGAGCTTATGCTGTATGTTTTGTTTGTGTGAGATAATATATGTCAGTTAACATTACCTTTATGAATTATAAAGGTCTATAGTGGAAGCATGAATGTTAGCTAGCGCTAGCTAGTTTCATGTTTTATTAGTTGTATGTATGGGACACACATGGTATACACGGCTCTAAATTAACTTTTTTCATTGGTAGCACAGGTGCTCCTAACTTTAAAAAGTAAGGAGCACCAGACAAAATATTGGAACACCACATTGCATTTATTTATTTTTTAATGCAAATGACTGTCCTATCATTCTTAATTGTCATCAGTTGATACTTTGATGATGTAGAACACATCACTAGAGAGTGGGCAAGACAAAATAATTCAAATAATTTTTAATAATTGTATTGAAAAGTGCAACTGCAAACATATTTACATAGGTGATTCGTTTTGGACAAACAAATGTAATATACAAAACAGAACATTTGTAGCATTATGATTGGTTATGATTGGTAAACAATGTATCAGCCTGTCTTGCTTGAGCAGTGAAGAGAGGAGTGTTGTTGTTACACATTTTGTTCTTTATTGGATAATTTTTTTGGTGCTCCCAAAATAAAAGTAGTGGTCACACAGCAACATTTTAAGTCGCATGTGCCACCAAATTGGAAGCACTTCAGAGTCCTGGGTATACACCATCCAACAAAATGCTTAAGTGCTGGTTCTTGACAATGGAAAAACAAGCGAATGAAGAGAAAACATGTCATGTAACATCTAATTAGGTCCCCTGGGAAACACTGACCAACACGGTTCATACCCGGTCAATAAAAATCATCCCTGGCTTTTTTCATCAAACAACAATGTATTCAAAGTGCTGCCCACTATATTCCAACTATAGAATTAGAATAATCATTCTATTTCCATGATTTTAACAGTTCAACAATGAATTAGGCCTAGCTTTTTCTACCCACATCATACAGCCCTGTGTGGCACCGTGTGGAAATTATAACAAGTGCAGGAAATGCAGACATTGATGAAAATGCTGAAAATGTATTTGGGTTGAAGTTGGATTGAACAGTATAAAACAATCAGAATGGCTAAAATCACTTATAATTTAACTGTTGCTACCCTGGGGTCATGAACTACTTATAAAAACGATTTTGAACTTTTATTATTCAAAAACATAAAATAATGTCAAATACCATCACAAATGTGAAAAATATTTTGTCCATATCGCATAGCCCTACAAAAGATGAAACACATTTTGGGCAAGGGATCTGTGGATAAATAACATTTAGAGGGTGTAATACAATACAATGTAACATTATTCTTCTACAATTGATGTTTTTCACCCTGGGCAACATGGGCCTGAGAGGTTTATCCACAATACTCCACCAATTATACATTTTTCAACTCCCTATTTCTTGTACTCTTGTAATGTGCAGAATTGCAGGAAATTTGATGAAAAGAGTAACATTTTCTCTTCGATGCCAAGGGCCCTTTCCAAGGCCCAAGATTTGGTTCGTCTGGCCATGTACTGCCAAGTCATTGCAAAACTAAAGCAAAAGAACCGTGAAAAAAAACGGAACTATGCGACTTATTGAATCTTTATGAAAGAGACCAAACGTATTTTGACAAGTTCAAGTAGTATAGTAGTACACAGTCCATCCATATCCTTCAAGACACAGCAATAGCTTTAAATCACATGATTTATATTATTTGTTGTCCAATTAAGAAAGGAACGGTTTATAATAAATCATTATTGACGTGCACAAATGATCATAGACTACGTTTTTGTTTATCCTACATTTTGCGAGATCCTATTAATCACATGATCCCCCAAAATATTGAACTGCAACAACTGTAGCAGTTCATTGTGTGTTACACTGTTTCATAGTAACCAGACAGTGGCTGCTACAGCATCAGTTTCAGCAGCAGCAGAAGGCTGTGTGCTATTTGGTGAATTTGCAATAGCAACACCGTGTCCATATTCGCCACACACCGTTAACTGCGTTCTCTACTGCTACACTAAAACGCGTTTATTGTCAACAGTGCATATGAATGACCAGTCGAGAAACCACTCACTCTGCGTATCCTGTCCGCCAGGGAAGCCTGCTGTCCCTCTTCAAAGTCAGCACAGGTCGAGATGCATGTTCTGTCGAGTATTGAAGAAGCTCCAAAGTAAGGTCCAGAAACTCGGGTCGACCGTAAGGGAACAGTGGAGGCAGACCGTCCTGGTGACAGTTCTGGTGATGAACGTTCCCGGATTCGTGGTGCTGGTGTATCATTCCTCCCACCAGCGTGGACATCGCATTTTTTACTTTACTTATCATTGCGGTGGGAATAATAACCTAACCCGACACAGAAATTAATTAATAACCCAGCGAAGAACAAAATTATCCAATGACTATAAACAGCATTTCAGGAAGCGATCGTTTCCGGCCTCATGTGACGTTTGACAGGCACTGTTTTCCTCACTGAAAATATAGCCTACCCCTTACACACTCAGTGCATATAATAACCAAGGAATCCCTGAGAAGGCAGGGGTTTAGTGAATGCTGCTGTCTGTGGGGGGACGCACTCCAAATTGTGCGCTTGTCTGGACTGGACTGGACACAAAATAACTATTCCCTGTCACAATGAAGAAAATGCACACTCTTGAGCGGTCCATTTATCAAAACAAATTGATAGTCTCTATTAGGTATGGGCCACTTTGATGGGGTTGGGGGCCCTAAGCGAACTTTTAGAGTTAATTTCCTGCAATTCTACACATTTTGCCATGGGCCGTAGAGAAGATTTAGCAGTTTTATAGTTAATTTTCTGCAATTCGACTCATTTTACCATGGGCCGTAGAGAAAAATGTGCAGTTTTATAGTTCATTTCCTGCAATTCTATACATTTTGCAATAAGGTGGAGAACAATGTTGCAGTTTTTAATATGATATCTGACTAAGAGTGACTAACAAAATCAATGGGGCCCCCTCCCTGTTGGTTATTCAACCATGATTACAAGTTTAGATAGCTGGCTGCGAGACTAATTTACAATCTAAACAAATGTAGCTGACATGGGCTAAATGAGTGACTGTCAGGTTTCAACCCAATTGGTGACAGATTTTCATGCGAATATTCTAAAATCTGCCTAAATAAAATATTAATTTTCCCACCAGAGATGTATTTCCATCAAATGTACTTGTTGCGAATAAAAGTGTTGCGTGATGAGGTAGTACACATAAAAATACATTACATTTTCATGTACTGAATGAAAAAGAAAAATTAAATGGGTTTCAAAAAAAATCCTGTTTATAGCAAATGTGCCCACTCTGGTATTGGCACGTTCACTCTAGCCAAAAGCTGGCAGATACAGTGCGGGGTATAGCATACATGATGAGATTATTATGGGCAAAAGAGAGAGATTATTTTAATTTGTAAACCGGCAGCCAAGCATCGATCATTGTGTCACCAGAATAAGACCCTTGATATTTATTGGAAAGGAACATCAAGCTCATCACTTTGCACTTTCACCACCCTGTGAAGTTCATCATCATTTATTTCATCTGTAGCCTAGTAAACTGCATGCTTTCCAGAGTTGAAAATGGATCTGTGGGCCTACAAAATCCCTGGCCTATATCAAGGACAAATTGACACTCACCTGCATTATTTTTGTGATGATACATTTCAGTCTGATTTAGATATGAAAGCCTGAGGGGTCTGGACCTTTATGACACGGCCTGTTTCCCTACAACGCTACACTGGTGGGAGTGGTGGGACAATCCCTCACTCTTTGTTCCCATTGGGGCACAACTACACATGAGAGGGGGAATAGTGTTGCCTCCTTGTATCTAAACGTAGGCCTACTACTGTCTCTGTAAAGAGGTCTGGACCTGGCACAAGACAGGTTGTTCAAGATCCAGAGCTGATGGATCTGTTCCCCTTCAATTGCTACACTACTGTAATGACTTTTGGATGAGGGTCTGCCAATTCCACCATGGTTAGGTTTTTCCAGGTCTAGGATGACGCATATATTTCAAGGTCTTCAGTCTTTGACAGAAAACATAATTAAAAAACGTGTTGTGTTCAGTTAATAAAAGTGGTAGTCTAATCACAGAGAGATCACATCACCTTTTCTCTGTAATTACTCCAGGGTCGTGTAGTGTAAATATTTCCCCAATAGAGGGACCCAGAGTATAGAAGATGAGAAGCAGTTTGGCTCATCAGCTGATGAACAGATGAAAATGTAATGTAGTAATGGTTATTTAGCAGACGCTTGTAAACAAAGTGATTTGCATTTACCACACATTTTAAACTAAGTATCTATGACCCATGCAAGAATCAAATCCACAAATATGTTGTAGCAAACACCATGCTCCAATCAACTGGGCCCTTGGAGCCAAGTGTTTATGAAGGGATACAGGCCATATTTGTACTTACTGTTAATGGCTGATGGGCATTATGTTGCTGAAGAGAATGCATTCAAATTACATTTAATGGATGTTTTTGCTTACCATAACTAATAACTGTGGTTATGTTGCTGCGATCACTGTTGGTGATCTAGATACTCCAAAATACATGCTGCCAACAATGCCAGGAAGCAACCCTGGCAAATTATACCAGAAAACAAAATGAGAATTTTAGCCTCAAAGGACAATGTTTTGTAATTTTCTATTTTGTCTAAGATGGAGTATTCCCAACTTACCAACTGACTGTGGTTGGCATTGAAGATGTAATCTCTGAGCTGATAAAAGGCCCTCTACTTGCCTGTCAGAGGAATGATTTACTGGGCCCAAATGTGTAACCCCAGACCTGAGCTGTATCATATTGGAAAAAGGGAGAATGACACGTGACTTAGTTTCTTTGATCTCCTCTCTCTCGCTCTCTGTGGGGGTGTGTGCTCTGGGAGAGGCTGCCAAGACTGACAGGTCTAAGTTGGGATAGAGGGGGATGGACGGAGCGAGCGAGATAGATAGAGGGAAAGCGGGGGAGAAGGAGAGAGAAAGAGAGAGAGGGGAGAGAGAGAATCGCAGGTGGGTGGGAGTGCAGAATAAGGACAGAGAATGAGATGAAAGGCAGTCCTGTGTAAATGATCTGTGGTTCATCTTGGCTAGATTTACAGTACATCATTGAATCATATGTTGGCTGGTTATACTGTAAATCAATCATTACATTTGGTATTGCAATGTATACCATGGCATTGTTGAATACTTCTTTCTGATTGGCTTGAAAGGCATTCTAGAGCGTGCATTATTTCCCTTTATAAACTGGGTGGTTCAAACCCTGCATCCTGATTGGCTGAAAGTCGTGGTATATCAACCCGTATATCATGGATATGACAAAACATTTATTTTTACTACTCTAATTACGTTGGTAACCAGTTTATAATAGCAATAAGGTACCTCAGGGGTTTGTGATAAATGGCCAGTATATCACGGCTAAGGGCTGTATGCAGGCACTCCGAGTTGCATCATGCGTAAGAACAGCCCTTAGTCGTGGTATATTGGCCAAATACTACAACACTTCAGGCCTTATGCCTTAAATAAAGCACAGTATATTTACATGGTAGAATTCAATGACTATAGTCCATTCTTACATGTACTATGTTTGAGCTGCTTCTGAAAGCAAACATAGAATTGAAGACACATTAGCATTGTTGAATTCAAGTTTCATAATGTCAAGCTAAGACTGGTGGTGTGAGGACGTTGGTAACATGAAAAAATGCAGTGGGCTCTGCACGTGACGCCCGCTCGATGTCCGGGTCCACCTCCCATACCACCGGTGCCAACAGGCAAGAAGCAGGAATTATGGGAGTAGGCTCTGCGGACCGCTCCTCCGTGTCATACATCCTGGACAGTGCGCCTGCCTTAACATTCTGGGAACCTGGTCTGTAGTAGGATAGAGTGAAAACAAAGCGGGTGAAAAACATGGCCCACCTCGCCTGGCGAGGGTTCAGTCTCCTAGCTGCCCGAATGTACTCCAGATTGCGGTGGTCAGTAAAATGAGGAAAGGGTGTTTAGCCCCCTTAAGCCAATGTCTACACGCTTTCAGAGTCCTGACAACAGCCAACAGCTCCCGATCCCCCACATCATAGTTTCGGGCTGAGCCTCTTTGAAAAGAAAGCGCAGGGGCGGAGCTTTAGTGGCGCACCCGAGTGCTGAGAGAGCACAGCCCCTATCCCAGTCTCGGACGCATCCACCTCCACTATGAACGCCAAAGAGGGATCCGGATGAGCCAGCACGGGAGCCAAGGTAAACAGAGCCCTCAGTTGACAAAAAGCCCTGTCCGCCTCAGCTGACCACTGTAGTCGCACAGGTCCCCCCTTCAGCAAGGAGGTAATGGGAGCCGCTACCTGACCGAAACCCCTGGAGATTTATCCGGCAGTAGTTGGCAAACCCTAAGAACCGCTGCACCTCCTTTACGGTGGTTGGAGTTGGCCAATTACCAAGGCTGAAATGCGGTTATTCTCCACCCCTGATGTGGAAAAGCGGTACTCTAGGAAGGAGATGGACTGTTGGAAGAACAGACATTTCTCAGCCTTGACGTACAGTTCATGCTCCAACAGTCGACCAAGCACCTTGTGCACCAGAGACACATGCTCGGCACTTGTAGCAGAGTTTATTAGAATTTCATCTATATACACCACTACACCCTGCCCTTGCAGGTCCCTGAAAATCTTGCCTACAAAGGATTGGAAAACTGATGGAGCATTCATTAACCCGTACGGCATGACTAGATATTCATAGTGCCCAGATGTAGTGTCTTCCAATCACCCCCTCCCTTGATACGCACCAGGTTGTAAGCGCTCCTGAGGTCCAATCTTGTGAAGAAGCGCGCCCCGTGCAATGACTCTGTCATACTGGCTATGAGAGGTAGTGGGTAACTGTATTTTATCGTAATCTGATTCAAACCTCGATAGTCAATACATGGGCGCAAACCGCCATCCTTCTTCTTCACAAAAAAGAAACTTGAGGAGACAGGTGAGATGGAAGGCCGAATGTATCCCTGTCCCAGAGATTCGATGACATATGTTTCCATAGCCACTGTCTCCTCCTGTGACAGAGGATACACGTGACTCCTGGGAAGTGCAGCATCTACCAGAAGATTTATCGCACAATCCCCCAGTAGATGGGGTGGTAATTGAGTTGCCTTGTTTTTACAGAAGGCCAGTGCCAAATCGGCATAGTCGGGGGGAATGTCCATGGTGGATACTTGATTTTGACTCTCCACAGTAGTGGCACCTAAGGAAACACCTACACACCTCCCTGTGCACTGACGAGACCATCCCTTGAGAGCCCTCTGTTGCCACGAAATAATAGGATCATGAGAACCCAACCAGGGAAGGCCCAACACAGCAGGAAATGCAGGAGAGTCGATCAGAAAGAGACTAATTCTCTCCTCATGGTTCTCCTGCGTTATCATACGGAGTGGAGCTGTGACCTCCCTCATTAGCCCTGACCCCAACGGACGACTATCTAAGGCATGTACAGGGAAGGGGACATCAACAGGAACAATAGGAATTCCTAAACTAAGTGCAAAGGTACGGTCAATAAAGTTCCCAGCTGCGCCTGAATCTACTAGTGCTTTATGCTGGGAATGCTGGGAAAACTCAGGAAAGGCTACATACAACCACATGTGCGCAACAGTGAGCTCTGGGTGAGGTGTGTGCCTAATCACCTGAGATGATCCACCAGTGCTCTGCCTGCCACCTCGATTACCTGGAAAACCTCCCCAGCACCGACTAGCAGTGTGTGCTCTGCGGCCACAGTTGGTGCAGGGAACAGTCCCCCCTCCGGTTTCCCTCATAGCAGCACCTCCCAGCTCCATCGGGGTAGGATCAGAGGTGCTGGGGGATGGAACTGACGGACCCCGATCTGGACGTCCGCGGGATGCCAACAGGTTATCCAGCCGGATGGATAGGTCCACCAGCTGGTCCAGATTAAGGGTGGTGTCCCTGCAGGCTAACTCCCTATGAACGTCCTCGCGTAAACTACACCTGTAGCGGTCGATCAGGGCCCGCTCATTCAATCCTGCGCCGGCGGCCAGAGTTCTAAAATCCAGAGCAAACTCTTGAGCACTCCTCATCCCTTGTCTTAAATGGAACAAACGTTCCCCCGCCACTCTCCCCTCAGGAGGATGATCGAAAACCGCCCGGAAGCAGCGGGTGAAATCTTCGTAATTGTCCAACGTTGGGCCTTCTTCTCCCCAGATGGCGTTGGCCAAGACCAGTGCTTTTCCAGTCAGACAAGAGATGAGGGCGCTCACTCTCTCGCGTCCTGAGGGGGCTGGCTGAACAGCTGCCAGGTAGAGCTCCAGCTGGAGTAGGAACCCCTGGCACCCGGCAGCCGTTCCATCATATGCTCCCGGGAGCGAGGGTCGAATCCCACTGGATTCTGATGAAGGAAGTGTGGATCTCTGGATCAGTTGATGTGGGAGCTGGGAAGGTGCTGATTGGTGAACCGGAAAACCCCCTCTCTCCAATCGGTCCATGGTTTGCAGCACGCAATCCATGGCTGTGCCGAGACTCTGTAACATGGTCACGTGCTGCTGAACACGCTCCTCCATTGGGAGAGGAGGGCTGGCTGTACCTGCTGACTCCATTTGTTGGTGCGTTATTCTGTGAGGACGTTGGTAACATGACAAAATGCAGAGTCAGGTGCAGGACACAGTTCTGAGTAATCATCCAAAATGTATTCCAAAATAAGTAAGATTCCAACTAAGTACAAATACTATAATCCCAAGAACGAACAACGAGAACCCACATGACAAACAATAACACACAAAACAGAGAGGGAAATCAGAGGGTTAAATAAGGAACATAATTAATGGAATAGAAACCAGGTGTGTATGATCAAGACAAAACAAAACGAAAATGAAACATAGATCGGTGGTGTCTAGAAAGCTGGTGATGTCGACCGCCGATCACCGCCCGAAGAAGGAGAGGGACCAACTTCTGCTGAAGTCGTGACAGATGGTTTGGTGTGCGAAACTAGCAAGCTGTGGTGGAAAAAGTACCCAATTGTCATACTTGAGTAAAAGGGGGGCGGGGCGGGGCGGGGCGGGGCGGGCGGGGGGGGTGGAGCACTGCAAGTTTAAGACCATGCTTAGCCATTGTTCTCTCTCTTTACGTCTGGTCAGAGATGGGTCGCTGTTGTTTGATACTGTTTTCCTTGGTTTATTTGCCGTGGACTACAGCCAAACAGTAGCCTGTGTTGAGTTTGGTTAAGAAACCGGGAATTTGTAAGCGCAATCCTCTGTCTGGATATTTGTTAATTTATGATCTAGCCAGGTCATTACAGTACTTTACACCACTGCTAGCAAGTCTGTTTGTTTGGTTACCACCGCAACTACTGTAGTTATCTTGTAAACTTGCTAGCTACACATGAACACATTTACTGTATAGCGGCAATTGTGTTAAACTATAGCCATGGTATAAAAGGGATAATCAACTCGGGCTCTATGCGTTCTCTGGAAAATAATGCAACTCAGTGGAAAGTCAGTTCCAGTCCGCTAGCATGTCGTGGAACACACCTTGCACCTTGTTAATTATTTCCCATAGAATGCATACCCCCTCGTTGATTATCCCTTACATACTTTCATCCAAAAACCACATCATTATAGTTATATTAACAGATAAAGAGGCACCACTGATTACCAATCTGTGAATTTTACTGCAGTCTGACTTGTGGAACATAAAGTTTCTTATTGATTTGAAGCATTGAGAGTGGGTGTTGTGGTATTAAATGGTCAAATTCATTTCACAAACCAGGACATATTGGTTTCATATTATTACAGCACAAGGCATTCTTATTGTTTCAACTTTTCATCCTGTCTTTGGCATTTAGCTATGTTACTTTTGATGAAAAACAGAAAGGGTGGAAAACTCTTGAAATATGATAGCGCAGAGCCCAATGGAGGGGCTTTCTCTTTTATTAGCTTATATGCAACAAATTGCAGCAATATCTTCACTAGTCTTCTATTTTCCATATTCTTGCAGTTGAGAGAATTGCCACTGGGAGCGAAGGTAGTTGAAAAGTGGAAACTACAGTACATTTACAATGCCACTTGATGCAAACCCATTAGTGAAGGCTGCAGCCAGTATTTGGATGGAGTAGATACTTGGAAAGACCTGGTACAAAGACTATTGTAGTAGCCGTAAAGCCTAATGCGTCTCTCTGCCTTTCTCCTGGGTATCCTCTATCTGTGGTCAAAATGACGGAAGACGAAAATAAGTGTCTGTGAGTCTGCGGACCTGTTGAATCAAGGGGCATTAACTGCTGCTGCTGCTGAATAATTGATGGACAGCTACATCCCAGAGGCCATTATGCCTCCTATTTTACCTCCTGCACTTTTTTTGCTGGATGTCACACCGTCTTCATCCCATCTACGGTGAAGACAGGGAGGGGTTCAGGACGAGGACTGCCTGGGGAGGAGGCAAGGAGGTTACTCCAAACGTAGGGCCTGTTATTTTAAGCAGAGCCACCACAATAATTCCCCTCCATTGGGCCTGGGAGTGTTTCAGTGTTATTTTCCACCCTGCTGAATTGAGAGAAAGCAGGGGCTGACATTGTAGTCTATGCGGGGTCGACACAGAAAACTCATCAGTCCCACTTTGTACTCACTGCTTTCACTATTATTCACTGCTGAGGTCCTTCACGGGAGATGTCAAATGTGCATATGATAGCATCCCCATATAATTGAATTCCCCCTCATAGATTTAGCTACAGAAGTTGCCCGTTATGTGACCTGGCACATATTAGGAACAGTGTTGAATGGCCATGAGGCTTCATGGCAATCCCTCTGTCTGTCTAATGCTGGGACCTTGGTGAAGTATGCCCATAATAAAGATGTGTGGGTATAACTCCAGGGCTGGGATTGCTTTGATTTCTCCTTGTGGAGGCTTACCTCATGGCTGAAGCCATCCAATCACATGACTTAATGAGAGCAGTGTGTCCACAGAAATGTGTCAGTGGAATGAGCTGCTGCTCCTCTTACAATGTAAATACACATTAGCACTGGAGATTAATGAGATAATCTCATTTTAGTATGCAGGTGTGTCCGTGCATGAGTGTACTTGTGCGCACTTATGTTATGTGTGTACGTGTGTGTCTATGTGTGTGTTTATGTTTGTTTGTGGTGGGGAAGTTGTTGACAGGCTTCTAGGGATCCAAAGCTCCCTGTTAAATCTACACATTCTGGTATGTGTTTTGATAGACACATCAAAACACAAACTGTATGATGGTATATTTTAAAAGCATGGATTTTTACAATTACACATTCTGTAAGGAGTGATGCGATGTCTGTAGCCATGACTTCAGTAAGTTCCTTCAATAACGACACAGAATATAATGTCATAAGTCAATTAAAATGGCCAGATGTTTTCCCCCAAACATGAATTATCAGTCATGCAGTGATTTTCATGTCCTGCCCACTGGCTCTGTTCACTGTGTGTGTGTGTGTGTGTGTGTGTGTGTGTGTGTGTGTGTGTGTGTGTGTGTGTTCTCTGAGAGGTAGATAGCTTGAGTTTATGATGATAACACTCCGAGGGTGTCCAAAAGCAATCAAAGTCAAATCCAAATGTTTGCCTCCTCTCTCCGGAGGCGATTTCAAAGCATTATCTTGATTATTCCGCCCATTCCTGTCTTTTGGGGAAGACAAAATACAACGCTTGAGAAATGGAGAGATAATAATGCAATTACTAGAGAGAAACCCTTTTAGACTGAGTGGTAATGCTTTGGGAGGTGAGAGTGAGTCTGAGAACAACAGGAGCGTACTCCCAACCTGAGTATGTCAGGGACATAATGCATATTATAACACATCAGCTGCTCTCTGAAGATTTTTTCATGCAGACAATCAAGGTCAGGGCTTCTCTGAAATCCTAAGAAATAGTTATCATTTTGCTGCTTTGTGCTACAGCCTTTCCAAAGCACCTCTTTCAACTATCTCCTTGTCGTCAGTTTCCTCCAGGTTTCTACTCCATTCAAATCGAACCCAATTTTATTTGTCACATGCGCCGAACACAACAGGTGTAGACCTTACAGTGAAATGCTTACTTACAAGTCCTTAACCAACAATGCAGTTTTAAGAAAAGACAGAGAAAAAAGTAAGAGATAACAAAAACAAATAATTAAAGAGCAGCAGTAAATAACAATATATACAGTGGGTACCGGTACAGAGTCAAATGTGTCAATGTGCGGGGGCACAAACAGGCATTCTCAGACATAGTGCCTGTGTCTGATAATGCCTGTTTGCTACCTTCCTTATGGCTTCTTGAAGGCTATTGTCAAAATGAGTTATAAATGCATACGTTAATATATTTAGTAAGGTACTTTCTTGGATGAGTTTGAACATTTAAAATGAAACATTGGATTAATTAGTACATCTCAATAGTGTTTTTTATTTATTGAATCTGAATTTATGTGCATTAGCGATACCATCATCCCAAATTGACAGTAGGCTAGATCTGGGTCTATTGAGAGTTCAAGTTTCAGCACCACAATGTAAGTTACTCAAGTCTGCATTATTGTGAGGTCAATAACTCTGATAAATAGGCCTACATCATGGGCAAGAAACATATTGTTTTTAAGAAAAAATATATTATAGTAGTAGCAAGCTATCAAAGTTGACCTCCGGTCCTCCTCATCTTCGCAAGCTCCTTCTCAAACTGAACTGAACATAGGCTACAGGCTAGTCCATGCGCAAGACTAAGCCTAATCAAAAATTATTTTCGGAATAAGCCTTTGACTCTCCTCATGAACTGGCACCATAGACCTACACAGCACAGACATTGGTTAGGCAGCACACAAAACCAGTTTTGATCAGCAACAGCATAGCAGGCTGGGGCTCAGCGTTGGAATATCCATTGCAGTGTGTAATGCAGCCTAGTTTTATTCATGCCATCCCAGCAGCTACCTTCAAAATATAATTTTTTTGCTCTGTGCTTCTCCGAGCATGCAGTTTGTAGCCTATAGCCTATGGATCATTTGATTGAGACCACAGTAAATAGCCTACAGGTACACTTGATATGAGAGGCAGCACTGGGCACACATCGATATTTAGCCTAATAAGCAAGTCATTATAAAACACTGAGAAATATAGAAATTTCATAAATTACAAATGTTATTACCCTCCCCTGGACAACATTTTAAAAATATATATATATATACTAAATCCTCCCCTTGACTGAAATTGAAAAAGCATGTCCCTCCCCCATTTCCTCCAGGTAGACCTACCCATTATTTCCTCCAGGTAGGCCTACCCATCATTTCCTCCAGGTAGGCCTACCCATTATTTCCTCCAGGTAGACCTACCCATTATTTCCTCCAGGTAGACCTACCCATAATTTCCTCCAGGTAGACCTACCCATCATTTCCTCCAGGTAGGCCTGCCCATTATTTCCTCCAGGTAGGCCTACCCATTATTTCCTCCAGGTAGGCCTACCCATCATTACCTCCAGGTAGGCCCACCCATTATTTCCTCCAGGTAGGCCTACCCATCATTTCCTCCAGGTAGGCCTACCCATCATTTCCTCCAGGTAGGCCTACCCATCATTTCCTCCAGGTAGACCTACCCATAATTTCCTCCAGGTAGACCTACCCATAATTTCCTCCAGGTAGGCCTACCCATTATTTCCTCCAGGTAGGCCTACCCATTATTTCCTCCAGGTAGGCCTACCCATTATTTCCTCCAGGTAGGCCTACCCATAATTTCCTCCAGGTAGGCCTACCCATCATTTCCTCCAGGTAGACCTACCCATCATTTCCTCCAGGTAGGCCTACCCATTATTTCGATCCAAGACTAACATGCAATTAATTACAATGTGCATGTGTGACAGGCCACCTCTTTGTACTTGCAATTTCCTTGGCACCATACAGTATATCAAAGACACATCACATCTTTAATAAACCATCACATTTAAGAGGATAAATCTCATTTCCTATTATTAGCGCTTTATGAGCCATATTTATTGCACGAGGCCAAGGCCGGAAGTGAAAATGCCACTGAGTGGCGCCAAATCATCGTAGCCCGTATTTTCCCGGGCTCACTGGTAATGTAGCTTGAAATAATACACTTGTCTCAGGTGCGTGTCCTCCTCTGCCTGCCGTTGCTAACGCTCCGGAGTGGACCCCTCATCTCAAATGCGTCGTCTGGACCGTGAAGAGACATAGTCTACACACAACACATGAACGAAACAATACTGGATGAACTGCAATAAGAACAATCTGTTCTGTAGAAACAATGATTGACTATCAGTCGTTGCTTTCAAGCTCTCTTGCTTTTGCGGTTGGGAAGTTGTGAAAAAACGCTAAAGGACCAGGAACTTTAGAAGACTTCAGAGTTGCTATATATGCAGTCGACCGATTAAGCCGGGAGCCCGGTCGAGCTTGAAAGTCTATGCAATAGGCTACATTTTCTTTTGACATCTTTTGACTCAGGGATTTGGCGTTTTGAAAGCTTGATGTCTACACATTTTTCCTAGGTTATGTTTTGTCGTGGTGGGCACATTCACGGGCTAAAGGAAATTGTATTTCTTTAACATTACCCTGTTTTTGTTTTTGAAAATGGAGAGCAAATGAGAGGGGCATTTCCCGGGATTAATTGACAGCACAACGACAGGTAGGTTTAACGATTTTCTCAATAGGCTACATAATTTCATCACGTCTAAATCACTTGGTATTTTTATACATCGAAATTATTAACGCTTATTGTGTGAGCATAACACGTCCGCGCACTGTATGGAATAGCCTTCATCAATCACATTCTGTGGACTTAATATATGAATTTACAGCGATTTCTACAGACTTAAAAATTTGACTTTGTTACATACTGAACAATCTATCCGATGTTCAAATACCTTTTTGTGGTAATTATTATTTTTGTTTACGAAAACTATAATTTTACATGTGTGCTTCATTTGTGATAGGGATAGATGCATGCAAACCATTATCTTAGATGGAGATGCAAACCAATACAATCCCAATAAATAATGGCTGATGACTAAAGCGTTCACGTGTGTCTAAACATGTTATCTAGAGAGTGTTGGGTATTGGTTTCTTCTCTTTATCATGTGTGTAAAACACCGTGTTCCTTATGGGTAGCTGCATATTAGCCCACAGAACCTGCATCGAAAGTTGGCACACGAGGTTATGAATGAGATCCATATGAACATAGGCCTAATATTCAATTATGCTGTAAATTAGTTGTGATGGGTTTCATTTCAATAATAAAATGAATAAAATGAGAATAAACATTAAATAATTGTATCCAGTGTATATCACAGTTCCTGGTGCAGCTCAGATACAGGTCTGTGAGTAGATAACTTCTCTCATAATGTGAATCCCATAACTGAGGGCATTTTGAAGAAATTCTAATAATTAAAGCATGCAATGGTAGACCCCCCCCCCCCCCCTCTCTCTCTCTCTCACACACACACACACACACACACACACACACACACTGTTTTATGTACCCCTCATTGTAGGCCTATATAATATACTGTATATTGCTGCATGATGGAGTGGTGAATGGCGGAGACCCTTAATCGCATACTCAACTGTAATCACATGGATGTGTGATGTATTGCCTTTAATCTGTCTGTCCTGTTTGGGTGCAGCACCATTTTTTCTGGTGCAGTTCAGGGAATATTTCACACTAATGTTTGCTTCAATGAATCAGCTTAACAAAAAATATACATGACTTGTATGACTAATAACTTCGTTTTTTAACATTAAACTCAAAACGAAGTCTTTGATTAATTCAAAAATGAAGTCTTTGATCAATTCAAAAATCAAGTCTTTGATCAATTCACAATCAAGTCTGTTTCTCAGAAGTTATTATCTAAACAATCTGTGTGTTGACAACTAGGAAAAGATGAGCTCCCTATGCTAAGACAATGCACATTGGAGGAGGCAGTGGATTTGACTATTCACATTATGGGATCTGTCTTTTAAATGTGACTTTTTCTGTTTACTCTCAATGCTCCAACAAATCAGGTGTCTGATGAAGGAGACAGAGAAACAGTGGATTTGTGATTTGGGGAAACAAACACTGTCCTCGTAGGAAATCAGCCTTGCTTTTCCTTGTCTGCCACTGTAGATATTTATGCTTATGCCACACACCACCACAGCACAGTGGTGCATATTCCTTCTTCTGTTATCTCTCTCTCTCTCTCTCTCTCTCTCTCTACAATCTCTCTCTCTTCCTCCCTCCTTCTTCAACACTCTCAGCTCTTTATCTTCGTCTGACTATATGATCCTTCCTGGTTCTCCTTTCTTTCATCTGTCCTTCATCCCCCTGATATGCATTGTGTGGTCAGCTGTTTTTCTGCAATTAGTGCTATCATCGCATTTCATCCTGCAGAACACTGATGGTAATAACCTTATGGATCTTATTGCGTGGCGGCGATACAGCTCTGCTGTGATTAATTGAAGTCCCTCCAGAGAGTCAGAGGAGGGTTAGATCTTCCCTTTCACACCCGCTGACAGGCAACCCATTACAGTGTTTTATAGATTGCCGTCAGTAGCCCCCGGAGCTGCTTGTTCTGAGGGGGGTTTATTGGGCTGTGTTATTGGTAGGTATTGCTGACAGATGGAGCAAAGGCCACATTGGGATTATTTGGGCGTCAGTGCCTGTGACAGTTAAACTGGATGTAAACGATGGTGGACAATTCATGAGAATGTATTGGGGTGGAGGGTTGAGGGTTAGGTTGGTAGGTTGAGGGTTTGGATGGTAGGTTGAGGGTTTGGATGGTGTGTTGAGGGTTAGGATGGTGTGTTGAGGGTTAGGATGGTGTGTTGAGGGTTTGGATGGTGAGTGGAGGGTTAGGATGTTGGGTTTGGATGGTGGGTTGAGGGTTTGGATGGTTGGTGGGGGGGTTATATTTGATTTTATTTCACCTTCATTTCATTTCACCTTCAACAAGTTCTCATTTGCAACTGCGACCTGGCCACCATAAAGCAAAGCAGTTCGACACATACTACAACACAGAGTTACACATGGAATAAACAATCATACAATCAAAAATACAGTATAAAAATCTATATACAGCATGTGCAATTGAGGTAGGATTAGAGAGTTAAGGCAATACATAGGCCATGGTGGCGAAGTAATTACAATATAGCAATTACACATTGGAATGGTAGATGTGCAGAAGATGAATGTGCAAGTAGAGATACTGGGGTGCAAAGGAGAAAGATAAATAAATACATACAGTATGGGGATGAGGTAGATTGGATGAGCTATTTACAGATGAGCAATGTACAGGTTCAGTGATCTGTGAGCTGCCAATGACAGCTGGTGCTTAAAGCTAGTGAGGAGGTAAGAGTCTCCAGCGTCAGTGATTTTTGCAGTTCGTTCCAGTCATTGGCAGCAGAGAACTGGATGGAGAGGCGGCCGAAGGAAGAATTGGCTTTGGGGGTGACCAGTGAGATGTACCTGCTGGAGCGCGTGCTACGAGTGGGTGCTGCTATGGTGACCAGTGAGCTGAGATAATGCAGGGCTTTACCTAGCACAGACTTGTAGATGACCTGGAGCCAGTGGGTTTGGCAACGAGTATGAAGCGAGGGCCAGCCAACGAGAGCATGCATGTCGCAGTGGTGGGTAGTATATGGGGCTTTGGTGACAAAACGGATTGCACTGTGGTAGACTGCATCCAATTTGTTGAGTAGAGCGTTGGAGGCTATTTTGTAAATTACATCGCTGAAGTCGAGGATCGGTAGGATAGTCAGTTTTACGAGGGTATGTTTGGCAGCATGAGTGAAGGATGCTTTGTTGCGGAATCGGCAGCTGATTCTAGATTTAATTTTGGATTGGAGATGTTTAATGTGAGTCTGGAACGAGAGTTTACAGTCTTACCAGACACTTAGGTATTTGTAGTTATTCTAAGTCAGAACCGTCCAGAGTAGTGATGTTGGACGGACGGGCAGGTGCGGGCAGCGATCGGTTGAACAGCATGCATTTAGTTTTACTTGCACGTGAGAGCAGTTGGAGTCCACGGAAGGAGAGTTGTATGGCATTGAAGCTCATCTGGAGGTTAGTTAACACAGTGTCCAAAGTAGGGCCAGAGGTATACAGAATGGTGTCGTCTGCGTAGAGGTAGATCAATGAATCACCAGCAGCAAGAGCGACATCATTGATGTATACAGAGAAGAGAGTCGGCCCGAGAATTGAACCCTGTGACAACCCAAAGAGACTGCCAGAGGTTCAGACAACAGGCCCTCCGATTTGACATACTGAGTATAGGGTTAGGATGGTGGTTTCAGGATTAGGATTTTGGGTGGAGGGTTAGGATGGTGGGTGGAAGGTTAGGGTGGTGGGTGGAGGTTTAGGAGGATGGGTGTCATGTTAGGATGGTGGGTTGAGGGTTTGGATGGATGGTAGAGGGTTCGGATGGTGGGTTCGGATTGTGGGTGGAGGGTTAGAATGGTGGGTGGAAGGTTAGGGTGGTGGATGGAGTTTGGAAGGTTAGGATCCTTTGTGGAGTGTTAGAATGGTGGGTTGAGGGTTTGGAGGATGGAAGGTTAGAATTGTAGGTGGAGGGTGGAGGGTTAGGATGGTGTGTGGAGGGTTAGGATGGTGTGTGGAGAGTTAGGATGATGGGTTGAGGGTTTGTATGTTTGGTGGAGGGTTAGGATGGTGAATGGAGGCTTAGTATGGTTGGTGGACGGTTAGGATGGTGAGTGGAAGGTTAGGAATGTTGGTGGAGTGTTTGGATGGTAGGTTGAGGGTTTGGATTGTAGTTTGAGGATTTGGATGGTGGGTTGAGGGTTAGGATGGTGTGTGGAGAGTTAGGATGGTGGGTTGAGGGTTTGTATGTTGGGTGGAGGGTTAGAAGGGTGTTTTGATGGTTAGGATAGTGGTTGGAAGGTTGGGACGGTGGGTGGAGGGTTAGGATTGTGGGTGGCGTGTTTTGGTGGTTGGTTGTGGGTTTGGATGGTGGGGGCAGGGTTAGGATGGTTGGTTGTGGGTTAGGATGCTGGGTGGAATGTTAGGATGGTGGGTAGAGGGTTGGGATGGTGGGTTGAGGGTTTTGATGGTGGGTTAGGATGGTGGGTTGAGGGTTAGGATGGTGGGTGAAGGGTTAGAATGGTGGGTTAGTATGGTGGGTTAAGTGTTAGGATGGTGGGTGGAGGGTTTGGATGGTGGGTGGAGGGTTTGGATGGTTGTTGGAGGGTTTGGATGGTAGGTAGGGGGTTTTGATGGTAGATTGAGTGTTAGGATGGTGTGTTGAGGGTTAGGGTGGTGGGTGGATTGTTAGGATGGTGGGTAGAAGGTTAGGATGGTGGTTGGAGGTTTAGGATGTTTGGATGGTTGGTGGAGGGTTTGGATGGTATGCTGAGGTTTTTGTTGGTAGGTTGAGGGTTAGGATGATGAGTTGAGGGTTAGGATGGTGGGTCGAGGGTTAGGATTTTGGGTTATGATGGTGGGTTGAGGGTTAGGATGGTGGGTTGAGGGTTAGGCTGGTGGGTTGAGGGTTAGAATGATGGTTGGAGGGTTATGATGGTGGGTGGAGGGTTATGATGGTGGGTGAAGGGTTATGATGGTGGGTGGAGGGTTATGATGGTGGGTGGAGGGTTATGATGGTGGGTGGAGGGTTAGGATGGTGGGTGGAAGGTTAGTATGGTGGGTGGAGGGTTAGGATGGTGGGTGGAGGTTTAGGATCGAGGGTTAGGATGGTGGATGGAGGTTTAGGATGGTTTGTTGAGTTTTAGGATGGTGGGTGGAGGGAGGATGGTTGGAGGGTTATGATGGTGGGTGGAGGGTTATGATGGTGGGTGGAGGGTTATGATGGTGGGTGGAAGGTTAGTATGGTGGGTGGAAGGTTAGTATGGTGGGTGGAGGGTTAGGATCGAGGGTTAGGATGGTGGATGGAGGTTTAGGATGGTTTGTTGAGTTTTAGGATGGTGGGTGGAGGGTTAGGATGGTGGGTGGAAGGTTAGTATGGTGGGTGGAAGGTTAGTATGGTGGGTGGAGGGTTATGATGGTTTGTTGAGTTTTAGGATGGTGGGTGGAGGGTTAGGATGGTGGGTGGAGGGTTATGATGGTGGGTGGAAGGTTATGATGGTGGGTGGAGGGTTAGGATGGTGGGTGGAGGGTTAGGATGGTGGGTGGAGGGTTATGATGGTGGGTGGAAGGTTATGATGGTGGGTGGAGGGTTATGATGGTGGGTGGAGGGTTATGATGGTGGGTGGAGGGTTATGATGGTGGGTGGAGGGTTATGATGGTGGGTGGAAGGTTAGTATGGTGGGTGGAAGGTTAGTATGGTGGGTGGAGGGTTAGGATCGAGGGTTAGGATGGTGGATGGAGGTTTAGGATGGTTTGTTGAGTTTTAGGATGGTGGGTGGAGGGTTAGGATGGTGGGTGGAAGGTTAGTATGGTGGGTGGAAGGTTAGTATGGTGGGTGGAGGGTTATGATGGTTTGTTGAGTTTTAGGATGGTGGGTGGAGGGTTAGGATGGTGGGTGGAGGGTTATGATGGTGGGTGGAAGGTTATGATGGTGGGTGGAGGGTTAGGATGGTGGGTGGAGGGTTAGGATGGTGGGTGGAGGGTTATGATGGTGGGTGGAAGGTTATGATGGTGGGTGGAGGGTTATGATGGTGGGTGGAGGGTTAGGATCGAGGGTGGAAGGTTAGTATGGTGGGTGGAGGGTTAGGATGGTGGGTGGAGGTTTAGGATCGAGGGTTAGGATGGTGGATGGAGGTTTAGGATGGTTTGTTGAGTTTTAGGATGGTGGGTGGAGGGTTAGGATGGTGGGTGGAGGGTTATGATGGTGGGTGGAGGGTTATGATGGTGGGTGGAAGGTTATGATGGTGGGTGGAGGGTTAGGATGGTGGGTGGAAGGTTAGTATGGTGGGTGGAGGGTTAGGATGGTGGGTGGAGGTTTAGGATCGAGGGTTAGGATGGTGGATGGAGGTTTAGGATGGTTTGTTGAGTTTTAGGATGGTGGGTGGAGGGTTAGGATGGTGGTTGGAGGGTTAGGATGGTGGGTGTGAGGTAAGGTGGTCTATGAAAGGCTTTGATCCAATTCGACCCCCCAATTGTCCTGTAATCATGGTCAAATTAGGACACCTATGTTTGTGCAATTTGTTTCAAATCTGGACTAGCTCGACGTGTGATGAAAGTGTTTGACAGTGGAGATGATTGCACTGCAACTCGGTGCAGTGTTGTAATTGTTAGTGCTTACGTGTAGGTCAGAGTTCATCAACTAGGTTCGGCTTCGGGCCAAATTTTCTCTGAGCTAATAGTCGGCGGGCCAGAACATAATTAGCATGTAAAAATAGCACAATTAATATAAATTCAGTGACAATAACATCTAATTATGCTCCTAACATTTCTAATTTCGCTATTCAATTATTATTTTTTCTCTATTTCTCTGTGTGTTGATTGTTTGGGAAAAACAGTTCTGAGTAGCCTACTGTAGTCTACACACCTTTTTTAATGTCAACGTTCGTTCAGAACAATTAGCTCGATAGCAAGAGAAAATGTTGCTCTCAAAAACGATCAAAAGAAAAGTGGATGATGAAAATCGAAGTTTCAGGAAGTAAAGGACAGATATGTGTTTATCTCAACATCTTTCTCCAATGCCAATCCAGTGTGTCTTATTTACAATGACAATGTCGCTGTTTGCAAATAATTAAATCTCAGACGGCATTATGAATCTAAGCATGGTACTATCAAAGTGCCCCAGACAGAGGCCTGACGCAGAAAAATGTAAGCGTTGACTGCAAGCTACACACATGGAAGCAGAATCCTCCTTCGTGGCCTGACCCAAGAACAGAAGGTCACAAGTGCCATCATAAAAGCATCCTGGGTTATAACCAATCACAACATGTTCATCACAGACGCGGATATATTTAAAAAGTGCATGGTGACAGTTTTGGAGGAATTGGCTACCGACAAGTCTATGGAAAGCATAATTGCGTCTGTCAAACAGGTGCCCCTGTCTGCGTCAATAGCCACCTTTATGCTCTAGCGCACATATGTCAGAGTCAAGGCCCGCGGGCCACATCCGGCCCGCAAGAAGGTTTTTTACGGCCCCTGGGATGATCTTGATTTATTATTAGAACCGGCCCGCAGCAAGCCGGCAGCCCGCAGATCTTTTACACGCACCAATACTACATTTCCCACAATGCAAAGGTGACGCACCGAGCAGTAGGCTGCTTCATTTCAATATTTATTGGCACAGCAGTCGTCAGCATCACAGTAAAATTAACTTTCAGATACCCATCAAAAATGGCAAAACGGAAGGTGGATACTGAGAACCGGGGGTTTCAAACAAGGTGGGAGTCGGAGTATATGTTCACGAAGGTAGCTGGAAAACCTGTGTGTCTTCTGTGTGGAGAAAGTGTGGCGGTACTGAAAGAGTATAATCTGAGACGACATTATGAAACGAAACACGCGGACACACACGCGGACGCAACTGTCAAGGCCAGTTTTATTTTGGCAGAAGAGATCGCTAAATCAGCCCGGCCATTTACGGAGGGGGATTTCATCAAAAACTGCATGATTAAAGTTTGTGACGAAGTTTGCCCAGAAAAAAGGCAACTCTTTTTAAATGTGAGTCTGAGCAGAAACACCATTGCCGAGAGAGTAGACCAGTTGTCCATCAATCTAAAAGAGCAGCTTGTGAAAAAGGGAAAAGATTTTATTGCATATTCCTTGGCTGTGGATGAGAGCACCGACATTTCTGACATTGCCCAGTTGTCAATTTTCATCCGCGGAGTGGACTCCAACCTAAGCGTGACAGAGGAGTTTTTGGCTTTACGTCCTATGCATGGCACAACTACGGGGCATGATTTGTATGAAGAGGTGTCAAGATGTGTAAATGAGATGGAGCTGCCTTGGGAAAAACTCGTGGGTTTGACAACCGACGGAGCACCTGCGATGTGTGGACACAGGAGCGGACTGGTGGCGAAGATACGGGAAAAGATGCAAGAGGAAAACGCGACAGGTGAGCTGACAGCTTATCATTGTATCATACACCAGGAAGCGTTGTGCGGTAAAGCCTTGAAAATGGAGCATGTAATGAGCATCATCACGCGCACAGTTAACTTTATCAGAGCCAAAGGTTTGAATCACCGCCAGTTCAAGGCATTTCTGACGGAGTTAGAAACGGAGCATGGTGATTTGCCTTATCACACAGAGGTGCGATGGCTAAGCCAGGGAAAGGTGCTTCAAAGATGTTTCGAGCTTCGTGAGGAGATTTGTCTGTTCTTGGACAGCAAAGGGAAAGACACAACACAACTCCGAGACGAAATGTTTCTGTGTGAAATGGCTTTTCTGTGTGACATTACGAGTCATCTGAATGCAATAAACTTGCAGCTGCAGGGTCGGGATCGTGTCATCTCTGATATGTACAGTACAGTGAAGGCATTTAAAACCAAACTGACTCTGTGGGAGACGCAGATGCGGAAAGAAAATTTGAGCCACTTTCCCAGCTGCCAGACCATGAAAGAGAAGCTCTCTACCAGTGCGTTCCCGAGCACACAGTTGGCTGATAAAATAGGTATGCTTGCCGCTGACTTTCGACGCCGATTTGCTGACTTTGAAGCACAAAAAAGCAGGTTGGAACTGCTCGGTAACCCATTTGCTGTTGACGTGGAAAGCTCACCACCAAACCTCCAAATGGAGTTGATTGACCTCCAATGCAATGATGCACTGAGGGCAAAATATGCGGCAGTGGGTGCTGCGGAGTTCGCCCGTTTCCTCCCCGGCACAATGCCCCAGCTGCGCATCCAGGCTGCTCAAACGTTGTCTATGTTTGGCAGCACATACCTGTGTGAACAACTGTTTTCTTTGATGAACCTGAACAAAACATCACACAGAAGTCGACTTACTGCTGAACACCTCCACTCAATTCTGAGGATTTCTTCAGCTCAGAGCCTTACCCCGAACATTGATGAACTTGTGGAAAAGATGGGACACCACCAAGTATCACCCTCAACCTCAAACAAGTGAACATTACTGTGCAATCACATATTTAGAGTTTTTACTCAGTTCAAGTTTAAAAGTTAAAATTTAATATTTGTTTTCACTGCATGTTACTTCTCCTTAAACAAAGTGTTGTTTTTGATTAATAGATTTTTGCACTTTATTTTTTTGTATTTCAATCCAATTATATTTTAAAAATATTTCAGTTGAGTGGATGATAGAAAATTGCTATTATTGTTTTTTCTTTGAAGTAAATTTAGCCCACTTTTGCTAAAATAGAAAATATAGTCTACTGATGGTGCCTTGAATACCGGTTTCTTTCATTTAATGTTCATGTTATGGGGATATTTATATAAAGGAAATTTGTCTTTTGTGTCTGTTGAAAATTAAAGATTACTGACAGAGCCATAAGAAAATATTGCTTTATTTATCTGATCATATTGTAATATATTTGTTAGGTTTTCAGTAGGTTCAATTAGGTTCACTAGACTATATGCGTCATTTAAAAATTTTTCAATGAACATTCGAACAGTCCGGCCCTCGTCTTGTAGCTGATTTTTTTATTTGGCCCTCCGTCCATTTGACTTTGACACCCCTGCTCTAGCGGATCACCTGCATAGGATTGTTCTAGAGGGGCTCAGTCATGTTGAGCATTTTTCCCTGGCTATTGATGAGAGTACTGACAACACCGATGTAGCACAGTTGTGTGTATATGTCTGTTATTTTCAGGGAAATTACTTTATAAAAGAGCTACTGGCACTGATTCCCCTCGAAGGACACATATTCACAAATCTGGAAGAATTGTTTACGCAGCATGGCTTGTCATTCAAAAAAGTCCACTGAAATCGCCCCACAAATGAATGGCTTGCATTGTCTCATCCATCAGAGTGTGCTGTGTGCCAGACTAAACAGTGAGCTAAGAGATGTGATGGATAAAGTAATGTGCATAATCAACTTTGTCAGGGGGACGTCAAGCAACACGACACCATCTTTTCTGCAAGCTTGTGACAGAGTCAGAGGAGGCCACCCTCGATGATCTCCTGCTTCACAACACCATCTTTTCTGCAAGCTTGTGACAGAGTCAGAGGAGGCCACCCTCGATGATATCCTGCTTCACAACACCATCTTTTCTGCAAGCTTGTGACAGAGTCAGAGGAGGCCACCCTCGATGATCTCCTGCTTCACAACAACGTGCTCTGGCTGAGTAAAGGAAAGCTCTATTTGGCTGACATATTCTGGTTAAATCTGCAGTTACAAGGAAGAGGGACAACAGTAATGGATGTGGTGGAAAAACTTGAGGCCTTTACTTGAGTTGAGTTGTTCGATTTGGACTTGTCATCTGGAAGGCTACTGCACTTCAGCACACTGAAGAAACGACAGGCAGAGGGACCAGGCCGAAGCATTGTCACAGAGGTGATGGAAGATTTCATCAAGCAGCTGAGGGACAACCTATCCACCAGATTTAAAGACTACAGCATGCACAAGGATATCATTGTGTTTGTACATGATCCTTTCAGAGTCCGCCCAGGTGGAGAATTCTCCTCCCTTGCTAAGAAAACGATACCCTTGCTGGATGAGGCCGCAATTCAAACTGAACTGATTGAACTCCAGACATCGAGCCCAATCAGGGATGCGCTCAGGAGTGCCGAGTCCTTGTGTGCGTTTTGGGTGGCATGCTCAGAGGAATACAGCACAATAAAGTAACTAGAATTTTATGTTGTTACAAAGTTAGGATCGACTTACACCTGTGAGTCCTCCTTTTCCAACATGACGACAGGAACTGGCTTTCACAAAGGTTAATCGAGGACTGTCTGAACATCAAAACCACATCCACAAGATCCTGCCCGAGGGGAAATGCAACATTTCCCATTAAGTAAGTAACTTAGTATTTAATAAATAGTTAAAGGTTACTAACATTATTGTGATTATTATTATTTTTATTAGTGCTTATCCAGCAATATTTAGGTCTCATGCTGACAGTATTTGCTGTTTGTTTAGTCATTACAGGAGCAGGTTATCCCGAGACTCCCGATACAGACATTCAGACACAGACATCGCCTTGTTTTTCTTTAAATTATTGTTTTATGTAGGATACTACATTCTTGGCCAGTTGCAGTTGTAAGTAGGTCTAATAAAAAATAAAACACTTCTATTAGGCCATTTTCTTTTCTAGTGAAATATTATGTTAAGCCACATAGCCTACCTCAACAAGTTAAGTTATTTTATATGGGCCTTGGTTCAGAAATAATAAACTCCAATTAAGCTCTTTTGTTGTTTGTAAAGTCAAATTAAAATTAAGATTAATGTTGAAATGAATTATTCGACTGGTGTAGCTTTTCTCCATCTGTTGCTGGGCAGTTGGGCTCCATCTGTTTTCAGCAGCAGGCACTGTTCACCTTCTATTGATTGCTCTGTGGTTGCAGCTTTACGTTTCAGCACCACAAAATGGCCCGCTGCCTGCTTTATTAGTTGACTGTGTCCTGCATTCTCTTTCCGATTTTAATTAAGTTAAAATGTAACTTCTGCATTATTTAGGTAGGGTTACTTCCTTCTTGGTACATTGCATTTGGGACTTTTTGCATCTCAGGTCCAAGATAATATACAGTTTATCTTCTTAAGGATCGGAGGCGGTATTTTCACGTCCAAGATAATATACAGTTCAAGTCAGAAGTTTACATACACCTTAGCCGAATACATTAAAACTCAGTTTTTCACAATTACTAACATTTAATCCTAGTAAAAATACCCTGTCTTAGGTCAGTTAGGATCTCCACTTTATTTTAAGAATGTGAAATGTCAGAATAATAGTGGAGAGAATTATTTATTTCAGCTTTTATTTATTTCTTCACATTCCCAGTGGGTCAGAAGTTTACATACACTCAATTAGTATTTGGTAGCATTGCCTTTAAATTGTTTAACTTGGGTCAAACGTTTCGGGTAGCCTTCCACAAGCTTCCCACAATAACTTGGGTGAATTTTAGCCCATTCCTCCTGACAGAGCTGGTGTAACTGAGTCAGGTTTGTAGGCCTCCTTGCTCGCACATGCTTTTTCAACTTTGGAAGTATGCAAATGGTCATTGTCCATTTGGAAGAACCATTTGCGTCCAAGCTTTAACATCCTGACTGATGTCTTGAGACGTTGCTTCAATATATCCACATAATTGTCCTGCCTCATGACGCCATCTATTTTGTGAAGTGCACCAGACCCTCCTGTAGCAAAGCACTCCCACAACATGATGCTGCCACCCCCGTGCTTCACGGTTGGGAGGGTGGTCTTTGGCTTGCAAGCCTCCCCCTTTATCCTCCAAACATAATGATGGTCATTATGGCCAAACTGTTCTATTTGTGTTTCATCAGACCACAGGACATTTCTCCAAAAAGTACGATCTTTGTCCCCATGTGCAGTTGCAACCCGTAGTCTGGATTTTTATGGCGGTTTTGGAGCAGTGGCTTCTTCCTTGCTGAGCGGCCTTTCAGGTTATGTCGATATAGGACTAGTTTTACTATGGATATATATAGTTTTGTACTTATTTGTACCTCCAGCATCTTCACAAGGTCCTTTGCTGCTGTTCTGGGATTGATTTGCATTTTTCACACCAAAGTACGTTCATCTCTAGGAGACACTCCTTCCTGAGTGGTATGACGGCTGCGTGGTGCCATGGTGTTTATACTTGTGTACTGTTGTTTGAACAGATGAATGTGGTACCTTCAGGCATTTTGAAGGGACCAAAATGAGGTCTTGACTGATTTATTTTGATTTTCCTATGATGTCAAGCAAAGATACACTGAGTTTGAAGGTAGGCTTTGAAATACATCCACAGGTACACCTCCAGTTGACTCAAATGATGTCAATTAGCCTATCAGAAGCTTCTAAAGCCATGACATCATCTTCTGGAATTTGCCAAGCTGCTTAAAGGCACAGTCAACTTAGTTTATGTAAACTTCTGACACACTGTTATTGTGGTACAGTGAATTATAAGTGAAATAATCTGTGTGCAAACAATTGTTGGGAAAATGACTTGTGTCGTGCACAAAGTAGACTTGCCAAAACTATAGTTTGTTAACAAGACATTTGTGGAGTGGTTGAAAAACAAGTTTTAATGACTCTAACCTAAGTGTATGTAACCTTCCGACTTAAACTCTCTATATATATTTTTTAATTAAACAAATATTCCTAATTAATTTGGGGGGCTTTGCGGGTCCAAATAATACTGCTGGCGGGCCAGATTTAGCCCACATGCCAGCAGTTGGGGAACCTTGCTGTAGAGCGTAGTGACCAAGTCTGTTCTACAATATGAAGCAGCAGTACTAACAGAAGGAAAGAAGGTGGCTCTCACAGACCCATTTCATCTGTGTCTATCCAGTGTGCGACAATAAAACATGTTCTTCTTTGTTTCTCTTTCTTGCTCTCTCATTCTCTGACCTAATATTGTCCTGGTGCTGAAAGAGACATTGTGGTGGAGCGATACACCAGCCAGGATATGTTCAGGGTTTTGTAATTTGAAAATAAAAGCTGTCACATTGGCAACAAAGAGAGGAGTCTGAGCGTGGCAGGCCAACAGTGCTGGATCTGTGAACACTTGATATGCATAAGACAGCAGGTGATTTCTAGAAGAAGAGAACATTGGGGATAAGAGGCTTGTGTCTAGTTTTAAGGAGCAACCCCTAGGCAGTATTTGTGCTCTGTGCTAGCTCTTGGCTGCCAGATCAATATGAAAAGGCAGTTTGCATGCATGAGACAAGCAAAATATGTATTTTACATTTGATTTGAAGTCCAGTTTGAAATTGTACTGTTAGCTTACTCAAGCATACTCGTACATACTCAGGCATACTCGCACATACTCAGGCATACTCACACATACTCAGGCATACTCGCACATACTCAGGCATACTCGTGCATACTCGCACATACTCAGGCATTCTCAATTATACTCAGGCATACTCGCACATACTCAGACATACTCGCACATACTCAGGCATACTTGGGAATACTCAGGTATACTCAGACATACTCAGGCATACTCAATTATACTCAGGCATACTCGCACATACGCAGGCATACTCAATTATACTCAGGCATACTCGCACATACTCAGGCATACGCAATTATACTCAGACATACTCGCACATACTCAGGCATACTTGGGAATACTCAGGTATACTCAGACATACTCAGGCATACTCAATTATACTCAGGCATACTCGCACATACTCAGGCATACTCAATTATACTCAGGCATACTCGCACATACTCAGGCATACGCAATTATACTCAGACATACTCGCACATACTCAGACATACGCAATTATACTCAGACATACTCGCACATACTCAGACATACTCGCACATACTCAGACATACTTGGGAATACTCAGGTATACTCGAGTATGCTCGTACATACTCGCAAATACTCAGACATACTCGCACATACTCAGACATACCCGGACATACTTGCGTATACCCAGTTATACTCAGTTATACTCAGACATACTCAGAAATACTTGGGTATACCCGGTTATACTCAGGTATACTCAGGCATACTCGGACATACTCGGACATACTCACACATACTCAGACATACTCGGACATACTATGACATACTCGGACATACTATGATATACTCGGACATACTATGATATACTCAGACATGCCCAGACATACTGAGACATACTTGAGTATACTCTGTTATACTCAGGTATACTCAGACATACTTGCGCATACCCAGACATACTCAGACATACTCAGACATACTCAGCCATACTTGGGTATGCTCAGTTATACTTGATTATACTCGGACATACTCGGCCATACTTGGGAATACTCAGTCATACCCAGGTATACTCAGACAGACATACTCAGACATACTTGGGTATACTTGGCTATACTCAGATATACTCGTACATACTCGCACATACTCAGACATACTCGTACATACGTGGGTATACTCAGTTATACTCGGGTATACTCAGACACACTCAGACATACTCAGGCAGCCAGAAGCAAAGATCTTGTGATTCTTCTTAAAAATGAACCAACTCACCATTTGGCAGATTAACACATACATGTACAGTACATCAACTGTCCCAACAAACAGCATCTACTGCTTATGTCACTTTTAGGATAAAAAATGAGTACAGTACTACAATGTCCCCTTTAACCAATCACATACCCAAAGCATTGTCAAAGACGCTTTACACTGTCAATATGCCAGTTCATTACCACGACAGCTCAAAGGGTAAGAGTGCCTTCAAGTGTTCCTTCAAGTGACAACAATACAATGTACACTAGTGTGATGCAACTATTCAGAAAGCCAAACACAGATCATGGGTATTTTGTTGCTGGGGAGGCTTTAGGTTTGGCATCAGATGTGTAGTACTTTAGTCTTCACAAGGCAGCTGGCCATACACAGGATTGCACCATATTTTAGCAGTTCAAAATACTTTAGTGCAGGGCCTGTTCACGGGTGTTCTTTATGGGCTAATTGGTGTGTCGTATATCACATTATACAGCATGTCCCGCCTCCCCGTACAACCACTGAGGTGGATCCGAGAGGGTTTCAGAAGAACGTCAAAGCTCCATCATGGCTAGTGAGAGAGCGAGTGGCAGCAGCATCATCGTGCCGCTGTACACTCTGCTCTGTCATGTGAGGAGGTGGTGGAGCAGATCCCATGTTTTATAGATGACATTAAAGAAGCATGCCCAAGCTGGGCTGGCTGCAATGAACTGTAACCATGCCAAAACACCAAGACAATAAACAAACAAATTGGTTGCCCGGGAGCCAGCAGGGTCCCAGTCACTATGGGCTGATGCTGTGTACAGTACGGTGCAGTACGGTGCAGGCTGCTGCTGGCTGCTCCTCAGATTGGACAGTGAAACACAACTCTATCTCATATTTATTTATGATTATTTTGTGTCACTCTACTACTGCAGTATTTCCCATATATTAATTTGCCAGATGCAAATACAAAATATTTTTAAATGACCTTAAATGACTAAAAGCAGATAGTCATTATTATATAGAAAGATAATGGAGCTGTATCATTTTTTATGAGATCATCTTTGAGAACTAACAACCACCAGAATAAAACTACACAGTGAGGGAGAATCTAAAATGCCCAATATTTCATGACATGGGGCCCCCATTGATTTTGTTATAATGTTTGAGTCACTCAGATAGCATGAGAACACATCATACCCCATGGCAAAATGTGTAGAATTGTAGGGAATTAGCTTTAAAGTAAAGTATCTAGTGTTTCCAGTTTCCTATGATATATGACCTACAGCGCCTCCACATGTTGTTGTGTTACAGCTTGAATTTAAAATGTATTAAATTGAGATTTTGCGTTACTGGCCTACACACAATACCCCATAAGTTCAAAATGGAATTCATTTTTTGCTAAATGTTTACAAATTAATTAAAAATGAAAAGCTGAAATGTCTTGAGTCAATAAGTATTCAACCCCTTTGTTAAGACAAGCCTAAATAAATTCAGGAATAAAACATTGCTTAACAAGTCACATAAAAAGTTGCATGGACTCACTCTGTGTTCAATAATAGTGTTTAACATGATTTTTGAATGAGTACTTCATCTCTGTACTCACACATACAATTATCTGTAAGGCCCCTCAAACGAGCATGGAATTTCAACCACAAATTCAACCACAAAGACTAGGGAGGTTTTCCAATGCCTTGCAAAGAAGGCCACCTGTTGGTAGATGGCGGGGGGGGGGGGCAGTAATTGAATATCCCTTTGATCATGGTGAAGTTATTAATTACACTTTGGATGGTGTATCAATACACCCAGTAACTACAAATATCCAGGCATTCTTCCTAACTCAGTTGCCAGAGAGGAAGGAAACCGCATAGGGATTTCACCATGAGACCAATGGTGACTTTAAGACAGTTACAGAGTTTAATGGCTGTGATAACTGAGGATGAATCAACATCATTGTAGTTTTTCCACAATTGACAGAGTTAAAAGAAGGAAGCCTATAAAGAACACAAATATCCCAAAACATGCATCCTGTTTACAGCAAGGCCCCAAAGTAATATTGCAAAAAAATGTGGCAAAGCAATTAACTTTTTTGTCCTGAATACAAAGTGTTATGTTTTGTGCAAATCCAATACAACACATTACTTAGTACCACTCTCCATATTTTCAAGCATAGTGGTGGCTGCATCATGTTATGGGAATGCTTGAAAAAATAAATGGAATGCAGCTAAGCACAGGCAAAATCCTAGAGGAAAACCTGGTACAGTCTGCTTTCCACCAGACACTGGGTGATGAATTCACTTTTCAGCAGGACAATAACCTAAAACACAAGGCCAAATCTACACTGGCTTTGCTTACCAAGAAGTCAGTGAATATTCCTATGTGGCTGAGTTACAGTTTTGACTTAAATCTGCTTGAATATCTGTGGCAAGACCTGAAAATGGTTGTCTAGCAATGATCAACAACCAATTTGACAGAGCTTGAAGAATTTTGAAAATAATAATGGGCAAATGTTGCACAATACAGGTGTGGAAAGTTCTTAGAGACTTACCCAGAAAGACTCAAATCAAATCAAAGTTTATTTGTCACGTGCGCTGAATACAACAAGTGTAGACCTTACAGTGAAATGCTTACTTACAGGCGCTAACCAGTAGTGCAAAAAAGGATGTCCTGGGCCATACACACTACCCTCTGTAGTGCCTTGCAGTCAGAGGCCGAGCAGTTGTCGTACCAGGCAGTGATGCTCTCGATGTTGCAGCTGTAGAACCTTTTGAGGATCTCAGGACCCATGCCAGATCTTTTTAGTTTCCTGAGGGGGAATAGGCTTTGTTGTGCCCTCTTCACAACTGTCTTGGTGTGTTTGGACCATTCTAGTTTGTTGTTAATGTGGACACCAAGGAACTTGAAGCTCTCAACCTGCTCCACTACAGCCCCGTCGATGAGAATGGGGGCGTGTGTCACATTCTGACCTTTATTTCCTTTGTTTTGTCTTTATTTATTATGGTCAGGGCGTGAGTTGGTAATGGGCAGCAGCAACAGCGGCCGAAGACACAGGAATCATGGACTTGAGAGGAAATTCTAGACAGGAGAGGAGCCTGGGCACAGCCAGGGGAATATTGCCACCCCAAAGCAGAGCTGGAGGCAGCAAGGCAGAGAGGCGCTGGTATGAGGAGGCAGCACGGCGGCATGGTTGGAAGCCCGAGAGTCAGCCCAAAAATGTATTGTGGGGGGACGCACAGGGAGTGTGGCGAAGCCAGGTAGGAGACCTGCGCCAACTTCCTGTGCTGACCAGAGAGCGAGAGGGACCGGGCAGGCACCGTGTTATGCTGTGGAGCGCACGGTGTCCCCAGTGCGGGTACATAGCCCGGTGCGGTACATTCCAGCTCCTCGTATCGGCCTGTCCAGCGCCTTCCTCCTCTCCAGCGCTGCCAGAGCCTCCCGTCTGTCCAGAGCTGCTAGAGTCTCCCGTCTGTCCTGAGCTGCTAGAGTCTCCTGTTTGTCCTGAGCTGCTAGAGTCTCCTGTTTGTCCTGAGCTGCTAGAGTCTCCCGTCTGTCCTGAGCTGCTAGAGTCTCCCGTCTGTCTGGAGCTGCTAGATCCGCCAGTCTGTCCTGAGCCGTCAGTCAGCCAGGAGCTGCCAGAGCCGTCAGTCAGCCAGGAGCTGCCAGAACCGTCAGTCAGCCAGGAGCTGCCAGAGCCGCCAGTCAGCCAGGAGCTGCCAGAGCCGTCAGTCAGCCAGGAGCTGCCAGAGCCGCCAGTCAGCCAGGAGCTGCCAGATCCGCCAGTCAGCCAGGAGCTGCCAGATCCGCCAGTCAGCCAGGAGCTGCCAGAGCCGCCCTTCACTCCAGAGCTGCCGGAGTCACCCGCCTGTCCGGCACTGCCGGAGGCGTCCTTCACTCCAGCGCTGCCAGAGTCTCCCGCCTGTCCGGCGCTGCCGGAGTCTCCCGCCTATTCGCGACCCATTTCTAGGGTCCCCAGTCCAAGGTCGGTGGCGAGGGTCCCCGCTTTAAAGAGGCCACGGAGGCGGGCGAAGAGGCGCACTAAAACTATGGTGAAGTGGGGTCCATGTCCCGCAACAGAACCGCCCTCCCCTATAGGTTCAGGTTTTTTTTAGAGGGGGGGGGGGGGGGGGGGGGGCTGTCACGTTCTGACCTCTATTTCCTTTGTTTTGTCTTTATTTAGTATGGTCAGGGCGTGAGTTGGGGTGGGCAGTCTATGTTTGTGTTTCCATGTTTTTTCTATTTCTGTGTTTGGCCTGATATAATTCTCAATCAGAGGCAGCTGTTTATCGTTGTCCCTGATTGAGAACCATATTTAGGTAGCCTGGGTTTCACTGTTGGTTTGTGGGTGTTTGTTTCCTGTGTCAGTGTTTGTGCCACATGGGACTGTTTCGTTTATATTCACTTTGTTATTTTGTATTGTGTCATGTTCAGTTTATACTATTAAAACATGGACACTTACCACGCTGCGTTTTAGTCCAATCCTTGCTACACCTCTTCAGACGAGGAAGAGGAAATCTGTCGTTACAGCGTGCTCAGTGTTTAGGGAGGTGTTTAGTCCCAGGATCCTTAGCTTAATGATGAGGGTACTATGGTGTTGAACGCTGAGCTGTATGTAGTCAATGAATAGCATTCTCATGTAAGTGTTCCTTTTGTCCAGGTGGGAAAGGGCAGTGTGGAGTGCAATAGAGATTGCATCGTCTGTGGATCTGTTTGGGCGGTATGCAAATTGTAGTGGGTCTAGGGTTTCTGGGATAATGGTGTTGATGTGAGCCATGACCAACCATTCAAAGCACTTCATGGCTACGGACGTGAGTGCTATGGGTCTGTAGTCATTTAGGCAGGTTGCCTTTGTGTTCTTGGGCACAGGGTCTATGGTGGTCTGCTTGAAGCATGTTGGTATTACAGACTCAATCAGGGACATGTTTAAAATGTCAGTGAAGACACCTGCCAGTTGGTCAGCACATGCCCGGAGCACACGTCCTGGTAATCCGTCTGGCCCCGCAGCCTTGTGTATGTTGACCTGTTTAAAGGTCATACTCATGTCGGCTACGGAGAGCATGATCAAAGGGGATTCTTACATGTATTGACTCTGGGGGTTGAATACTTATCTAATTGAGATATATTAGTGTTTTATTTTTGATGTATTTTTTTTTATTACAAATATTCAAGTTTTTCTTCCACTTTGACATTGCAGTGTATTTTTTGTAAATTGTTGACATAAAATGCTAATTCAATCCATTTTACTCCCACTTTGTAACACAACAAAATGTGGAGAAAAGTCAAGGGGTATGAATACTTTCTGAAGGCACTGTATAATTGCTTGATTGGAATAGTTGCAATAAAGCAGCTTTTCCTTTTTTGAATGGTGTGGGAGTACCCCAACAACAGAATGGTATGGGCATATACACGTCATAAAAAATATGAATACGAGTAGACCGCTGATTGGCCAGCTCATCCTCATCTAGAATTCTAATTGGCCAGCTCATCTTCCTCAGGAGTATGACATCATGCTCTATGAGGAAATAGCAAGCATTTTTGAAACGGTCTGTTTGAGATACACGTTTGAGGTGGTTTTTTTAAAGTGTTTTTTCTCTCCAATTTATGCTTTGGCCACAAAAACAATTAATGGTGTCACCAACATGATCTGGATTTGAGTTAACAGAATATGATTTTAACTGGACAGTTACTTTAACACTGCAAATATTCTTGCAGTTCATGACAAACTGTGTAGAATTGAAGGGAACTAGCTTTAAAATTGTACATTTTCTCACCTTCCCATGGCAACGTGTAGAATTGCAGGAAATTAGCTTTACAACAGCAACATTTTGTCTCTGCGGCCAAGACGAGAGCCCCCCCCCCCCCACACACACTACCTCACCCCCCTCCCTGATCCCCCCCCCCACCCCCATGCTAACTTTGCCACTGCTGCTGAAAAAAACATCCTAGAGAAAACAATGTGCTGTGTGTGTGTGTGTTGGTGTGTGTGTGTTGGTGTGTGTGTGTGTGAGAGTGGACGAATGTGTTTGCGATGGAGGGGCACCAGCTTGCTTTGGCACCAGCTTGCATTGTTACAGGTTTGTCAAACAGAGCGGATCTCAGCTGCGTCTGTTGTCCAGCCAGTGTACCTGATGTGGCTGCAGATTGGATTCCTGCGGGGGTCTTTCACGTAAAGTTCATATGGCATTGTTGTGAAACGCTGGGAAACAGCTTGCACAGTGCCCGGGGGGCAGGATGCCACATCGCATTCAACAGACTTTTGTTTGAACTATTTTGAACCTGAATTAGATTCCAAGTTATATCATCAAACACTCAATGTGTATACGATTGTAACATTTGTCAACCGACTGCAACTGTATTGCAACCATTTATTTAATGCTGGGCCATAATTCAAGTCAAGCGAAGCAAGAAAAACATGCATAATTATCTGTCATAACTCAATGGCTTCCACCTAGCAGCACATACACATTCAAGAAACTAAACATTTCAGTCGTTTTACCATATCATTTAATGTCTCTTCCAGCCCATTCTCACCATATGAAGGACTACAGTACAATGAAGGAATTAGGGGAGTGTCCTCTATCCAGGGCCTGGAAGTGGACAGCACAGGAGTCTGAGCCTTGAACACCCAGCAGCTTCAGGAAAGCTCAGGAACTCACACACACTTCTATAGAGGTGCAGCACTGCTAGCTGGCAACCCTTCTCCCCATCCCTCTTCATCCCAATCCCCTCCCTCTCCACCTCGCCCCGTTTGAGAGTGTCGGTGATTGACAGCCTTCACTCCCAATACTTTGCCATTGCAGTGAATTCCTATTAACTCCCTCTCTACGGCACCAGGCAATGCTAGAGAACTCTATGCCTTTACCATCATCACTGCGAAAGGCCTGGATGGGGAATTGAAGCTTTAGAGAGATTCAGTTCTACACTGCGCTCCCTTTGGGAGGAAGAGAGCAGTCATTTTCTCTCATATTGTTTTTTTTTTAAATGCCCAAGGCTCCCTGGCAGAGATGTTTCTTCTTTCTCTTTCTGCTGCTGTTGTCAGGCTCCACCTCATGCCTGTAATCATTAGGCTGCAATTTGGGTAGAAAATTGCAATTACATGGTTTAAAAATGTGCCTGTTGTTTTCTATGCTTGTTATTTTTTTGTGGAGAAAGGCTGAGGGAAAGCAATCCAGCTCTGATTATAATTAAGGGAATACGATGCAATAAAACTGTCGATTATGTCAAAGTTCTCTCCTTTAAGGGCCTGATTCCATGCGGTTGTTCACTGCAAGTTAAGCTGAACTGACTCTCCTATAAGTTGGTGTACAATATGGTCTCTCTGACTAGGGGATTGACTCATTCACACCAACCTGCAAAAAATGGAAAGGGGTGTTGATTTTATGACATACACAGACGGTTCAAGTTTCTCATCATCAGATCCCTTTACAGAAGAGCTGGGACTTCAAAGAAAAGCCTATCATGAAAATAATGTACCCGTGTCATTCTCCCATTGCAAATCTACCATTCCAGTGTTTTACTTGCTATATTGTATCTACTTAAAGACTTGATCTATCTGCAGTACACAATGGGAAATACTTGATCTATCTGCAGTACACGATGGGAAAGACTTAATCTATCTGCAGTACACAATGGGAAAGACTTGATCTATCTGCAGTACACGATGGGAAAGACTTGATCTATCTGCAGTACACGATGGGAAAGACTTGATCTATCTGCAGTACACGATGGGAAAGACTTGATCTATCTGCAGTACACGATGGGAAAGACTTGATCTATCTGCAGTACACGATGGGAAAGACTTGATCTATCTGCAGTACACAATGGGAAAGACTTGATCTATCTGCAGTACACGATGGGAAAGACTTGATCTATCTGCAGTACACGATGGGAAAGACTTGATCTATCTGCAGTACACAATGGGAAAGACTTGATCTATCTGCAGTACACGCAGTACACGGGAAAGACTTGATCTATCTGCAGTACACGATGGGAAAGACTTGATCTATCTGCAGTACACGATGGGAAAGACTTGATCTATCTGCAGTACACGATGGGGGAAAGACTTGATCTATCTGCAGTACACGATGGGAAAGACTTGATCTATCTGCAGTACACGATGGGAAAGACTTGATCTATCTGCAGTACACGATGGGAAAGACTTGATCTATCTGTAGTCAAAGCTATAGTCAAAGCTATATGAAATACAAATGGTATAGAGAGAAATAGTCCTATACATGCTATATTAACTACAACCTAAAACCTCTTACCTTGGAATATTGAAGTCTCATGTTAAAAGGAACCACCAACTTTCATATGTTCTCATGTTCTGAGCACACCTTAGCTTTTTTACATGGCACATATTTTACATGGCACACATTTTTACATGACACATACATGGCACATATTGCATATTGGCACATATTACTTTCTTCTCCAACACTTTGTTTTTGCATTATTTAAACCAAATTGAACATGTTTCATTATTTATTTGAGGCTAAATTGATTTTATTGATGTATTATATTAAGTTAAAATAACTGTTCATTCAGTATTGTTGTAATTGTCATTATTACAAATAAATAAAATAAAAATCGACCGATTAATCGGTATCGGCTTTTTTGGTCCCCCAATAATCGGTATCGGTATCGGCGTTGAAAAATCATAATCGGTCGACCTCTAATCAGCATCATTTAAAAACAATCCAATGATATCACATTTTATTTGTCACATGCACGTGTTTATCAGATATTATTGCGGGTGTAGCGAAATGCTTGTGTTTCTAGCTCCAACAGTGCAGTAATATCTAACAGGTGACATCTAACAATACACACAATCTAAATTAAAGGGATGGAATTAATAATATATAAATATTTTGACTAGCAATATCAGAGCGGCATAGACTAAGATACAGTAGAATAGAATAGAATACATTATCTACATATGAGATAAGTAATGCAAAATATGTAAACATTATTAAAGTGACTAGTGTTCCATTATGAAAGTGGCCAGTGATTTCAAGTCTATGTATATAGGGCAACAGCCTCTAATGTGCTAGTGATGGCTATTTAACAGTCTGATGGCCTTGTGATAGAAGCTGTTTTTCAGTCTCTCGGTCCCAGCCTTGATGCCCCTGTACTGACCTCACCTTCTAGATGATAGCGGGATGAACAGGCAGTGGCTCGGGTGGTTGTTGTCCTTGATGATCTTTTTGGCCTTCCTGTGACATTGGGTGCTGTAGGTGTCCTGGAGGGCAGGTAGCTTGACCACGCCCCGCTCCAGAGAGCCCTGCGGTAGCGGGCGGTGCAGTTGCCGTACCAGGTGGTGATACAGCCCGACAGGATGCTCTCAATTGTGCATCTGTAAAAGTGTGTGAGACTTTTAGGTGCCAAGCCAAATCTTATGGATATATACAATGAAATATCAATAGAAAACAGGTGAAACGAAACAAAATGCAGCTAGTTTGCAGTCTTTCCAGTTTGAAAGGATTGTGTTAGCTGTGTTGTTGGCTAGCTCCTCTGAACAACAGTGTCCAGACAAGAGAACACACATTTTCTATGCCAGGTGAAATCGCACCTCATTAGCTCATTGTTATAGATGTATCCAAATAAATGTCACTAGAAAACAGCTTAAACAAATGCAGCTACTTTGTTGTTATTCTGGCTGTACTGTTTGACGTGACTGTAAGTTAACCATAGCTTGCTAACTAGTAAGCAAGGGATAAGAACGTTGCTAGCCGGTATGGCAATGGAACATTTAGAACGGACGACTGGGTCCATAGATACAGAACAAAAAGACTGAACGACTGGGGTCGCGTCTCTGGCAACCAAACCGATAGAACAAACGACCAGCCGGCTTGGGTATCAACCCTAGATTTGTGTTAGGACTATATCTTGTGGAAGGATGAAATAGGATGAATAAAATAATCAAAATAAAGTTTTTAATGAAAATATGTAAATCATTATTTGAAAGTGTTACCAGACTTCGTCTCGAGCCTAACATCACCCATGCCGATATATCCTCCAAACACCAGCTTCTCGGGCATTATCACTTCAATTGAATATATGAGGTAGGTACTTGATAGGTTAACAATCAAGGAGGACAGACAAGGCCTTATGCTATAGAAATGTTTATAATAACAATGATGGAAAATATGGATTCTTTCTCCACCGCGTTTCATCTGCCGAAAGATATATATGAAGAACTTGCTAAAGGATTGATCTCAATAATACATATGCAAACATAGAAATTGGGATTTGCATGATAAAAATACTCATCATTTTATTTTGTTTTTGTGACTTGTTAATTACATGATAATTACTGCGCTACAGCCTAAAGGGACTTTATCCCGGTCCCGTCTGTAGCTCTTGCCATTTTCCTTGAGACCCAATTATTTTAACTTCAGCTTTTAAATCTTGTGAGACCCTCATACATCCTTTTTTAGGGCTTCAGAGACTTTTGACTGGTATCAATTTCCAGATCCAGGGCAGAGTTATGAGCCATCCAAGGGAAAACATCTATATTTTACTCTCTCTCTCTCTCTCTCTCTCTCTCTCTCGCTCTCTCTCTCTCTCGCCCTCTCTCTCTTTCTCTCTCTCTCTCTCTCGCTCCCACTCTTTCTCTTTCTCTCTCTCTCGCTCCCACTCTTTCTCTCTCTCTCTCTCTCTCTCTCTCTCTCTCTCTCTCTCTCTCTCTCTCTCTCTCGCTCTCTCTCTCTCGCTCTCTCGCTCTCTCTCTCTCGCTCTCTCTCTCTCTCTCCTCTCTCTCTCTCTCTCTCTCTCTCTCTCTCTCTCTCGCTCCCACTCTTTCTCTTTCTCTCTCTCTCTCTCCCCCTTTCGCTCTCTCTCTCTCGCTCCCTCTCTTTCTCTCTCTCTCTCTCTCGCTCCCACTCTTTCTTTCTCTCTCTCTCTCTCTCTCTCTCTCTCCCTTTCGCTCTCTCTCTTTCTCGCTCCCTCTCTCACTCCCTCGCTCTCTCTCACTCCCTCTCTCTCTCACTCCCTCTCTCTCTCTCACTCCCTCTCTCTCGCTCCCGATCTCTCGATCTCTCTCTCTCTCCCTCGCTCTGTCTCGATCCCTCTCACTCATTGCCTCAGCTTTCTTTGTACAGTGTGCAGGTGACTAATTTCTCTTGGGCTTTGGACTTTGGAGTGAGATAAGGGCGAAAGGGAGGAGAAAATGAAGGGGAAAGAGGAGAGGGAGAGGCAGTGCTCGGCTTGGCAGCTTAGAGAAGGCTGCCAACATCATAGAAGCCGGATATCTCCTCTCATCTTCCCCGTAGGTCCTTCTCTCTGTTTTCTCCCCAGCCCTGTGTGAGCCCAGCATGCGAGGCCTGCTTGTATCTTCAGTGTCACTGTGTTCACAGTATGATCAGTGTTTACTCTCAAAGAGTTCAAGGCACTGGATCTATCGTAAAGCAACCGTGAGCCTCTTCTTTCTCTGGAGAAGGACAACGCAGATGTTTTTGCTTCTATGTGGATGTCAGTATAGTGGAAAGCAGCTGTCACTCAAAAGGGCAGTGGGTTCTCCTCTCCGTCTGTTATCAACCTCCTGTCGGAGTTCAGCGGAGTTCAGCATGGATTGACAATACAATTTTTGTTACATTTATATCAGAAAGACTCAACTTCAACCTTATCTGCATTTGCATACAAGTGCAACAGTGACAGTAATTGATTATCCATCAAGGTGTCTGTTCCCACTAGATAAAATATGGGTAGAAAATATCAGATGCAAGTTTTGGCTGTGAGAATTCACCAAGCAGGTTCTGATACACCTTTAAAGGAAGCATATGGAAGTGAACTTGTTCACCCCAAAAAGTGAAAACGGCTAATTAAGTGGGTACCAGTACAAGTTCAGTCTCAACCTTTTTTGGGGGGTAGTTATTGAAGCTGAATAGTAAGCTGTTACCACAGTGAGCCCACCACACAACACCTCACAGCCCCTCCAACTTCCATAATTACTAACATAATTGAGATGTTTTCTCCCTGCATGTCTTTTAACCCCCCCTTCCCCAGTCCTAATTCATTTAAACTTTTAAAGCAGGGGCTTCAATTATTCATGTCCCCCATGGTGGCCCCCTCCTCCCTGGGTAACACCCGAGCAGAGTGCGTCTGTATGAACGCTGCCAGGCCTCTCATTAATTAATGCCACAGTCGATGCCCCAACTCTCATTCACTAAAGCACTCTCTTTCTCCTGTTTCCCTCCCTCTGTTACCATGTCCTGTCTCTCTCCCCGACAGAGGGATGAGGGGTTTCAGCAGAGGTGTAATGTCGTGATGTTGTTCTGTAGAGTGTGTTCATCCCTCAAACCTCAAGGGAACCCATGCCTCTCTGTACAATGAGGGGTGAGATTGGAAGAGAGGAATTTCAGCGATGGTAAGACTACAGGAGTGTCAGTGGATAGGTTCTTTCTTTCTTACTTTCTTACTGCCCTCCTTTTGTTCCCCAAGAGCCAGGTCCTACATTCCTCCCCCTGTCAGTCTGGTATGAAGGTGGTTACTGGACCTTGAGGCGGCGGCTAAGGGCCACACTTACTAATTCTTTTCCATAGAGATTAAAAGTGAAGGAGGCTGAACGGAAGGTCAAATAAAGACTACAGGAAGGAACTTGGTGAAGTGTGTCAAATACGATTCTGGATCACCACAGCAACATTAACTATGTCTTCGCTTAGTAACAGTTGACTTGATTATCGACACAAATTATACTGTTTACAGTAGAGGTTTAGGGTGCATATCTGTAAAACAATTGATCACACCCAGAGGTATTTTCTACAAGGGTGTGGGTAACATTGTACGCGTAACGTTGGCCCCCATAATGAGACAGAAGAAAGAGGGGCCGCTGCCTTTACTCTGAATGGGACTAAGTGTTCTGCTTTTAAAACACAGTAAAGAGACTGTCAGGGATGCTGTGTGTGTGCATGCGTGCGTGCGCTGCTTTGAAACACAAAGCCTACGGGAAGAAGGCTGACACGGATCCCTCAGTGCATGCCTGACCACTGTGTTAGAACTGTGCAAGAAAATCAATTCAGGAAATATAGAGGCAATTATTTAGTCCCCCACACATGCTGACAAAACAAGGGCCAATGGAGGCGAGAAGAAAACTACAGCATTAAACAGGGAAATAAGTCTGGGCTGGGTGGGGACTACTGCATGCATGTGGGTGATTGAACATCTTGCTACTCTTCCTGTGAAGGTAGTCTAATTAATGAAGTGTGTGAACTGATTGTCTCATTAAAACCATCAGTGCTTTTATTATTCAGTCCTATAATAGGAGAGGAGTACCAGGAACCTTATAATGAGAGGGGATTTCGGAATGGATATTGCCATTAATAAATAATGCTACATTTGATGCTATTTTGGTGCTTGAAGCTACTTTTACTGACAACAGGTCAAGATATCATACTGTGTGTTAACTACAGTATCTCTTTCTGTGCTGATTCACATAGCAGAACACAATGACCTGCCAAAATGTAAATTACCATAGCAGTATTTATTTTTGTGGCACACGTAAACGTCACAGAACGTTCAGATGGATCTTTAGCCCAGAGATGTTGGCTTCCAGCTCTGGACACTCTCCCCCATTCATTTGAGTTTCAACCCAGAATAGCCCTAGTTTTTTAAACACTGATAATCTATCTGTTTTTAATCACTGAGTGTAAATTCTGTTTTTTAGATCTCTAATCTGCTCTCAACGGTTTAATAAAGCCATCCTACACAGGTTTTTGGTACAGAAAGCATCACACTTCATTTTTGATGATGAAATAAGATGTGCAGTGCTCACCACTGTAATCCATGCTGAAGAATGTACACCTTATGCAAAGATGTACAGTTAGTTCATCCTACCTTTATTAACAGTTTGGAAACAGTCCAATTCCAGAATCCTGGGAGATTAATTAAAGGGCCACTATTCCACCGGCTGACAGTCCCATTGTTTTCGAATGGGGAGGTCCAGCTAAGGAGAAATCTGGAGTAGAGTGGTTCTGTAATGGCTTTCCTGTGGTGAAGTAGAGGCGGACCAAAACGCAGCGTGGTTATATTGATTCATGTTTAATGAAAAAACGATAAACACAAACACTACAAAACAATAAATGTGGAAAAACAAAAACAGCCCTATCTGGTGCAAAACACAGAGACAGGAACAATCACCCACAAACACACAGTGAAACCCAGGCTACCTAAGTATGATTCTCAATCAGAGACAACTAATGACACCTGCCTCTGATTGAGAACCATACTAGGCCGAAACATAGAAATACCCCAAAACATAGAAAAACAAACATAGACTGCCCACCCAACTCACGCCCTGACCATACTAAATAAATACAAAACAAAGGAAATAAAGGTCAGAACGTGACAGGTTCATCTCACTGACAGTGTGTATGGACTTTATGGTGCTTGAGGAGGAGCTGTCTTGATCTTGATGGACAGTAGCTAAGTCAGCATTAGGAGGAGTTGGATCCATCTCTGACAGAGCCTGGCCTAAGCCTTTGGAGTGTTGGTGGTGTTGGAACTAGACTGACATGGACACGGTCATGGTGATGGTTCTAATCTGAAGGCATCTTCCCAAGCGTCACTAGAGCTTCTGGAAGCTTGAAGCTTGATGTGGGAAGGCTTGCTTACAGTAGTAGCGTGTCCTTTTCAAAGAGCATGTTCTGTTCTGTGATGTAACCGGACGATCCTGACAAGATAGTCTGTGACACTGCAGTGGTCCAGTGTTCCAACCACTAAGGAGAATAAATCTGCCCTGAAAAGGGAGGAAATATAATAATTATGGTTAATTGCTAATGAACAGTGGTATAGAGCTGGCCATGCTCTTTCTGTCTCGCTTACTCTGACGAAAAGACTAAAGTTTCATGTGTTTTATGTATTTTCTCTCTTAACAGAGATGTGTGTGTGTATTGGGGTGGATATCATGGTATTTTGGGGCTTTAGATTCCTTTTGAAAAGGCCTGTTGGAAGCATCTTCTGTGGCGTCAGACAGAGAGCTCAGACGCACCTATTCATCACCCTCATTAAAATAGCCTCAGCAGTCTCCTCAGAGCCACAGCCGGCCTCCTGGCTCTCTCTCTAACTCAACAAGTAATCTGAAATAAAACAGCTTCAGCTCAAGCAAACACACACACTCACAACTATGTGGATACAAACACACGATACACACACACAGCGAACACTGATCCTGTACTGACCGTAGCACAGCACAAATATACAGTTTTTTTTTTCAATAGCTTTGGTGCAATTTTCACAAGTATGTGGTATATTTTAACAGCTCTTAGTACAAAACTCAAAACATTGCTGTACTAAAATTGCATTTGGCCAATCCAGTACTGTAATACTGTAATATATGCCATTTATATAGAAGACAACAGTCCACTTTGGCTATGTGACACCAGTGGGAATCAAACACACAACGCTGGTGTTGCTAGTGCCATGTTCTTATGAACTGAGCCACAATACATAAATACAGTACAATATAAACAGTACCAGTCAAAGGTTTGGACACACCTACTCATTCTAGGATTTTCTTTATTTTTACTGTTTTCTACAATGTAGAATAATAGTGAAGACATCAAAACTATGAAATAACACATATGGAATCATGTAGTAATCATGTAGCCACCCTTTGCTTTGATGACAGCTTTGCACACTCGGCATTCTCTCAACCAGCTTCACATGGAATGCTTTTCCAGTCTTGAAGGAGTTCCCACATATGCTGAACACTGTGGAGGTCCTCATGAGATCCAGTTTCATCACAGCACATTTACCACCCCTACCTTGTCTCAACACAACTGATTGGCTCAAACACATTAAGAAGGAAGAAAGTCCACAAATGAACTTTTAACCTGTAGTGACGCCCAGCCCGTGAACGGGATCGTTATCATCATCTGACACTAATTAGCAAAACGCAACGGACATAAATCTTCCTAGAAAATATTCCTATTCATGGAAATCACAAGTGAAATATATTGGAACATAGCCTTTTGTTAATCACCCTGTCATCTCAGATTTTCAAAATATGCTTTACAGCCAACGCTAGACAAGCATTTGTGTAAGTTTATCATAGCCTAGCATAGCATTATGCCTTGCTAGCAGCAGGCAAACTTGTCACGGAAATCAGAAAAGCAATCGAATTAAATCGTTTACCTTTGATGAACTTTGGATGTTTTCACTCCCGAGACTCCCAGGTAGACAGCCAAAGTTCATTTTTCCCCAAAATATTATTTTTGTAGGCGAAATAGCTCCGTTTGTTCTTCACGTTTGGCTGAGAAATCGCCGGGAAATTGCGGTCACCACAACGCCGAAAAATATTCCAAATTAGCTCCATAAAATCACCAGATACAAGGCAAACATTGTTTAGAATCCATCCTCAAGGTGTTTTTCTAATATCTATTCGATAATATATCAGTCGGGACAATTCGTTTTTCACTCTGACCGATTGGAGTAATGGCTACCTTTGTATTTTATGCGAAAATCTCTCTCGGAGCCACCATGTGACCACTTACGCAATGTGGCTGCCTACGGCTATTCTTCAACAGAAATGCGTAAAACTACGTCACAATGCTGTAGACACCTTGGGGAATACGTAGAAAGTGTAAGCTCATTGATGGTACATTCACAGCTGAATAGGTAGTCATTGGAACGCAGCGCTTTCAAAACGTGGGGAACTTCCGGATTGGATTTTTCTCAGGCTTTCGCCTGCAACATCAGTTCTGTTATACTCACAGACAATATCTTTACAGATTTGGAAACGTTAGAGTGTTTTCTATCCAAAGCTGTCAATTATATGCATATTCTAGCATCTTTTCCTGACAAAATATCCTGTTTAAAACGGGAACGTTTTTTTCCCAAAAATGAAAATACTGCCCCCTAACACCAAGAGGCTAACAATTGCATCATGAAGTGGCTACTTTGAAGAATCTAAAATATATTTTAATTTGTTTAACGCTTTTTTGGTTACTAAATGATTCCATATGTGTTATTTCATAGTTTTCATTCTACAATGGAGAAAATAGTAAAAAATAAAGAAATATATTTGAATGTGTAGGTGTGTCTAAACTTTTGATTGGTACTGTATATATTTTTAGTTGTAATTCTTACCCCCTTTTTTCCCCAATTTCGTGATCACGATCTTGTCTCATCGCTGCAACTCTCCAACGGGCTTGGGAGTGGCAAAGGTCGAGTCATGCGTCCTCCGAAACAAGACCCACCAAACCACTCTTCTTAATAACAGCCAGCCGCACCAATGAGTCAGAGGAAACACCATTCAACTGACGACCGAAGTCAGCCTGCAGGCGCTCGGCCCTCCAAAAGAGCACAATATGCCAAGTAAAGCCCCCCCTGGCCAAACCCTCCCCTATCCCAGACGACGCTGGGCCAATTGTGTTCCGCCCTATGGGACTCTCGGTCACGGCCGGTAATGACACAGCCTGGGATCACACCCCAGGCTGTAGTGACGCCACAACACTGCGATGCAGTGCCTTATACCCCTGCGCCACTCGGGAGGCCTACAATACAGTACTTTAAAATACAATACACAATTACAATACGGGTGGAAGTTGTATGATTGCCATCCCCATGAGTGTACCACGCTCCTTGAGGCCATGGATGAGGCATGCAATGATTTCAATCCAGGCAGTGGATTTGCCATGCCAAAAGGTTTTTCCCCTGGTGCATGAACAATAATGATATTTACTGTGATTTCAATGAGAGCTTATGGCCAAATGCTCAAGACAGGCTTGATGATAACTAGTGCCTGCTAAACAGGATGTTCCTTTAATTTCTTTAATTTGATTACATTGTGATAGCTGTCTTCAAGGATCACACCTTTGATCAGACATGGGATAGAAATGATAGAAATTTGATATTCGGTCAATTTTATTGGGTAGTGCAAGTGTATTGGCTAATGTGAAAACAGTGTAATGTACTGTACAATACAGTACTTCTGAAACATGTATTTTACATGTTCTGCTATTGGATTAACTGGTTGTTAAAAGTACTACATTGAGAATATATCATTATGTTGTGTTTTGGTGATTAAACCAAGGTACTCATTATATTTCACAGTAAACATATGTCTACAAGCAAAATGAATGCACAGTGAAAGGTTTTGAATGTAAGACTGGCTGCATTGCAGTGTTTACCAGTTTGGAGTTTTGTACATACAGTGTCTTCAGAAAGTATTCATACCTTTGACTTTTTACAGCCTGAATTTAACATGGATTTCAATTAGATTCTTTGTCACTAGTTTACACACAATACCGCATAATGTCAACATGGAATGATGTTATTTTTTGTTATGTAACGTGTGTTTAGATTACTTAAACAGATAGAACTAAATTAGACTATTCTGGAAAGAGAACACAAATAGCTGCCATTTATTGAATACATAGATTAGTGCACTTCAAGAAAATAATAAACCCTTATACAAAAAAAAAACTTTGCATAAAAATAGAAACCCTAAAGTCAAGCCGAAGAATGTTGGAGATCTCTTAATAAGTCTATCTGTTGTCCGATTGTCCACTTCCGTTTATCCACAATAACTCCAGATCTGGTACAATATCTCTACTTTTCCTAAAGAACTAGCTTAGGAAACCAACTTAAAGCAAAAATAAATAACTGCAGTCTCACATTGGCATCGGACTGCCAAAACGTGGTCACTTACTAGCTCAATGAAGCCAACTGCAACAAAATTCAGTTACAAGCTGATTTTTTCCTACATCACACATAACAATAGTTATTCTCTGATAGTTCTTTGGGGGTATTAACATAGTATTGACTCGGGTGTGAATACTTATGTAAGTGAGATATTTCTGTATTTTATTCTCAATACATTTGCAAACGTCTCTAAAAACATGGATTTCACTTTTTTCTTTATGGGGTAGTGTGTGTAGATGGATGAATAAAATAACATCTATTTAATCCATTTTGAATTCAGGCTGTAACACAACAACATGTGGGGAATGGGGGTATGAATACTTTCTGAAGGCACTGTGCTTGTGAAAATAGTACCAAAGCGATACACTATAATACCCTCCCTATGGATGACCAAAAAGTGGGAAGGGAATGGAGGAGGGGGAGCACCACTGGGATTGGTGTCCGGTTGTCCAGTCAGTGGGCCGAGAGCAGACAGGTGGCCGGAGTCTGTTGGTGATTAATCTGGTGGTCTGCGGTCACCATGGGCCGGGGTTGGTCTGTGAAGCCTTGCGTCATTGACCTCCAGGGATCTCTCAGGCTCCCAGGCCCCAGCCTGCTGTCCAACACCAGCCCTAGACATGTGACTCTCCAAACGCCTTACTGTACCATGACCTGAAAATGAGGTTGGATTGGGCATCAGAGTTTTTTCTGCTGTGTGTGTGTTTGTGTGTGTCTGTGACTGTATGCATGCATGTGTGTGTGTGTGTGTGTGTGTGTGTGTGTGTGTGTGTGTGTGTGTGTGTGTGTGTGTGTGTGTGTGTGTGTGTGTCTATTCTGCAGCGTTTCAGTGTCTGTGGAGGGCGGCACGGAGCAGATGTGGAATTTAAATGGCCTGCTTTTGGGAAGCAGGTGGTTGAGTGTGATAGATCATTCATGTCATCGCCAGCTTGGCTTTGTTCTGTAGCTGTTATACTGAGGTGGATCCTCTGTGAATGGCGCTTTGACAGGCACTGCAGGGAGAACTCAGGGCCAGAGATGATGAAGGAGCATTTTCAACCTGAAACCCATCCAGTGGTACCTTCGTGGTGGATCTCTACTATTTTCTTTCATGTTCTGTAAAAACAAACATCCACTAGGTGTGGCAGCACACAGCACACAGCACACATGAGTTATCATGTGATGCAATGGGAAGAGTTGAGTTTATACAGGGGTAGAAACTTTTCCAATCATTTCGTTCTGAACACAGAACCACTATATTTTTTTGTAGTTAATAAATCCAACGTGATAACTAAGCCTATAGGATCCTTAACTAGCATTGAATAAGTTAATCCATTATTCTCTAGCTAATTAAACAGCTCTCTCCCTGTCTTCTGAATCACACATGTATCATCAGTACTTGCTTTGAAGGGGAGGGGCAGGTAGCCTAAACACACACAGGAAAATATGTTCAGTTTGCAAGCAGACACTGGAATAAGTTTCTGAGTGACAGAGTGAGGACTTTGCATTGGTGCTTTGATGCGTTTTGTTGTAGGACTAGAAAAAATGCAACGTAAAATAACGTTATTCACCGGTTTCCATGCTTTTAAAATGGCGGTTCTGTTCCGGAACAGTATGGATGACTTTTGTTCCAGGTTCCTTTTCTGTTCCTTAAATTTTTTTGTTATTTTCTGGTTTTCGGTCCTGTTCCCTGAATAGGTTCCAACTTCTGATTTATAAACAGAATTACGATAAATGTTCATCCTGAAACACTAAGCCCATTTTATTTCCTTACAATGTCTATTTTTGCGATATTATCTCTGCGCTGTAAAATGAACGGAACAGATTATAATTATGTTGCATCTGATTTTATAATGGTGTGTGCTCTCCTTGGGGCCTGTTCCATTTCTCTTCTCTTTTTTTCTCTCTCTCTATTCCTAGGGAGGAGAAGGGCGTACGTTCGAACAGCCGCACAGTAAACAGGACTAAAAATAATGACTCTGTGGCTCTGTTTGAGCTTTGCTGCTCTTTGCCTTCCCCTCAGGAATAGCTTTCTAAATACACAGCACAAATCCAGCTCTGCATGCTTTCCCTGCCACTCTCTGTTTCCAAACATCCAGAAGCTGTTTGAACTGGCCCGCCGTCATCCCAGAGTCATGGAAGTTTGTCTGAAATGATTTTTCAACCTGCGTGTGAGTGTGTGTGTGCATAGTGAATGTGTGGTTTGTGTGTAAAATAGAGAGACAGACATACAGACAGCATGATTCAGAAAGAATAAAGGAAAAGAGAGTAGAGAGAGAGAGACAGAGACAGACAGCATGGGTGAGAGATGGTAGAGAGAGAGAGAGAGAGACAGACAGACAGACAGCATGAGTGAGAGATGGTAGAGAGAGAGAGAGAGAGACAGACAGACAGACAGCATGGGTGAGAGATGGTAGAGAGAGAGAGAGAGAGAGAGAGAGAGAGAGAGAGAGAGAGAGATAAATACACATCACATTTAAGTGAGACAGGGAAATTGAGTTGAGTTGAACACTACTGAGAATATAAGGGAGCTTATTATTTGTTTATAATGACATCATTTCTGTTGGGAATGAGGGTTTTTGAACAATGTTTGGAAATATCTGTAATTCTCTTTTTGCAGCCTGCTCGCTCTGCTCACACTCCCCATGTAATTATGCATAATCAAATGTTTACTATTCTCTAACAGCTTGCCATTCCATGTAATAATACAAAATCATCCCTTGTTTGAAATGATCCCCCAACAAACACTCATTAGCTTATTTAAGAAGGTGATATCTTCCAGCTCCAATCAGAAGTGGCGGCTGTATCAGCAGGAAATGGGGATAATTGAACCCCTACTGCTCTTAATCGCCCCCTGCCCCTCAGCCCCATATTCCCCCGGCTCTCAAATCAATTGAAAGGGGATTTATTGGCGAAGCAAATTATGTTGCAAAGCAAATGAAAACCAATAAACAAACTTGAAAACAATCAGAAACTAACAGTAAACATTACACTCATAAAAGTTTCAAAGGAATAAGGCCGTCTCCAAATGTTATATTATTAGTTATGTACAGTGTTTTAACAATATGCCAATAGTTGAAGTACTGTATGAATGGCTATCTCTCTCCCCTCTTTCTCTTTCCACCACTCCCCCAGCTCTCCCAGTCCTGTTCATAGAAAGGAAGCTGCTGTAGTCCTAATGTTGTCCACTGATCTGTGGTTAAGACTCAATTCATGGATCAGTGGAACTTGTCTTGAGGAGTGTGACTGTGTCCAATCCCCTTAAGACGGCAGCCTCACTCAGCCTCTCTGGACGGCCAGGGATGGCTGGACCACTGGATTTTCAGCTGTAGACAGCCAGGGCAGGAGTATACTGCTTGGAAAGTCAATCAAAGTGTATGGCTGAGTGGTAAGAGATGGTCAAACCCCAAGTATAGGTGGGAGAAAAAAGGACAACATGGGCAGATCCATCATTGATTAATTAACAAATGGCGAAATCGGGCTACCTGGCAGTTTGACTAATTGTTCTTTCAGTAAAAGAGACACGCTTAGAGCTGTGAAACATCCAGAGCTTCTTGTTGAAAGATGAGGGCAGAAGCTCATTGACAGCTAAGTGTTCTCTGTGAAGTCGAAATAGAAACATCTCAGCAGGATCCTTCGATGGGGGCATTGTGGAGCTGTCTCCCTGTCAGACGTGCAGTATGCCTAGGTCAATCACTACACCTCAGACTAGATCAAACTCTCAGCTTCTACAGCTCTATGTTCTCTCAAGCAAGGCCAACTCCTTTGACAGTTTCTAACCCTCAGTACTTACTTCATAGTCATGCTACAATGTAAGAACATACTGTATTCACGCCCTTGTGTAGCATTTTGTCAAAATATAAAAGCTTTTATTTATCTTCCTTTGTATCAATTAAGATCACAGTATGATGGCAAGCTCCATTTTGTGTCTTCTTCTGCTGAAATGTTCAGTGTGTCGCTGGTAATGAGCTCCATTTTGTGTCTTGTTCTGCTGAGATGTTCAGTGTGTCGCTGGTAATGAATAGCCTTGAGGTCATTAGGAACACAAAGTAGTGAGGCTGTACATCCAGGGGAAACCGATTGAGAAGAAATTAGGATGAGTAAATGAAAAAGGGAGTGAAACAATAGGAGGATGGGAGAGATGGGCCCCTCCTGGCTGAGAAACAGATGCCTGGGCTATATAGCTGCTGTTTGGCAGAGGACGTGGTGAGACACTGCCAATTCATTAAGCAACTTCTCTGTTCGCGCAACAAGAAGGCTTCACACTATCTCTAGCAGAGCAAACACTGTCTGCTTGTCTTGTCACTTTCTGGATGTCTGTGTGATGGAGGGAGGAGGAGAGGAGGTGGGAGGTAGATTAGATGTCATCACCACCCATCACATGTCTGAACTGAAGTGAACTTTAGATTGCCGGGCGTGTTTGTGATGCATGTGCTGATTGTTTTGGAAGCACTCCCGTTTCTCTCTGGAAGACAATACGGAGGCAGCACAGACACTCTGTGACATGTCGTCCTCTGACTGCCCCCCCCCCCCCCCCCCCCCACAACACACCAACAGAACCACAACACACAACACCAGAACAGACCACCACAACACACTACACAACAGCAGTGGAACTAGAATCCATTAAATAGAATCCTTGGAACACCATGTTAACACTGGCTAAATGGTGATCAGGTCATGGTCAGGTGACATGGTCCTCAAGAGAAACTCAGGGCCCTACTGACCATATCACCATTGTCTCACCATTGTCTCACGTCAGATGGCGTCGCTCCTCCACAACGCTTGTCTCTCAGTCGATCAATCAGTGCAGGCAATGCCATTGACCAGCAGAGGGGGTCAGCTCACAAACCCATTTTGTGCTGCTTCAGTGGACAGTCTCTTTTACTGTTTATGTTCTTACCTCTAAAGGCTGTTAAGGGATGTTGACATGAAATACCTTTTAGGAAGAACATTACAGCCGGCCTTGTCCGAGGTATGCAACACAACGGAAATGTCAAAACTCCAGAGTGCTTCTAGTTTGTTTAATCTCAATGTTTACTGTTGGACCTGAGTAATGTGTGATGAGTGCGTGCGCGGCCCGAGCTGTAGAGCTGCCTGTCTGTCTGCCTCGGTGTGGTGGAGGACACATTTCAGCAGTGCCACGCAATGTGACAGGACATGGTTCAATATGACAAGGCTCTCAGGTTGCAGGCTGACGTGGATAGAAGATTGCCACTAAACTGCCTCTTCTGAGGGACGACCCAGGGGAACGCGTCTGTACTTCCTGATTGACCGGTGTTGTTGAATTATGTAGTAATAGGTTCTAGGTATGGCTTTTAGCTGGGGTATAAGCCACGTTAAGCCCAGTCAAGAACCACTATGAAGATGTTCCACTAGTCACGGAATGTAGCACTTTTGTAAAAATAACTGCTTTTGCTGTAGGTGCCAGTGGTTTGTTTTCTTTAGATTCTCACTGCCTATGTTATCACATTTGTGTGGCACGTTTTTTATGTGGTGGTCCACATTTCTAAAGGTAATGTCTTGAAATAGGTGGTGGTCCACATTTCTAAAGGTAATGTCTTGAAATAGGTGGTGGTCCACATTTCTAAAGGTAATGTCTTGAAATAGGTGGTGGTCCACATTTCTAAAGGTAATGTCTTGAAATAGGTGGTGGTCCACATTTCTAAAGGTAATGTCTTGAAATAGGTGGTGGTCCACATTTCTAAAGGTAATGTCTTGAAATAGGTGGTGGTCCACATTTCTAAAGGTAATGTCTTGAAATGGGTGGTGGTCCACATTTCTAAAGGTAATGTCTTGAAATAGGTGGTGGTCCACATTTCTAAAGGTAATGTCTTGAAATAGGTGGTGGTCCACATTTCTAAAGGTAATGTCTTGAAATAGGTGCTGGTGTGAAATGTTCACAAATGTTCTGTTTTCATGCTTGTGCTTGTGGGAATTTCCTTTTGATTATGTTACTGAATGTTTAATCATAAAGGAATTGAATAAGTTGGAAGAAAAGCACATTAGAGAAACAGGAGAAAAACACTGATCATATCCTAGATTAACAGGAGATGGAAGCTGGATAAAACTAACTAACCCATGGTTCACACACTATTCTAGCTATAGGAAGGAACATGCTATTTTTCATGTTGTTTTCCATGTTCTACTTAATTTGGTTCTAGACATTTCCTCTACAAGTGACACCTTTTAAAACATGGCCAACCAGAAGATGGGGGTTAGATTTTCAGCCAGAATAAGTAACACATAATCTCCAGTCTGCATACAGTATTTCCTCACTGGTATGTTTGTTGTTAGATTATTCCCTTGATCCATGCTAATGCTGGCTTTCCTCTTGCTTTTTTTTCTGTGGAGAAATGAGAAAAGGTCAGTCTCACAATAAACCTTTCTGTGCCTTATCTTTCAACCCTGCTACCAACTAGTAATGAGAAAATAGGCTTAGGTATTTCTCTCAGCTAAATGTCCCCTGGTGTAGGTGATTCTGGGACTGAGGCAGACAGACACATACAGACAAACAGACAGACAGACAGACAGACAGGCTACTGCTGGAGAGGAGAGGTGAAAAAAGAGAGGAGAGGCCTGGGAGACAGACAGACAGACAGACAGACAGACAGACAGACAGACAGACAGACAGACAGACAGACAGACAGACAGACAGAGAGACAGACAGAGAGACAGACAGACAGACAGACTGCTGGAGAGGAGAGGTGAAAAAAGAGAGGAGAGGCCTGGGAGACAGACAGGGAGACAGACAGACAGACAGACAGACAGACAGACAGACAGACTACTGCTGGAGAGGAGAGGTGAAAAAAGAGAGGAGAGGCCTGGGACACAGCAGTAAGCAGTCCACCACAGCAGTCAAACTGCCCCATGCAGGAGTATACCGCCTTAATATTCCTTGTTTGTACCTTGTTTACAGATTATATTTGATAAATACAAATCTACATACGCTAGATGTGTACACAGAGGAGGGCTGATTGCTATTTTATTAGACCTATTCAATTAGTTATATTGTAATGGAATAACAGCAGTGGTCCTAAACTTCAGTCTTCAATGTTATTTTAAGCAAGAATCTTGTGTTAGATACCTCCAGATGGTATAGAGACAAGATACAGTCAGCTGAAGAACAGTGCTGTCAACACACACTTCTATTTTCAGTCGTAGTCGCTAAAGTTCATTTACACGCCTCACTACCTTTATCAGTACTGAGCTATAATGTTTCATGATGTGTCATGTTCATCTCAAGTCAAGCTGGTAGGATAATGACAGCTCCTTGTCAGACGTTAAACACTGATAAAAGCACAGCAAATATATTCCATTTTTCCCATTGACTTTCTTTTGACTCTAATGAGGCTATCTTTATTCTCCCTTGAAATGGACCTCATCTGATCTGTCATGTTTGCCTAATTCTTCTGACAGCTTACAATGATTATTGCTTTTGGGCTAATATATGTTTCAGCCCTCATTTTATGTTTATTTTACATGCACCAATGATTCGGCTGATATTCATTTTAACCCCCCAAAAGGCCTACCCAATAATCAACAATTCATAAGTGAATCATGACACATCTTACTTCAAAATATTGATCTTATTGTTCAATGTACAGAAATGTATTTTAATTCCTGTCATTGCCAGTGAATAGTCATTATCGCTATAGCAACAACCATAGGCCTACACCACCCAGGTTCACTAGCCTTGTTCACATCTCATCTTGTGTAATCAAATGCTACTGGCTATGATCTCCTCTCCCATCCTTTCCACTCCCCTCTTCCCTCTCCTCTCCCCCTCCCCTCCTCCCCCCCCCCTCCTCCCCTCCTCTCTCGCCTCCCCTCCTCTCTCTCCTCCCCTCCTCTCTCTCCTTCCCTCCCTCTCCTCCTCTGTGCTATATACAATGTGCTCCCTGCTGCTGGACTCTGTAAACAATGTCCAAACTGGATTGATTAAAGCTTCTTTCCCTACTAAAACCCATCTGTTGGGCCAATCAGCTCCCCTTCCACTGCATCACCCAATCTGTGTCTTTGAGCTGTGTTTAATCCTGGGGCATTAACAGAGCAGGCATGGGGTGGAGTTTCACTCGCCACGAGCAGGACAGCACTTATTCGGATCCGCTTTGAAAGCAGTGGTTGGAGCCTCAGCCAGCCACACAAGCCACAGCACCAGCCACCAGCAGCCCTCACTGACTGAACTGTTGAATTAAGTATTTCATAGCCCCAGCCTCCCCATTCCCAACATATGTGCATTACTTGTTTTTGGTGGGGATTAAGCGGCAGTACTTAGTAGAGAAGAATGTTAACTCTTGGAACCACCCATCCCGGATCCGGGATAATTGTCATCAACTACGCTAAATAGCATAGCGCAACGGTCAAATAATCTTACTAGAAAATATTCATATTCATGAAATCACAAGTGAAATATAGCGAAACACAGCTTAGCCTTTTGTTAATCACCCTGTCATCTCAGATTTTGAAATTATGCTTTACAGCGAAAACAATACAAGCGTTTGTGTAAGTTTATCGATATACTAACAAAACATTATGTACACCTAAAATCAGAAAAGCAATCAAATTAATCGTTTACCTTTGATTATCTTCGGATGTTTTCACTCACGAGACTCCCAGTTAGACAGCAAATGTTCCTTTTGTTCCATAAAGATATTTTTTATATCCAAATACCTCCGTTAGTTTGATGCGTTATGCCCAGGAATCCACCGGAAATAGCGGTCACGACAACGCAGACAAAACTTCCAAATTATATCCATAATATCGACAGAAACATGGCAAACGTTTTTTATATCAATCCTCAAGGTATTTTTCAAATATCTATTCGATAATATATCAACCGGGACAGTTGGCTTTTCACTAGGACTGGTAGGAAAAATGGCTTCCTCTCTGTTTTGCGCAAAAATCACACTGAGAGCCAACAACTGACCACTTACGCAATGTGGACGTTTACGCTCATTCTTCAAAATAAAGGCCTGAAACTACGTCTAAAGGCTGTAGACACCTTAGGGAAGCCACAGAAAAAGGAATCTGGTTGATATCCCTTCCAATGGTCAATAGGGATGGATAGGAACACAGAGCTTTCAAAATAAGAGTCACTTCCTGATTGGATTTTTCTCAAGCTTTTGCCTGCAATATCAGTTCTGTTATACTCACAGACAATATTTTTACAGTTTTAGAAACTTTAGAGTGTTTTCTATCCTAAGCTGTCAATTATATGCACATTCTAGCATCTGGTCCTGAGAAATAGTCCGTTTACTTTGGGAACGTTATTTTTCCAAAAATAAAAATAGTGCCCTCTAGCTTCAAGAGGTTTTAAGTATGGTTAAAGGGGATAGGGATAGAGGATAAGAGGAAAGTCCTCTGTCTGTCTGTCTGTCTGTCTGTCTGTCTGTCTGTCTGTCTGTCTGTGTCTGTCTGTCTGTGTCTGTGTCTGTCTGTCTCTGTCTGTCTGTCTGTCTGTCTGTCTCTCTCCTCTCTCTCTCTCTCTCTCTCTCGCTGTCTATCTCTGTCTCTGTCTCTCTCTCTCTCTCTCTCTCTCTCTCTCTCTCTCTCTCTGTCTCTCTCTCTCTCTCTCTCTCTCTCTCTCTCTGTCTCTCTCTCTCTCTGTCACTCTCTCTCTGTCTCTCTCTCTCTGTCTCTCTCTCTCTGTCTCTCTCTCTCTCTCTCCAGGACCGTGGAGTAATACTTTAATGAACACTGGTCACCAGATCACAGTGCTGCTCACTCAACCGAGTCTCCCAGGCTGAGCATACGGCTGCATTGTAGAGACACAACTACTCAGGATCCAAATCGCATATGACATGTGGATTCAGTTGAGGAAATGGTGCACGCTGTTAGTGGGTTTTGATGCATCTGGCTCACAGGCGTGAGGTTAATTGACACACAGTAATTAGCTACACCTCTCTTGATATCTATCTCACTGCTGCACGTTGACAGCACACATGTTGCAATGCATATGTACAGTTGAAGTCAGAAGTTTACATACACCGTAGACAAATACATTTTAACTCAGTTTATCACAATTCCTGACAATTAATCCTAGTAAAAATTCCCTGTCTTAGGTCAGTTAGCATCACCACTTTATTTTAAGAATGTGAAATGTCAGAATAATAATGGAGAGAATGATTTATTTCAGCTTTTATTTCTTTCATCACATTCCCAGTGGGTCAGAAGTTTACATACACTCAATTAGTATTTGGTAGCATTGCCTTTAAATTGTTTAACTTGGGTCAAACGTTTTGGGTAGCCTTCCACAAGCTTCCCACAATAAGTTGGGTGAATTTTGGCCCATTCCTCCCGACAGAGCTGGTGTAACTGAGTCAGGTTTGTAGGCCTCCTTGCTCGCACACTCTTTTTCAGTTCTGCCCACAAATGTTGTATAGGATTGAGGTCAGGGCTTTGTGATGGCCACTCCAATACCTTGACTTTGTTGTCCTTAAGCCATTTTTCCGCAACTTTGGAAGTATGCTTGGGGTCATTTGTCCATTTGGAAGACCCATTTGCGACCAAGCTTCAACTTCCTGACTGATGTCTTGAGATGTTGCTTCAATATATCCAATATATGCACTAGTCCCTTCTGCAGCAAAGCACCCCCACAACGTGATGCTCCTACCCCCATGCTATACGGCTGGGATGGTGTTCTTCGGTTTGCAAGCCTCCCCCTTTTTCCTCCAACCATAACGATGGTCATAATGGCCAAACAATTCTATTTTTGTCTCATCAGACCAGAGGACATTTCTCCAAAAAGTACGATCTTTGTCCCCATGTGCAGTTGCAAACCGTAGTCTGGCATTTTTTGGGGCGGTTCTGGAGCAGTGGCTTCTTCCTTGCTGAGCGGCCTTTCAGGTTATGTCGATGTTGGACTCGTTTTACTGTGGATATATATACTTTTGTACCTGTTTCCTCCAGCATCTTCACAAGGTAACTTGCTGTTGTTCTGGGATTGATTTGCACTTTTTGAACCAAACCACGTTCATCTCTAGGAGACAGAACACGTCTCCTTCCTGAGCGGTATGACGGCTGTGTGGTCCCATGTTGTTTTTACTTGCGTACTATTGTTTGTACAGATGAACATGGTACCTTCAGGCATTTGGAAATTCCTCTCAAGGATCAACCAGACTTGTGGAGGTCTACAATTTATTTTCTGAGGTCTTGGCTGATTTCTTTTCATTTACCCATGATGTCAAGCGAAGAGGCACTGAGTTTGATGGTCGGCCTTGTAATACATCCACAGGTACACCTCCAATTGACTCCAATGATGTCAATTAGCCTATCAGAAGCTTCTAAAGCCATTACATAATTTTCTGGAATTTTCCAAGCTGTTTAAAGGCACAGTCAACTTAGTGTATGTAAACTTCTGACCCACTGGAATTGTGATACAGTGAATTATAAGTGAAAAAATCTGTGCGTAAACAATTGTTGGAAAAATGACTTGTGTCATGCGCAAAGTAGATGTCTTAACCGACTTGCCAGAACTACAGTTTGTTAACAAGAAATTTAGGGAGTGGTTGAAAAACTAGTTTTAATGTCTCCAACCTAAGTGTATGTAAACTTCCCGACTTCAACTGCATCTAGGAACTATAGCGCCATAAGGTTGTCAGTCTAAACTCCCCCTCTTAGTGCCTGGCTGTACTGGACACAATGTCCTCTCTCTCATGCAGTGCATGCTGGGAGTTTTTTGGAGTTTGAGTGTTTGGTGTGGAGGGTTCTGTCCTAACTTATTTTCTTGATTCTGTCCTTGGTCTTTTCTTAGAATTTTTATTTTCTATGGTGGAGGGTTAATGCACTTTGTTTTAGCAGTATCCACAGATTTTTTCAAAGTTAGGGTGGAAGAGGACCGAGCTTTAGTTTCCTGGGGTTTGGAAGATGTGGTGTGCGCGATGGCTTCTCAGCCTTGTGCGGAGGAGATGTTGTCGATACGGCATGGATTTAGGTGTGTTCCTGAGAATGCAGTTAAAGTAGAGGAGGTTCAATCGGTGAACAGGTTGGAGGTGAATTTATTCATTCCACTTCCAAAGCTGTGGTTGTGTTCATGAAAAGAGCACATTTGGTTGGTAGGCTAATTGCTCGTGGAATATTTGTAAGGTGTATGTTTGTGCCAATTTTGCCTCTTTCTACCCCTCTTCGACCAGGGTGGTTGTTGCAAATTTTCCTCCGTTTATTATGGATGATCAAATCAGGAAAGAGCTGAGTCTTTTTGGTAAGTTTGCTAGCGGTTTTCGTGTACTGTCAGCAGGTTTTCAGTCAGATACCGTTAAAGCAAGTGTTCATGTTTCTGAATAACAATGAGCAACAGCTAAATGTGCATTTTAATGTGAGGCATGGGGAGGGTTCTTTGCAGGGTTTGCCACCATAGATAGTCTACTGTGTTTTGAGTGTGGGGATTTGGGGCATAAGAGCTTTGCCCACATAAAGGCCGTAGACAAGGTGAGGGTACAAGCGCCCCCAGTGGGGGATATCGAGGGTGGGCCTAGTCATGCTAGACATGGTGGTGTAGCTGAGGCTGGGCCTAGTCAGGTTATGGAGGGTCGTGTAGATGAGACTTGGCCTAGTCATGCTATGGATGGTGGTTTAGAGGAGGCTGGGTCTAGTCAGGCTAGAGATGGTGGCGTAGCTGAGGCTGGGCCTAGTCATGCTATGGATGGGGTGTAGATGAGGCTGAGCCTAGTCAGGTTATGGAGGGTGGTGTAGATGAGGCTGGGCCTAGTCAGGTTATGGAGGGTGGTGTAGATGTGGCTGGGTCTAGTCAGGTTATTGATGGTGGTGTAGATGAGGCTGGGCCTAGACAGGTTATGGATGGTGGTGTCGTGTCTTTGGCTATGCCGCATTACCTGTTGCGACGACCAAACCCGGATCCGGGATTCTATTTATAGACCTAAGCTCATTACCATAACGCAACGTTAACTATTCATGAAAATCGCAAATGAAATGAAATAAATATGCTAGCTCTCAAGCTTAGCCTTTTGTTAACAACACTGTCATCTCAGATTTTCAAAATATGCTTTTCAACCATAGGAAAACAATCATTTGTGTAACAGTAGCTAGCTAGCGTAGCATTTAGCGTTAGCATTAGCGTTAGCATTAGCGTTAGCATTTAGCAGGCAACTATCACAAAAACAAGTAAAGCCTTCAAATAAAATAACTTACCTTTGAAGAACTTCTGATGTTTTCAATGAGGAGACTCTCAGTTAGATAGCAGATGCTCCGTTTTTCCAAAAAGATTCTTTGTGTATTAGAAATAGCTCCGTTTTGTTCTTTCCTAGCCCACATTTGCAGCTGCTGTTGCTAACTCAATGGCTAGGAGGTATGACTTCTGTAGTGAATAAGAGTTCAAAGTTCATACCATTCGCAAATTAAGCTCACGCTGAGGTTGGCTTAGTTCTGTAGTTGGCATGTTAGTCCTTTTAACGTATGGACCGTCGTCCTCACATCCTCGGAACAGGAGGTTATATTGTCGTCAAGGCTTTATATAGGAAGGGAGAGGAGGGCATGTTTGACTTTTTTACAACTCATGTCTCTTCACAGGGGCGGGCCACTGATTGAGCAGAGCCCTAACCTTATGAAAACCCAAATCTCTCATTTGGAAGCTAAAATACTATTTAATCTTTTCACCAATAATTTTATATTCAAACATTTAAATTGAACAACAATTCCATGTGAATCCGATAACTACTATGTGCAGACTTTCCACTGTAGAGTTTATGTCATCCTATCATTGATGAGAATGTCTCAGATGACAACCGAACTGACATCATATTCATTAAGTACCACGCATATGTTCAATTGGTCAGATTACCAGAATACAGTTCATTTCCCCCCACCTTCTGATGTTCCCAGAATCTCTATGTTAACAAAAGGATTTTCAAATGTCACATCAGTAGGGTAGAGAGAGGAAAAAGGGGGGAGAGGTATTTATGACTGTCATAAACCTACCCCCAGGCCAACGTCATGACAGTGGTGTAGATGAGGCTGGGTCTAGTCAGGTTTTGGAGGGTGGTGTAGATGAGACTGGGTCTAGTCATGCTATGGATGGGGTGTAGACGAGGCTGGGTCTAGTCATGCTATGGATGGTGATGTAGATGAGTTTGGGTCTAGTCAGGTAATGCTAGTGGATGAGGAGAGTTTAGTGGGGAAGTGTTAGAGACTGGGTGGGGAGGAGGAGGGTGTCAAGCGGGAAATGAAAAGGGTTAGAAGAAAGAAGTTGGGAGGGGAGAGGCTAAGTGGTCAAAGGCACCAAGAAACCTTTGAGTGGTGCTGGGGGGGAGGCCCTGACCAGAGAGGAAGGGCAGGTGGTTACGATGGAAGATGTGGAGGAGGAAAGAGAGTCTGAGGAAGAGGATGATGAGGCCTTTTTTCAGACTCCTCTTTAATGGGTCCGAAGCTGACAGCCAGTCAAGCAGAGGGGTCAAAGTACACGGTGAGGGAACTGACAAGGTTCCTGAATGAGACCAAGGGGAAAAAGTTCATCTTGAGGTGTTTTTTTCAGGGTCCGTGGGAGTGTTAAGGGACATCATTAATCAGTTCAACCTAGTGGATGTTTGGAGAACTAAACATCCTGACACAAACATAAACATCCTACATGGGTGAAGGTTTTGGGTCTAGTGTGAGTGCAGCCCAGGGTCTAGTTGATCGTTTTTACATGTCCAGGAATCAGATCAATAGGCTGTTGTGCACTACCATTCTCCTGGTGGGTTTTTCAGATCATCATATGGCTCGGCTGTCTATTTCACCAGGGCCTCGGCATGCATCCTATTGGAAGTTTAATGTAAGCTCTTACAAGATGCTACTTTTTGCTCAGGTTTCCCGATTTTTTGGGAAAGGTGGAGGCAGCAAAGAGAGGCGTATGAGTCTCTGAGTCAATGGTGGGATGTGGGGTAAGTCCAAATTCTGCTTTTCTGTCAACAGTATACAGCTCTCTCATCCTCAGAGGTTAGGAGAGTATTGGGGAAACTCAAGCGCAGTATTAGTGAGATGGAGGTAGAGATGGTGGGGCAAGGAAAGGCCTCCAGGCTAATTTAGCTGAATTACGTAGGGACCTGGGAAGTTTTTTCCAGGTTAAAGCAAAGGGAGCACTTGTAAGAGCTAGGTTCTCCATGATCCAGGAGATGGACGCTCCCAGCTCCTTCTTCTTTGGTTTGGAAAGACAGAGTGGTGAAGCCAAGGGTATGCATTGTCTACGGCTGTCTGATGGGTGGGTGACCTCTGTGGTGGGAGAGATGCATTAGCAAACTGTGGAGTTTTATACTGAGTTGTATAGGGCAGAAATGTGTGATCGTACATGTGCTCAGGTCTTGTTCACAGAACTCCCTAAGCGCTCTCTGGCACAGAGGGATGAAATTGACATTCCTCTGTTGTCCCATGAACTGGCAGAGAACGTAACACAGATGTCCCCCGGCCGTGCACCGAGGGTTGATTGACTCTCAGTGGAGTTCTATAAAAAATTCTGGGGAATAATTGGACTGGACTTCTTTTTTCGTGTTGCGTGCATGCGTCAGGGTAGGAGAGTTGCAGATGAGCTGCCGTTGGGCGGCTCTGACTCCTGCACAAAAAAGGGGACTTGTGTGAACTTAAGAACTGGAGGGCTGTGGCATTGTTCTGTGCGGACTAAAATATATTTGCTAAGGTCCTCTCTTACAGACTGAAGTCCCATCTGGACTCTACATTACACAAGGAGAAAACATATTGTGTCCCGGGACGGTCAATCGCGGACAACTTGTTAGTAATCAGGGACATGTTGGATTTTTCGAGAGGTTCTAATGTGAACTTTGGACTGGTCTTTTTAGATCAAGAGAAGGCTTTTGATAGAGTGGACCATGAGTATCTGTTTAATATGATGTCTGTTTTTGGGTTTGGGAAAGGTTTTTTGATCTGTGTGAAGATGTATGCTGGGGAGTCATGTATGGTCAAGGTGTGAGGGGGGCTCAGTAGGCCAGTCTGCATGAGACGGGGCATTAGACAAGGATGCCCTCTATCGGGGCAGTTATACACATTAGCCATTGGTCGGACCATCACTGGCTGAGGGCGGCAGTGTTGTACAGGGCCTGGTGGAACTGGAGAGCAGGGTGGCTCCTTTCTGACTAAAAGCGGTGCAGAGACTGCTGTACCATACTGATGTTGGCTGGAGGGAACCAGCATGTGCACTGCTGAGGAGAGCTGGCGGATTAGGGTTGGACCAGCTACTCTTCCTCATGAAGCTGGAGAGGCTGAGTACAGCAGGTTTCTCAGACTTTTACTCTGCAGTGCTGAAGGCCTGGCAGCTTCTAAGGCCCTCACGAGAAGGGGGTGTGGAGCCCGGGCTGTGGGAGGAGCCTATCTTTCACAACCCAGCCATCCCTTTGAGATCGGTTCTGTCGGTCACCCTGCAGAGGCAACTGAGGCTGGGTGACAAAGGCTGGGTGACCTGCGACTGCTGGGAGAGGAGGGGTGGAAATCCCTGGAAGTTCTGGCACAACAAACAGGAATAATATCTCTTAGGCTGCTGGAGAGATTCCTGGAAGAGGTCCAGGAGGCACTGTCTGAGCCGGTGAGGGGAGTGTTTGAGTGGCCGAAGGGCTACCAATGTTTCCACCAATGTTTCCGCCACTGCAGGTGACAGCAGAGACTGGGGACTGGCAAGGGGGTCTGGAGGACTTGTTAGATTTGAACACTCCGAGCCTGGGGGAGTTTGAAGGAGTGGGAGGTAAAGCCCTCTACAACCTCTGTGTTAAGATAAGGAACATTAGGAGCCTAACAGGAGTGAAGGCACATCAATGGCAGGGGGTATGTGGGGTGGAGAGTATGGTGGGCTTTAGATGGAGGGGGCTCTACAAACCCCAGTACAAAAGACGTCAGGGGACCTCCAGTGGAGGGTTCTACATGGAGCCCTGGCCACTAACAACTGGTTGAACTGGGAATCGGGCAGGGGTGTCCTTTCTGTGTTATGAGAGAAACTGTGATTCATGTGTTTTCTGTGTGCACCAGTTTAATGCCATTAATGTCTATGTTGGAATGTCTGTGTAAGAGGTTGGAGGCGGTTTTTACTGTTGGGATGTTTATAATGGGGTACAGGTATTCAAATAAGGAGAAAGCCAAATGTGTTTTGTTGAATTTTCTGTTTGCTCAGACAAAGTTGGCTATTTGGCTAACAAGGAGGAACAGGGTCAAAGGTGGGGGGATAACATACCCTTCACTATTATTTAATGGGTTGGTCTCTGCATGCCCTAGGGTAGAATTTGAGTTCTGTGAACTGATAAAAAGTGTGGAGGTGTTTCAGGAGATATGGTGTGTTGGGGGTGCTGTCTGTATAGCTGGGGAATATGTTTTGGACATATGGTTGTAGAAGTGGTGAGGTTTTTTGTTATTGTGATGTGTGGTGTTGTATCGTGTGGTAGAGGGCAAGGTGAGTATGGTACATGTATGCAGTACAGGATATATTTTGATGATTTATCTTTAAGGAGGGGTTTAATGAAATGAGAATGTTTCATTAAAGAAGGACCAAAAGTCAGTCTCTGTTTCTCTCTTTCTTACTCTCTCCCTCTATTTTTTGTTCACTCTCTCGCAATCTCATTTTCTCGCCCTCTCCTCTTTCTTTCTGTGTTTCTTTCTCTATCTCCCTCTCTCACTCTCTCTCTCTCTCTCTCTCTCTCTCTCTCTCTCTCTCTCTCTCTCTCTCTCTCTCATTCTCTCTCTCTTTCTGTGTTTCTCTTTCTTTCTCTCGCTCTCTCTCTCTCACTCTACCTCTATCTTTCGTTCGCTCTCTGTTTCTCTCTCACTCACTATCAATCTATTCAATTTAAGGGGCTTTATTGGCATGGGAAACAAATGTTTACATTGTCAACCAAAGCAAGTGAGTGTCTCTAGTATGGTCATACATTTGGCAGGAGGTTTGGAAGTGCAGCTCAGTTTCCATTGCATTTTGTGGGCAATGTGCACATAGCCTGTCTTCTCTTGAGAGCCAGGTCTGCCTTCGGCAGCCTTTCTCAATAGCAAGGCTATGCTCACTGAGTCTGTACATAGTCAAAGATTTCCTTAATTTTTCGTCAGACACGGTGGTTAGGTATTCTGCCACTGTGTACTCTATGTTTAGAGCCAAATATCTGTCTGTCTCTCTCTCTGTCTATCTCTCTCTATCATTTTCACTTTCTCTCGTTTGATCATTCTCGATCTCTTTCAATACAATAGACTTTATTGACATGGCAAGTTAAATTACTTACATTGTCAAAGTATACAGTTGAAGTCGGAAGTTTACATACACCTTAGCCAAATACATATAAACTCAGTTTTTCACAATTCCTAACATTTAATCTTAGTAAAAATTCCCTGCCTTAGGTCAGTTAGGATCACCACTTTATTTTAAGAATGTGAAATGTCAGAATAACAGTAGAGAGAATTATTTTTTTCAGCTTTTATTTCTTTCGTCACATTCCCAGTGGGTCAGAAGTTTACATACACTCAATTATTATTTGGTAGCATTGCCTTTAAATAGCTCAACTTGGGTCAAACGTTTCGGGTAGGCCAATTCCTCCTGACAGAGCTGGTGTAACTTAGTCAGGTTTGTAGGCCTCCTTGCTCACACACACTTTTTCAGTTCTGCCCACAAATTTTGTATAGGATTGAGGTCAGTGCTTTGTGATGGCCACTCCAATACCTTGTTGTCCTTAAGCCATTTTTCCACAACTTTGGAAGTATGCTTGCGGTCATTGTCCATTTGGAAGACCCATTTGTGACCAAGTTTTAACTTCCTGACTGATGTCTTGAGATGTTGCATCAATATATCCACATACTTTTCCTCCCTCTTGATGCCATCTATTTTGTGAAGTGAACCAGCCTCCTGCAGCAAAGCACTCCCACAACATGATGCTGCCACTCCCGTGCTTCACGTTTGGGATGGTGTTCTTTGGCTTGCAAGCCTCCCCCTTTTTCCTCTAAACATAACGATGGTCATTATGGCCAAACAGTTCTATATTTGTTTCATCAGACCAGAGGACATTTCTTCAAAAAGTACAATCTTTGTCCCCATGTGCAGTTGCAAACCGTAGTCTGGCTTTTTTATGGCGGTTTTGGAGAAGTGGCTTCTTCCTTGCTGAGCGGCCTTTCAGGTTATGTCGATATGGGACTTGTTTTATTGTGGATATAGATACTTTTGTACCTGTTTCCTCCAGCATCTTCACAAGGCCCTTTGCTGCTGTTCTGGGATTGATTTGCACTTTTCGCACCAAAGTACGTTCATCTCTAGGAGACAGAACGTGTCTCCTTCCTGAGCGGTATGACGGCTGCGTAGTCCCATGGTGTTTATACTTGCGTACTATTGTTTGTACGGATGAACGTGGTACCTTCAGGCGTTTGAAAATTGCTCCCAAGAATGAACCAGACTTGTGGAGGTCTCAATTTATTTTCTGAGGTCTTGGCTGATTTCTTTAGATTTTCCCATGATGTCAAGCAAAGAGGCACTGAGTTTGAAGGTCGGCCTTGAAATACATCCACAGGTACACCTCCAATTGACTCCAATGATGTCAATTAGCCTATCAGAAGCTTCTAAAGCCATGACATAATTTTCTGGAATTTTCCAATCTGTTTAAAGGCACAGTCAACTTAGTGTATGTAAACTTCCACTGGAATTATAAGTGACATAATCTGTCTGTAAACAATTGTTGGAAAAATTACTTGTGTCATGCACAAAGTAAATGTTCTAACCGACTTGTCAAAACTATAGTTTGTTAACAGGAAATGTGTGGAGTGGTTGAAAAATGAGTTTTAATGACACCAACCTAAGTGTATTTAAACATATGATTTCAACTGTACATATAACAAAAATGGTGGGACCAACAGTAATAATAGTAGTAGTTGAAATGGTGGGACCAACAGTAATAATAGTAGTAGTGGAAATGGTGGGACCAACAGTAATAATAGTAGTAGTGGAAATGGTGGGACCAACAGTATTAATAGTAGTAGTGGAAATGGTGGGACCAACAGTAATAATAGTAGTAGTGAAAATGGTGGGACCAACAGTAATAATAGTGGTAGTGGAAATGGTGGGACCAACAGTATTAATAGTAGTAGTGGAAATGGTGGGACCAACAGTAATAATAGTAGTATTGGAAATGGTGGGACCAACAGTAATAATAGTAGTAGTGGAAATGGTGGGACCAACAGTAATAATAGTAGTAGTGGAAATGGTGGGACCAACAGTAATAATAGTAGTAGTGGAAATGCTCGGACCAACAGTAATAATAGTAGTAGTGGAAATGGTGGGACCAACAGTAATAATAGTAGTAGTGGAAATGGTGGGACCAACAGTAATAATAGTAGTAGTGGAAATGGTGGGACCAACAGTAATAATAGTAGTAGTGGAAATGCTCGGACCAACAGTAATAATAGTAGTAGTGGAAATGGGATTATCATCAGGGCTGTGTTATGGAATGTTTTGGGTTCACTTGTTTTTAGATGGGTGTAAAATTTGATGGCTCTTTTTTCTATTCGAATACATGCATTATTTGTAGTTTTTCTTTGCACTTGCAATACAGGCTTGCAAAACTCTGCATGCAGTATTTTGATTGGATGTTGGTCTCATTTGGTAAATTAATTCTTAGAGAGCGGACCCCATGCTATCCTGCCATATAGAGCAATTGGTTCTATAACTGATTGGAACATTTTGAACCAGATACTAATTGGAATTTCGATTTTAATGTTCCTTTTAAAGGCGTAGAATGCTCTTCGTGCTTTGTCCCTCAGCTCGTTCACAGCCATGTGAAAGATATCTGTGTTGCTGATATTTAGTCCTAGATACCTGTCATTTTTGGTGTGTTCTAATAGTACTGTGTGCAAATAGAATTAATGTCTGTGATCCTGATTTTCCTGACCTTTTTTGGAAAATCATTATATATATATATTTTTAGGTTAACTGTCAGAGCCCAGGTCTGACAGAACCTGTGAAGACGATCTAAGTGCTGCTGTAACTCCTCCTTTGTGGGAGACAGCAGCACCAGGCCATCTGTATACAGCAGACACTTCATTTCAGTGTTGTGTAGGGTGAGACCAGGTACTGCAGATTCTTCTAATGTTTTTGCCAATTCATTAATGTAGATGTTAAATATTGTTGGACTTATTGAGCAGCCCTGTTTCACTCCACATCCCTGAGAGAAGAAGTCTGTTTGCTTGTTGCCAATTTTAACTGCACATTTGTTTTTAGTGTACATTGATCAATAACATCCCTCCAATACCACTTTCTATTAGTTTAGAAAAAAGACTTTTGTGCCAAATTGAATCAAATGCTTTCTTGATGTCTACAAAACATCAAGAAAGGTGGATTACTTGTTGGTCAATTTGAGTGTGGAGGGTGGAAATGTGATCTGTTGTACGATAATAAAAAATCTAATCTGGCTTCTGCTCAGGATGTTGTTTCCTCTAATTATTTGGGTCAAATTTGTCTTTATTTTTATAGATTGGTGTGATCTATCATTGGTTCCAAATATCGGGGAAAATACCTGCAGTGAGGATAATGTTGAAGAGTTTGAGTATAGCCAATTTGAATTTGTCGTTTGTATCTCAGTGCTAGAGGCGTCACTACAGACCCTGGTTTGATCTTGGGCTGTATCACAACCGGCCGTGATCGGGAGTCCCATTGGGCGGCGCGCAATTGGCCCAGCGTCGTCCGGGTTAGGGGAGGGTTTGGCCAGGTTAGGCCGTCATTGTAAATAGGAATTTGTTCTTAACTCACTTGCCTATTTAAATTAAGGTAAAAAAAAAAATTTGCTTAAAATACCATCAGCACCACTGGCCTTTTTTTGTTGTAGAGTGCATAGGTTTTCCAATAATTCTTCTTCTGTAATTGGAGTATCCACAGGATTCTGATAGTCATTGACTGCTGATTCAAGGATTTGTCATTTTTCTTGTATATCTTTTTGTTCTGGGCTCTTTGTTATATTGCTGTAGACGTTTGCAAAGTGATTTCTCCACATATCTCCATTTTGGAAAGCCAATTCCTCATGATGAGGCTTGTTTTAATTTATTCCAATTCTCCCAGAAGTGGTTTGATTCTATAGATTCCTCAATTCCATCCTGCTGATTTCTAATGTGCTGTTCCTGATTTATTCTTAAGGTGTGTTTGTATTGCTTCAGTGTTTCTCCATATTGAAGGCGTATATTTTTGTTGTCTGGGTCTCTGTGTTTTTGATAAGATATTAATTCATTCCTTTAGATTTTTGGCATCATTATCACACCGTTTTCATTCTCTATTATTTTTTATTTGTTCTTAGGTTTCTTTAGATTAACCAAGGACGCTAATTTGTCAAATATAAAGTTTGTTCCAAATGGCCAAATGTATACTTTCATTGCTGCAGGAGAATGTTAATGCTAAAAAGTTGTCTAGGAGAGATTGTATTTTTTAGCTAGTAATTGCTTTTTGTAGATTACTGTACTGTTCGCACTATATCTATAGGCCTGTTTAGTACCATGTCATTTATTGGGCCGTGATGCTTCATGTTTGGGTTCCGCTCTTCTCAGATACACTGTGATTTTTCTGTGGTCTGAGAGAGGTGTTAGTGGGCTTATTCTTATTCGTATTTTTTAAACTGCATTGTTGGCTTTTAAGTAAGCATTTCACTGTAAGGTTTACACCTGTTGTATTCAGCATTTCACTGTAAGGTTTACACCTGTTGTATTCAGCATTTCACTGTAAGGTTTACACCTGTTGTATTCAGCATTTCACTGTAAGGTTTACACCTGTTGTATTCAGCATTTCACTGTAAGGTTTACACCTGTTGTATTCGGCATTTCACTGTAAGGTTTACACCTGTTGTATTCAGCATTTCACTGTAAGGTTTACACCTGTTGTATTCAGCATTTCACTGTAAGGTTTACACCTGTTGTAGTCAGCATTTCACTGTAAGGTTTACACCTGTTGTATTCAGCATTTCACTGTAAGGTTTACACCTGTTGTATTCAGCATTTCACTGTAAGGTTTACACCTGTTGTATTCAGCATTTCTCTGTAAGGTTTACACCTGTTGTATTCAGCATTTCACTGTAAGGTTTACACCTGTTGTATTCGGCATTTCACTGTAAGGTTTACACCTGTTGTATTCAGCATTTCACTGTAAGGTTTACACCTGTTGTATTCAGCATTTCACTGTAAGGTTATACACCTGTTGTATTCAGCATTTCACTGTAAGGTTTACACCCGTTGTATTCGGCGCATGTGACTAATAACAATTGATTTTAATGATTTGATGTTGTGTGAGGATGGTGGAGTTCTTGTGCTAATCTCACCATGACCGTCGGCCTATTACGTATGAGCATAGTAGTTATCTCTCTCTCTCTCTCTCTCTCTCTCTCTCTCTCTCTCTCTCTCTCTCTCTCTCTCGATAGATAGATAGATAGATAGATAGATTAAGGAGTTTTCTTAGCTCTTGCAAGCCAGCACTCGATTCGAAACAGACCACAGTTAGAGGAGAAGCTCTGCTACATTTATTAGTCGGTGACTGCCCCTGGAAGTAATGGTCTGAGGATGTCTCGAGTGGGGAGTCTCTTAAACATATTTCTCCTCCCGGTGTTGAGCCCTTTCCTTTGACCCATATGATGGTGTTATTTAGTTCACCACGATAACAGGAAAGGATTTCATTCAAAGAACACACTGTGTAAAGAAACAATACCAGAATATTATCCTGAGACTGAAGGCCATATTTAGTGTTTTCATGTTTTCTGTTTATGTCCAAACAGTAGTTGTTGAAACACAAATCATAGAAGGTCACACACCCTTGATGGGGAGATAAATGTTTCATTTGTAAAAAGAAGAACAAAAGCCCAGAGAAAGCCTTCAAAGGATGGCTATGAAATTGATAACACAGCACATATCCACATTGACCTGACGTTAGGTGTAATGTTATTATAATATGTGCTGTGCTATCATTTCACAGTGAACGCACTGAAAGCATTTCTTTACCTCGGGGCCTTGAGCCTCTCGAAGTGTGGCACCACACTCCACCAGTTATTTGACTACAACATCAAGGTTGCTCACTTTTCAAATATTCACTTCAGGTTTTTACTATTAAGCTTTCCTCACTGCATAGTCTTCGAAATCATGAGGGTCTGACTTCTAGAGAGAGACAGAGAGACAGAAAGGGAGAGAGAGATGGTATCCTTAATGAAATGATAAAATATACAGACCACAAATTCCAATTGGCTATACTTAAACTCTTTAAAAACATCCTCAGCTCTTGCATTTTCCCCCAATTTTTGGAACCAAGGTCTGATTACCCCAATCCAATAAAAATGGAGACAAATTTGACCCCAATAACTACTGTGGGGATATCCATCAACAGCAACCTTGGGAAAATTGGCTGCATTATCATTAACAGCAGACTTGTACATTTCCTCAGCGAAAACAATGTACTGAGCAAATGTCAAATTGGCTTTTTACCAATTGACCATATGACAGACCACGTATTCACCCTGCACACCCTAATTGACAAACAAACAAACAAACAAAAATAAAGGTAGACTTCTCATGCTTTGTTGATTTAAAAAAAGCTTTAGACTCAATTTTGTGTGAGGGCCTGCTATACAAATAGATGGAAAGTGGTGTTGGGGGAAAAACATAGGACATTATAAAATTAATATACACAAACAACAAGTGTGCATTTAAAATTGGCAAAAAACACACATTTCTTTACATGGGGCCGGGGGTGAGACAGGGATGCAGCTTAAGCCCCACCCTCTTCAACATATATATCAACAAATTGGCGTGGGCACTAGATCAGGCTGCAGCACCTGGCCTCGCCCTACTAGAATCTGAAGTCAAATGTCTACTGTTTGCTGATGATCTGGTGCTTCTGTCCCCAATCAAAAAGGGCCTACAGCAGCACCTGGATCTTCTGCACAGATTCTGTCAGATCTGGGCCCTGACAGTAAATCTCAGTAAGTCAAAAATAATGGTTTTCCAAAAAAAGTCCAGTTCCCAGAACCATAAACACAAAAAACAATACATTCCTCTGCCTAAACATCAGCGCCACAGGTAACTTCCACAAAGCTGTGATTGATCTAAGAGACAGGGCAAGAAGGGCCTTCTATGCCATCAAAAGGAACATAACATTTGACATAACAATTAGGATCTGGCTAAAAAATACTTGAATCCATTGCCCTTTATGATTGTGAGGTCACCAACCAAGAATTCACAAAATGGGACAAACATCAAATTGAGACACCAAATTGCAGAATTTTGCAAAAATATCCCCTGTGTACAACGTAAATCACCAAATAATGGATGCAGAGCAGAATTGGGGAGATACCCGCTAATTATCAAAATCCAGAAAGAGCGGTTAAATTCTACATCCACCTAAATGGAAGCATTTAACAAACCTTCCATAACAAAGCCATCGCCTACAGAGAGATGAACCAGGAGAAGAGTCCCCTAAGCAAGCCTGGGGCTCTGTTCACAAACACAAACAGAGCCCCAGGACAGAAACACAATTAGATCTAACCAAATCATGAGAAAACAAGAAGATAATTACTTGACACTAACTGGAATGTAAAAAGGAAGGAATTTACAAAAAACAGAATACCTGACCACTGTGACCGACCCAAAATTAAGGAAATGTTTGACTATGTACAGACTCAGTGAGCATAGCCTTGATATTGAGAAAGGCCGCCGAAGGCATACCAGGCTCTCAAGAGAAGACACCGCCACCCGTTATGTGGACACCGCCCACAAAATTAGGTGGATTACACAGACCCAGAAATATTTGAAAACAAATCCGATTTTGATAAACCCATATCTATTAGGTGAAATACCACACTGTGCCATCTAGAGTTGCAAAGAGTCTGAAACTTTCCAGTAAATTCCCGGTAATCATGTGCGGTGCACTCTTCCATCAGATGTACAGCTGATTCTCAAGATCTTGCACACTAATGAGATGCTATTGAGCCCACACTACATGCTTTCTGGTAAGTTTTGATTACAATACTGGTTGGGGTGAATATATTTTATATGACATACTTGATTTTTTTTTGTTAACTAGTGAATAGTAGCCTCCAGCAAAGTGTGTTTAAATTATTTGTAACTTGTTTGTAACTTGCAATTTCTGCTAGTTAGTTTTTGCTACCATGTGGGTTTTTAGCTTGCTTGAGTCTGCTAACTGAGGAGTGTTACTTCACCTGTTTCCATACAGGTTTCATTTGAAAACATTTATCTAACAAAGGAATTGTTCAATCTAACTGCTTAACTATTTATCTGTACATGGAATTGTATTTTTATTGATTTTTTTACTCATTTTTTTCTAATCTTTACAGGAAAATGCCACGGTCACTATCTGATGTGTGGAGACATTTCACTGCAGCTAATGTAGAAGGGAAAGCTGTGTACATTTGCAAATACTGTGCCAAATCATATGTGAAGAATGCAACAAAGATGCAGAATCATCTGGCCAAGTGCATAAAGTTCCCTCAGCTCTCACAACAAGCAACCTCTGACAAAAGTCCCTCTACTTATATTCGAGGTGAAAATTATGAATCAGTCACCTTATCGATAGCAACAGCTCATTGTCCTCCTGGAATCAGAAGTTTTTTTGACTCACTGGAGGAACATAGTCAGAGAAATGCTGACGAATGTCTTGCTCGAGCTGTGTACGCAACTAGTTCACCTCCAATGCTCACAGGCAATGTGTATTGGAAGAGATTTCTGAATATTCTTTGCCCAGCATACACTCCTCCAACCAGACATGCTTTATCTACTAATTTGCTGGATGCAGAGTTCAACAGAGTTCAAGTGAAAGAATCATCTCTGATAGGTGGTAGAATGTTCGTGAGCAAGGAATAATTAACTACATCATCTCCATCCCTCAACCAGTATTCTATAAGAGCACAGACACAAGGGACAACAGACACACCGGTCTCTACACTGTAGATGAGCTGAAGGCAGTCATCAATGACCTCGAACCACAGTCGGTATTTGCACTGGTGACAGACAATGCTGCGAACATGAAGGCTGCTTGGTCTAAAGTCGAGGAATCCTACCCTCACATCACACCCATTGGCTGTGCTGCTCATGCATTGAATCTGTTCCTCAAGGACATCATGGCACTGAAACCAATGGACACACTACAAGAGAGCCAAGGAAATGGTTAGGTATGTGAAGGGTCATTAGCAATCTACAGCAATCTACCTCACCAAGCAAAAGTGAGAAGAATAAGAGCACCACATTGAAGCTGCCCAGCAACACCCGCTGGGGTGGTGTTGTCATCATGTTTGACAGTCTCCTGGAGGCCTGAAGGCCTGAGGCCTGAAGGATTCTCTCCAAGAAATGGCCATATCACAGTCTGGCGATATGGACAGCCCCATCAAGAGGATCCTCCTAGATGATGTATTTTGGGAGAGAGTGGTAAGCAGCCTGAAACTCCTGAAACCTATAGCAGTAGCCATTGCACTGATTGAGGGAGACAATGCCATCCTGTCTGATGTTCAGACTCTGCTTTAAGATGTAAGAAAATAAATCCGTACTGCCCTGTCCACTACACTGTTGCTCCACGCAGAGGAAACTGCAGTTCTGAAATACATCAAAATGCGTGAAGACTTTTGCCTGGAGCCCATACATGCCACAGCTTACATGTTGGACCCCAAGTATGCTGGTAAGAGCATCCTGTCTGGTGCAGAGATCAACAAGGCATATGGTGTCATCATTACCATGTCTCGCCCTCTTGGCCTGGATGAGGGCAAGATTCTTGGCAGCCTTGCAATGCAATATGGCAGTCGTGCCAACATATCTCATCAGCCACCTGGTGGAAGGGACTTTGTGGATCTGAGGCTCTTTCCCCTGTTGCCTCCATCATCCTCCAAATCCCACCAACATCAGCTGCCTCAGAACGCAACTAGTCCTTGTTTGGGAACACACACACCAAAGCACGCAACAGGCTGACCAATACAAGGGTTGAAAAATTGGTGGCCATCCGGGCAAATTTGAGGCTTTTTGAGCCTGACAACGAGCCATCCTCAACAAGGTTGGAAAGTGACAACGAAGATGAGGCCTCAGAGTCTGATGTTCAAGAGGTGGTCATTGAGGAAGTCCAGGGAGAAGACATGGAAGCCTGAGAGGAAGACAACCAAAGCTTTAGTTTCCAGACTATCATTTTATGTTGAAAACATTTTTGGAAGATGAGATGGATCATTGGGGATCTTTCAATATTCCCTTTTTTTTGTTGTTCAATGAAATCATCCCATGTGAAGAGTCAACTCATTTCATTAAAGTTCAATTGGTAACTATTATTTCTGTTGGAAGGATTTCATCATTTGTAATTATGTTTAATTATGATCAGGTAAAATGTTTGTTTCTGTCTCCAAATGATATGGGAAATATATACAATGCAAAAAAACATCTACATTTAAATGGTATTAATATTAATTTGCATATTTCCGTTAATTCCCATATATTCCCGTAAATTCCCTCTGAAAGTTTCCACCTCTGAATCACACCCAAAATGTGCAACCCTAGTGCCATCACAGCAGCAATATTTGTGACCTGTTGCCACCAGAAAAGGGCAACCAGTGAAGAACAAACACCATAGTAAATACAACCTATATTTGTGTTTTTTTTATTTTCCCTTTTGTACTTGAACTATTTGCACATCATTACAACACTGTATATAGACATAATATGACATCTGAAATGTCTTTATTCTTTTGGAACTTTTGTAAGTGTAATGTTTACTGTCCATTTTTTTCTTCACTTTTGTTTAATCTATTTCACTTGCTTTGGCAATGTAAACATACTGTATGTTTCCCATGCCAATAAAGCCCCTTAAATTGAAATTGAGCAGAGAGAGAGAGAGAGAGAGAGAGAGAGAGAGAGAGAGAGAGAGAGAGGGTCGGTCAGGGGCAGAGAGTCAGGGACAGAGGGTCAGGGACAGTGTCAGGGACAGAGTGTCAGGGACAGAGGGTCAGGGACAGAGGGTCAGGGACAGAGTGTCGGTCAGAGAGAGTGGGTGAGAGAGAGAGAGGGGGGTGAGAGACAGAGACAGAGGGGGGTGTGTGAGAGACAGAGACAGAGGGGAGGTGAGAGACAGAGACAGAGGGGGGGTGAGAGAGGGGGTGTGTGAGAGAGGGGGTGTGTGAGAGAGAGGGTGTGTGAGGGAGAGACAGAGGGTGTGTGTGAGAGAGAGAGAGACAGAGGGTGTGTGTGTGTGAGAGAGAGACAGAGGGGGTGTGTGTAAGAGAGAGACAGAGGGAGGGGGGTGAGAGACAGATAGAAGGGGGGGTGAGAGACAGACAGAGGGTGTGTGTGAGAGAGGGGGTGTGTGAGAGAGGGGGGTGTGAGGGAGAGAGACAGAGGGTGTGTGTGTGAGAGACAGAGGGGTGTGTGTGAGAGAGAGAGACAGAGGGGGTTGAAAGAGAGACAGAGGGGGGTGAGAGAGAGACAGGGGTGGTGAGAGAGACAGGGGGGGTGAGAGAGAGACAGAGGGGTGTGTGTGAGAGCGAGAGACAGGGGGGGTGAGAGAGAGAGACAGAGGGGGGTGTGTGTGAGAGGCAGACAGAGGGGTGTGTGTGTGTGAGAGAGGGGGTGTGTGAGAGGGGGTGTGTGAGAGGGGGTGTGTGAGAGAGGGGGTGTGAGAGAGGGGGGTGAGGGAGAGAGACAGAGGTGTGTGTGTGAGAAAGAGAGAGACAGAGGGGGTGTGTGTGAGAGAGAGACAGAGGGTGTGTGTGTGTGAGAGACAGGGTGTGTGTGTGTGTGTGAGAGAGACAGAGGGGGGGGGGGGGGTGAGAGAGAGACAGAGGGTGTGTGTGTGTGAGAGACAGAGGGGGGAGGGTGTGAGGGGGGAGGGTGTGAGAGAGAGACAGAGGGGGGGAGGTGAGAGAGCGAGACAGAGGGGGGGTGTGAGAGACAGAGAGAGGGGGTGTGTGTGAGAGACAGAGACAGAAAGAGAGGGTCAGAGAGAGAGAGTTGGTTAGCGAGAGAGACAGCGAGGGTAAGAGACAGAGGGGGTACGAGACAGACGGGGTAAGCGACGGAGAGAGAGAGAAGTGACAGAGAGAGCGTCAGAGTCAGAGAGAGAGACAGAGAGAGGGTCAGAGACAGAGAGAGGGTAAGAGAGAGAGGGGGTAAGAGAGAGAGAGGGGGTAAGAGAGAGAGATGGGGTAAGAGAGAGAGAGTGTCAGAGAGAGGGTCAGAGAGAGAGGGTCAGAGAGAGACAGAGAGAGAGGGTAGGAGACAGAGAGGGGGTCTTAGACAGAGAGGGAGAGGTTAAGAGACAGAGAGTAGGTATTAGACAGAGAGGGGTATGAGATAGAGAGAGAAGGGGTGAGAGAGAGAGAGAGAGAAGGGGTGGGAGAGAGAGGGGTAAGAGAGAGAGAGAGGGTGAGAGAGAGAGAGATAGAGAGGGTAAGAGAGAGAGAGAGAGAGGGGGGGGTAAGAAAGAGAGAGAGAGAGGGGGTAAGAAAGAGAGAGAGAGAGGGGGTAAGAGGGAGAGATGGGGCAAGAGAGGGGGGGTTAGAGAGAGGGTCAGAGAGAGAGAGAGAGAGAGTAAGAGACAGATAGGGGGTAAGAGAGAGAGAGGGGGTAAGAGAGAGAGAGGTGGTAAGAGATAGAGAGGGGATAAGACACAGAGAGGGGGTAAGAGACAGAGAGAGACAGAGAGGGTAAGAGAGAGACGGTAAGAGAGAGAGGAGTGACAGCTCATTAAGTGTTGCTCTATGTGGGGGTTCATCCTGCAGTAATCCTAGCTGACCCTGTAGCCACTGAAGACCAGGATGATACATAGGGGGCTCACCAATGCATTTGGAGGATATCATGGATTTCATTGTGTTGGTTAACAGATCATTTGACACTGTAATTAAAAACACCTCACTTGCTGATTGGAATGAATCAATCCCCCTGAGAGGAGAGGGACAATAAACAGAGGAATATCTTCAGAGCTGCTAGAGAGCCAGAGGCATATGGATACCATGTAGAGAGATAGGGAGATAGAGGGAGGGAAAGCAGAAACAATTATATTGTTCACACACACAGACCATCTGGGCAGCCCCTGGGCTGTTCCCTGTAGGACCTATCGCAGGTCTGATAATGTAGGGACATGTGGACATGCTCAATGAAGCAGTCATTCGTTCTGGGGGTGACATCTCAGCCCCAGGTCACCTGCAAAGGACTAACTGACAATTATGTATCTGTACAGTAGGAGTAGGACTTCTCTCATGGTTTACGTTTCTCCCCTTCAATGGTGCTGTTTCTAATGGGCACATTGAGGCACAACTATTTGCGTTTAGTGAACATAGCCTACTGTGGCATTCCAACAACTAGAAATCCCCCATCCTCCCCCACTCCTAAAGTGTGTTGAAATTGTAGAAGAGACTTCCAGTCATATATACTGTATATATATATATTGTTTTATTAAATCCATCTCACTAAACTCAGGAACAATGTAGATAGGAGAGCAGCAGAAGTTCCAGTCACGCGACAGCAACACTTGCCTCCTCACTCCTCATCTTGTCACTTTTCTTCTTTAGGGCCAGGACACAATCCCAGCAGTGTCCATGCTTGGCTGGCGAGCAAATTTCTTCTTGATCTGAGCAGCGTGTAGGGGACTTGCAGCTGGGAGCGAGAGTGTTAAATGTCCTGTATATATTGCAGTGTTCTTTTCAACGGATGAAGTCTCAGTTTGTTGTGTACTATTACCATCTTAGTTTGTTGTTGGGACGGGAGCACTTAATTCGTTGTGTTTTTCTCAGATGAATAAAGGCAGTGTAGTTGTAGAATTAAAATATATTTGTATTTATTGCACCTGCTGTAAATACCACTTTATTATATATTACTTATGGCGAGTAGATTTTCTGTGATTGTATTCAGCAGCATTTCCTTGAGGAGTCGAGGGAGAGCCTGCGTTCTCACTTTCCCTTGCTATAGGCGAAATGAAGAACCAGTCAACTCTATTCCCACTTGCAATTGTGTGCACATTCACCAAAAAGCACGCCCTCATTTATGCTGGAAATGATCTGGCATAAATAGGCTGAAGCGTGTCCTCAAAACACCAACAACAGAAGACTCCCTGCAGGAAATACACAACGGAACAGCACTGAACAAAATCTCTTGAAGGGACTTTAAAAGGGAATTAAGCAGGCCTGTCCAAAAACACAACTGGCTTTGGGTTGAAAAGAGATTCTTTTAGCTTTCCCTCTTCTGCCTCGCTGCTTTTCCTTTTCCCAGAATGGATGGGGCGCTGCCAAGTGGCTACAGCCTGACGTACAGTGGCTCACTGCAGATCTATTGTGCAAAGAAACCAACCTCACACAGAATACAGCATCACTAGTTAGCACATAATATGAGGAAACACACTTGCTTGCTACCCAACGGATGTTCTCTCATCTAATTAGTGGGTTCCCAGCTCATTGCTCAGATTTTGTTGTCTTGGTAACAGATTGTTCATCTGGTGTTTTTTTTTTCTTCACAAAATCCATGCATGATGTTGTACTTCTACCAATCTTTAGGGATTTGGTTAGCTGACCTGTAGCAGGCCTTGAGAGGCTGAAGTTGGGGGTGGTTAAATGCCATGTCTGTACTCTGTGAAGCCAGAACCCATTGGGGGCCCCTTGCTGATGAGAACAAAGACTCGAAGCTGGTAATAAGTCAAATTAAACCTCCAAATTGCTCAGAGAATTAGCTTGTCCAAACATGTCAGGCAAGTCAATTAGCAGACACTCAATTATTGTTGAGCTGCTCTCACAGGGGATGGTGTTGTAAACACTTTCATTAACTACCAGCCAAATTAATATAATTTAAAATCATTAAACTAAACAACAGCAGTAGATGGTTGACTTGTTAATCCTCTTTAAGTGTTGAATTCTAATGAATCTGAACCTAAAAATTCTTGATTTGTTCATTCTAATGGAATTTTATATAAACAATAGTCAGTTGATGTTGAACAGCAACAGTTGAGCTAAGAAGTTACGATCCATCACAGTATTACGTTTAGTTAGAGTAGGGGTTCTCAAAGTGTGTCCATGGACTACTGCTGGTGGTCCTGGACAGATTTCAATACATATATACACAGTGCATTCGGAAAGTATACAAACTCCTTGACTTTTTCCATATTTTTATATATTACAGCTAAATATAACAACAATTAAATTGTTGTTTTTCCTCATCAATCTACACACACTAACCCATAATGACGCTGGAGAGGAGGAGGGCTCCGACAGCGCTGGACAGGCGAGGCGCACTGTAGGCCTGATGCGTGGTACTGGCACTGGTGGTACTGGGCCAAGGACACGCACAAAGTACTGGAAAAACCGGACCGTGCAGGCGCACTGGAGCTCTTGAGCACCGAGCCTGCCCAACCTTACCTGGTTGAATGCTCACGGTCGCCCTGCCAGTGCGGCGAGGTGGAATAGCCCGCACTGGGCTATGCAGGCGAACCGGAGACACCGAGCGCAAGGCTGGTGCCATGTAAGCCGGCCCAAGGAGACGCACTGGGGACCAGCTGCGTAGAGCCGGCTTCATGGCATTAGGCTCGACGCTCAATCTAGCCCGGCAGACACGCGGAGCTGGAATATACCGCACCGGGCTATGCACCCGCACTGGAGACACCGTGCGCACCACTGCATAACACGGTGCCTGTCCGGTCTCTCTAGCCCCCCGGTAAGCACAGGGAGTCTGCTCAGGTCTCCTACCTGGCATAGCCATACTCCCTGTTAGCCCCCCCCCAAGAAACTTTTGGGGCTGCCTCTCAGGCTTCCATCCGCGTCGCCGTGCTGCCTTCTCATAAAAAAAATTTTTTTGAAATGTTTGCAAATAAAAACTGAAATTTTAAATTTACATCAGTATTCAGACCCTTAACTCAGTACTTTGTTGAAGCACCTTTAGCAGCGATTACAGCCTCAAGTCTTCTTGGGTATGACGCTACAAGCTTGGCACACCTGCACTTGGAGAGTTTCTGCCATTCTTCTCTGCAGATCCTCTCAAGCTTTGTCAGGTTGGATGGGGAGTGTTGCAGCACAGCTATTTTCAGGTCTTCCAGAGATGTTCGATCAGGTTCAAGTCCGGGCTCTGGTTGGGCCACTCAAGGATATTCAGAGACTTGTCCCGAAGCCACTCCTGCATTGTCTTGGCTGTGTGCTTAGGGTCATTCATTTTTTCCCTCAACCCTGACTAGTCTTCCAGTCCCTGCTGCAGAAGAACATCCCCACAGCATGAAACTGCCACCAACATGCTTCACCGTAGGGATGGTGCCAGGTTTCCTCCAGACGTGACACTTGGCATTCAGAATCTTGTTTCTCATGGTCTGAGTCCTTCAGGTGCCTTTTGGCAAACTCCAAGAGGGCTGTCATGTGTCTTTTACTGAGGAGTGGCTTCTGTCTGGCTACTCTACCATAAAGGCCTGATTGGTGGAGTGCTGCAGAGATGGTTGTCCTTCTAGAAGGTTCTCACATCTCCACAAGTGGAACTCTGGAGCTCTGTCAGAGTGACCATAAGGTTCTTGGTCACCACCCTGACCAAGGCCCTTCTACCCCGATTGCACAGTTTGGCCAGCTCTAGGAAGTGTCTTGGGGGTTCAAAACTTTTCCATTTAAGAGTGATGGAGGCCACTGTGTTCTTGGGGACCTTCACTGCTGCAGGAATGTTTTGGTACCCTTCCCCAGACCTTTGCCTCGACACAATCCTGTTTCGGAGCTCTATGTACAATTCCCTCGACCTTATGGCTTGGTTTTTGCTCTGACATGCACTGTCAACTATGGGACCTTATATAGACAGATGTGTACCTTTCCAAATCATGTCCAATCAATTGAATTGGTGGATTCCAATCAAGTTGTAGAAATATCTCAGGGTTGATCATTGGAAACTGGATGCACCTGAGCTCAATTTCGAGTCTCATAGAAAAGGGTCTGATTATGTAAATAAAGTATTTCTGTTTTTTATATTTAATACATTTGCAAACATTTCTAAAACCTGTGTTCGTTTTGTCCTTATGGGGTATTCTGTGTAGATTGATGGGGAATTTTTGTTTTTAAAACATTTTAGAATAAGGCTGTAAGGTAACAAAATGTGGAAAAAGTCAAGGGGTCTGAATACTTTTTTGAATGCACTGTATTTATATATATATATATATATATATATATACTCCATCCCTACGGTGAAACATGGTGGTGGCAGCGTCATGCGTTAGGGATGTTTTTTAGCAGCATGGATTGGGATATCAGTCAGGATCGAGGGAAAGATGAACGGAGCAAAATACAGAGAGATCATTGATGAAAGACAGTCGTGAAGAGGGCACAACAACGCCTATTCCCCCTCAGGAGACTGGAAAGATTTGGCTTGGGTCCTCAGACCTTTAAAAAGTTCTACAGCTGCACCATCGAGAGGATCCTGACTGGTTGCATCACCGCCTGGTATGGCAACTGCTCGGCCTCCGACTGCAAGGCGCTACAGTGGGTAGTGCGTATGGCCCAGTACATCACTGGGGCCAAGCTTCCTGCCATCCAGAACCTGTATACCAAGCGGTGTCAGAGGAAGGCCCTAAAAATATGCATAGTCACTTTACCCTTGCCTACTCAATTACCTCAACTAACCCCCTGTATATAGCCTCCTTATTGTTGCTTCTTTTTTTTTAAACATTTCTTGATTTTTAAATGTTTTATATATACATTTGAAGTCGGAAGTTTACATACACTTAGGTTGGAATCATTAAAACAAATAAAACAAACTCCACAAATTTCTTGTTAACAAACTATACTTTTGGGAAGTCGGTTAGGGCATCTACTTTGTGCATGACAGATGTATTTTTTTCCAACAATTGTTTACAGACAGATTATTTCACGTATAATTCACTGTACCACAATTCCAGTGTGTCAGAAGTGTACATACACTAAGTTGACTGTGCCTTTAAACATCTTGGAAAATTCCAGAAAATGATGTCATGGCTTTATACTTCTGATAGGCTAATTGACATAACTTGAGTCAATTTTAGGTGTACCTGTGGATGTATTTCAAGGCCTACATTCAAACTCGCTTGACATCATGGGAAAATCAAAAGAAATCAGCCAAGACCTCAGAAAATAAATTGTAGACCTCCACAAGTCTGGTTCATCCTTGGGAGACATTTCCAAACGCCTGAAGGTACCACGTTCATCTTTACAAACAATAGTACGCAAGTATAAACATCATGGGATCACGCAGCCTTCATACCGTTCAGGAAGGAGACGCGTTCTTTCTCCTCGAGATGAATGTACTTTGGTGCAAAAAGTCCAAATCAATCCTAGAACAATCCTAGAGGAAACTGGTTCAAAAGTATCTATATCCACAGTAAAACGAGTCCTATATCGACATAACCTGAAAGGCCGCTCAGCAAGGAAGAAGCCACTGCTCCAAAACCGCCATAAAAAAGCCAGACTACGGTTTGCAACTGCACATGGGGACAAATATCGTACTTTTTGGAGAAATGTCCTCTGGCCTGATGAAACAAAAATATAACTGTTTGGCCATAATGACCATCGTTATGTTTGGAGGAAAAAGGGGGAGGCTTGCAAGAACACCATCCCAACTGTGAAGCACGGGGGTGGCAGCATCATGTTGTGGGGGTGCTTTGCTGCAGAAGGGACTAGCGCACTTCACAAAACAGATGGCATCATGAGGGAGGAAAATTATGTGGATATGTCGAAGCAACATCTCAAGACATCAGTCTTGCTTGGTCGCAAATGGGTCTTCAAAATGGGTCTTCCAAATGGACAATGACCCCAAGCATACTTCCAAAGTTGTGGCAAAATGGCTTAAGGACAACAAAGTCAAGGTATAGGAGTGGCCATCACAAAGCCCTGACCTCAATCCTATGGAAAATTTGTGGGCAGAACTAAAAAAGCGTGTGTGAGCAAGGAGGCCTACAAACCTGACTAAGTTACACCAGCTCTGTCAGGAGGAATGGGCCAAAATTCACCCAATTTATTGTGAGAAGCTTGTGGAAGGCTACCTGAAACTTTTGATCCAAGTTAAGCAATTTAAAGGCAATGCTACCAAATACTAATTAAATGTATGTAAACTTCTGACCCACTGGGAATGTGATGAAATAAATAAATGCTGAAATAAATGATTCTCTGTACTATTATTCTGACATTTCACATTATTAAAATAAAGTTGTGATCCCAATTGACCTAAGACTGAGTTTTTACTAGGATTACATGTCAGGAACTGTGAAAAACTGAGTTTAAATGTATTTGGCTACGGTGTATGTAAACTTCTGACTTCAACTGTACATAGATTGGATGTATTATTAGTTTAAATATTTTTTATTTTGTTTATTGAGTAAATATTTTCTTAACTCATTTTCCTAACTGCATTGTTGGTTCAGTGCTTGTATGTAAGCATTTCAGGGAAAGGTCTACATCTGTAGTATTTGGCGCGTGTGAGAAATAAAATTTGATGTGATTTATCTATATTATATATACCGCATATTTTTTACATTTATTTTTTTGATTAATATTATTAACAACAGAGATATAATACAATACAATGTAATATTATTCATCTTCAATTATGTCCTGTGCAACATGGGTCTGGGAGGCTCACAGGGATATTGGTATTCACGGTACTCCACCAATTATGCATTTTCAACTTGATAATTATTTTATTCCATAAAATTCCCCAGAACTGTCATTTAAGCTTTAAAACCGTAAACATTTCTCTCTGCCTTATGTCAATGTGTGTAGAATTACAGGATATTAGCTTTAAAACCGTAAACATTTCTCTCTGCCTTATGTCAATGTGTGTAGAATTACAGGATATTAGCTTTAAAACCGTAAACATTTTTCTCTGCCTTATGTCAATGTGTGTAGAATTACAGGATATTAGCTTTAAAACCGTAAACATTTCTCTCTGCCTAATGTCAATGTGTGTATAGTTACAGGATATTAGCTTTAAAACTGCAACAACAAAAAGTCTTTCTCCCCTGTGATAGAATTTTTGGAAATTTGCTAAATGTTTTCTCTGATTACAAGAAGTGGTTCTTTAAAATGTCCCTTCCAGGGGCCGAGACTTGGTTCATTCATGTCGAAGTCATAGATAAACTCATTGTATGCAATTTTTTTTATGTCACTCAAGTTGTTTTGATTATGAAGAGGTCCCTGATGAATTTATTATCACAAAAGGAGTCCCCAGTCCCAAAAAGTTGAGACATGAGCTCACCCCCATCTCTAAAGCCTGTAGTTGTCTATTCTGCATACTTTGTCGTCCTGACATGCAGTTGGATCGTATCAGCACAGGGTAAGCACAACCAAATGTGGCCTTCTTTCTTTGTTTAGCTTTTGCAGCCTCCTCACCCTTGTTGTGTTTTTGTCTCTGTCATCAACCAGTGCTTTGCGCGTGACTGGCTAACACAGACTTTGTTTTCCCATATCCAGACTAGCCTGCTCATCCTCAGTCTGTCTGTACTCTCATGCATGTTTGTGCAATTGGGCAGCCCATTTTTGTTTTTGCCATTGCTCTTTCCCTTTACCCATGCACTGTGGCCGCGGTCACCAGTCAATAATACATGAGTGCATGCAAAGTTACTTCTGTGGAAGCAAATGGAACGAGAACCTGCCTGCCTCCATTGTAAATTATTCAGCAGGAATTAACCTCAGTCACTGGAAAGTATTAGTAGACATTTAGGTGCTAGAGCATATTGTTTTGTTAGGGTCTGGGAGCCTTGGCCTCTGTCCCAATCAGGTGGTCGAAGGAGGCACTCAGCTGCTGCCAAAGGGTCACTGATGAGGTCCTTTCTGATTATTTGGGCCCTGCCCACATTGTGAGCAGCCCTTGTATTTATGAATCCGCCCGGGTTTGCACTGCTGATCAGTATTTAAAGGTTATTATTAGAAAGTATAATTTGTTTAATCAGAACAGAAGCCTATCGTGTATCACAAACATCATTAGTGTCTATGACCTGTAGGTCTATGGTGACTCACAAAGAGCCATGCCTTAGAACCATGTCATAGAGACATGCCTTAGAGCCATGCTTTAGAACCATCCCCGGTGTTGAAAGCGCCATGCTCTACCAACTGAGCCACACAGGACATGTCAGTATTGGTTAGGGAGGGCCTGGCCGGCTAGGGATATCCTTGTCTCATCGCGCACACGGAACTCCTGTGGTGGGCCGGGCGCAGTGCGCGCTAACCAAGGTCGCCAGGTGCACGGTCTTTCCTCCAACACATTGGTGCGGCTGGCTTCCGGGTTGGATGCGCGCTGTATTAAGAAGCAGTGCGGCTTGGTTGGGTTGTGTTTCGGAGGACGCATGGCTTTCGACCTTCGTCTCTCCCGAGCCCGTACGGGAGTTGTAGCGATGAGACAAGATAGTAATTACTAACAATTGGATACCACGAAATTGGGGAGAAAGGGGGGTAAACATGTATGTAAAAATAAATCAATATATCAAGTTCCCTGATGGTATAGGTGACCTGACTACAGGTGTGCTTTTCATTGGTTTATGTACTACTGTAGGTTCACCAGCTGAACTCTATCAAGACACCATGTCGACTGGATTCCCACTGTGAAGATGAGCAATGCTGCAGCAGCAGTTTCTACTTCGGCCTTTTCCAGATATTAATTATATGAGATGGGTGTCATTTGCTGTGCTTTGGACTATCTGAATGATTCTGTTGTGCCATTTGAGTAGAGAGCACCTTCACCTTGTTGTCACAACAAAAGTGCCCCTTAAACCATATGAATATAGAAAATGTAATTTGGAACGTGTAAAATATTGTTTATGATATTGTAAACATACAGTACTGTACTTTAATAATAGGTTATATTGTTGTATGGCTGAAATGAAAGATGTTTGATCATCTCTGCTTTGCCTCGCCCTGTTGAATAAAATATATTTGTTGTTTGAATGATGCATCTGGACGATGTACCAGCTTTTTTGCTGATCTTTTGAAAACATCAATTGAGGAGTCACCTGAAGCTTGAAAGTAATGGGATATGCAGTAGAGGAATGCAGTGCTGAGGCAGAGGACTCACGGTGAGGACGACTGGCTACTACTCTAAACTTTGTAGTGGTGAGCTTTCAGGTGCCCAGAGCTGCTGAGACGTCACCCAATTGGCTGCAACATAGAGTGAAAGAGAAGTCCAGTAGCTAAATGACTCAGGCTGGTTCCCACAGTAGCCCTCTACATGATCATCACCAGACTCTTCATCACCCATCTCCCTGACCACCTTCCTCTAATCAAGCCATGAACTGTCCTCTCCAACTTTAGATGATGCATACACTCAAAGACTTTTATTGGTTGACCTAGTTAACTATAGTTAGCTACACTAGGTCAACCAATACATCATCATGAGTAGCCTAGCTATAGTTAGCTACACTAGGTCAACCAATACATCATCATGCGTAGCCTAGCTATAGTTAGCTACAGTAGGTCAACCAATACATCATCATGAGTAGGTCAACCAATACATCATCATGAGAAGCCTAGCATGTTATGTATTGGTTGACCTACTGTAGCTAACTATAGCTAGGCTACTCATGTTATGTATTGGTTGACCTACTGTAGCTAACTATAGCTAGGCTACACATGTTATGTATTGGTTGACCTAGTGTAGCTAACTATAGCTAGGCTACTCATGTTATGTATTGGTTGACCTAGTGTAGCTAACTATAGCTAGGCTACTCATGATGATGTATTGGTTGACCTACTGTAGCTAACTATAGCTAGGCTACTCATGTTATGTATTGGTTGACCTACTGTAGCTAACTATAGCTAGGCTACTCATGTTATGCATTGGTTGACCTACTGTAGCTAACTATAGCTAGGCTACTCATGATGATGTATTGGTTGACCTACTGTAGCTAACTATAGCTAGGCTACTCATGTTATGTATTGGTTGACCTACTGTAGCTAACTATAGCTAGGCTACTAATGATGATGTATTGGTTGACCTACTGTAGCTAACTATAGCTAGGCTACTCATGATGATGTATTGGTTGACCTACTGTAGCTAACTATAGCTAGGCTACTCATGTTATGTATTGGTTGACCTACTGTAGCTAACTATAGCTAGGCTACTCATGTTATGTATTGGTTGAGCTACTGTAGCTAACTATAGCTAGGCTACTCATGTTATGTGTTGGTTGACCTACTGTAGCTAACTATAGCTAGGCTACTCATGTGATGTATTGGTTGACCTACTGTAGCTAACTATAGCTAGGCTACTCATGATGATGTATTGGTTGACCTACTGTAGCTAACTATAGCTAGGCTACTCATGTTATGTATTGGTTGACCTACTGTAGCTAACTATAGCTAGGCTACTCATGTTATGTATTGGTTGACCTACTGTAGCTAACTATAGCTAGGCTACTCATGTTATGTATTGGTTGACCTACTGTAGCTAACTATAGCTAGGCTACTCATGTTATGTATTGGTTGACCTACTGTAGCTAACTATAGCTAGGCTACTCATGTTATGTATTGGTTGACCTACTGTAGCTAACTATAGCTAGGCTACTCATGTTATGTATTGGTTGAGCTACTGTAGCTAACTATAGCTAGGCTACTCATGATGATGTATTGGTTGACCTACTGTAGCTAACTATAGCTAGGCTACTCATGATGATGTATTGGTTGACCTACTGTAGCTAACTATAGCTAGGCTACTCATGTTATGTATTGGTTGACCTAGTGTAGCTAACTATAGCTAGGCTACTCATGTTATGTATTGGTTGACCTACTGTAGCTAACTATAGCTAGGCTACTCATGTTATGTATTGGTTGACCTACTGTAGCTAACTATAGCTAGGCTACTCATGTTATGTATTGGTTGACCTACTGTAGCTAACTATAGCTAGGCTACACATGTTATGTATTGGTTGACCTAGTGTAGCTAACTATAGCTAGGCTACTCATGTTATGTATTGGTTGACCTAGTGTAGCTAACTATAGCTAGGCTACTCATGTTATGTATTGGTTGACCTACTGTAGCTAACTATAGCTAGGCTACTCATGTTATGTATTGGTTGACCTACTGTAGCTAACTATAGCTAGGCTACTCATGTTATGTATTGGTTGACCTAGTGTAGCTAACTATAGCTAGGCTACTCATGTTATGTATTGGTTGACCTAGTGTAGCTAACTATAGCTAGGCTACTCATGATGATGTATTGGTTGACCTAGTGTAGCTAACTATAGCTAGGCTACTCATGTTATGTATTGGTTGACCTACTGTAGCTAACTATAGCTAGGCTACTCATGTTATGTATTGGTTGACCTAGTGTAGCTAACTATAGCTAGGCTACTCATGTTATGTATTGGTTGACCTAGTGTAGCTAACTATAGCTAGGCTACTCATGATGATGTATTGGTTGACCTAGTGTAGCTAACTATAGCTAGGCTACTCATGTTATGTATTGGTTGACCTAGTGTAGCTAACTATAGCTAGGCTACTCATGTTATGTATTGGTTGACCTACTGTAGCTAACTATAGCTAGGCTACTCATGATGATGTATTGGTTGACCTACTGTAGCTAACTATAGCTAGGCTACTCATGTTATGTATTGGTTGACCTAGTGTAGCTAACTATAGCTAGGCTACTCATGATGATGTATTGTTTGTTTTTTTTCTTTCTTTTGAAACACTTTGAGATTCTCATGATAACCGCTAAAAGTGCAAGTGTTCGTTCATGAAAGGCTTTTTTCCTACATTTTTTTGGTGGTTGGGTTGGTTCACGGTGCGAGAGGGGGTGCTGTGGGATGATTTAAGATGCTCTTTATCACATGAATATAGTTTTACTCTGAAGATGCTATGTCAGTTTGAAAAGTTTTTGCAAAATCTTGAATGCTTTCAAGTTTAACCTATTTAAGACTCAATGTAGGGCTTCACTGTGGAGAAAAAAAGTGCTTGCTAAAGGGGAAATAGCATCAAGATTCTGTCATTCCTCTAAGAGGGATGAAAGGTTACCTCATGCAACATTTAATTTGGAGGTGGTATTGGGGTCAGCAGAAAGTCCTCCCATTACTTTGTAATTGCCAGCCTGGTCGGGCACAGGAACCAGTGGGCTTCATCATGTTCCACATCATGTGACTCTAGAGTTAGAATATTATGCCAGTAAATCATTGAGGATCGTTGAAGGGGAAATGTAAGAGACAGGTCCATGGTGAAAGAGGCTGGTGCTTGGCATGGCTGGTTCAGCCCCATAATCAGTCACTTTCTATGAGATCAGTTTCCTGATAATTCAGATCTGGGCATTCAGTCGTATTGGAGTTTAATCACATGAGTACGAGCATCACAGTTTATTGTGTTTATTCTAGAGTGACTTATATTGCTTTAAAGCAGCAGTATAATTTTCTGCTTCAGCAGACACATTGTTGGATGAAATGTGAAAATAAAGCTTGAAGATCCACTTAGCATGACTTTGATCTTATTACAGCTCATGCATTCAATTTATGTGTTCTCTTCACGGTTTTGAATATTCATTTAGGGGAATGGAACACACAGTCCAAAAATGTCATTTGATGTGTGAGTCTATATCAGAAGTGACAACAGCTTTGACGAAAAGCCCCCCGCATAGAACCAACGAGCAAAGCTTATTGTGAGTTAATTCCTCTAAAATGCTAATAACTCTGCCATATATCCGCAAAATCTTTAATCCAGTTGTGGAAATAATTTAAATGTAACTGAGAGTAGGGTAGTTAGCGTGCGGTGCTAAGGAGTGGATTCTTTCTTTCAAATATTTGAAAATACCTTTTAAAAGACGGTTGAATATACATTATACAATCAGGTAAACCAGAACAATAATAAAAAAATGATTTCAAGGTGTCTGGGAAAGAAGTCATGTTTTGGCAGTGTAGAAACGTGTTTTTACAGCAAATATACAACCTGACCATGACGTTATATACGATGTCAGCCTGACATCAATGCAACTAATTTTGCCCACTGGGTAGTCCAGCTGTAGCCTGGCATACTGTCGGTCAGAATCACTGGGTAGTCCCACTGTAACCAGGCATACTGTTGGTCAGAATCATTGGGTAGTCCCACTGTAACCAGGCATGCTGTCGGTCAGAATCACTGGGTAGTCCCACTGTTACCAGGCATACTGTTGGTCAGAATCACTGGGTAGTCCCACTGTAACCAGGCATGCTGTCGGTCAGAATCACTGGGTAGTCCCACTGTAGCCTGGCATACTGTCGGTAAGAATCACTGGGTAGTCCAACTGTAGGCAGGCATGCTGTCGGTCAGAACCACTGGATAGTCCAACTCTAGTTTGGCATGCTGTCGGTCAGAACCACTGGGTAGTCCAACTGTAGCCAGGCATGCTGTCGGTCAGAACCACTGGGTAGTCCAACTGTAGACAGGCATGCTGTCGGTCAGAACCACTGGGTAGTCCAACTGTAGGCAGGCATGCTGTCGGTCAGAACCACTGGGTAGTCCAACTGTAGCCAGGCATGCTGTCGGTCAGAACCACTGGGTAGTCCAACTGTAGACAGGCATGCTGTTGGTCAGAACCACTGGGTAGTCCAACTGTAGCCAGGCATGCTGTCGGTCAGAACCACTGGGTAGTCCAACTGTAGCCAGGCATGCTGTCGGTCAGAACCACTGGGTAGTCCAACTGTAGACAGGCATGCTGTGGGATTATTTACAATACTCTTTGAAGAGGTGGGGTTTCAGATGTTTTTGGAAGATGTTCAGGGACTCTGCTGTCCTAGCTTCAGGGGGAAGCTGGTTCCACCATTGGGGTGCCAGGACAGAGAAGAACTTGGACTGGGCAGAGTGGGAGCTGCAGTCTCATAAGGGTGGGAGGGCCAAGAGACCAGAGGTGTCAGAACAGAGTACTTAGGTTAGGGTGTAGGGTTTGAGCATAGCCTGAAGGTAGAGAGGGGCAGTTCCTCTTGCTGCTCTGTAGCCAGCCTTGTGGTCTTGGGTGTATTCTGTAGCAACACAATAGTTATCTGAGCCCTCACCTCTTCCCTAGGTTATCCACCCTGAGTGCACTTCCCAAAACACGCTGGGAGGAGAGTGGATGAGTCAGGAGTGTGTGTGTGGGTGCACGCGTGTGTGCGGGACCATATAAACCCGGAGAACTCAGAGAGTGCAGCCAGGCATTATGGACTACTCGTGGCAGGCAGGGGAGCTCCAACATTATTGAGATGACCTCTGCCATATTATAAACTGGAGGGGATCTTTTCAGCCAGGTCAGCCTTCCCAAATTTAGCTCCGTTAACAGGGCCAACAGGGCTTTGTCAGCCTCTTCCAGTACTGGAACTAATGTTGCCAACTCTGAGACCCCAGTGGGGAGTGAACTCTGAGATTCAGCTGCATTTCTCTACTCTGGTTTGCTGAATTCTGTTGGGGCTTCATTCAACTTCTAACCCCAATTTGGTTGTCAGCTTAAGACGAGATAAAGGTTGCCAGTCGCTCTCAGTGTGTTTGTGGTGGGTTATTGAACCAGAAAGAAGTATGCAAATCAGTGGGGTTTAGCGAGGAGAGAGGGGGTAGAGAAAGAGAGAGGGGGAGAGAGAGAGAGAGGAGAGAGAGAGAGGGCTGGGATAGAGAAGGGGGAGAGAGATGGGGGAGAAAGATGGGGAAAGAGGGGAGAGGGAGAAAGAGAGAGAGAGAACCAGGGGAGAGAGTGTCTGTGTCTGTAAAAGGGAGCAGATATCTTGGAGCCATTGTTAAATAGTGCAAACTAATAGCTCTTAGAATGCTGTTGCTATTTCCCTGGAAGCACAATGGCGCTAGTTCTAATTGATTGGTTCAGAAACAGAACCGTGGCAGGAGTTCTCTACGCACCATAGACGAGCACTGGGTGGGTGCCTTGGACTCATAAGCCTCACCCCAAATATCTTTTCTAAATCCATACTTCCAAGACCGAGGGCAACAGAGCTGAGTTAATCTTCACCCATTCCAACTGGTAGACAAATACTTTTTGTGTGTGCAGGATTGATCCAAGATTTAAACTAATCTGTTATACATCATAAGGCAGTATTTTGACTTGAGATCCGTGCACTTAAACTGGAAGTTTAACTCTCACAAAGTCTCCCATTGACATAAATGAATGATTTGTATGTGAAAGTCCGAGTTTAGAACATCGCCCATAGTGTTTCTGTTTTCAAAATGATTTCTTGGAATGTATACAATTGGGTGTCAACAAGCTACCCCTGGGTCATGGTTAAAGACCCAACTGAAGTCTTCCCATGATGTTCTTTACTGGTTGTAACCTTAACTTTTAGACAAGGGTGGATGCATCATTGATTATGCATCACTTCAAATCAATCTGAAATAGATCTACATATTTTCTTAAAAGTATTGAAATTCCCATCTCTGTGGGTTACGCTTTTGGTTCTTAAGTCTTTGGCTCTTACCAAAGTAGGGTGATGTCATAAATAGAAATCCACTCAACTCTGCATTCCACTGCCAATCTAGCCATATGCTCCAATGTTAATTGCATTTACGTTCCAGAATGTTTGGGTTTTGTTTCCTTGATTGCATGCCACAGATCATGCTTAAGTATTCTCGAAGAATCTGTACATGTGTCAGTTATTCAGTGTGTCGCAAAGTCGAGGGCTGGCACTCTGTCATGCCTAGTGGTATTGAAAGTGACCATCTCCACCATTGGCAAGTACGTTACATGCTAATGATGTACTCACCTGTGTGCTATATTTTGAGCTGAGTCTGGGTTATCCATAGGGTTCAGTAGGGTGCTACAAGGACATCTACTGATGATATACTGGTGATATACTGCTGATAAACTGGTGATATACTGGTGGTGATATACTGGTGATATACTGGTGATATACTGTTTAACTACTGATTATCTACCAGTGATATACTGGTGATTTACTGGTGATATACTGGTGGTGATATACTGGTGATATACTGGTGATATACTGCTGATAAACTGGTGATATACTGGTGGTGATATACTGGTGATATACTGGTGATATACTGGTGGTGATATACTGGTGATATACTGGTGATATACTTGTAATATACTGGTGATAAACTGTTTAACTACTGATTATCTACCGGTGATATACTGGTGATTTACTGATTATCTACTGGTGATATACTGGTCATGTACTGGTGATATACTGGTTAACTACTGATTATCTACTGGTGACATCCTGGTAATCTACTGGTGATATATTGGTGACATACTGGTGATATACGGTTGACATACTCGTGATATACTGCTGATATACTGGGGATATACTGGTTATCTGCTGGTGATATACTGATGATATACTGGGGATCTACTGGTGATATACTGGTCATATACTGGTGATATACTGGTTAAATACTGGTGATATACTGGTGACATACTGGTGATCTACTGGTGATATACTGGTGATATACTGGGGATATACTGGTGATATGCTGGTGATATACTGGTTATCTACTGGTGATAACCTGGTGATATACTGGTGATCTAATGATTATCTACTAGAAATATACTGGTGATATACTGATGTTATACTGGTTAACTACTGGTTATCTACTGGTGATATACTGATGATATACTGGTAATCTACTCATTATCTACTGGTGATATACTGGTTATCTACTGGGACATACTGGTAATATACTGGTACTATACTGGTTAACTACTGATGATCTACTGGTTATCTACTGGCGATATACTGGTTATCTGCTGGTGATATACTGGTGACATACTTGTAATATACTGATGATCTACTGGTGATATACTGATGATCTACTGGTAATATACTGGTTAACCTACTGGTGATATACTGGTAATACACTGGTAATATACTGGTTAACCTAATGATGATCTACTGGTGATATACTGGTGATATACTGATGATCTACTGGTGATCTACTGGTAATATACTGGTAATATTCTGGTTAACCTACTGATGATCTACTCGTAATCTACTGGTGATATACTGGTGACATACGGGTAATATACTGGTAATATACTGGTTAACCTACTGATGATCTACTGGTAATATACTGGTAATATACTGGTTAACCTACTGATGACCTACTGGAATCCACTGGTGATATACTGGTGACATACGGGTAATATACTGGTTAACCTACTGATGATGGTAATATACTGGTTAAGCTACTGATGATCTACTGGTAATCTACTGGTGATATACTGGTGATATATGGGTAATATACTGGTAATATACTGGTTAACCTACTGATGATCTACTGGTGATATACGGGTAATATACTGATGATCTACTGGTGATATACTGATGATCTACTGGTGATCTACTGATGATCTACTGGTAATATACTGGTTAACCTACTGATGATCTACTGGTGATATACTGGTGACATACTGGTAATATACTGGTTAACCTACTGGTAATGTACTGGTTAACCTACTGATGATCTACTGGTGATATACTGGTGATATACTGGTTAACTACTGATTATCTACCGGTGATATACTGGTGATATGCTGGTGACATACGGGTATACGGGTGATATACTGGTGATATACTGGTGATATACGGGTAATATACTGGTAATATACTGGTTAACCTACTGATGATCTACTGGTGATATACGGGTAATATACTGATGATCTACTGGTGATATACTCGTAATCTACTGGTTGATATGCTGGTGATATACTCAAATCAAATCAAATCAAATTTTATTTGTCACATACACATGGTTAGCAGATGTTAATGCGAGTGTAGCGAAATGCTTGTGCTTCTAGTTCCGACAATGCAGTAATAACAAGTAATCTAACTAACAATTCCAAAACTACTGTCTTGTACACAGTGTAAGGGGATAAAGAATATGTACATAAGGAATATGAATGAGTGATGGTACAGAGCAGCATAGGCAAGATACAGTAGATGGTATCGAGTACAGTATGTACAAATGAGATGAGTATGTAAACAAAGTGGCATAGTTTAAAGTGGCTAGTGATACATGTATTACATAAGGATACAGTCGATGATATAGAGTACAGTATATACGTATGCATATGAGATGAATAATGTAGGGTAAGTAACATTATATAAGGTAGCATTGTTTAAAGTGGCTAGTGATATATTTACATCATTTCCCATCAATTCCCATTATTAAAGTGGCTGGAGTTGAGTCAGTGTCAGTGTGTTGGCAGCAGCCACTCAGTGTTAGTGGTGGCTGTTTAACAGTCTGATGGCCTTGAGATAGAAGCTGTTTTTCAGTCTCTCGGTCCCAGCTTTGATGCACCTGTACTGACCTCGCCTTCTGGATGATAGCGGGGTGAACAGGCAGTGGCTCGGGTGGTTGATGTCCTTGATGATCTTTATGGCCTTCCTGTGACATCGGGTGGTGTAGGTGTTCTGGAGGGCAGGTAGTTTGCCCCCGGTGATGCGTTGTGCAGACCTCACTACCCTCTGGAGAGCCTTACGGTTGAGGGCGGTGCAGTTGCCATACCAGGCGGTGATACAGCCCGCCAGGATGCTCTCGATTGTGCATCTGTAGAAGTTTGTGAGTGCTTTTGGTGACAAGCCAAATTTCTTCAGCCTCCTGAGGTTGAAGAGGCGCTGCTGCGCCTTCTTCACAATGCTGTCTGTGTGAGTGGACCAATTCAGTTTGTCTGTCTGTGATGTGTATGCCGAGGAACTTAAAACTTGCTGATGATCTACTGGTGATATACTGGTGATATACGGGTAATATACTGGTAATATACTGGTTAACCTACTGATGATCTACTGGTAAGATACTGGTAATATACTGGTTAACCTACTGATGATCTACTGGTGATATACTGTTGACATACTGGTAATATACTGGTTAACCTACTGATGATCTACTGGTGATATACTGGTGACATACTGGTAATATACTGGTTAACCTACTGATGATCTACTGGTGATATACTGGTAATATACTGGTTAACCTACTGGTAATCTACTGGTGATATACTGGTTAACCTACTGATGATCTACTGGTGATATACTGGTGATATGCTTGTGATTTCCTGGTGATATACTGATGATTTACTGATTATCTACTGGTGATATACTGATGATATACAGGTGATATACTGGTGATATACTGGTGATATACTGTTTAACTACTGATTATCTACCGGTGATATACTGGTCATATACTCACGATATACTGGTGATATACTGGTGACATACTGGTGATATACTGGTGACATACGGGTAATATACTGGTAATATACTGGTTAACCTACTGATGATCTACTTGTGATATACTGATGATCTACTGGTGATATACTGATGATCTACTGGTGATATACTGATGATCTACTGGTAATATACTGGTTAACCTACTGATGATCTACTGGTAATATACTGGTAATATACTGGCTAACCTACTGATGATCGACTGGTGATACACGGGTAATATACTGGTAATATACTGGTTAACCTACTGATGATCTACTGATGATCTACTGGTTAAATACTGTTTAACTACTGATTATCTACCGGTGATATACTGGTCATATACTCACAATATACTGGTGATATACTGGTGACATACGGGTAATATACTGGTAATATACTGGTTAACCTACTGCTGATCTACTGGTTGATATACTGGTAATCTATTGATTATCTACTGGTCTTTAGGTCATGAACCATGAACCTGTAATCCACCTGAGGCCTGGTTTAGCATGCCCTCCTGTTTTCCTCTCTGGCTTCCTGCCATGCAACCATTCCAGTAATTTCTTCTTTACATCTCAACCCTCTGTGTACTATACTGTAGCAGATGTCTGGGTCTAAAGCTGGTCCAGACCGAAACTGTGCTACAGCCTAGCTTAGCATGTCCAGGCAGAGAGCCCAGAGGGTAGGAGCTCAGTTTGGCTACAGTATCCCTCCTGTTCCATCCTGAACCATCTCTACAATTTGGCTACAGTATCCCTCCTGTTCCATCCTGAAAATCTCTACAGTTTGGCTACAGTACATCCTGTTCTTTCCTGAACCATCTCTACAGTTTGGCTACAGTACATCCTGTTCCATCCTGAACCATATCTACAGTTTGGCTACAGTATCCCTCCTGTTCCATCCTGAACCATCTCTACAGTTTGGCTACAGTATCCCTCCTGTTCCATCCTGAACATCTCTACAGTTTGGCTACAGTACATCCTGTTCCATCCTGAACCATCTCTACAATTTGGCTACAGTATCCCTCCTGTTCCATCCTGAAAATCTCTACAGTTTGGCTACAGTACATCCTGTTCCATCCTGAACATCTCTACAGTTTGGCTACAGTACATCCTGTTCCATCCTGAACATCTCTACAGTTTGGCTACAGTACATCCTGTTCCATCCTGAACCATCTCTACAGTTTGGCTACAGTATCCCTCCTGTTCCATCCTGAACATCTCTACAGTTTGGCTACAGTACATCCCTTAGTGGAGGAATGAGAGGGAGTTTAGAAGCAGGAACAAAAATAAATATGTCAGGCATCTTCCCACATGTAGGGAAGAATTCCAAAGGGACTAATTAGAGAAAATAAGCCAGCTGAGCCTCTCATCTGAAACCATACCACTCTTCTAGAAATCAGGTACAGAGTGCAACCCAAGCCTGCATTGCTGACTCACTCTGTCCAATATGTTGGAGTGTTTGTTGGGAGAATTCTTCTTACCACGGTTAATGTAGCATTTCACTTTGTATTTCATTGTTTTGCCTTTTAACTTTCCTTCAAAACAAACGTGATAAGGTAATTCAATGTTGATACTGTATGTAGGTTTGGTCAAATCACTGTACAGTATGCTTTTATTTACAATATATGGTATGAGAAATGTGTTGAAATTCCATGTTGTGGTTTCATTTTAAGGAATTCAGAGCTGCTATACATAATGTATTGTCTTTGGTAGGTACAACACATTGGGGGGGATTCATTTGTGAATAACTGCTGATTTCTGTGCAATATGATTAATTGCATAACCAGAAAACATTTAATGATCAACCCTTATAAATATAATTCAGTGAAGCCGGTTTGGTATGCTATTTAGTATGCCCAGATGTTCTCTATCTAATTCATTAGAAAGATGCATGTTTATCTAGGTTCTGTTGCGAGAGAGTAGTCCTGGCTTGGCTTGGCTCGGGGGCATGACAAGTGGCACACAGCCAGCTGCATCACACAGAAAAAAACAGCCTCAACAACAACAACACCGGTTTGTTTTGCCCTCCAACCACGACACGTCAGCTTTGTCCACCCAGCTGCCCGATTGGTCCCAACGACTCATCTCTGTCATTAACCAGGAAATACTGCATCTTTAAGCTTTGGAGATGTACTGTGGGAAAATCTCAATTGCATACTCCTCACGTCCTCTCTCCTCGTTTCCTTCTCAAAATCCCATTGGATGAGAAAGCCTCTGAAAGTCCCTCGCCTCTGATCTTCTCCTCCAATGGGTTTTGAGAAGGAGACGTGTATTATACAGTCTGTATACAGTATGTACAGTGGGGCAAAAAAGTATTTAGTCAGCCACCAATTGTGAAAGTTCTCCCACTTAAAAAGATGAGAGAGGCCTGTAATTAGGTACACTTCAACTATGACAGACAAAATTAGAAAAAAAATCCAGAAAATCACATTGTAGGATTTTTAATGAATTTATTTGCAAATTATGGTGGAAATAAGTATTTGGTCACCTACAAACAAGCAAGATTTCTGGCTCTCACAGACCTGTAACTTCTTCTTTAAGAGGCTCCTCTGTCCTCCACTCGTTACCTGTATTAATGGCACCTGTTTGAACTTGTCATCAGTATAAAAGACAGTCACACTCCAAACTCCACTATGGCCAAGACCAAAGATCTGTCAAAGGACACCAGAAACAAAATTGTAGACCTGCACCAGGCTGGGAAGACTGAATCTGCAATAGGTAAGCAGCTTGGTTTGAAGAAATCAACTGTGGAAGCAATTATTAGGAAATGGAAGACATACAAGACCACTGATAATCTCCCTCGATCTGGGGCTCCACGCAAGATCTCACCCCGTGGGGTCAAAATGATCACAAGAACAGTGAGGAAAAATCCCAGAACCACACGGGGGGACCTAGTGAATGACCTACAGAGAGCTGGGACCAAAGTAACAAAGCCTACCATCAGTAACACACTACGCCACCAGGGACTCAAATCCTGCAGTGCCAGACGTGTCCCCCTGCTTAAGCCAGTACATGTCCAGGCCCATCTGAAGTTTGCTAGAGAGCATTTGGATGATCCAGATGAAGATTGGGAGAATGTCATATGGTCAGATGAAACCAAAATATAACTTTTTGGTAAAAACTCAACTCGTTGTGTTTGGAGGACAAAGAATGCTGAGTTGCATCCAAAGAACACCATACCTACTGTGAAGCATTGGGGTGGAAACATGCTTTGGGGCTGTTTTTCTGCAAAGGGACCAGGACGACTGATCCGTGTAAAGGAAAGAATGAATGGGGCCATGTATCGTGAGATTTTGAGTGAAAACCTTCCATCAGCAAGGGCATTGAAGATGAAACGTGGCTGGGTCTTTCAGCATGACAATGATCCCAAACACACCTCCTTGAAGCATTTCAAGGTCCTGGAGTGGCCTAGCCAGTCTCCAGATCTCAACCCCATAGAAAATCGTTGGAGGGAATTGAAAGTCCGTGTTGCCCAGCAACAGCCCCAAAACATCATTGCTCTAGAGGGGATCTGCATGGAGGAATGGGCCAAAATAACAGCAACAGTGTGTGAAAACCTTGTGAAGACTTACAGAAAACATTTGACCTCTGTCATTGCCAACAAGGGGTATATAACAAAATAATGAGATAAACTTTTGTTATTGACCAAATACTTATTTTCCACCATAATTTGCAAATCAATTCATTAAAAATCCCACAATGTGATTTTCTGGATTTTTTTTCTAATTTTGTCTGTAATGGTTGAAGTGTACCTATGATGAAAATTACAGGCCTCTCTCATCTTTGTAAGTGGGAGAACTTGCACAATTGGTGGCTGACTAAATACTTTTTTTGCCCCACTGTATGCAGAAAGACCATCCCTCAGCCTCCCTCAACTACCCTGGTGGTGTTATGTCCCAGACCTGTATGTGCCTGAGCCAACTCCTCTATAATTGTTGCCATGCATGGAGTTGAGCCAACTCGTCTGACGATCGTTGTCATGCCATACATGGATGGTGTGACAACAATAGTCAGAGTTGGCTAAATAAAGCACATAAAGGTCTAGGACCAGTAGTCACCATGTCACCTTCTGACCTTAGTTCCTTTGTTATGTCGTTGTGTTAGTATGGTCAGGGCGTGAGTTGGGGTGGGCAGTCTATGTTACTTTTTCTATAATTTGGGATTTCTGTGTTTGGCATGGTATGGTTCTCAATCAGAGGCAGCTGTCAATCGTTGTCCCTGATTGAGAACCATACTTAGGTAGCCTGGTTTCACTTTTGAGTGGTGGGTGATTATTTTCCGTGTCAGTGTTTGTTCCACACAGAACTGTTTCGGTTTTGTTATTTCACGTTGTCGTTTTTTGTTTTGTTCAGTGTTCATATTTCTTATTAAACAATATGGACACTTCCTCCGATCCTTCCTACTACTCCTCCTCGTCAGACAACCGTTACACACCAAGCGATATTTTCACCTGTTCAGCTGGTTTTCCATTCCTCTCCCAACCATTCTGATACGCCACCTGGTCCCATCATCATCTCTATCAGGGGGATACTTGTCCTGTTTTCCAAGTCCCTTCAGCCACCTGAACACGGTGGCCTGGTCTGGTCTGGTTAGGTAGATGGAGGTTGTGCCCAGACTTGGGTTCAAATAGTATTTGTTTTATTTCACATTCTTGCTGTTCATCTTACCTGGCGGCGCAATAGAACCAGGTGTCAAAATGGAATTGCCCCAAAATGGTTCAAAAACCCACCCATCTGGCACTCAAGGCTGGCTGAATGAAACGCTCAAAGAAAGGGAAAAAAATACTATCCGAATCCAGGTCTGGTTGTACTTGACAGAAGCCATCAGAGAAGCCTCCTCTACATAGGCAATAGTAGATATAACCTCCCATTAGATGCCACCCAGCTCTACAACTGTTGATGTCTCCCTCTCTACTCCCTTCACCAGCCACTGCCAAATAAGCAAGAGTTAAGCTCTTTGCATGAAAACAATCTTTTCACTAATTCAAGTGGATACACTGCAAAGGCGTTGAAAGGATGCCTGTGATTTGTGACTGTTTTTTCCTGTGAGCGGAGCATGCTCTGTTGGCAATAAGATGAGCCTCTGATTGCATTGTTTGTAGTCCTCTCCCAGGACCTCTTACACAGCCACACTGTATTACTGGACAACAGACCCTGAACACTACATGAAGATTAGTGAGCTGGGAAATGCTAGCCAAGACAGACCACCCAAACACTATTACCTAGTAACCTCCCTCCTGGTTCTAGGGGAAGGAGGGGGAAAGGAAACAAGGGAATGAGTGAAAGACAGACGGAAACGGGGGGGAAAGGGACAGTCAGACGTCATTTATAAAGAGGGAAACGGGGGAATAAGGGACAGTCAGACATCATTTATAAAGAGGGAAACGGGAATAAGTGACAGTCTGATGTCATTTATAAAGAGGGAAACGGGGGAATAAGGGACAGTCAGACATCATTTATAAAGAGGGAAACGGGAATAAGTGACAGTCTGATGTCATTTATAAAGAGGGAAACGGGAATAAGTGACAGTCAGACGTCATTTATAAAGAGGGAAACGGGGGGAATAAGGGCCAGTCAGACATTCTATTTGTAGATCTTCTTGGACTATAGAGAAGTACAATACTGGAGGTTGTGGTGGGTTTGTGGTTGCTGCAGCGTTCCTGTAGCTATGTTTTGGTAAGATAATACAACACATAATTTTAGGAGAAATGAAAAGCACCTCTCTTCTGTATGTTTACACGTGAATACTAACAAGTTATTTACCTAAGTCAGTTCACACTGAATCAACATGGGTGTGTTCGTCTCTGTGAAGAAAGCTATGCGAAACACGAATCCTTGCAGTCGATCAAACAGTAAACTGGAATTCACAGTGGTGGAAGGAAAGCACTGCATTTTTGTAAGGGTTGATATTTTTTTCATAATGGAAAATTAAGTCTGAAATTTCTAAGTGGAAATTACAAGCTTCAGAAGCTTTTTGAAACCTCAAATACAATACAAGTTTTTCATTTCCTGCATTGCCAAAAAGTTACCCAGCAACAGGGTGATCAAGTTAAGATCCGGAATCTGTTATTCTGGTTTGTGGGAAGGAAGCCACATTGTACTGTAACAGCAGGATGGGACAGATGATGCTGATCACTAGTGCTCTTAAAGGGTCCAATGCACAAAGCTAGTTGCTTTCTCCATTGTGATTTTGTCTTGCTGTCTCTGTGCAGGGGAGAGCTGACATGGAACCTACTCTTATTCAAATCAAATTGTATTTGTTACATGCACCCGAATACAACAGGTGTAGTTGTAGTCACCTTACAGTGAAATGTGTGGAGTACAATAGAGATCGCATCATGTTATTGGAGCTGTGCTGTAGTGTTGTCGCTACGCCACTCCTGCATGACACCCCAAAAAATGCCCTAATGACTGATATGTGACTGAACAAATTTTCCCCACCCTGTCTTTTCAGAATGCGGGAGAGAGACCTACGGAGTGTGTGCAGAAGGGTGCTGCTGTTGGCCGTCTGTCTGGTGTCTCTCTGGGGACAGCTGACCCTCGCTTCGTCACACAGAAGTCACATAGGTATGTCAACACAATTACAGTAGATACTGTATGCATCTCTATGGGCACGTCAAACACATCCTCATCATAATGATGGTGTGTAATTACTGTCAGCAAATTGTGTAATAACTTAATATGTGCAATAACGTAAACTGTTCAACTATTACAGGGTAAATGCAAAGCACCTACTATGTAACATGTTATAACACAATACTTAATGTAAAATATTTCCTATACAGTATGGTGGATTTGATTTACATGGCTTAACGTATCTCTTCCACCAGGTCCTCAAAGCACTTGACATTGTATCGCTTTAGTAGCTTCCAACTAGTCGATGTTAGGCCGAGATTTTGGGCTAGAAAGCTCACCACAACACACAACTATGAGCTATCACATTGAATAGGTGAGGTTGTTTACAATGGTCAGGTGCAAGGATAATGTAGCCTACTGTAAAAGCAGTCATATTGATTGGTTCTTCGCTCAAACAGATCTCACTGTAAAAGCAGTCATATGGATCAGTTCTTTGCTCCAACAGATCTCACTGTAAAAACAGTCATATGGATCAGTTCTTCGCTCCAACAGATCTCACTGTAAAAGCAGTCATATGGATCAGTTCTTCGCTCCAACAGATCTCACTGTAAAAGCAGTCATATGGATCAGTTCTTCACTCCAACATATCTCACTGTAAAAGCAGTCAAATTGATCAGTTCTTTGCTCCAACAGATCTCTCGCAAGGATAATGTAGCCTACTGTAAAAGCAGTCATATTGATTGGTTCTTCGCTCAAACAGATCTCACTGTAAAAGCAGTCATATGGATCAGTTCTTTGCTCCAACAGATCTCACTGTAAAAGCAGTCATATGGATCAGTTCTTCGCTCCAACAGATCTCACTGTAAAAGCAGTCATATGGATCAGTTCTTCGCTCCAACAGATCTCACTGTAAAAGCAGTCATATGGATCAGTTCTTCACTCCAACATATCTCACTGTAAAAGCAGTCAAATTGATCAGTTCTTCGCTCCAACAGATCTCACTGTAAAAGCAGTCATATTGATCAGTTCTTCGCTCCAACAGATCTCACTGTAAAATAAGTCATATGGATCAGTTCTTCGCTCCAACAGATCTCACTGTAAAAGTAGTCATATGGATCAGTTCTTCGCTCCAACAGATCTCACTGTAAAATCAGTCATATTGATCAGTTCTTCGCTCCAACAGATCTCACTGTAAAAGCAGTCATATTGATCAGTTATTCGCCTCAACAGATCTCACTGTAAAAGCAGTCATATGGATCAGTTCTTCGCTCCAACATATCTCACTGTAAAAGCAGTCAAATTGATCAGTTCTTCGCTCCAACAGATCTCACTGTAAAAGCAGTCATATTGATCAGTTCTTCTCTCCAACAGATCTCACTGTAAAATAAGTCATATTGATCAGTTATTCGCCTCAACAGATCTCACTGTAAAAGCAGTCATATTGATCAGTTCTTCGCTCCAACAGATCTCACTGTAAAAGCAGTCATATGGATCAGTTCTTTGCTCCAACAGATCTCACTGTAAAAGTTTTGGGACACTTTAAAGTCCATGGAGAAAAAGAGCACCTCCTCCCAGCTGCCCACTGCACTGAGGCTAGGTAACAAGGTCACCACTGATAAATCCATGATAATCAAAAAATTCAATAAGCATTTCTCAACGGCTGGCCATGCCTTCCTCCTGGCTACTCCAACCCCGGCCAACAGCTCCGCCCCCCACGCAGCTACCTGCCAAAGCCTCCCCAGCTTCTCCTTCACCCATATCCAGACAGCAGATGTTCTGAAAGAGCTGCAAAACCTGGACCAGTACAAATCAGCGGGGCTAGACAATCTGGACCCTCTCTTTCTAAAACTATCCGCCGCCATTGTTGCAATTCCTATTACCAGCCTGTTCAACCTCTCTTTCGTATCGTCCGAGATCCCTAAAGATTGGAAAGCTGCTGCTGTCATCCCCCTCTTCAAAGGGGGTGACACCCTAGACCCAAACTGTTACAGATATATATCCATCCTGCCCTGCCTATCTAAAGTCTTCGAAAGATCACTGACCATTTCGAATCCCACCGTACTTTCTCCGCTGTGCAAATCCGGCTTCCGAGACAGTACTGTTCACTGGTCACGATAACAACACCCACCCGTAGCACACGTTCCAGCAGGTATATCTCACTGATCATCCCCAAAGCCAACACCTCATTTGGCCACCTTTCTTTCCAGTTCTCTGCTGCCAGTGACTTGAACGAATTGAAAAAATCGCTGAAGTTGGAGACTTTTATTTCCCTCACCAACTTTAAACATCAACTATCTGAGCAGCTAACCGATCACTGCAGCTGTACATAGTCCATCTGTAAATAGCCCACCCAATCTTCCTACCTCATCCCCATACTGTTTTTTTTAATTTACTTTTCTGCTCTTTTGCACACCAGTATCTCTACTTGCACATCATAATCTGCTCATTTATCACCCCAGTGTTAATCTGCTAAATTGTAATTATTCGCTCCTATGGCCTATTTATTGCCTACCTCCTCATGCCTTTTGCACACACTGTATATAGACCTCATTTTTTCTACTGTGCCATTGATTTGTTTGTGTTATTGGCTTGTTTATTGTTTACTCCAAATGTAACTCTGTGTTGTTGTCTGTGTCGCACTGCTTTGCTTTATCTTGGCCAGGTCGCAGTTGCAAATGAGAACTTGTTCTCAACTAGCCTACCTGGTTAAATAAAGGTGAAATAAATCAAATAAATAAAAAGCAGTCATATGGATCAGTTCTTCGCTCCAACAGATCTCACTGTAAAAGCAGTCATATGGATCAGTTCTTCGCTCCAACAGATCTCACTGTAAATGCAGTCATATTGATCAGTTCTTCGCTCCAACAGATCTCACTGTAAATAATTAATGGACACTTATTAGTTGTGCGACACTGAAATGAGGAGAGGCTGATATAGACAGGAATGTACGGTGCTCTGGGGTCACATTGATTTTGAGTTTTTTTGGCTTCGAACAAAAAGCCAATATAACAAAACAACAACAGACATTTGCAGCTTTAGGGGAACTGTTGTGAAGTTCAGAGTGATTTTAGTGATGGGGAGAGAGTCAGTGCTCCCCTGGGCGAAAAGGTAGAAACTGTGACATCACATTGAAATAATGAGGTCACAACGATACCCGACTGGAGAGACGTCTCTGCATTAGACAAAACAACAACACTGGAACAGCAACACTGTGATCGCAGATGAAATGAAACCCCAGGCTACTAGAGACAGGGAAAAGACCTGAAGTTTCAAATGTTCATGATAAACTCACTTGAGTACATTATTAGTCTTCCAAAAATCTACTAGTATCCAAGCGCCTGTAGTATGGCCACAAGCCATGTTCGTTTCCACAGAGGTGGGTGCACCACTATGCGGAGTGAGTGTGATTGATTTTGAAGAGATGGCCAGACCACACAGCCACTCGACAGCCCTGGGAAGTGGACTAGTTGCCAGCCACTGGTCTCTGAGGGCAGGGCCAACACTGAGGTAATCACAAGGCAGGTCCCGCAGCTCCAGAGGTCAAGCCAAGGTCTGCCCAATAAACAAACCTCTTTAGCACCGCTGTTTATTGAGGTGGGGGCCTCGCCAGAGCAATTGAACCTTTCACCGTAACCTGACGAGAGCACAGCCGAGCACATTAAAAAGACTGCAAGCCCCCAAAGCACCATCCACATTCATTAGTTATAGTCATGAGAGTGGGGGGGGGGGGAGAACAGAGAAACCAGTTTTTCTTTTTGCTGATGTGATCTACAGTATACAACTTAGATCCATGAAATCGCTAGATCAAAAGTGCGCCTGAATCACACACAACACATCAATCGTGTGGACATCTTTCAATAGTTTCATTTCATTCAAATAAAAAACATTACTACGAACAGATCCATTTTTTTCTCTCATTTTGAAAAGAGCAATCAGGCTCTCTCTGATTTGTTAGTCAGTCAGCAGCCGGATGGCCAGATGCTGAAATGCAGTGGAAAGGAAAACGGGCGTGAAAAACACATTGGCCAAGGTGATTGTGTGATGCGGTGTGACAGCTCTGCTTTTCTGGAGATGAAATGCTCATACTCTGTTACATCTCACAGTGTAAGGGATTAAACCTTACTGCTCATAGATGCTGTAAAACTCTGAATCCCAAAATGTATTCGATTTTTTTATTTATTTTGTTGGTTTATGTTGGGTTTAAGGTTTAACAAACGTCACATGAGACTGTGCAGATATGCTTATGAGTTGAAATTGTGCAGTCATTCCCCCTCATTTGCATTCCAGCGCCATATTTGCATATTTGCTTATGGTGAATACTTTGTAAAAACTGTGTAATGCACTCTAATGGATCATTCTCACACTGGTTCTTATGCTCCATGAGATACTTGTTTTTTTATGCAAATATGCATTAGCATTTTAGTCAAAAACATGTTTTTTTTATTTAACCAGGCAAGTCAGTTAAGAACACATTCTTATTTACAATGACAGCCTACCCCAGCCAAACCCAGACGACGCTGGGCCAATTGTGCGCCTCCCTATGTGACTCCCAATCACGGCCGGAGGTAATTCAAACCAAGGACATTAGTGACACCTATTGAACTGAGATGCAGCATATCATGGTGGTTTGGATACTTTTGTCTTCTTTGATGGGAGATTTTCATTTTTGAATTTCTACAGGGAGCTACTACTGCCTGTCAGTCGCAGTGGCATCACCTGACACTTATCACACAGGTCTTGTGTGATCAATGAGGAATTAACGAGAATCTAACAACCATATAATGCGTACCATAGATGTTTCACTGAAAAAGGTCACATCGACAGAGATGTCGACCAATCACAGGGTGCAGAGGTAATTCTTATGACTAGCATTATGTGAACCAGCCGTGACTTGGCTCTGTCTAATCTCTTGTCTGTTTAGAATAGAAACCAAATGTTTAAGTCAGCGAAGCCTCTTCCGATATTTACTATTTTCTTCTCTGTTGAAACAACCCACAACCTGTTCCTGCCTTCAGCTTTTCCATTTTAATAATCAAATCACAATGACTCTGTACTGGTACCCCCTGTACAATCGTGGCCAAAAGTTTTGAGAATGACACAAATATTAATTCCACAAAGTTTGCTGCCTCAGTGTCTTTAGATATCTTTGTCAGATGTTACTATGGAATACTGAAGTATAATTACAAGCATTTCATAAGTGTCAAAGGCTTTTATTGACAATTACATTACAAGTCGATGCAAAGAGTCAATATTTGCAGTGTTGACCCTTCTTTTTCAAGACCTCTGCAATCTGCCCTGGCGTGCTGTCAATTAACTTCTGGGCCACATCCTGACTGTTGGCAGCCCATTCTTGCATAATCAATGCTTGGAGTTTGTCAGAATTTGTGGGGTTTTGTTTGTCCACCCACCTCTTGAGGATTGACCACAAGTTCTCAATGGGATTAAGGTCTGGGGAGTTTCCTGGCCATGGACCCAAAATATCGATGTTTTGTTCCCCGTGCCACATTGTTATCACTTTTGCATTATGGCAAGGTGCTCCATCATGCTGGAAAAGGCATTGTTCGTCATCAAACTGTTCCTGGATGGTTGGGAGAAGTTGCTCTCGGAGGATGTGTTGTTACCATTCTTTATTCATGGCTGTGTTCTTAGGCAAAATTGTGAGTGAGCCCACTCCCTTGGCTGAGAAGCAACCCCACACATGAATGGTCTCAGGATGCCTTACTGTTGGCATGACACAGGACTGATGGTAGCGCTCACCTAGTCTTCTCCGGACAAGCTTTTTTCCAGATGCCCCAAACAATCGGAAAGGGGATCAGAGAAAATTACTTTACCCCAGTCCTCAGCAGTCCAATCGCTGTACCTTTTGCAGAATATCAGTCTGTTCCTGATGTTTTTCCTGGAGAGAAGTGGCTTCTTTGCTGCCCTTCTTGACAGCAGGCCATCCTCCAAAAGTCTTCGCCTCACTGTGTGTGCAGATGCACTCACACCTGCCTGCTGCCATTCCTGAGCAAGCTCTGTACTGGGGGTGCCCCGATCCCGCAGCAGAATCAACTTTAGGAGACGGTCTTGGCGCTTGCTGGACTTTCTTGGGCGCCCTGAAGCTTTCTTCACAACAATTGAACTGCTCTTTCTTTGAAGTTCTTGATGATCTGATACATGGTTGATTTAGGTGCAATCTTACTGACAGCAATATCCTTGCCTGTGAAGCGCTTTTTGTGCAAAGCTATGATGATGGCACGTGTTTCCTTGTAGGTAACCATGGTTGACTGTCACATTCTGACCATTATTGTTGTTTGTTTCTATGTTTTGTTTGGTCAGGGTGTGATACGAGTGGGCATTCTATGTTGCATGTCTAGTTAGTTTGTTTCTATGTGTTTTGGCCTGATATGGTTCTCAATCAGTGGCAGGTGTTTGTCGTTGTCTCTGATTGGGAACCATATTTAGGTAGCCTGTTTTGTATTGTGGTTTGTGGGTTATTGTCTATGTGTAGTTGCCTGTGTCTGCACTCGTTGTCATAGCGTCACGTTCGTTTTGTTGTTTTTGCTTAAGTGTTCTTCAGGTTTTTTCGTCATTCAATAAAATAATGGATTTACACAACGCTGCGCTTTGGTCTACTCCATACGACGATCGTGACATTGACAGAGGAAGAACAATGATTCCAAGCACACCCTCCTTTTAAAGCTTCCAGTCTGTTATTCGAACTCAATCAGCATGACAGAGTGATCTCCAGCCTTGTCCTCGTCAACACTCACACCTGTGTTAACAAGAGAATCACTGACATGATGTCAGCTGGTCCTTTTGTGGCAGGGCTGAAATGCAGTGGAAATATTTTTGGGGGATTCAGTTCATTTGCATGGCAAAGAGGGACTTTGCAATTAAATGCAATTTATCTGATCACTCTCCATTCTGGAGTATATGCAACATGCCATCATACAAACTGAGGCAGCAGACTTTGTGAAAATTAATACTTGTGTCATTCTCAAAACTTTTGGCCACGACTGTATATAGCCTCACTATTATTATTTTACTGATGGTCTTTAATTTTTTACAACTTTTATTTCGTATTTGTCTTAAAACTGCGTTGTTTATTAAGGGCTTGTATGTAAGCATTTCACTGTAAGGTCTACTACACCTGTTGTATTCGGCGCACAAATAAAATTAGATTTGATTTATGATGAAATCAAACAGTCACTGTAATGTATTTCCTGCTTCCATATCCCCCCCCCCCCCCTGAAAGATATAGTATATTGTCTTCTAACAGTGAGATAATGACATCAGACTGGTTCTGACTGGCTGACTGATGTTTGTACTCTGTACTCTGGATGCCATGTCGGTCTTTAGGGAGCCTTGCAGATTTGTAATGGTGTACATCAAGTAGCCTACAGCCAAAATAGGGCAGAGAGAACAGCATAGCTCTGGGACTAGTGCTGTCATTCTGCTGGGCAGCGGGCAGGCAGTGGCGGCAGAGCAGGTCATGGCCTCCCTAGGGACAGAGCTGAGCGTGGTGGAGAAGACAGAGCGTGTGTGTGGTCCATGTCAATGTATCGGGATGAGGAGATAAAGATGAGGAAACGGAAGTGATGGAGACGTGGGGCCTGTTTGAAATGCGCTGTTGGTGACAGACAGCGGAGGGGGTCAGGTCAGGTGGCTCTGTTTCCTAGTGGTAGACCATTGAGATTAGTCCCATGCTATAGACCTCTCTGAATGGCAGCTGGTTATATGAGCTGGGAGGATGTGAGGTATGATGCAGTGTTTATCCATGAAGGACTGAGGTTCTGGAGGAAGACATTGGATATAGAAATACGATTTGTTTAAGTAATGGACAGTAAATGCTTAGAGATTTGAATCTTTCATATGCAGACTGCAGTATGTTGTTCTTCTTCTGTGCTTTGTGAGGTGTTTAGGAACTTTGCCACATCAGGTGAATTATTTATCGTGTAAAAGTTTGAGTCATAACAGAAAGACATGAGTTGATTTGCTTGAATGTTAACAATACCTTACACTTACAAGCATTGTTGGGTTAGTATGAACAACAACAACTATCACACAAGAGTGGTTACTACTGTATTGTAGTTATCAGGTTAAAAGTGGTTACTACTGTAGTTATCAGGTCAAGAGTGGGTACCACTGTAGTTATCAGGTTAAGAGTGGTTACTACTGTAGTTATCAGGTTAAAAGTGGTTACTACTGTAGTTATCAGGTTAAGAGTGGTTACTATGGTAGTTATCAGGTTAAGAGTCGTTACTGCTGTAGTTATCAGGTCAAGAGTGGTTACTATGGTAGTTATCAGGTTAAGAGTGGTTACTACTGTAGTTGTTAGGTCAAGAGTGGTTACTATTGTAGTTATCAGGTTAAGAGTCGTTACTTCTGTAGTTGTCAGGTCAAGAGTGGTTTAGTTGAGTGTCTCTAAATGATCTCAAATGATCTTTCATTGTACTAACGGACCCCCTGCTGTGGCCCAGCGGTTCACACATCTCTGCAGTGATTACTCTCTCCTGTCCTTCTCCAATTAGAGTTCCAATAGAATGGCATTATCCCACACCGCATTGGAAGATAGGTACCTACCTCTAACTACCCTGTAACTCAAAAGAAACCTGGTGGCTTTTAGATTTTGATATAAATGAGGGACGGGGATAAGATCCTTGATCTTCGATTCGAGGATAACGAATTTGCAGTGATGATGAATGCAATTAGCGGAGAAGTGCTAACAGCGTAGCAGTAATTGGGTCTACACTGAGAGCCTTGCCCTTACCTGGAAATTGGAACCCCTTTTAAGTTCAGTCAATTGTGTTGTTGTTAACTGGAAACGCTTGGTTGAGGCTGAGCACCGAGGATATCACCTTCCAAATTGGCCACCGTCCCATTCTTTTGCGCTCGGATTTTAACACTCTCTGTTGAATTTCTAATGGCTTGAATCATTTAGAGCAATAAATATGTCAATGATGGGCATTATATACTATAAAGATTATATGGTGGTATTGTGTCAAAGTCAGGATTATGGTTCAGAACATGTTCCTCTTGGTTGTGTGTGATTAGCTCGTGATTGAGCTGAAATATTCAGCCGATGTAGGCTATATATGTAGGCCTATGTGCTATTTACAGGGAGCATGTTTAGTACATGGGTAAAGATCATGACTTGTGTCAGTTCAAAGTATTTTTCCATTTTTCTCTTGGTGATTGAAAACATTTCTTCAAGTGCTCATTAAGATTATGATATTTCTACAGAGAGGGATAGTAGCATTTTGGAGGAAGTATTAACATTCGGCAGAAGATCATGTTTATTTCTGTTATCCTTGATGTAATGATTCTAATCAAATGTGGTGTGTGATGATTGGTTCTCTTCATGGTGAGCTATGATTGGCTCATACCACTTCCTAGAAGACATTTTATTTTCTAAGACCTATTCAGTTTCAAGTAGAAGCTAATGGGGATCCAAATAAATACACCATCGTACAACATATCTCTTCCATTCCCTCTGGGTAATATATTTGTGGGCTCTTTATTGTGAGTATGCTTTATTTTCCTCCCACAGCCGAGGCATAGCTTAGCATCTGACTGAATGTTTCAAATAGCTTAGCATTTGACTGAATGTTTCAAATAGCTTAGCATCTGACTGAATGTTTCAAATAGTTTAGCATCTGACTGAATGTTTCAAGTAACTTAGCATCTGACTGAATGTTTCAAATAGCTTAGCATCTGACTGAATGTTTCAAAAAGCTTAGCATCTGACTGAATGTTTCAAAAAGCTTAGCATCTGACTGAATGTTTCAAGTAGCTTAGCATCTGACTGAATGTTTCAAATAGCTTAGCATCTGACTGAATGTTTCAAAAAGCTTAGCATCTGACTGAATGTTTCAAAAAGCTTAGCATCTGACTGAATGTTTCAAGTAGCTTAGCATCTGACTGAATGTTTCAAATAGCTTAGCATCTGACTGAATGTTTCAAATAGCCTACCATCGGAGTGTTTTGTCACAGTGCTATCCCAACATTGCTGACAATAAATCAGGCAAGTTTAATTTCCTCTTCTAAACACTAATTCCCATGCTGTTATTACTGTTGCAGATTGAAGGCCCCTGATTGTTAATTAAAGAAATGTGCTTTAATAACTGTCCTTTGAAGTGCAGTTAGATAATATAAATCCTACCAGACATTTACAGTGCTCATCCCCAGCCAAGCAACATTGAACGGGGTTTTCAGTGGCAGTCACAGAGCCCTGGGTCGTCTCTTCTTCCACTCCTTTCTTTTCAGCCATGCTACGATGGAAATGTAAGCTTCTAAAATTCAATCTATCAATCGCCTCTCCATCTCTCAGCTGTGCTCGATATCTCCTTTACCCCCCGGCTTGCATCTCTCTGCTGGAATGAAGTACAGCACAGCACAGCACAGTGTCCACATCGAACCCATAAAAAACACAACCAAGGCTGAGCAGCACGTTTTATGTGAATGGAGCATAAAATATAATGGGTGGGACTGCTGGATAGTTTCTGGAAATTGCTTTTTTTAAAGGTCTCTTGACATTGTTCTGCAGTGTGGCCTATTAGGGAAAGGCACATACTCACATAGATATTGTGTGTCGAGAGAAAATGGTCAGGTCATATTCACCTTGAATTGGGGGTGACTATAGCAACTCAGCAGCTGGGCACTACAGGTTGGTTGGTGAATACCCAAATCCATTGTTCTCCAAGGCAATCCACTATTTAGTATGAGAATGGATATTACTGCACATAGTATAGGTAATATTCCACATTTGGTCATAAGTGGATTTCAAAACAAATACAGTGCATTTGAAAAGTATTCAGACCCCTTTAATTTTTCCAAATGTGTTAGGTTACAGCCTTATTCAAAAATTGATTAAATTGTATTTTCCCTAATCACTCTACACACAATAACCCATAATGACAAAGAAAAAACAGATTTTTAGACATTTTTGCTAATTTATATAAAAAAACTGAAATATCACATTTACATACTGTAAGTACAATATTTACTCTGTACTTTGTTGAAGCAATTTTGTCAGCAATTACAGCCTTGAGTCTTCTTAGGTATGACGCTACAAGCTTGGCACACCTGTATTTGGGGAGTTTCTCCCATTCTTCTATGCAGATCCTCTCAAGCTCTGTCAGGTTGGATGGGGAGCGTCGCTGCTCAGCTATTTTCAGGTCTCTCCAGAGATGTTCGATTGGGTTCAAGTCCGGGCTCTGGCTGGGCCACTTAAGGACATTCAGAGACTTGTTCCGAAGCCACTCCTGCGTTGTCTTGGCTGTGTGCTTAGGGTTGCTGTCCTGTTGGAAGATGAACATTTGCAGTTTGAGGTCCTGAGCGCTCTGTAACAGGTTTTCATCAAGGATCTCTTTGCGCCATTCATCTTTGCCTAAATCCTGATTAGTCTCTCAGTCCCAGAGTCTCATCCCCACAGCATGATGCTGCCACCATCATGCTTCACCGTAGTGATGGTGCCAGGTTTCCTCCAGACGTGACGCTTGGCATTCAGGCCAAAGAGTTCAATTTTGGTTTCATCAGACCAGAGAATCTTGTTTCTCATGGTCTGAGAATCTTTAGATGCCTTTTGGCAAACTGCAAGCGGGCTGTCATGTGGCTTTCATCTGGCCACTCTACCAGAAAGGCTTGATTGGTGGAGTGCTGCAGAGATGGTTGTCCTTCTGGAAGGTTCTCCCATCTCCACAAAGGAACTCTGGAACTCTGTCAGAGTGAAAATCAGGTTTTTGGTCACCTCCCTGACCAAGGCCCTTCTCCCCCGATTGCGCAGTTTGGCCAGGCGGCCAGCTGTAGGAAGAGTCTTAGTGGTTCTGAATTTCTTTAATATAAGAATGATGGAGGCCACTATGTTCTTGGGGACCTTCAATGCAGCAGATTTTTTTTGTTTGTTCCCTTCCCCAGATCTGTGCCTCAACACAATCCTGTCACGGAGCTCAACGGACAATTCCTTTGACCTCATGACTTTGTTTTTGCTTTGACATGTACTGTCAACTGTGGGACCTTATATATACAGGGGTGTGCCTTTCCAAATCATGTTCAATCAGTTGAATTTACCACAATGGACTACAATCAAGTTGTAGAAACATCTCAAGGATGATCAATGGAACAGGATGCACCTGAGCTCTATTTCGAGTCTTATTGCAAAGGGTCTGAATACTTGTGTAAAAACGTTTTATTTGGCAAAAAAAATCTAAAAAGCTGTTCTCGCTTTGTCTTTATGGGGTATGGTGTCTAGATTGCTGAGGACATTTTTTTTTAAATCAATTTGAGAATTAGGCTGTAAAGTAACAAAATATGGAAAAAGTCAAGGGGTCTGAATACTTCCCGAAGGCACTGTATATGCAGCCTGTTCAACTGATTATATCTACAGTAGCAAAACTCAGAGAGATAAAGACACCTCTCAGTATTCAAATCATGATTCCCTTATTGTAGCCGACTGGAGATAGAACTGGAAATGTGTGCCACTCTCACGCGACGAACAAGGGCCTTATCCCCCCCTTTGTTGCTCCACAGCTCTGGGTGTCTGCTGACATTCTGGGTGTCTCCTGACATTCTGGATGTCTCCTGACATTCTGCCTGTCAATCAACCCCGAGAGTGGAGCGTTAGCACAATCGGTTTACACTTTGAGAGAGGAGACTGTAACCCATTTAGAGGTGACATGACGGCTCTCTGACAGATAACGAGTATGTGTGGCGTGTGAGATGAGAGAATATAGAAATGAACAAGATTCACATGCTGCTACACTATACACTATGAACTCTCTCCTGCTAAGGCCTCTTGCAGGGTTGTCACCACGCTGCAGACGACAAGGTTGAGAAGGAGAGCTGAGGCCATTGCTGTTGGGGATATTTTGAGAGAAAGTGTATCTGTTTTATGGTAATGAACCAGAGAGGATTAATAATGGTTAATAATACTGTATAACATGTTATATACAGATAATAAGCTTTGGTGAATGGAACTATAATGCCAATGTGTGATAGAGTAGATTAGTCAAATAGCAAGTGTCTGTGCAATGCAGACGAAACAAACCCTGGTAGAATGTGCATGTACTGCAGTATAGCTCTTTATGTTAACACAATAACGTACAGCAGTGTGTGTCTGGCGTTCCCAAGTTTACACAGTAGTTATTGATTCTACCAAGGAAAAGGAGCTTCACAATCAGAAACACCTCTACTCATCAACACAGTGGATTTCGAGGCATATGATGCTCTCTGAGCCAAAGTTGAATAATGTTCTCCTCCAGTCCTGCATTTACAACAACTGTCAAGAGTCTGGCTTGTGACTGAGGGTGTCAAGATACAGTTGATGTTGTAGGGATGGTCAAGTAAGGCGTACTCATCTGTCTGAAGTCCATAGTTTATGGCTTATGTATAGTATCATATTATGTCCTCTATATTTGCTCCTTGTTGCTTTAAGAGCACCTTATATTTATCAGTAGGCCTTATGCTAACTATAGTTTAGTACTATACCTGTGCAACAAAACAAAACCATGGAAAAACTGTGGAAGCCTGTATAAAGTCAAGCAAACATTTTGTTGCACAGGTGAAACTATTGAAAAGCGGCAGTAAGGCCTAGTGCGAAAGTATACTCAGAGACACTTTGGCATCTGTGGAGCTTTCTCTAGCCTGTCTCTGTGATGTGGGCTTATTTCCTGGGCACAACCAAGTGTGATTGTCGAGCTCAGCAGGTTTACAGCAGGAGAGATATGAGTCAATCTCTTCAGAATACCGTAAGCCAATTAAGCATAAGTCTTCTGAAACGTACTCCCATTGCTCAGGAAGCTTGAGGGATGAATGTCTCAGGGAACCAATATTTCTATGCCTGCTTTAAATGCTATAACATGATAGAGGTGGAAAGAACTATCTCCACCTTCTCTTTTTCATACACCTCTTTCACCTAGTCCATACATCTCTCCCTCCTCGCTCTGTCCTCCCTTTGTTTCTCTTTTTGCAAATGTTTAACTGGCGTTATGAGGACCTTAGGATTGATCCCAGGTATTACATCACTGCTTAGACTTTTGACAATACAAAATGTAGCAGACAGACAGTCATATACTCAGCATTTTGTGGCTGTACTGTACAGTACCATCTCTCCTTTGTCTTAAATGCTACATGAGCAGCTTGAGCATAAAATCTAGTCATCATTTATTCATGGTGTTTCTATTGTCTACCTGTTTTGCTGGCTGCTGTGGTCTGGGCCCAGGCCCGCCCGTGACTGTTGACAGTGTTGTGATTTAGCCTCCCCATTCTGTGGGTTGAAAAGGGAGAGCAGCACAAACAGGAAATGAGGTTAAGGACATTTTGTTTTCTTCCTTTTCTGGTTAAAAGGAGTCAGTGAAGCTAAACTAGAGGCTTGGGTCCGTTCGTGCCTCAGTGGACAGAGAAGTTAGTTTCCTGTCTGTCAGGGAGATACAAACACAGACTATTGCTGTCAACAACACAGTCAGGAAACAACGTTTACATTTGTGACATTAATTAAATTTTAACATTTTAGATCAGCCTACTAACTCATCCTCCCCGATAGTGTGACCCAGCCTGGGTCCTGTCGTGCGAGTGTGTTTGAGCTCTGTTCCCGCGCAGCCCAGATGGTCAGGTTGGCTCTCTCATTAGTTCATACCCGATCATAAGTGACTGGATGTAAATTGCTGTGGTGGTGACTAGGTGATTGGGTTCTCTCTCTCTCTCTCTCTCTCTCTCTCTCTCTCTCTCTCTCTCTCTCTCTCTCTCTCTCTCTCTCTCTCTCTATCCTAAAAGCTTTTAATGCCCTCAGCAGTGTCTGTGAGTGAGTAATAATAACCATGAGGATGTGCTGGGAGCATGAAGCTTATCATGACTACAGTATTAGATCAAACTGTGAAAAACACAGTAGTCCTAACTGAATGGGTCTTGTTTGATCTTATACTGTAGCTTCTACAGTGCTCTAACCCTCTTTAACCTTGTTTCAGTTAAGCCTTTGTATATATTGAAGATTTCTACAGTAAAAAGCCAGTGGATGCTTTAAAAGCCTACAGGCATTTAAAACGCCCCTCTCTCATGTTGCCGTATTATAAGCCCTATGTCTGTGTCAGTGAGCCAAAACATATGATATACAGAACTGTGCTTAAAACAACCCTCAACAATCGCTGCACATTGACCAGACTGAGGTTGTTAGTTAGAGTTCTCTCCAAGGTTGTTGCAGTGGTGAAGGCTGATGTGATGGTGGAACACTGTGTCCTCTCCTTTGCCTCCTTGTGCTAGACTGAACTGCTGAGTCTGATGCACGCTGTCAGAAGTGTACAGTTAGAAGGGAGACTCTCTGTCTGAGGTGCATTTGAAGTAGATGACGGTTGAAGAACATTCCTCTAGAATGCTTATGAACCCCTTAGTGTTGCAAAATTCCCAAGTTTTACAAAAGTCATGGTTTGAGGATACCAGATTTCCTGCTTATTGCCTCTTGATTCTGGGAAGCTTCCAATCAGGCTTTCTGGGAACCAGGGAATTTTGGGAAAGCTAGAAGAATTGTGCTACCTTAGAGCCAATTCTAGTAAGGGCCTGGGAAACAAGTCAGCTCTGGAGTTAATTTAGCCAGAGTAGGGACAGGGGGATACCTAGTGAAATGTGTCTTCCGCATTTAACCCAACGCCAACCTCTTAACCCAACCCCTCTGAATCAGAGAGGTGCGGGGGCTGCCAGAATGGACATCCACTTCTTCGACGCCAGGGTACAGTGGGTTAATCTTACTTCTACCCCCTCCTTTTTCGAACATTCTGTTAAAAATCACGCAACTTTTCAGCGTCCTGCTACTCATGCCAGGAATATAGTATATGCATATGATTAGTATGCGTGGATAGAAAACACTCTGAAGTTTCTAAAACTGGTTAAATCACGGCTGTGACTATAACAGATCGTGTGTTTCATTGAAAAACGCAAGAAAAACTGCTCTCTGAAAGCTAAAAATAATTTCCATAAGTCACTTTCATGGGTTGTTAAAAGAGGACAAAATGTAATATCGACCTGCATGCAATTCATACAAATTCCACACGATGTCGCCATTGTCGTCATTTTCAATTGAATTTTTTGTTGGAAAATCCAAGTATCTGGCATCCGTTTCTTCCAGTCTCCACCAGGACGCTGTAAATGTGGACAATGGCAGCCATTGATTTGAAGACGAGGAGCTATTGAATATACATCGCCCTGTAATCATTTTGATAGATTATAAACGTTTACTAATACCTAAAGTTGGATTACAAAAGGATTTTGAAGTGTTTTGTGAAAGTTTATCGTCGACTTTTTTAATTTTAAAAAATGATGCAACGTTAAAAAACGATGTTTTTTTCTGAATGACACAGCTTCCATAGAAAGCTATTTTGGGTATATATGGACCGATTTAAACGAAAAAAAGACCCAATAGTGATGTTTATGGGGCATATAGGAGTGCCAAGAAAGAAGCTCGTCAAAGGTAATGAATGTTTTATATTTTATTTCTGCGTTTTGTGCTGCGTCGGATAAGCAGAGTCTTTGTTTACGTCGCATTCAGGCATTTTCAGGTGGTGCATGCTATCAGATAATACCTTCTCATGCTTTCGCCGAAAAGCATTTTAAAAATCTGACTTGTTGGCTAGGTTCACAACGAGTGTAGCTTTAATTCAATACCCTGCTTGTGAATTTTGATCAAGGTTTGAGTTTGAACGAGTACATTTAGCATTTAGCGTAGCGCATTTGCATTTCCAGGTGCCTACTTGAGACATATGCGTCTCAAGTAGAATCAAGAAGTTAACTGCCTTGCTCAGGGGCAGAACGACCGATTTTTACCTTGTCAGCTCAGGGATTTAATCCAGCAACTTTTCGGTTACTGCCCCAACGCTTTAACCACTAAGCTACCTGCCACCTACGTACTGGACAGTCATTTATTCACCTGCTGATTGAAACTTGTTCACGGAGAGGAGGCATGGTAAATGGTTAGTACTATTCAAGATCCTTGAGACATCCCTATTTTAAACCCTAACTCCTACCCTAACCCTAAACTTAACCATAACCCTTACCTAACCCTAACCCTGAACTTAACCATAACCTTTACCTAACCCTAACTCCTACCCTAACCCTAAACTTAACCATAACCCTTACCTAACCCTAACCCTAAACTTAACCATAACCCTTAACTAACCCTAACCCTAAACTTAACCATAACCCTTACCTAACCCTAAACTTAACCATAACCCTTACCTAACCCCAAACTTAACCATAACCCTTACCTAACCCCAAACTTAACCATAACCCTTACCTAACCCTAACACTTACCTTAACCATAAAATGTATACTTCAATTGGGTAGGGATGTCCCAAGGATCCCACATAGCATGGACCCATGGTAAATGTTGACCAAAAGCAGATGTTTGCTTCGAAGGTTTCACTGAAGATGTTCCACGATCACCATTATTTTATGATGCGTGTGTGCCATTTTTCTGCGTTATTTTCACTTAGTATGACTGACAAGTTAAAAGGTACATTTCTTTTATCTAGGATGTTGTATGAACTGAAATTCTAATATTCACAGCGATGCAGTTTTCATTGCTCTTGGGTTCAATGCGCAATTCTCTTTATTTTCTGCTGTGGCTTGACTTTCTCTACCTCTTTGTCAGTGTTTTGTATGCCGCACAAAACAAACGCCTGAGACACTTTCTGGAGAATACAGGGTGTATCAAGACAAGTGACTGCCGCACTGCAATGCTAATTTCCCCCATGAACAGACATCATAAATAAACTCACAGGAAATGTGGCTATTCTTTTCCATTTGTTTTTGTTTATTATTTGTCATCATGTTAGCAAACAATTGATGAAAAATATGACAGCAACTCAAAAAGAATATCTTTGAGCAGGGAAATTGAAAGAAGAGCACATCCCATCAAATATTCCTTTTTTTGTTTGAGGCTACATGCAGACTGACTATGCACAGTTTTATTTTTAAATGGCTCACAGCCTCCATGGAAGGTCACATTTCTATTTTTCTATTTTAGACGTTTCCACCAATCATTCTCATACATTAATTGAAAACAAACATATTCCTGAGAAGAAAATAGCTTTCGACAAGTGTTAGTCTCCAAACCTTAAAATTGCCTTGTGTCTGGAATTGCTTGTCAACATAAATCCTTCATTGTCATTTACATTTTGTTACAGCTGTTTGAATATATTACATAACATTTTAATATTCTATTTTTTTTTACCACAAAACTAGCCAACTAGCAAAACTATAAAGTACTGTTTTTTGTCTACTTTTGTTCAGGATGAATTTAATTACACAAGCATTCAGCAATACAGTTTGCAGTTATTTATAAAATGTGGATGACAGTATAGAACATTTGCAAACTACAGGTCCACTGGGTAGATTATTGTAAAAAAAAATAGATCAAATATAATTGTGTGTGTGCTATACTTGTCAGCTCAATAAGAAAATATTCAGAATGTATTGCAACAGCATTTATTAATTCAAGCTGTGCCTTTAAAAGCAAAGCTCCCCATGCCATCATACTATGAGACAATCTGAAAAACATAGTCATTAGCTGCTTCCTTAGCTTGTTTCTCTCTTCTGTGACTCATCAAAGCTCTAAATAACTTCTGGATGCATGTTGGCACTTATCATTCAGGGATCAATTAATATGATTGCAGAGAGGAGCACTGTGCTTAAAGTGCTATTGATTGCCCGGAGGTCCGGACCTCACGCCAGTCCTCATTAGTTTCTCCTTCCTGCTGACGTGGGTGCTGGGGGATTCTAACTGATGACAATCCTAATATACATTCTTTAAGTGAAACGTATTGATCACAGGTGTTGGGAGCCATTTGGTCCAGCTGTCTGGACGAGCACAGCAGGGCAACACTGCAAGAGAAAGAGGATAAGCTTCTATCTAGCTGGCACATTGAGACATGATCCTGTCTATACTATTAGTACTTTGCATCCTTTCCATTGATCTCAAAGAGATCCTAATGAGCCTGATGGTACACTATATATAAAAAAGTATGTGGACACCCCTTCAAATTATTATTATTATATATACAGTACTAGTCAAAGTTTAGACACACCTACTCATTCCAGGGTTTCTATTTAATGTTACTGTTTTTTATATTGTAGAATAATAGTGACAACAAAACTATGAAATAACACAAATGGAATAGTTGTAACTAAAAACGTGTTAAACAAATCCAAATATATTTTATTTTTGAGATTCTTCTAAGTAGCCATCCTTTGCCTTGATGACAGCTTTGCACACTCTTGGCCTTCTCTCAACCAGCTTGATGAGGTAGTCACCTGGAATGCATTTCAATTAACAGGTGTGCTTAAAAGTTAATTTGTGGAATTTCTTTCCTTCTTAATACATTTGAGCCAATCAGTTGTGTTGTGACAAGGTAGGGCTGGTACAGAAGACAGCTCTGTTTGGTTTTAAAAAAAAGTCCATATTATGGGAAGAACAGCTCAAATAAGCAAAGAGAAACGACAGCCCATCATTACTTAATTACTTTAGAACGTCAGTCAATCCGGAAAATTTCAAGAATGTTTAAAGTTTCTTCAAGTGCAGTTGCAAAAACCATCAAGCACTATGATGAAACTGGCTCTCATGAGGACCGCCACAGGAAAGGGAGACCCAGAGTTACCTTCATTAGAGTTAACTGCACATTAGATTGCAGCCCAAATAAATGCTTCACAGAGTTCAAGTAACAGACACATCTCAACATCAACTGTGCAGAGGAGACTGCGTGAATCAGGCTGTTGTGGTCGAATTGCTGCAAAGAAACCACTACTAAAGAATACCAATAATAAGAAGAGACTTGCTTGGGCCAAGAAACATAAGCAATGGACATTAGACCGGTGGAAATCTGTCCTTTGGTCTGATGAGTCAAAATGTGCCATTTTTGGTTCCAACCGCTGTGTCTTTGTGAGATGCAGAGTAGGTGCACGGATGATCTCCGCATGTGTGGTTCCCACCGTGAAGCATGGAGGAGGAGATGTGCTGGTGTGGGGGTGCTTTTCTGATGACACTGTCAGTGATTTATTCAGAATTCAAGGCACACTTAACCAGCATGACTACAACAGCATTCTGCAGTGATACACCATCCAATCTGGTTTGCGCTTAGTGGGACTATCATGACCCATAACACACCTCCAGGCTGTGTAAGGGCTTTTTGACCAAGAAGGAGAGTGATGGAGTGCGGCATCAGATGACCTGGCCTCCACAATCCCCCGACCTCAACCCAATTGAGCTGGTTTGGGATGAGTTGGACCGCAGAGTGAAGGAAGAGCAGCCAACATATGCTCAGCATGTTCTCAGCACCTTCAAGACTGTTGGAAAAGCATTCCAAGTGAAGCTGGTTGAGAGAATGCAAAGAGTGTGCAAAGTTGTACCTTTGGGATGAATTGGAACGCCAACTGTGAGCCAGGCTTAATCGCCCAACATCAGTGCCGAACCTTACTAATGCTCTTGTGGCTGAATGGAAGCCGCAGTAATCTAAGTGGAAAGCCTTCCCAGAAGAGTGGAGGCTGTTATAGCAGCAAATGGGGAACCAACTCCATATTAATACCCATGATTTTTGTATGAGATGTTCAACAAGCAGGTGTACACATACTTTTGGTCATCTAGTGTATACAGTGCACTCTGAAAGTATTCAGACCCTTTACGCTTTTTCACATTTTGTTATGTTACAGCCTTATTCTAAAATTTATAAAAGTTTCTACAACTTGATTGGAGTCCACTGTGGTAAATTAATTTGATTGGACATGATTTGGGAAGGCAAACACCTGTCTATATAAATCTTCTTACGTAGGTGGTCCCTGCACAGGGACAGCTCAGCGGAAATTTCAGAGCGCCACCTATAGTACCCGAGTATAGTACTCGATAAATCTCAAACTTTCATAAAAATACACATGCAAGGTACTGAATTAAAGCTACACTCGTTGTGAATCTAGCCACCAAGTCAGATTTGTAAAATGCTTTTCGGCGAAAGCATGAGAAGCTATTATCTGATAGCATGCACCCCCCCCAAAATACCAGCACGACATGTAAACAACAGATTTTGCGGTAGCCGGCGCTACCCAAAACGCATAAATAAAATATAAAACATTCATTACCTTGGACGAGCTTCTTTGTTGGCACTCCTATATGTCCCATAAACATCACAATTGGGTCTTTTTCCCGATTAAATCCGTCATTGTATACCCAAAATGTAATTTGCTGAAGGCCAGTCTGATGCTGCAAAAATCCCATTTACAAGACGCAACGTCACTTTTTAAAATTACAAAAGTCGCCTATAAACTTTTACAAATCACTTCAAACGACTTTTCTAAACCAACTTTAGGTATTAATAAACGTTAATGATGTATCAAATTGATCACGGGGCGATCTGTATTCGATAGCAGCAAGTCTGGAAATCATCGTCCATTTTTTCAGTTTCACAACATACTGTGGTGCGCCTCAAGAAAGGAGGGGTCTATTCGTGTTGTAACCAAGGATAAATGAGTCAGAAATTGACAGCAATGGCGACATCGTGTGGAAGCTGTAGGCGTTTACAGGGGATCCTCGCCTTAAACAATACATTGAATGGCGGACGGATATTTTTTTTGTGTTTTTGGTAAACAGTTTTACCAGGGATTTTTACTCCTAAACACGTTCTGTTATAGCCACAGACCCGATTTAACCAGTTTTAGAGACTTCAGGGTTTTCTATACACACATACTTATCATATGCATATACTATATTCCTGGCATGAGTAGCAGGACGCTGAAATGTTGCGCGATTTTTTACAAAAAGCTGCGAAAATTCGCATCATCCATAACAGGTCCCACAGTTGACAGTGCATGTCAGAGCAAAAACCAAGCCATGAGGTTGAGGGAATTGTCCATAGAGCTCAAAGACAGGATTGTGTCTAGGCACAGATCTGGGGAAGGGTACCAAAAAAATTCCCCAAGAATACATTGGCCTCCATCATTCTTAAATGGAAGAAGTTTGGAACCACCAAGACTCTTCCTAGAGCTGGCCGCCTGGCAAAACTGAGCAATTTGGGGAGAAGGGCCTTGGTCAGAGAGGTGACCAAAAACCTGATGGTCACTCTGGCATTGAGTGGCTCAGCCAGTGCAGAAGAATGGGAGACACTTCTTCTTACCGAAGAAGATTCAAGGCTGTAGTAGCTGCCAAAGGTGCTTCAGCAAAGTACTGAGTAAAGGGTCTGAATACTTATGTAAGTGTAATATTTCCGTAAATGTTTTTGTATATATTTGCAAAAATGTCTAAATACCTGGTTTTGCTTTGTCAGTATTTGGTATTTGCGTGTAGCTTGATGAGAAAAAACCAACTGAATCCATTTTAGAATAAGGCTGTAACGTAACAAAATGTGGAAAATGGCAAGGGTTCTAAGTACTTTTCCGAATGCACTGTATAACAGGGAAACTTGCCCATATACCGTATGGGCATCCTGTCCACCTACAGTATGGGCACCAGGACCATCATATTTCTCACACTTCACTTCCACCTTCTCCCAATAGGCTGAGGGTGTAGGCTGAGGGTATAGGATCAGCAGTCATCCAGCTTATGGCCTTTTCTTTGTTGTGTGTAGTTACCAACCAAGGCTCGCCTCGCCTCACCCCTCACCTCACCCCTGTAACTCACACCCTAATCTCCCTCACCTTGCCCCTCTACCCCCTCCCCACCATGCACACTGCTTGGTGTGGGGTTTGACTCCTGAGTCAGTGACCTTGACCCGTAGAGGGCTGCTGAGGCCTGAGGTTTAATCAGTATTTTTCACAGGTTCCTCTCCTCACAGCTCTGGCTGCATGCTGCCAACTGCACCTTAATGAGTAAACCCTTCCAGTCTTCCAGCTATCCAGCCCAGACCTAACCCTGTACGGTAGCTCTGTTGCGCTGGCTCTCCTCCTCTCAACCACAAATAGCCTGGTGGGCGTAGGGTGGAGGCGCAGCCGATGAACCTGGTGACTTGGCAAAGCTAGCCATGCAGGGCTAGCAAACATGGCTGCTCGGTTTGGAGCAGAAAGTTCTCTGCTGTGGAATGCTCAGTACATTTTAGTGAACAAGTTGATCAAATTATTATGGAGAAATCACTGGTAGCTATTATTATGACATTTCAGTTTTCTGAATCTATTGTGTGTTCTCAAATTCTCCTCTTGATCACTTATAAGATAATTTCCTTCAACTCTGACATTCGATTGTTCTGTTTATCTCCCAGTGTAACAGAGTGACTGAGTGACTGAGTGTCACGGAGCTTTACTGGACCGTTATTGATTATGTATCAGTCACATACATCTCCCCCTCTTCAAAAAAGTTTGAATACTCAATTTGAGCAATTGAAACTGTGACCCAGGGGTATGCCTGTGGCTTAAAGATAATCACATCACAGACGAAGACCCCCACCTGTGTTTGCATCAGTAAGGTTGTGTTGGCTGGAAAACACTCAATCACCAATTGTTAACTGGCCTTTTGTTGGAATTTGAATGGCCCCTTATTGATTGGAAGCAAAATGTTTGTAATGTTGTAGATTAGATTTTTGGATTGCTCACTAATGACAAGATGGAGGCCCATTTTCAATCTATTTTCAATTCAGGTCCCAAATTGAAAATCTTTACAGGCGTAATTAAGGCTGATCTGAAAATAACACTGAAACTTTGAATCGTTTTCCCCCTTGACAATGATGTGTAAAAAACTAAAGCCTACTAAGAAGAAAGGTAATGAATAGAAAATAGACACAAATAGATTTTATTTTTATTTTTTTTATCTAAAAAGACAACTGTGTACATGAAGGATATCATCACCCGCAGTAAATTATTATTCTAAATATTAAAAGGCTCATTCTTTAAATGGTATAACACAGGTCACACTGTTATTGATGTAAACTCAATTGACACAACAATTCTGTGGTCTTTCAGCCCACGATTCCTTACATCAAAGGAGGCATTTAAAAACACAACATCGACAACGTATTTCTGCTAACATTGCTGTGGATTGATGCGTTGCTAGTTCAAACATCTCCACAAAAAAAAGTCTACATTTTATACTTAGAATTAATAATTCAGCACCAATCTATATGGGGTATTTTTTATATCTCTTACTTCATGAAGCAATGACTATATTGTCCGTGTTCTCACCACTGAAGTTGTGGCCCTCTCAGCTTTTAAAGAAGGATTTTCCCTATGCATAATTCATCAGTTGCAGGAAAGAAAAGGCCCCCTACGTGGAGAACAATTTAAGCATGAAAGTACACGAGAGATGTATCTTTGCAGTGAGCTGCAGGTCAGCTATATAGAGGTCCCTGCCTGGTAGGTTCTAATACACTTCCTCCTGCCCACTCTTCTCTGGCTTTTTTAAAGGCCATTTAAGATCAGCAGGGATATTCCCAATCAATATACTCATTGCTTTAGTTGGATTAGACTCTGAAGTGTAGATACTGTAGAAAGATTTCTTATAGACTCTGTAGGGTACAAAGAAAGATGTGTCTTATTGACTCTGTAGGGTACATACAAAGAGTATGTGTTTCAAAGCCTCTGTAGGGTACCGTCTTTGTCTCCCTGTAGCCCTCAAATTCAGATATGGACCTCAAAGCCAGTTCCACTGCTTTTTTCATGTAGTGCCCTATTCTGACCAGAGCCCAATGTGGCAGCCCTATGTGACTGTTCAAACCTGGGCCAAACATACAGAGTGCACTAATGAGAATAGGGTCATTTGAGATCTGTCCTTACAGACATAGCTGTAGCTTACAGTGTTTGTTCTGCAGGAGCTGGAGTGTTGAACATGATTCTAACATGGAACCACCTCTGTGTTTGCAGTGCATGTCAAAGCAGGGACCTGTGAAGTGACCGCCGCCCACCGCTGCTGCAACAAGAACAAGATCGAAGAGAGATCCCAGACGGTGAAATGTTCCTGCTTCCCCGGACAGGTTGCCGGGACAACAAGAGCGGCCCCATCTTGTGTGGACGGTATGGTCGTTGTTTTTTCTCTCGTATTTTTGTATTTTTATTGACAGGATTAACACCACAGTAAGAGGCTATATATTGTACCAACATTGGTCTAGTTTCACTCATGTATCACCTAGAAATAGTGTTGTTTCAAATGTTTTCTTCAAATTTTCAAAATGTGTTACCCGTTTAAGAAGCTAGGAATATGTTGCACGTCACTACTTCACAGGAAAGACATTTTAACGTTTTTTAAAATACTTTTTTTAATGTATGCGTTTTTTGGCCAAAATGCCTTCTGGAACATGTGATCTTTCATGTGCCTTAATAGCAAACTTTGCCATTTTTGCAACTTTGCCAGTATGCCATCTGTAAATTTGAATACAATTGTTAAATTCTGAGCCTAGTTGGTTTAGCCACGGAAAAATACAGGAACCTTCCTGCTATCCATTATTGGCTGAGAAAATGGATAAGCTGTACATGTCGAGAGATGAGTTCGGATTGGTCTGCCATGTAACATGCTTCTGTCTATAACATGAGCTGCTCAATATGTGTGGATAATCCTTTCTACCACAGCGTTCTTTTTTAAGATATCATGAATAACTGAAGTGTTGCATTGCTGCCCTGAAGATAATTGCGCTATTGACAAAGATCAGTGGGAAAAGGTTGTGATGGACTACTTTCTGGAGGACGATTGTGCCATGTTGACTCTCTCTGACTAAATCAGATGATCAGGAAATACCTGATTTAGGTATAAAAAAAAACATTTTCATTGAACTTGAAATTGTAAATTAAGGGCAACCATGGCATCCATGACACAGGGAGAAATGTTCATCAATGTATACGGGTAAGAGTTTAGCTACATTTTCAGATATTATATGTTTCAAATCTTTTCAGAAAGTTGTTTTTCATTGCAAGCTAACATTATGTGTATCGCTAGCTAACGTTACATGTATGATCTGTTTAGTAATATTATTTGTATCTCAGAAAGCCATTTGTATTGCTAGTTATAGCCTAATATTAGCTAACTAACATTGAACCTAGTTGGTTAGCTTTAGTTACCTGCAGATTCATGCATGGTGCATGGTATTATGAGTTGGGATGATGATTAATTGTTTAGCTAACTCCACTATGCAAGACTCCACTGTGCAAGTAACCATTTCACTCTACTGTTTACACCTTCTGTATCCTGTACATATGACAAATAAAGTTTGATTTTATTTGATAGAGTGGGTGTTTACCAGAGAGCGTAATGTAAAGTACAACATGACCTGCACCAAATTCAGATTAGAATATAGGCCAATATACTACTACTTTTTGCTGCTACTTTCACCACTTTTAGACTTGAAATCTTTGGTTGTTTACTACACTACGTATTCACTCTGTTTAGCACATGGCCTCATATGTGAAACCTTAAAGTAATGGGTGGGGTTAAGGCTAAAGAGGGTGTGAACAATTCTGAATGGGTGTAGGCAAAGAAGAGCTCTCCAGTAGGTGTACCAAAAATATCATGTGTCATTTTCTAAAAAGTGGGGTTACAAGTTTATTAACTTTCAATGCAGACTCACTTTCCCGTTGTTCCTCAACTGCAGTGTATGATATACAATTTTGTAGCTCGGAGTCTACTTTTATCCTATGTAGAAAGTACCATTTCAAATGTTGCTACATAAGACCGAATCCAGGTGATGGGTCACATTTAGGGTAAAATATTTTCTTCTACTGATCAATCTACTGAACAATCTACTGATCAATCTACTGATCAATCTACTGAACAATCTACTGAACAATCTACTGATCAATCTACTGAACAATCTACTGATCAATCTACTAATCAATCTACTGATCAATCTACTGATCAATCTACTGATCAATCTACTGAACAATCTACTAATCAATCTACTGATCAATCTACTGATCAATCTACTGAACAATCTACTGATCAATCTACTGATCAATCTACTGAACAATCTACTGATCAATCTACTAATCAATCTACTAATCAATCTACTAATCAATCTACTGATCAATCTACTGAACAATCTACTGATCAATCTACTGAACAATCTACTGATCAATCTACTAAACAATCTACTAATCAATCTACTGATCAATCTACTGATCAATCTACTGAACAATCTACTGATCAATCTACTGATCAATCTACTGAACAATCTACTGATCAATCTACTAATCAATCTACTGATCAATCTACTAATCAATCTACTGAACAATCTACTGATCAATCTACTGAACAATCTACTAATCAATCTACTGAACAATCTACTGAACAATCTACTGATCAATCTACTGATCAATCTACTGAACAATCTACTAATCAATCTACTGAACAATCTACTGATCAATCTACTGAACAATCTACTGAACAATCTACTGATCAATCTACTAATCAATCTACTGATCAATCTACTGATCAATCTACTGATCAATCTACTGATCAATCTACTGAACAATCTACTGAACAATCTACTGATCAATCTACTAATCAATCTACTAATCAATCTACTGAACAATCTACTAATCAATCTACTAATCAATCTACTGAACAATCTACTGAACAATCTACTGATCAATCTACTGAACAATCTACTGAACAATCTACTAATCAATCTACTGATCAATCTACTGAACAATCTACTGAACAATCTACTGATCAATCTACTGAACAATCTACTGAACAATCTACTGAACAATCTACTGAACAATCTACTGATCAATCTACTGAACAATCTACTGAACAATCTACTGATCAATCTACTGAACAATCTACTGATCAATCTACTAATCAATCTACTGATCAATCTACTAATCAATCTACTGATCAATCTACTGAACAATCTACTGATCAATCTACTGAACAATCTACTGATCAATCTACTAATCAATCTACTAATCAATCTACTGAACAATCTACTGATCAATCTACTGATCAATCTACTGAACAATCTACTAATCAATCTACTGATCAATCTACTGAACAATCTACTAATCAATCTACTGAACAATCTACTGATCAATCTACTGAACAATCTACTGAACAATCTAAACATTTAATTGGTTAAGAGCTCTTTAGAGCACTTGTCTTAGAGCATTCTGTATGTGATCTGTTTTAGGATACTTCAAACTGACCCAGTCAACTTCTTACTGAGTCAGCCAGCTATATGCTGTCGGTCTGCAGTCTGTCTGCTGGATTATGAGACACTAAGACCTGGGGAGCTGCTGCGCTGGCTCACTGAAGTAGAGAGGGGGACAGGTCATTTAATATCATGTCCTCAGTGGCCCCTCCGACAGGTGAATCGATCCCTGTCTTGTGTTCTGTACTGTAATGGCTCTGACAGGGGCTTCCTCCCGTCTTGACACTGCTTGCTGAAGCATTAGAAATCTCAAGGGAAGCCTTACCCCCTACAGGCCTCCTTAGAGGCAGCTGTAGACCTTGGAGCTCTGCTCCTCTCCCACCTCCACTACGCCGCTCTGTTTATTCCGCTCCTGCCACTGTGTTCATCGGCTTGACATTGACCCATGGACTGTAATTCACTTCTGGAAACACACAGCCCAGCCAGGCAGCCAAGCAGCCAGTCAGCTCACAGTCATGGAGGATCTCTCACTACTGTCATCTATAAGTCTTTACTAGGTAAAACCTCGTCTTATCTCAGCTCACTGGTCACCATAGCAGCACCCACCCATAGCACGCGCTCCAGCAGGTATATTTCACTGGTCACCCCCAAAGCCTATTCCTCCTTTGGACGCCTTTCCTTCCAGTTCTCTCCTGCCATTGACTGGAACGAATTGCAAAAATCACTGAAGCTGGAGACTCATCTCTCCCTCACTAACTTTAAACATAACCTGTCAGAGCAGCTCACAGATCATTGCACCTGTACATAGCCCATCTGTAATTAGCCCATCCAACTACCTCATCCCCATATTGTTATTTATTTTTTTGCTCCTTTGCACACTAGTATCTCTACTTGCACATTCATCGTCTGCATATGGCTTTGGCCTGAGGGGAAAGTGTACCATTGTGGTAAATGTACCTAACCTTATCTTTATGATAATCCAGCAATCTCAATTGCTTGGGTATTATCGTCTCATTCAATGTATTTATTTAAATTGTCGAACATACCTTTCTAGGTTCTTCCAATTAAATGAGACACCTTAAACTTTGCAATAGTAACCTAGATGAACCAACTTCCCAGGTTAATTTAAAGTTTAATACCCAGATAGCCAATCCAGGTATGATTAATCATTATCATTGATTAATTCCATTTGCTTTTGCAAATTCATTCACGTCCAACTTCCACAGTACTGTCCAGTACTGATGGTTCATTAACATCTATAAATAGATTAAAATCGTCTTTGCAGCTCCCAATATATTCCAAAACCAAACTTTGGAAAATTAGGAAAAACATTTTTTCCTTTCAAAATGTTCTAATAATGTGCAAGCTATCAGAGGGGGTAGTCCCCACTCGCCCGCTAATTACTGAACCTCCACCCGCAAATGGATTGATCTCTGAAGTCAGCAGCAATACCAACCCTAATTATGCCATTAGTGGAAAAGCAGACAATAGCGCTTTCCGAAATCCACCATCGGGCGCAGGCCTCGTAAAGGTTCTCTCCAGTCTAGCCCTGATGTCTTGCCATCCGAGATTGGCATCTGTCCAATACCGCAGTGCACAGCTGAAGCACGAGCAGGTAATGGGAGACATAAAGGGACAGAGGTAGAGAACCGGGAAACCAATGACAAATGCAGAAAAGGGAAAAATTCTGCTAGCTATGGAACTGCGCTTGAAAACTAATGGCAACTAAGCCGATGACTCCCACTGCTGAAACACTTTGCGATATCACAGACCGATATCCTCGTCTCAGTTTGCAGGTACTGAAGAGGTTGCCACACGCGGACGCGGTGGTGACTGACATGCCTCGACAGCCACTGAGCGTTTTGAAGCACAAACACCAGGTGATTTGGTTGAAAGGTTACAGCCATTCTCATAACTCGGCCGCTGACAACTCGTACATTGCCCCTCGGACACCAACACCACCCGCTGGTGGGGGAGTCCGGAGACACACAGGGGGGGAAATAGTAGCCCAGACCCATGATGAGCCTCATCGAGGCCGTTGGGGGGGTCGAGACTACGGACAACACCGTACGAGGCCGCCAGAGCATAAATCAAATCTAGTTGTAAACTCCCCTATGAGAACAGTGAGGACCAGACAGGCCCCTAGACTGGTATTGTCTTAGAACACATCTAAGATAGTACTGAGGTGTACCACACTGGTCATAAAGGAAGTCCAGTGGACTTGTCCACCTCCAAAACAAATGGCAACAATAATAATTCCTTGCCATGTGTAGGTTCAACTACAATGCAACTAGTAAAATGCTCCAATCATGTGTTCCGGTAGTATAATATTTCAGAATAAATTGGTAGGATAACTGGTCCCTTTGAGCACCAGTACCAATACCAGTGACAGTCAGTCCAGCTACAATGAGTAAGAAGGTTAGAGACCTAACCAATCAAATTGCCCTTGACAATAGCGACATAGGAGTCACTCAGAGTGCAACACGTGGAAGGGAATCTCCAGTGCACTCTTCCAATGGTTAACACACATGCCACTAATAAATAGAATCCTCTGTTCAGGAGGAAATTATTAGAAGTCATTAACCATGATCACACCACATACGACTGGTCCAATACTTAAAGAGTACTTCCGTTGTGAGGTTAGCTCCTCCGTGGATAACATAGCTATGAAATAGACTTCATACCTATCACCACTACAATAGTGGAAGACACAGTGACTTGTAGTAAAAACTACTACAGATTCCCTGGACACCAATTCTGACTGACCTCCAGGCATTGACCTGAAAATTACCTGACTACGTCAGACTCATTCTGGACAAGTTGTAATCTGCCAGGATACTTGATTTTCTTCCTTCTTTGACATGCGCGCTTGTGTAAGCATAAGCGCACATGCACAACGGTACATCCAATTAGTATTTATGCTAGGATCACTTAAAGGTCCAAGCAAAATACCAGCCTTAGTAAAGTTGAACCATTGTTCCGAAGTCCCTTTATTTCATGTTTAATGTTCTGGCCACATTAGCATAACACTGTTTATATAAGGCTGGTTCTCCATAGTAACGGGACAAAGGCATTTGTCTGTGGCCTGAGATTTGAGGACAGACAACCATTGTTCCGAAGTCCCTTTATTTCATGTTTAATGTTCTGAGGCTGGTTCTCCATAGTAACGGGACAAAGGCATTTGTCTGTGGCCTGAGATTTACCAGGGCCGTGAGGGGCCATAAAACCCCCCGCATCATCAGAACCCTAGATCTATCCCCTCTGTTGGGGTTGAGAGATAATCTGTAGGGTTGTGGTCTCCTGTAACCTGACCAAGACAGTCATGACAGTCCCCCTCTGGTAGGTTCAACTTGGAATGATTCTGTATGTTGCAACCCACCATAAGAATGGATGGATGTCCTGGTTTGTGGATCATCATAGCAGTCCCCCCCCCCCCCCCCCTTTTGGTGGTTCACCCTGGTAGGATTTCCGCAAACTGCGGACCACCACCAGAATGGACCCGGGAGGTTCGGCAGTGGCTCTGTGTTCCGACCCGTTGTCCGGTTATCCCGGTTAGTGGACCTAGGCAGTAACTTGGCAGACGTTAATAACGCACAACACTCAGCCAATACATCATTACATTTCCTACCCAAACGAGCGGCATTAGGCTCTACTGGTTCCTAAGTGTCAAAGGAAATGAAGCGAAAAATAATGGAATAAAAACATAAAAGTATACAAAATGTGTCTACCACACCTTAATCATCTAATTTGGACTATGTTCTATATACAGTTGGGCAAAAAAGTATTTAGTCAGCCACCAATTGTGCAAGGTCTCCCACTTAAAAAGATGAGAGAGGCCTGTAATTTTCATCATAGGTACACTTCAACTATGACAGACAAAATGAGAAAAGAAATCCAGAAAATCACATTGTAGGATTTTTTATGAATTTATTTGCAAATTATGGTGGAAAATAAGTATTTGGTCAATAACAAAAGTTTATCTCAATACTTTGATAAATACCCTTTGTTGGCAATGACAGAGGTAAAAGGTTTTCTGTAAGTCTTCACAAGGTTTTCACACACTGTTGCTGGTATTTTGGCCCATTCCTCCATGCAGATCTCCTCTAGGGCAGTGATGTTTTGGGGCTGTTGCTGGGCAACACAGACTTTCAACTCCCTCCAAAGATTTTCTATGGGGTTGAGATCTGGAGACTGGCTAGGCCACTCCAGAACCTTGAAATGCTTCTTATGAAGCCACTCCTTCGTTGCCAGGGCGGTGTGTTTGGGATCATTGTCATGCTGAAAGACCCAGCCATGTTTCATCTTCAATGCCCTTGCTGATGGAAGGAGGTTTTCACTCAAAATCTTACGATACATGGCCCCATTCATTCTTTCCTTTACATGGATCAGTCGTCCTGGTCCCTTTGCAGAAAAACAGCCCCAAAGCATGATGTTTCTACCCCCATGCTTCACCGTAGGTATGATGTTCTCTGGATGCAACTCAGCATTCTTTGTCCTCCAAACACGACGAGTTGAGTTTTACCAAAAAGTTCTATTTTGGTTTCATCTGACCATATGACATTCTCCCAATCTTCTTCTGGATCATCCAAATGCTCAGACGGGCCTGGACATGTACTGGCTTAAGCAGGGGGACACGTCTGCAGGATTTGAGTCCCTGGCGGCGTAGTGTGTTACTGATGGTAGGCGTTGTTACTTTGGTCCCAGCTCTCTGCGACGACCCAGGTCATTCACTAGGTCCCCCCGTGTGGTTCTGGGATTTTTGCTCACCGTTCTTGTGATCATTTTGACCCCACGGGGTGAGATCTTGCGTGGAGCCCCAGATCGAGGGAGATTATCAGTGGTCTTGTATGTCTTCCATTTCCTAATAATTGCTCCCACAGTTGATATCTTCAAACCAAGCCTGGTGCAGGTCTACAATTTTGTTTCTGGTGTCCTTTGCCAGCTCTTTGGTCTTGGCCATAGTGGAGTTTGGAGTGTGACAGTTTGAGGTTGTGGACAGGTGTCTTTTATACTGATAACAAGTTCAAACAGGTGCCATTAATACAGGTAACGAGTGGAGGACAGAGGAGCCTCTTAAAGAAGAAGTTTCAGGTCTGTGAGAGCCAGACATCTTGCTTGTTTGTAGGTGACCAAATACTCATTTTCCACCATAATTTGTAAATAAATTTATTAAAAATCCTACAATGTGATTTTCTGGATTTTTTTTTCTCATTTTGTCTATCATAGTTGAAGTGTACCTATGATGAAAATTACAGGCCTCTCTCATCTTTTTAAGTGGGAGAACTTGCACAATTGGTGGCTGACTAAATACTTTTTTGCCCCACTGTATGTCCAAGGTCTTGGCTAAATGACTCTATCATGGCATTGTCTCTAATGTCATGTCTATGGTGATCCTACTTGCAGGTGGGTAGTTAAGGCACTTGGAAAAACTTGGCCCCTGAAGGCCAAAGCTTACATTGGGCACATTACTGGGCTGACCTAATGAGTTCAGGAGAGGAGGCTGGGACTGGGCCCCCTAAGGGGGTTTCAGGATCTATTGCTAACTTTCCAAACATCGGAATCGATCCGTCCCACAGGTGATCCTGGTATAAGACCTAATTAGGTCTTAGGACCTAATACGTTCTTCGCTGGTGATAGCTTTAATACCACAAAGACGCTCAGTGTTATCCCTGACAAACGGTTTGCTAGGACAGAGGTAGTGGACATCTTTGGTTAGAGTACACATTAACAGGTTAGGGGTGAGATAGAAATCTGGGTTGTTTTCCTGGTAAGCTACAACTGGGGGCGTGGCAATCTTTACGTGGGTACTGTCACGCCAAAATCCTACATTTCAATCTGTAGATATTCTCCAGTTCAACAACCGGCAGCGTCAGTAGAAATCCCACTTCATTACGACCAGCATCAACGTGTATTGGGATGGCCGACCCCAGACTATAGGCCAAATGTGACTGTTATGGCCTTATCGTGGTTGAAGTAGCTGAGGTCAATATGTTGTGCACCATTGAGAGGGGCACTAGATATGAGGGGATTCTATTCATGGCCAAGTGGTCCATAGAAGAGCTAACTTCACAGAGAAAATCCTCCAGTAACAATCGAACCAATTGGACATGGGCATAGTCATGGTTCATGACCTCTGCTAGCTTTCCTACAAACAGGAGAGTTTTGTTCAGGACAGTAGCATGTGTGTTGACCACCAGAATAGTGTCCTGGAGAGACTTTCCCACATGCTGCAACCTGAGGGCCTGCGCCTTCATCTGCTGCTGGATAAGTGGCATCTCTTCAGTAATCTCCCTAACATTCCTCTTGACTGTGGCTAGACTGACTGCGTTGACGGCAGTGGTACCTAGGGAAAATAGTGACCCTACGGCTGCCCCTATCGATAGTAGCGTCCCGACGAATCGTTTCTCTCGCCTGGGCTCGGCTAGTTCTGACTGGGTTACTGTGAACTTTTGGAGTTGGGCCAACATATGGGCAGTGTCTAGCTGGGCGTGGTTAATTGCCTGGCTGGTCCAGTCAGCCCCGGCCCAACTCAAATGCGCCGCAGGTGGAATGCGTTGACGGTACACATTCTCTGCATCTAGGCGGACATACACCTCTGCAGTTAATTATGAGGTTGTCGTTGAGAACGATTCCCGTAGGGGGTCCGTTCGTGATTACGTCTGCTGGGTTGGTTTTGACCTGTGGCGGGCCGGGCTCAGTGCGCGCCAACCAAGGTTGCCAGGTGCACGGTGTTTCCTCCGACACATTGGTGCGGCTGGCTTCCGGCTTGGATGCACGCTGTGTTAAGAAGCAGTCCGGCTTGGTTGGGTTGTGTATCTGAAGGACGCATGACCTTCAACCTTCGTCACTCCCGAGCCCGTACAGGAGTTGTAGCGATGAGGCAAGATAGTAGCTACTAAAAACAATTGGATACCACGGAATTGGGGAGAAAAAGGGGTCAAATTTAAAAACTTGGTTTCCAACAATTTTACGCCTAGTCATGATGACTTATCCTTGTCATCCTTCTCAGATATCTTGCGATGCAGTACATCTCTTATCAGAGCTTCTAGATAATTTTGGTTAGTGTTTAGATCATTGTTGAACACTTTGTTACGCTTGTTACCCGTAGGTCCTGACCCTTTGTGAGAGTTAGGCACACGGGCATTTCGGCTAGGTTGATCTCTAGGGGATCTGTTAGATTGGGGACGTTCCTCGTAGCTATTATTATGGCGGTGGTTGGCGGCGTGGTGGTTACGTGGTAGCCACCACCTTTGATCGTCATCTTTTACCCCACATGTCCCCGTTGCAGCACCTTCACTGGTTCCTGCCTAAGCTCGAAAGTCGAGGTGTCCGGGCTCTTAGCCCGGCTTGCTTTTGATGCTTCAAAAGCTGTGCTTGCAAGTTCTCGGAGGGTCGAGATTGGCAACCCAACGTGGGCAGTAGGGCATTCATTGAGCATACCAAATTAAGCTGAACGAAGCCGGTGATAGTAGGCTTGTGGATGTTCATTTCGAGCTTGTCTGATATTGTTAGCCAACGAGCTATCGTGTTTGCGAGTCGCAGAACCACTGAATTCTATTTTCAAAACCGTGGCAAGTTTAGCATAGTCGTTTTGCACGTGTTGCTCTTGTAGACGGATGAACCTTGTCACGTGTCTGTGGGACGTTTGCTTCAAAATGTAGAGCCTGTCTGCATTCATAGCATTTGGGTAGCCATCCAAGGCGTCCTGTATGTCTGCTAAGAATGTCTCAGTGTCGTTTGGCTTTCCCGGGAACGGGGTCAAAGAGGTGGAAGTTTTTGACGATTTTGTAAAGGCGATCCCTGCCAAGTGCGCGGAGAGCATCTGCACTCTCCCGTGGGGAATTGTGAGAACGACAACCGCCGAAACATCCACTCTATAACGAAACAAATGAATGTCACTCTGAACTATCCACTATAACCACGACAGAGGGAGAGAGACGGACAATTCTACAAAAGAAACAAACTTTTCACCAGCGATCAAGACGACACTGAGCGTAAATATATATATATTCATTGTAATTGTTCCCGAATGAGTGAGCGTTCATGTGTAAAGGATTAGCATTTCAATTGTTATAATTATCACTCTGTAGTGACTTCTTAGTCGACCCCCACTTCCCCTTTTGTCTAACAAGCCGCCATGCCGGTTCAGCACACTAGGGCACATTCTCCTATCATTTCTTGTAACCACATTTACCTTGTTTGTTTGTTTGTTTATGCATTTCTGTGAATTACTTAGTTAGTAATAAATAAATGATTTAAGACAATTAATGTATGGATGAATCATAGTGAAGACTGGGTTCGTGCAGATAACCAACAATTTACAACGTTTGGAATGAGACTAACGTGAGGTAAAGTAAATAATTCATTAATTCGAAGACTCATTGATCAGATAAAATATCTGAAAAGTTATTTTAGGAAATGATAACTTTGTAATCTGAATATTTTTCCTTGGTGCCCCGACTTCCTAGTAATTACGGTTACATGATTAATCAGTCTAATCGCGTAATAACTAATTACAGAGAATCTTTGATAAAAACTATAAGTCTTCAGTTAATGATAGTAAAGACACGACACAGTTGTAAATGAGAACTTATTCTCAACTAGCCTACCTGGTTAAATAAAGGTGAAATAAAAAAATAAAAAACTGTACTATCATTCATGGAGGACCTCACTTCTGTACTGTCAGTCATGGAGGATCTCACTACTCTACTGTCATTCATGGAGGATCTCTCTCTACTCTACTGTCAGTCATGGAGGATCTCTCTCTACTCTACTGTCAGTCATGGAGGATCTCACTACTCTACTGTCAGTCACGGACGATCTCTCTCTACTCTACTGTCAGTCATGGAGGATCTCTCTCTACTCTACTGTCAGTCATGGAGGATCTCTCTCTACTCTACTGTCAGTCATTGAGGATCTCAGTACTCTACTGTCAGTCATGGAGTATCTCTCACTACTCTACTGTCAGTCATGGAGGATCTCTCTCTACTCTACTCTACTGTCAAGTCATGGATTATCTCACTTCTGTACTGTCAGTCATGGAGGATCTCACTACTCTACTGTCAGTCATGGAGGATCTCTCTCTACTCTACTCTACTGTCAAGTCATGGATTATCTCACTTCTGTACTGTCAGTCATGGAAGATCTCTCTACTCTACTGTCAGTCATGGAGGATCTCTCACTACTCTACTGTCAGTCATGGAGGATCTCTCTCTACTCTACTGTCATTCATGGAGTATCTCTCACTACTGTACTGTCATTCATGGAGGATCTCACTACTCTACTGTCAGTCATGGAGGATCTCACTACTGTACTGTCAGTCATGGAGGATCTCACTACTGTACTGTCAGTCATGGAGGATCTCACTACTCTACTGTCAGTCATGGAGGATCTCAATACTGTACTGTCAGTCATGGAGGATCTCACTACTGTACTGTCAGTCATGGAGGATCTCACTACTGTACTGTCAGTCATGGAGGATCTCACTACTGTACTGTCAGTCATGGAGGATCTCACTACTGTACTGTCAGTCGTGTATCAAAATACTTTCCATTCACTTTGATTGACATGTTTGTAGAAACAGACATATTTTTGTTGGTTCAGTTGTTACTGCAGTCTACTAGTGGATGTATCTTTTCACTGACTTGTAAAGGGCACACTTTAATCGCTTGTGTCCCTCTCTCATTGCCTCTTGCAGCTTCCATAGTTGCCCAGAAGTGGTGGTGTCAGATGCATCCATGTATGGATGGGGAGGAGTGTAAAGTTTTGCCTGATCTGAAAGGCTGGAGCTGCAGTACGGGAAACAAAGTGAAGACGACGAAGGTGGGTGCATAATGTAAGCAAACGCATCACATGTACTGTTACACACACACAAAAACGTACACACACACACACACACACACACACACACACACACACACACACACAATTTTGTTTCTACTAAAGTCCACCATGACGTAGAATCTTCAGTAAGTAAAGGTGTTTATTGGTCCTCTACATAGCCAACTGTAGTCACCTACTGGTTGTGTGTCTGTACCTGTCAGGACCAATACATTCAAAGTGCATATGATCAAAAAGGCTCAATTCTGCTGAGATACTGTCAAATATGTGTATATAGAAGGAGGAGTATCTAGAGGTTGCAGTGAGAGACCCACACACGCAAACTTAGCCACTTATCACGTATTACGTAACACACCGTTTTATTAAGGGTGATAGGTGCAGTACTTATTACTGCATTCTTTACAGAAAGTAGGCTGACTCTCTTTGAAGTTATGTAGGTCAATTCAGTAATTTATTTTATCTATAAAGCTCTCTTACAAAAACTCCAGCCATACCTCCCACTAGTGATTCCCAACCTTTTTCGGTTACTGTACCACCAACTGAAATGTGCACTGCCCAGAATACCCCTGATTTACCTTCTAATGTAATGCCTGTGGATAGGCCAAGTACACCCAGGGGTCCTAGTACCCCTGGTTGGGAACCAGTACCTCACATAATTAAGGGAATGGCCTTAATTCAGGAATGGCTACCTGTGGAAATCCCTTCGGTCTCCTCAGAGTTGGGTAAATCTGCATTTAGTTTCTTTGCACCAATGTTTTTATTTTTTATTTCACCTTTATTTAACCAGGTAGGCTAGTTGAGAACAAGTTGTCATTTACATCTGCGACCTGGCCAAGATAAAGCAAAGCAGTGCGACACAAACAACACAGAGTTACACATGGAATAAACATGTCAATAACACAATAGAAAAAAAGATAGTCTATATACAGTGTGTGCAAATGGCATGAGGAGGTAAGGCAATAAATAGGCCATAGTAGCAAATTAACACTGGAGTGATAGATGTGCAGATGATGATGTGCAAGTAAATATACTGGAGTGCAAAAGAGCAGAAAGTACATTAAAAACAATATGGGGATGAGGTAGGTAGATTGGATGGGCTATTTACAGATGGGCTATGTACAGCTGCAGCAGTAGGTTAGCTGCTCAGATATCTGATGTTAAAAGTTAGTGAGGGAAATATTAGTCTCCAGCTTCAGCGATTTTTGCAGTTCGTTCCAGACATTGGCAGCAGAGAACTGTAAGGAAAGGTGGCAAAATTAGGTGTTGGCTTTGGGGATGACCAGTGAAATATACCTGCAGGAGCGCGTGCTACGGGTGGGTGTTGATATCGTGACCAGTGAGCTGAGATAAGGCAGAGCTTTACCTAGCATAGACTTATAGATGACCTGGAGCCAGAGGGTCTGGCGACGAATATGTAGCGAGGGCCAGCCGACGAGAGCATACAGGTCGCAGTGGTGGGTGGTGTATGGGGCTTTGGTGTCAAAACGGATGGCACTGTTATAGTCTGCATCCAATTTGCTGAGTAGAGTGTCGGAGGCTATTTTGTAGATTACATTGCCGAAGTTGAGGATCGGTAGGATAGTCAGTTTTACGAGGGTATGTTTTGCGGCGTGAGTGAAGGAGGCTTTCTTGCAAAATAGGAAGCAGAATTGTCTAGATGTAATTTTGGATTGGAGATGTTTAATATGAGTCTGGAAGGAGATTTTACAGTCTTGCCAGACACTTAGGTATTTGTAGTTGTCCACATATTCTCAGTCGGAACCGTCCAGAGTAGTGATGCTAGTGGGGTGGGTGGGTGCAGGCAGCGAGCGGTTGAAAAGCATGCATTTAGTTTTACTAGCATTTAAGAGCAGTTGGAGGCCACGGAAGGAGTGTTGTATGGCATTGAAGCTCGATTGGAGGTTTGTTAACACAGTGTCCAAAGAAGGGCCAGATATATACAGAATGGTATCGTCTGGATCAGGGAATCACCCACAGCAAGCGTGACATCGTTGATATATACAGAGAAAAGAGTCAGCCCGAGAATTGAACCCTGTGGTACCCCCATAGAAACTGCCAGAGGTCCGGACAACAGGCTCTCCGATTTGAATCACTGAACTCTGTCTGAGAAGTAGTTGGTGAACCAGGCGAGGCAGTCATTTGAGAAACCAAAGCTGTTGAGTCTGCCGATAAGAATGCGGTGATTGACAGAGTCAAAAGCCTTGGCCAGGTCGATAAAGACGGCTGCACAGTACTGTCTTTTATCGATAGTGGTTATGATATTGTTTAGTACCTTGAGCATGGCTGAGGTGGACCCGTGACCAGCTCGGAAACCGGATTGCACAGCGGAGAAGGTACGGTGGGATTCAAAATGGTCAGTGATCTGTTTATTGACTTGCGGTCACTTAGAAATGGCCTTGTTTTTTAAAGAAAAGCACATTTTTTGTCCATTAAAATAACATAAAATTGATCAGAAAGACAGTGTATACATTGTTAATGTTGTAAATGACTATTGTAGCTGGAAACGGTAGTTTTTTAATGGAATATCTACACAGGCGTACAGAGGCCCTTATCAGCAACTATTCTCCTGTGTCCCAATGGCACGTTGTGTTAGCTAATCCACGTTTATCATTTTAAAAAGCTGATCATTAGAAAACCCTTTTGTTTATTTTGCCTGAAATGTTGTTTATTTGTCTGAAGTTGTTTTTATTGTCTGTGAACTTGAGTCCTGTGTGGGGTCGTGGAGGGGAGATGCTGCACATGGACAAAGAAGTTTTAGTTTTGTCTGAGTTCAATCAGTAGCACACATAATCTCAATTTATCATTGTGTGCATGTGTGTGTGTGTCTTTGGTTTATGTGGTGTGTAAATTATTTTATAACTGCAGGGTCAAAAATGACCCTAAGACAATCTTTGTACCCTGGTGGTGTACAGCTTTCATGGAAATGTGAACAAATGTTTTACTTTTTCAAATGTTGGGGTCACTCTAGGAAAAGTCATACAATTTCAAGTTGAAAATATATTATTTAGTGGGGATTTCTCTGCTGTAAAACATAGTGGCGGGTCATTTTTGACCCTTAAGACAACAGAAGGGTTAATGAAGCTGACAGTTGAGGACTTGTGAGGCATCTGTTTCTCAAACTGACGTACCTGTCCTCTTGCTCAGTTGTGCACTGGGGCCTCCCACTCCTCTTTCTATTCTGGTTAGAGCCAGTTTGTGTTGTTCTGTGAAGGGAGTAGTACACAGTGTTGTACGAGATCGTCCGTTTCTTGGCAATTTCTCGCATGGAATAGCCTTCATTTCTCAGAACGAGAATAGACTGATGAGTTTCAGAAGAAAGTTTTTTGTTTCTGGCCACTTTGAGCCTGTAATCAAACCCACAAATGCTGATGCTCCAGATACTCAACTAGTCTAATGAAGGCCAGTTTTATTTCTTCTTTAATCAGAACATAATTTCAAAAAGGTTTTCTAATGATCAATTAGCCTTTTAAAATAATAAACTTGGATTAGCTAACACAACGTGCCATTGTAACACAGGAGTGATGGTTGCTGATAATGGGCCTCTGTACGCCTATGTAGATATTCCATTAGAATAGAATTAGAATTCCATTCCAGCTACAATTTAGAACATTAACAATGTCTACACTGTATTTCTGATCAATTTGATGTTATTTTAATGGACAAAAAAATGAGCTTTTCTTTCAAAAACAAGGACATTTCTAAATGACCCCAAACTTTTGAACGGTTGTGTATTTTGGTCATATTGGTCATGGCTCCCGAATGGTGGATCCCCACCCCACCACACTGGGTAGCACATAGCAACACTTTAGGGGGCATTGCACTAATAATGGCGCTGACTAGGGAATCATTCCCACTGTTTTTAGTGCCAGTCTGCACATTTAATCTAAAACAATGTAACCAACAATGGCATCTTTATGCTTTCGTTAATAAAATAATTATAAAAATAATCTTTCAAAATGCCAAAGTTTATTTAGTTATTGGATCCATAACGAATTACTATGGGAATAAATATCACTGAATTAGGAGATGGCCGCCTCGCTTCGCGTTCCTTGGAAACTATGCAGTTTTTTTGTTTTTTTACGTGTTATTTCTTACATTGGTACCCCAGGTAATCTTAGGTTTCATTACATACAGTCGGGAAGAACTACTGAATATAAGAGCAACGTCAACTCACCATCAGCTCCAGTTTCAACTGTTCTGCCTTATTATTATTCGACCATGCTGGTCATTTATGAACATTTGAACATCTTGGCCATGTTCTGTTATAATCTCCACCCGGCACAGCCAGAAGAGGACTGGCCACCCCACATAGCCTGGTTCCTCTCTAGGTTTCTTCCTAGGTTTTGGCCTTTCTAGGGAGTTTTTCCTAGCCACCGTGCTTCTACACCTGCATTGCTTGCTGTTTGGGGTTTTAGGCTGGGTTTCTGAACAGCACTTTGAGATATCAGCTGATGTACGAAGGGCTATATAAATGCATTTGATTTGATTTGATCAGTACAACCAGGAATATGACTTTCCCGAAGCGGATCCTGTGTTCTGCCTTCCACCCAGGACAACGGAATGGATCCCAGCCTGCGACCCAAAACAAAGACGTCGTAAAAGAGGGAAACGAAGCTGTCTTCTGGTCAGGCTCTGGAGACGGGCACATCGCGCACCACTCCCTAGCATACTACTCGCCAATGTCCAGTCTCTTGACAACAAGGTCAATGAAATCCGAGCAAGGGTAGCATTCCAGAGGGACATCAGAGACTGTAATGTTCTTTGCTTCACGGAAACATGGCTCACTCGAGAGACGCTAACGGAATCGGTGCAGCCAGCTGGTTTCTTCACGCATCGCGCCGACAGAAACAAACATCTTTCTGGTAAGAAGAGGGGCGGGGGCGTATGCCTTATGATTAACGAGACGTGGTGTGACCACAACAACATACAGGAACTCAAGTCCTTCTGTTCACCTGACTTAGAATTCCTCACACATCAAATGTCGTCCGCATCATCTACCAAGGGAATTCTCTTAGAATATAATCACAGCCGTATATATTCCCCCCAAGCAGACACATCGATGGCCCTGAACAAATTTTATTTGACTCTTTGCAAACTGGAAACCACATATCCTGAGGCTGCATTCATTGTAGCTGGGGATTTTAACAAGGCTAATCTGAAAACAAGACTCCCTAAATTGTATGAGCATATCGATTCCGCAACCAGGGCTGGTAAAACCTTGGATCATTGCTATTCTAACTTCCGCGACGCATATAAAGCCCTCTCCCACCCTCCTTTCGGAAAAGTTGACCATGACTCCATTTTGTTGCTCCCTGCCTACAGACAGAAACTGAAACAAGAAGCTCCCGCGCTCAGGTTCAACGCTGGTCCGACCAATCTGATTCCACGCTCCAAGACTGCTTCGGTCACGTGGACTGGGGTATGTTCCGCATTGCGTCCAACAACAACATTGAGGAAATCGCTGATTCGGTGAGCGAGTTCATTAGAAAGTGCATTGATGATGTTGTTCCCATAGCAACGATTAAAACTTTCCCAAACCAGAAACCGTGGATTGATGGCAGCATTCGCGTGAAACTGAAAGCGCGAACCACTGCTTTTAACCAGGGAAAGGTGACCGGAAACATGACCGAATACAAACAGTGTAGCTATTCCCTCCGAAAGGCAATCAAACAAGCTAAGCGTCAGTATAGCGACAAAGAAGAGTCAGAATTCTACGGCTCAGACACAAGAGGTATGTGGCAGGGTCTACAGTCAATCACGGATTACAAAAAGAAAACCAGCCCCGTCACGGACCAGGATGTCTTGCTCCCAGGCAGACTAAATACATTTTTTGCCCGCTTTGAGGACAATACAGTGCCACTGACACGGCCCGCAACCAGAACCTGCAGACTATCCTTCACTGCAGCAGACGTGAGGAAAACATTTAAACGTGTTAACCCTCGCAAGGCTGCAGGCCCAAACGGCTCTCCAGAGCATGCGTCCTCAGAGCGTCCTCAGAGCATGCGCAGACCAGCTGGCTGGTGTGTTTACGGACATATTCAATCAATCCTTATCCCAGTCTGCTGTTCCCACATGCTTCAAGAGGGCCACCATTGTCCCTGTTCCCAAGAAAGCCTTGGTAACTGAGCTAAATGACTACCGCCCCGTAGCACTCACTTCCGTCTACATGAAGTGCTTTGAGAGAATAGTCAAGGACCACTTCACCTCCACTCTACCTGACACCCTAGACCCACTCGAATATGCTTACCGCCCAAATAGGTCCACAGACGATACAATCTCAACCCCACTGCACACTGTCCTAACCCATCTGGACAAGAGGAATACCTATGTGAGAATGCTGTTCATCGACTACAGCTCAGCATTTAACACCATAGTACCCTCCAAACTCGTCATCAAGCTCGAGACCCTGGGTCTCGACCCCGCCCCTTGCAACTGGGTACTGGACTTTCTGACGAGCCACCCCCAGGTGGTGAGGGTAGGTAACAACATCTCCACCCTGATGATTCTCAACACTGGGGCCCCACAAGGGTGCGTTCTGAGCCCTCTCCTGTACTCCCTGTTCACCCATGACTGTGTGGCCATGCACGCCTTCAACTCAATCATCAAGTTTGCGGATGACACTACAGTGGTAGGCTTGATTACCAACAACGACGAGATGGCCTACAGGGAGGAGGTGAGGGCCCTCAGAGTGTGGTGTCAGGAAAATAACCTCACACTCAACGTCAACAAAACAAAGGAGATGATTGTGGACTTCAGGAAACAGCAGAGGGAGCACCCCCCTATCCACATCGATGGGACAGTAGTGGAGAGGGTAGTACGTTTTAAGTTCCTCGGCGTTCACATCATGGACAAACTGAATTGGTCCACCCACACAGACAGTGTTGTGAAGAAGGCGCAGCAGCGCCTCTTAAAACCTCAGGAGGCTGAAGAAATCCGGCTTGTCACCAAAAGCACTCACAAACTTCTACAGATGCACAATCGAGAGCATCCTGTCGGGCTGTATCTGGTACGGCAAGTGCTCCGCCCACAACCGTAAGGCTCTCCAGGGGGTAGTGAGGTCTGCACAACGCATCACCGGGGGAAAACTTCCTGCCCTCCAGGACACCTACACCACCCGATGTCACAGGAAGGCCATAAAGATCATCAAGGACAACAACCACCCGAGCCACTGCCTGTTCACCCCGCTATCATCCAGAAGGCGAGGTCAGTACATGTGCATCAAAGCAGGGACCGAGAGACTGAAGAACAGCTTCTATCTCAAGGCCATCAGACTGTTAAACAGCCACCACTAACATTGAGTGGCTGCTGCCAACACACAGACTCAACTGCAGCCACTTTAATAATGGGAATTGATGGAAATTGATGTAAAATATATCACTAGCCACTTTAAACCATGTTACTTAATATAATGTTTACATACCCTACATTACTCATCTCATATGTATATGTATATACTGTACCCTATTTCATCTACTGCATCTTTATATAATACATGTATCACTAGCCACTTTAAACTATGCCACTTTTATATGTTTACATACCCTACATTACTCATCTCATATGTATATACTGTACTCGATACCATCTACTGCATCTTGCCTATGCCGTTCTGTACCATCACTCATTCATATATCTTTATGTACATATTCTTCATCCCTTTATACTTCTGTGTATAAGGTAGTAGTTTTGGAATTGTTAGGATAGATTACTCGTTGGTTATTACTGCATTGTCAGAACTAGAAGCACAAGCATTTCGCTACACTCACATTAACATCTGCTAACCATGTGTATGTGACAAATAAATTGGATTTGATTTGAATTCTATCGTCAAATGTATATGTAAGTTAGGTTGGCTGTACAAATTATTTGTGACATTGTCGTTATATAATAAAGAATGTGAACAAGATGCTGTGTTTTTATTTAAAGTAGTGATGGACAGCTGGTTGCATTTTGAAAACAGGTTTTCAAACACTTGAAGCCCGATTAGCAACACCTCTCTGTATTTTGATACTTTGTGGATGGGCGCTCCAGAGTGGATGGGGTCTCCCGCAGAGCAAAATGCGTTGCTACAGATGCAGGTTCGATACCCGTGCCGGCCGCCACCGGGAGACCCATGAGGCAGCTTTTGGTTTTAATTTAGAATCCTCCAATCCTCTTTATGTAATTATTGGTGGAGAGTCACATCATATTTTGACATGAGTCTCACTAATGTTTAGTAGTGTGATGTTAAAAGTGGTATAGGTCTTATTTATTTAAAGAGCATATTGATGTTAGAAGTAATAGGATTTGAAGCAATAGCCTACAACTATTTTAGCACCATTTCGCGCTGCTCTGAGACAAGCATGTGGACTGGTCTTGATTAATCGATGACATTTTTTAATCTCCGTTTGGGTGATTGGTAATGTTATGCTCTTAGTGTAACCTTTATTTAACTAGGCAAGTCAGATTCCTATTTACAAGGACAGACTATTCCTTGCTCCCCGTCGGGGAATTGAATCCCGGTCTCCCGCGTGCCCGCACGACACGGGGATTCTTTAGCTAAATAACCAAGTACTGTGGCCTACTCTCGACCATCATGTTTGACAGTGCCATATTTTCCATTCCATCCTAACTGAAACTGAGGTGTTTTCATTTTTTTTAATAGAAACAGCATAATATTAATAAAATGTATTAAACATTTCTTAAAATCAGTCCCATATACTATGTTCTTACAAAAAAGGTTTTAAATTCTCTAGTACAGACACTATTGAAGGCTATCAAATGATTCTCAATGATACCCTCTGGTGGCCAAACTAGCACTAACTAGCATTAATGGTACCAGTGGTTGGCACTTAAATAACATGCCATAGAATTCTGCGACACCACACAAGCTGTGCTGCAGTACGCTGCAACTTTTACAGGACAAACCACTGTACCACCTCAGTCACCGGCTTCATCAATAAGTGAATCGACGACGTCATCCCTACAGTACGTCCCAATCAGAAGCCATGGCGTCAATACAGGACTAAGTTTTAATCCAACTACACCAGCTCTGACGCTCTTCGGATATGGCAGAGCTCGCAAACTATTATGGACTACAAAGGGAAACCCACCCGCGAGCTGCCCAATGACGCGAACCTACCAAAGGAGCTACAGTTGAAGTCGGAAGTTTACATACACTTAGGTTGGAGTCATTAAAACTTGTTTTTCAACCACTCCACAAATTTCCTGTTAACAAACAATATATTTTTTTTATTTTTATTTTTTTTGTAATTTTTTTTTTAGGACATCTACTTTGTGCATGACACAAGTAATTTTTCCAACAATTGTTTACATACAGATTATTTCACTTATAATTCACGGTATCACAATTCCAGTGGGTCAGAAGTTTACATACACTAAATTGACTGTGCCTTTAAACAGCTTGGAAAATTCCAGAAAATGATGTCATGGCTTTAGAAGCTTCTGATAGGCCAATTGACATAGTCAATTGGAGTTGTACCTGTGGATGTTTTAAAAGGCCTACTTTAAAACTCAGTGCCTCTTTGCTCAAAAGACTTCAGAAAAACAATTGTAGACCTCTACAAGTCTGGTTCATCCAGCAATTTCCTAATGCCTGAAGGTACAACGCTCATCTGTACAAACAAAGCAAGTATAAACACCATGGGACCACGCAGCCGTCATACCGCTCAGGAAGGAGACGCATTCTGTATCCTAGAGATGAACGTACTTCAATTCCAGAACAACACAACACAAGTACCTTGTGAACATGCTGGAGGAAACAGGTACAAAAGTATCTACACTGCTCGAAAAAATCAAGGGAACACTTATTAAACAACACAATGTAACTCCGAGTCAATCACACTTCTGTGAAATCAAACTGTCCACTTAGGAAGCAACACTGATTGACAATAAATTTCACATGCTGGTGTGCAAATTGAATATACAACAGGTGGAAATTATAGGCAATTAGCAAGACACCCCCAATAAAGGAGTGGTTCTGCAGGTGGTACCACAGACCACTTCTCAGTTCCTATGCTTCCTGGCTGATGTTTTGGTCACTTTTGAATGCTGGCGGTGCTTTCATTCTAGTGGTAGCATGAGACGGAGTCTACAACCCACACAAGTGGCTCGGGTAGTGCAGCTCATCCAGGATGGAACATCAATGCGAGCTGTGGCAAGAAGGTTTGCTGTGTCTGTCAGCGTAGTCTCCAGAACATGGAGGCGCTACCAGGAGACAGGCCAGTACATCAGGAGACGTGGAGGAGGCCGTAGGAGGGCAACAACCCAGCAGCAGGACCGCTACCTCCGCCTTTGTGCAAGGAGGAGCACTGCCAGAGCCCTGCAAAATGACCTCCAGCAGGCCACAGATGTGCATGTGTCTGCTCAAACGGTCAGAAACAGACTCCATGAAGGTGGTATGAGGGCCCGACGTCCACAGGTGGGGGTTGTGCTTACAGCCCAACACCGTGCAGGACGTTTGGCATTTGCCAGAGAACACCAAGATTGGCAAATTCGCCACTGGCGCCCTGTGCTCTTCACAGATGAAAGCAGGTTCACACTGAGCACGTGACAGACGTGACAGAGTCTGGAGACGCCGTGGAGAACGTTCCGCTGCCTGCAACATCCTCCAGCATGACCGGTTTGGCGGTGGGTCAGTCATGGTGTGGGGTGGCATTTCTTTGAGAGGCCGCACAGCCCTCCATGTGCTCGCCAGAGGTAGCCTGACTGCCATTAGGTACCGAGATGAGATCCTCAGACCCCTTGTGAGACCATATGCTGGTGCGGTGGGCCCTGCGTTCCTCCTAATGCAAGACAATGCTAGACCTCATATGGCTGGAGTGTGTCAGCAGTTCCTGCAAGAGGAAGGCATTGATGCTATGGACTGGCCCACCCGTTACCCAGACCTGAATCCAAATGAGCACATATGGGACATCATGTCTCGCTCCATCCACCAACGCACCACAGACTGTCCAGGAGTTGGCGGATGCTTTAGTCCAGGTCTGGGAGGAGATCCCTCAGGAGACCATCCCCCACCTCATCAGGAGCATGCCCAGGCATTGTAGGGAGGTCATACAGGCACGTGGAGGCCACACACACTACTGAGCCTCATTTTGACTTGTTTTAAGGACATTACATCAAAGTTGGATCAGCCTGTAGTGTGGTTTTCCACTTTAATTTTGAGATTTGCAAATAAATTCATAAAAAATCCTACAATGTGATTTTCTGGATTTTTTTTCTCGCATTTTGTCTGTCATAGTTGAAGTGTACCTATGATGAAATTTACAGGCTTCTCTCATCTTTTTAAGTGGGATAACTTGCACAATTGGTGGCTGACTAAATACTTTTTTGCCCCACTGTATGTGAGAATGCTGTTCATTGACTACAGCTCACTGTTCTCACATAGCTCATCACTAAGCTAAGGACCCTGGGACTAAACACCTCCCTCTACAATTGGATCCTGGATTTCCTGACGGGCTGCTCCGAGGTGGTAAGGGTAGGCAACAACTCTGCCATGCTGATCGTCAACACTGGTGGCCCTCAGGGGTGTGTACTTAGTCCCCTCCTTTACTCCCTGTTCACCCACAACTGCATGGCCAAACATGACACCAACACCATCATTAAGTTTGCTGACGACACCACAGTGGTAGGCCTGATCACCAACAATGATGAGACAGCCTATAGGAAGGAGGTCAGAGACCAGACAGTGTGGTGCCAGGACAACCTCTCCCTCAATGTGAGCAAGACAAAGGAGCTGATCGCGGACTACAGGAGAAAAAGCAGGCCGAACATTTTCTAACATTTAACTTAGACAGTTCTGTAGTGGAGCTGTAACGATGTTCATCCAAGGAAGAAGGAGTAGCCCAAAGCGCAGCGTGGTACGTGTTCATATTTCCTTTAATTAACTGAACACTAAATACAAAAGAACAAGAGAATAAATGAAAACCGAAATAGTCCCGTATGGTGCAAACACTGAAACGTAAAACAACTACCCACAACCCAAAGTGGGAAAACAGGCTGCCTAAGTATGGTTCTAAATCAGAGACAACAATAGAGAGCTGCCTCTAATTGGGAACCAACCCAGGCCAAACACAGAAATACAAAACATAGAACAAAAACATAGAATGCCCACCCCAACTCACGCCCTGACCAAACCAAAAAAAGAGACATAAAAAAAGGAACTAAGGTCAGAACGTGACAGGAGCTGGTCGAGAGTTTCTAGTTCCTTGGTGTCCACCAACAAACTATCATGGTCCAAACACACCAAGACAGTCGTGAAGAGGGCACAACAACACCTTTCCCCCTCAGGAGGCTGAAAAGATTTGGCTTGGGTCCCCAGATCCTCAAAAAGTTCTACAGCTGCACCATCAAGAGTATCCTGACCGGTTGCATCACCGCCTGATATGGTAACTGCTCGGCATCTGACCATAAGGCGCTACAGAGTGTAGTGCGTACGGCCCAGTACATCACTGGGGCCAAGCTTCCTGCCATCCAGGACCTATATACTAGGCAGTGTCAGAGGAAAGACCAAAAAATTGTCAAAGACTCCTGTCACCCAAGTCATAGACTGTTTTCTCTAGGGGTGAAGTTACTATGCATAGTCACTTTACCCCTGCATACATGTACAAATTAACTTGATTAACCTGTACCCCGCACATTGACTCGGTACTGGTACCCCCTGTATATAGCCTCGTTATTGTGTTACTTTTTATTATTTTTTACTTTAGTTTATTTAGGGCATATTTTCTCTATTACTTGAGCTGCATTGTTGGTTAAGGGCTTGTAAGTAAGCGTTTCACGCTGTTGTATTCGGCGCATGTGACAAATATGAATTGATTTGATGATCCTCCGCCCGAGGGAGGTGATGCCCCTTGGATAACGTCGAGACGCTGCAGAACGAAGAGGACCTCTTCCATAGCCATTCCCAGTTGAGCCAGCTGGTTGTGGTGTTGGCGAAGTAGGTTTCCCTGTTCGCTGACCATCTAGGAGAAGCCTTGATCAACTGCTGCTTCCATAATATTGAGACGTTATTCTGTAACATAGACGCTGAGAGTCAGGTGCATTTGGAGAGTTTAATAGAGCACGAACAATAAACAATACAAAAACAGGAGTAGCGTCAGGACATAGGAACAGTCTATAACGGCTGATGGGAAATAACAACAGAGTGCTATAATACGGGGAGTAATCAGGAAGGTGGTAGAGTCCAGGTGTAACTGATGAGGCGCAGGTGTGCGTAATGATGGTGTCACGACTTCTACCGAGGGTAACTCCTCTCCCTGTTCGGGCGGCGCTCGGCGTCGCCGGTCTACTAGCCACTACCGATCCCTTTTTCTTTTTCTGGTTGTTTTGTCTGTGTTCCTTTTCACACCTGGTTTTCAATTGCTTTGATTTCTGTGGGTATATAGGGCAGCTGTTACCTGCCGTAATTCGTGCAGGATTAGACTTGTGTGTATTGCGTTCGATGGTATTTGATGTTTGTTGTTTTTTCGCATTTACGCACGTGTATGTAAAGTGTCGGAACTGTGTTAGTTCCTCCGTGTGTTTGCACGATTATTCGAGAGCGTAGTTTTGGGATTTTTGTTCTGTGCCATTTGCATTGCTGGACTATTATTAAACACGCTCCTCAGACATCCCTGCTCTCCTGCACCTGACTCCTACACCTCTCACCAAGACGCATGTTATCACAGAATCCTGCACCAATATAATTATGGAGTCAGCAGGAGCGGACGCACTTCCAGGGTCCGTGGAGCAGTGTTACACCGACTGGGGACCGCCATGGATCAGGTGATGGCGACGATGGAGAGATGGGAGAGAGGTGGCCTTCCCACACCGTTATCAGCTACACCCCAACCAGTACCACTACCCTCTCCTTCATTGCCTGAGCACAGTGGAATTCGACTCGCCCTCCCGAGGGAGTATGATGGGACGGCGGCCGGGTGCCAGGGCTTCTTACTCCAGATGGACCTATACCTGGCGACCGTTCGTCCGGCTCCTTCGGGGGGTGAGAGCGTGAACGCCCTCGTCTCCTGCCTCGCAGGTAAAGCCCTGGAGTGGGCCAACGCGGTGTGAAACGATCCTGACTCCGCGAGGGACTACTACCCAGAGTTCACCCGCCGCTTTCGGGCCGTGTTTGATCACCCACCTGAGGGTCGAGCGGCGGGTGAACGGCTGTTCCATCTGAGGCAGGAGAGGAGGAGTGCTCAGGACTTTGCTCTAGAGTTCCGGACCTTGGCCGCTGGCGCGGGATGGAACGACAGGGCCTTGATCGATCACTATAGGTGTAGTTTGCGTGAGGACGTCCGTAGGGAGCTGGCCTGTAGAGACACCACCCTGTCCTTGGACCAATTGATCGACATGTCCATTCGGTTGGACAACTTGCTGGCGACCCGCGGACGTCCAGATCGGGCTCTGTCAGTTCCATCTCCCAGCTCCACCACTCCAACACCCATGGAGCTAGGAGGTGCTTCAGCGAGGGCGACCGGAGGAGGGGGCCTTTCCTGTGCCAGCTGTGGTCGCAGAGGGCACACTGCTGACCGGTGCTGGGGGGGTCCCCCCGGGAGTCGAGACGCCAGGCCGAGCACTGCCCGGACACCTCAGGTGAGTCGGCACCAGGCTCACCCAGAGCCCCCTGTTGGTCACGTGTATGTATGGATTGTTTTTCCTAAATTTTCCCCTCTTTCCCGGCATAAGGCGCTAGTAGATTCAGGCGCGGCGGGGAATTTTATTGACCGCGGTTTAGCGAACAGGTTAGGGATTCCCCTTGTTCAGCTGGATAAACCCTTCCCAGTGCACGCCTTAGATAGCCGACCATTAGGGTCAGGGCTAGTCAGGGAGGCCACGGCTCCACTGGATATGGTTACGCAGGAGGGTCATGAAGAGAGAATTAGTCTCTTCCTCATTGATTCTCCTGCGTTTCCGGTGGTGTTGGGGATCCCCTGGTGGGCCCGTCACAACCCCAGGATTTCGTGGAAACAGAGGGCTCTACAGGGGTGGTCGGAGGAGTGCTCAGGCAGGTGTGTAAGAGTTTCCATCGGTGCTACAACGGTGGAGAGTCCAGACCAAGTCTCCACCGTGCACATTCCCTCAGAATATGCCGATTTGGCTATCGCCTCCTGTAAAAAGAAGGCGACCCAATTACCACCTCATCAACGAGGGGATTGTGCGATAAATCTCCTGGTAGGCGCTGCACTTCCCAGGAGTCACGTGTATCCCCTGTCACAGGAGGAGACGGTGGCTATGGAGACATACATATCGGAATCTCTGGGGCAGGGGTTCATTCAGCCCTCCATCTCACCTGCCTCCTCGAGTTTCTTTTTTGTGAAGAAGAAGGAGGGTGGTCTGCGTCCGTGCATTGACTATAGAGGTCTAAATTCCATCACGGTGGGGTTACCCGCTACCTCTCATTGCCACGGCGATTGAGTCATTTCACGGAGCACGGTTTTTCACAAAACTGGATCTCAGGAGTGCATATAACTTGGTACGTATCCGGAAGGGAGATGAGTGGAAGACGGCGTTTAGTACCACATCCGGCCATTATGAGTACCTCGTCATGCCGTACGGGTTGAAGAATGCTCCAGCAGTCTTCCAATCTTTTGTGGATGAGATTCTCAGGGATCTGCACGGTCAGGGTGTGGTGGTTTACATCGATGATATTCTGGTCTATTCCGCTACACGGGCCGCGCATGTGTCTCTGGTGCGCAGGGTACTTGGGAGACTGTTGGAGCATGACCTGTACGTCAAGGCTGAGAAATGCTCGTTCTTCCAACAGGCCGTCTCCTTCCTTGGATATCGCATTTCCACATCGGGGTTGGTGATGGAGGATGACCGCATTGCAGCCGTGAGTAATTGGCCGACTCCAACCACGGTAAAGGAGGTGCAGCGGTTCTTAGGGTTTGCCAACTACTACCGGAGGTTTATCCGGGGTTTTGGGCAGGTGGCTGCGCCCATTACGTCACTGCTGAAGGGGGGGCCGACGCGTCTGGGGTGGTCGGCTGAGGCGGACAGGGCTTTTGGTCGCCTGAAGGAACTTTTTACCTCGGCTCCCGTGCTGGCGCATCCGGACCCCTCTTTGGCATTTATAGTGGAGGTGGACGCATCCGAGGCTGGGGTTGGAGCCGTGCTCTCCCAGCGCTCGGGTGCGCCACCGAAGCTCCGCCCCTGTGCTTTCTTTTCTCAGAAGCTCAGCCCGGCGGAGCGAAACTATGACGTGGGGGATCGGGAGCTGCTAGCTGTTGTCAGAGCCCTGAAGGTGTGGAGACATTGGCTTGAGGGGGCCCAGCACCCTTTCCTCATCTGGACTGACCACCGTAATCTAGAGTACATTCGGGCAGCGAGGAGACTGAACCCTCGTCAGGCAAGGTGGGCCATGTTTTTCACCCGATTTAGGTTTACCATCTCCTATAGACCAGGCTCCCAGAACACTAAGGCAGACGCACTGTCCCGACTATATGATACGGAGGAGCGGGCCTCTTATCCTGCGCCCATCCTCCCGGCTTCTTGTCTAGTGGCACCTGTAAGGTGGGAGGTGGACGCAGACATTGAGCGAGCATCGCGTGTTGAGCCCACTCCACCACAATGTCCAGCGGGATGGGTGTATGTTCCGCTGGAGGTTAGAGACAGGTTAATTTGGTGGGCTCACACATCCCCCTCCTCTGGTCATCCGGGGATTGGGAGGACGGTGCGATGTCTTAGTGGGAAGTACTGGTGGACCACTTTAGCCAAGGACGTGAGGGTTTATGTGTCCTCCTGCTCAGTGTGCGCTCAGTGCAAGGCTCCTAGGCACCTGCCCAGAGGGAAGTTACAACCCCTTCCCGTTCCACAGCGGCCTTGGTCACACCTGTCGGTTGACTTCTTGACCGATCTGCCACCGTCACAGGGCAACACCACAATCCTGGTCGTTGTGGATCGGTTTTCTAAGTCCTGTCGTCTCCTCCCTTTGCCCGGTCTCCCTACGGCCCTACAGACGGCGGAGGCCCTGTTTACTCACGTCTTCCGGCACTACGGGGTGCCTGAGGATATTGTTTCTGATCGGGGTCCCCAGTTCACGTCCAGGGTGTGGAAGGCTTTCATGGAACGTTTGGGGGTCTCTGGGTTTCACCCCGAGAGTAATGGGCAGGTGGAAAGAGTGAACCAGGATGTGGGTAGGTTTCTGCGGTCGTATTGCCAGGACCGGCCAGGGGAGTGGGCGAAGTACATCCCCTGGGCGGAGATGGCCCAAAACTCACTCCCCCACTCCTCTACGAACCTTTCGCCCTTCCAATGTGTGTTGGGCTATCAGCCGGTCCTGGTACCATGGCATCAGAGCCAGACCGAGGCTCCTGCGGTGGACGATTGGGTGAAACGCTCAAGGGAAACCTGGGAGGCCGCCCATGGGTACCTTAAACGGGCCGAAGCACGGCAGAAGGCCAGTGCCGACCGCCATCGCAGCGAGGCCCCGGTGTACACACCGGGGGACCGGGTCTGGCTCTCGACCCGAAACCTGCCCCTCCACCTGCCCTGCCGGAAGCTGGGTCCGCGGTTTGTGGGGCCATTCAAAGTCCTGAGGAGAATAAACGAGGTGTGTTATAGGTTACAGCTCCCCCCGTATTACCGTATTAACCCCTCGTTTCATGTGTCTCTCCTCAGGCCGGTGGTGGCTGGTCCGCTTCAAGAAGATGAGGTGCAGGAGGTCCCTCCGCCCCCCCTGGTCATCGGGGGGGGCGCCGGCGTATGCAGTTCGGTCCATACTGGACTCGAGGCGTCGGGTGGGGGGTCTTCAGTACCTCGTGGACTGGGAGGGGTACGGTCCGGAGGAGAGATGCTGGGTGCCGGTGGAGGACGTACTGGATCCTCCTATGCTAAGGGAGTTTCACCGCCTCCATCCGGATCGCCCTGCGCCTCGTCCTCCGGGTCGTCCTCGAGGCCGGCGTCGTCGCGCTGCGGGAGCCGCGCGTCAGGGGGGGGGGTACTGTCACGACTTCTACCGAGGGTAACTCCTCTCCCTGTTCGGGCGGCGCTCGGCGCTCGGCGTCGCCGGTCTACTAGCCACTACCGATCCCTTTTTATTTTTCTGGTTGTTTTGTCTGTGTTCCTTTTCACACCTGTTTTTCAATTGCTTTGATTTCTGTGGGTATATAGGGCAGCTGTTACCTGCCGTAATTCGTGCAGGATTAGACTTGTGTGTATTGCGTTGGATGGTATTTGATGTTTGTTGTTTTTTCGCATTTACGCACGTGTATGTAAAGTGTCGGAACTGTGTTAGTTCCTCCGTGTGTTTGCACGATTATTCGAGAGCGTAGTTTTGGGATTTTTGTTCTGTGCCATTTGCATTGCTGGACTATTATTAAACACGCTCCTCAGACATCCCTGCTCTCCTGCGCCTGACTCCTACACCTCTCACCAAGACGCATGTTATCACAGATGGGTAGCCAGGGCCGGTGGTTCGTAAACTGGAGACATCGAACGCAGGAGGGGAGGATCAGATGTGACAATTGCATTTTTCTTTATTTTGTCAATTGTGTATATGCAGGGCTCCCTTGTAAAATAGACCTTTGTCTCAATGGTGACTCCCATTCAGATAAAGGTAAAATGAATCAATATTATATTCACCCATTTTTTTTTTTTCCATATGAAAAGTGTAATTCTGAAGTACATATGACAGTTTGACAGCAGGCTCTGGTGATATATATGAAAAAGAATCACCTTGAAATAGAAAATGCATGTCTATGGTTCAAATGACTGTATATCCCAGCTCCTACATCAGCTGAAAACATGCCCATCTAGGAAAGCCAACATTATCCTTAAAGGCCCAGTGCAGTCAACATTCATCTGTGTTTTATATCATATTATACAACATCTGTTGAAACTAACACTGTACAATTCTGATTTTTTTTATCTGTGTTAATTTATGACAGTTGTTGGTTGAAAATACAATCTACACAGCACCTTCTAATCAGCAGGTTTGCATGGGCTGGAGTTTCTGATTTCCATGGTGACATCACCATGCTGTAAATTGGTTAATAGACCAATAAAAAAGAGAGTTCCAAACATTTCTGCCAAAAACAGCTAGTTTTCAGTTTTCCCCTTCCCACTCAGATCCAGGCAGTCCTTGCAAAATTCTTCCTTGAGATTTTAATGGAAATCTTTTATAGTAAGGCAGCAAATTTTTACCCAGAAATTATTAGAAATGTATATAAAAACGGCTGCATTGGGCCTTTAAATATCTCTGCCTGCCTGCCAGCCTGCCTGCCAGCCAGCCTGCCTGCCAGCCTGCCTGCCAGCCTGCCTGCCTGCCTGCCTGCCTGCCTGCCTGCCTATCGGTATACAGAGAACTCTTGCGCTTCCATCTGACCCACTTACATTTGGCAATGGGATAAGAGAACAGGCTTGGGTCGGGGCCTGCTTTTGAACAAATCTGAGTAGTCTTGGATGTAACTTCAAACATCAGCAAGGAAACAAAGCAGTCAAAAAACAACAAAGAAACAAAGAAACAGCCTGTGAAGAAAAACTGAGCCGTGGAGGTGGATGTTCAGGGTGATTCCAGAGGTTATGTGTGTCTGTGTTTGGGGTGGAGTTGGGGGTGAGGGAGGAAGGGGGGTGTGTGACACAGTGGGCCCAGAGCCATCTATCACGGCCTGGTGTTTGACTCACCAAACGCCTGTACTTGAGCTGCCTTCTCCATTATTCATTGTGTGGAGGGCCTGGGCGAGGCAGACTTTTTATTTTACTTTAGCCAGGTTAATAATGTATACCCCCTCTCTCTCACACAGACAGACAGACGGACAGACAGACAGACAGACAGACAGACAGACAGACAGACAGACAGACAGACAGACAGACAGACAGACAGACAGACAGACAGACAGACAGACAGACAGACAGACAGACAGACAGACGGACGGACGGACAGACAGACAGACTGGCAGACAGACTGGCAGGCAGCAGACAGGCAGGCAGCAGACAGGCAGTCAGAGAGGCAGTCAGAGAGGCAGGCAGGCAGCCTGGTGTGCAGGTGACTGCTACATTACAGTAGGGCTAGACAGAAGCTCAGTTTGTTTGATTTGGGGAAGTAGGTTTTATTTCAGTTTGTTCGATTTAGTCTCCTGTACATTGTGTAATTTACAGATGGTCCCTAACTAGCCCCATAGGGATATCCAAAGTCAACCCAATTTACCACAGGCATTACGATTGGGTCGCGTGCAGCTTCACTTCGAATTGATAATTACTTGTGTGCTGCCAGATGTGGGCAGGATTGAAACAAACCTTAATTGACTTTGTGATGCAGTCAAGAACACAAGTCTCACAAAAAAATATTGTTGACTTGACTTTATTACAAAAATGATCCTATTTACTCTTTGTAGCATCATATCGATGCCACATAGGCTCTTTTCTAAATGAGAAGTTTGTTTTTAAGCAGTAGGTTTTTGTTCAGTGGTCTAATAAAACTTTGCATTTTTTGGGGTTCTGTAAAAATCTACATGCTCCTAAAAAGATAGATACTTACTTTGTTTTCAGAATAAGAAGTGTGTGTGGGTAGTAGCATTCATTCAATGCTTTGTTTTCTATATGTGCTAATGTGTGTTTTTACGATGTTAAATTGGTAATACATTATTTTGTAATAAATAGAGTCCCCCTATAAATCAACAAACTATCAATAGACTATCAGTGGCTCACCATCTCTCCATATTGATCCAAGTCCTATTTATGGCTGATAACAAATGACGGTGTCACTTCACATCACGACAGATTCACAATAACAAATCACCTCCACAAAGCCCCCAGGGCATCTCTCAAACGACCTTAGCAGCTCTCCATTCTCCCCATGTCAAAGAGCAGACACAGAGCCTCACACTGGCCAGGCAAGACCAGACCAGGGGTTAGAATCCTTCCGGTAATGTCACCAGTCATGCCCTCACCCCTGCTTTCACATCATATCAATCAACACACATCACACATAACAAGCGTCACAGAGCAATTTCACAGGACAAGTGTTGTGATGTAAGAGAGAATTAGTTGGATGTCTGTGATGAGAAGCTGGGTAAGATTGCAAAATAACAGGCCTACAAAGGGCTTACTGTGTTTGGACTAAGGATGTAACAAATGGAGAACATTTCTTAACGTTTAAACTGCCATTTTTTTAATGTTTTTCTTTCAAAATTATAATAAAAATCATAAAATTCCACATCAATTCACATTGCAGAATAATGTTCCTATTAAGGGTATATGACCACTAGGGCAGGTCAATGAAGTTCTATCTACCGCGACCCTTTACAGACACAGAACGCAGCTACAGTAACGCAGATAATTTAACTTTTCAGACAACTAAAAAAAGGGCGTCTGTCTCTTTGTTCTATTGTTTCCCTGACAACAATAAACATTGCTGATTTATGTGCTGCTGTGTTGTTTAAGCAGTTTGTTTTATGGTAGGATAGCTAGATGTGCTTTCGTTCTATTAAATGTCTTGATAAGTAGCAATATTTAACTAACTTGAAATTACTTTTTTAGGAAAGAGTGGTCTGTGCTCAGGCAGCAGGCAGGCTAGGTTTGAGAGTTCAGGTTGCCAAGTGATGGAAGTTAGGAATTACTTTACAGACAAGTAAAATGCCATTCATGTCTCCAGAGAGGGTGTCTGCGTACAGCTGTAGTGTAGCCTACCCTAAAAACCCATTAATCCCAGCTAGCACAGTGGAACTGGACCGATTCCAGCTGATAGTAGTGGCACTCGGCTGAGAGTCAGACTCGGCCAACGTCATGTGGCCCGAGTCTGGGTCGCCTTCGGCAGTATTACTTATGGCTAGGATGTGGGGATTGAGCTCTGGACCATTCCGGTGAGAGTTATCGGCCCAAATGTATTACTTGCGGCTCAGGCCGATTGGGGCTAACGTTACTCTCTGGCAGATGATTACACGGGCTGCTTTATATAAATAACATTTCATTATTTATTTTTCCAAATTTTTTCATTGTTTCTGTGATAAAAATATACAATTAACATTTAAATGAAATTCTTCAAGAATCCTGTGTAGTATTGAAGTATTTTGATACTTTGTCAAGGCATTTGATAAGCATTAAAAACTTTGTGGAAGGAACTTCCCGAGTGGCGTAACAGTGCAAACTGCGTTTCTACAGATGCTGGTTCAAGACCCATGAGGCGACGCACAATTGGCCCAGGGGTCATCCGAGTTAGGGGAGGTTTTGGCCGGCCGGTGTGTCCTTGTCCCATCGCGCTGAAGTAACTCCTGTGGCGGGCTAGGCGATTGCACAGTGCCACGGTCACCAGGTGCATGGTGTTTCCTCCGAGACATGTTTCTTTGTGGGTGGGTATAATTTGCAATGTATAATAGTAATATTTAAAATGACTAAATTGGGTAATTTTGTATACATTTATTTACATTTACATCGGGCCGCTTCTGGGAGGATTCTGCTAAGATGAATTCTGGTAAACGGAAACGGCTCTATGTACTTGGGCCGATTCTGGGCAGTCATTCATTTTGATTCCGGGCCGAGTCCGACACCCGATTCCGTGCCGATACAATCAGTTCTGTCCCCCGGGAAGCGGGCCGCTTCTGGGCCGATTTCTCATTGCTAGCTGGGATGCTTGCTCTGGAAATGCGATCAGGAGGGTCCTTACGGAGGGTTTGACACAATCTCGGAGGGTTTGACACAATCACGGAGGGTTTGACACAATCACAGAGCTTGCGGAGGCCAAATCGAGCTCCATACTGCATCGCTGTGCTTCTCCCAAATGTTTTAACAATGTGGAGGGCTCTGTATAGCTCTGCATTGACTTGATTGGTTGACGGTAGGTTGGGACGAGAGGTCCTGTATAAACACAAACTCACTTTCTTGACAACTTTCGACACAACAGCTCTGCTCTGACTTCTGCGGAGGCCGCATCACAGTAAATGCTATGTACAGCCACTGCAGATTTCAGATTGATCATGCAGAGCCTTTAACAGCCAAGCATACACGCAGTAGCCGAGGCGCTTTCAAGGGGCCACCTACCATTATATTATAGGGTAATCGATACAGGCTATACCGGTAGCCTACTGTAATTTCATATTATGAGTGAAAAACATCCTCACCCACTCAGAAACAAAGAGGAGCCTACTCTGTGCTCGCAAGACTGGCCCGAAGATACTTCTGTACTACAGAGACATCAGTCCCATGAATTGTCTAAACTAGGATATTCTGCATGCATCAGACCGAATACAGACCGAAGACTGAATACACACCTGTGTCATTAACTAAGAGAAATAGCAGGCAGGCAGGCCAGCTGGAGGGAGAGAGAGGAGGGGCAGGCAGAACCATGTGGATATGTCTTGCTAATCTAATCTGCATCTTGCAATGTCTTGTCTTGCATGCCTCACATATTCACCAAAGTAGCCTAAAGTTTTCCTCCTCCTCTCTGGTTTAATTTAAATTACACAACTTTCCCCAGGCCTTTATAGCCATATAGTCTGGTTAGGCTATAACATGGCTATAACATGGCTATAACATGGCTATAACATGGGAAATCATGTTTTGTGATAACGGCACTGTGATTTTAATTGTTTTCTCGTTTAGGGATTTTTCTTAACGTTAAGCATACCAACCTCGTTTAAATATTGTAATGTTTAAACTGTTCACACCCCTAGTTTGGACTAAGATAATGAAGAAGGGTGCTTGGGACCCATGTTGATCTTCTGTATTGTACGTCCACTGTGATGGACGTTCTTACTCATTGTAAGCCTTGCCACACATGATGTTACATGGTTGAGCCTTCAATGCTAGTGCAGATACTATGTCAAACCTACTGTGTCATCCAATCCCTATTGGTGACAAGCAAAGAACAACATTGAAATAACAACATCATTTTGTTTATCAGGGGTAGGCAATTGTTTGTTTGTGTTTGTTTTTTGTTTGTTTGTCCATGAAGCTTTGAATCAGGGCTTAGTTTGAGCCTGACCAGTCAAATGTGGTCTTTTATCCCAGCTTCCTGATGAGTCTCACTGACTTATGTTCCCCTTTTCCAGCACCCGTGAACAGAAAACTACAGCCTAATGTATTTTTAGATGTTAGATGTTGGTGTGTGATGTCTGTTAGAAAGTGAGACTCTACATGTATCTCAGTCTATGCCGCTCTGACATAGCTCGTCCATATATTTATATATTCTTAATAGCATTCCATTACTTAGATGTGTGTGTATTAGGTATGCGTTGTGAAATTGTTAGATATTACTTGTTAGACATTGCTGCACTGTTGGAGCTAGAAACACAAGCATTTCGCTACACCCGTAATAACATCTGCTAAACACGTGCATGTGACCAATAACATTTGATTTGATTTGGATTAAGGCATATCTTGGAACAGTGTGCACTGGAGTACTGACACATCCTGTCGCCTGGCTCCGAGCCCTACGCTCCGCGCTGCTTTTCAGGCCAAGACCATGGAGCCTCCGCCACTCACTAATTGAATGACACTAATATGTGCCAATACACAAATAGGAACACCTATGAATGTGTGTGATAACGAGACCCACTTATACTTCTTCACACTAAATATGTTAGCATGTTGTACTTAAAGGGTACTGTTACTATGACCATGTTAACAGCAAAGAGAGGACAACTAACAGAACTGTTACTATGACTTTGTTAACAGTAAAGAGAGGACAACTAACAGAACTGTTACTATGACTTTGTTAACAGTAAAGAGAGGACAACTAACAGAACTGTTACTATGACTTTGTTAACAGTAAAGAGAGGACAACTAACATAAATAACTGTTACTATGACCATGTTAACAGCAAAGATAAGACAACTAACAGAACTGTTACTATGACCATGTTAACAGTAAAGAGAGGACAACTAACAGAACTGTTACAATGACCATGTTAACAGTAAAGAGAGGACAACTAACAGAACTGTTACTATGACTTTGTTAACAGTAAAGATAGGACAACTAACAGAACTGTTACTATGACCATGTTAACAGTAAAGAGAGGACAACTAACAGAACTGTTACTATGACTTTGTTAACAGTAAAGAGAGGACAACTAACATAAATAACTGTTACTATGACCATGTTAACAGCAAAGATAAGACAACTAACAGAACTGTTACTATGACCATGTTAACAGTAAAGAGAGGACAAATAACAGAACTGTTACAATGACCATGTTAACAGTAAAGAGAGGACAACTAACAGAACTGTTACTATGACTTTGTTAACAGTAAAGATAGGACAACTAACAGAACTGTTACTATGACCATGTTAACAGTAAAGAGAGGACAACTAACAGAACTGTTACAATGACCATGTTAACAGTAAAGAGAGGACAGCTAACAGAACTGTTACAATGACCATGTTAACAGTAAAGAGAGGACATCTAACAGAACTGTTACAATGACCATGTTAACAGTAAAGAGAGGACAACTAACAGAACTGTTACAATGACCATGTTAACAGTAAAGAGAGGACAACTAACAGAACTGTTACTATGACCATGTTAACAGCAAAGATAGGACAACTAACAGAACTGTTACTATGACCATGTTAACAGTAAAGAGAGGACAACTAACAGAACTGTTACAATGACCATGTTAACAGTAAAGAGAGGACATCTAACAGAACTGTTACAATGACCATGTTAACAGTAAAGAGAGGACAACTAACAGAACTGTTACAATGACCATGTTAACAGTAAAGAGAGGACAACTAACAGAACTGTTACAATGACCATGTTAACAGTAAAGAGAGGACAACTAACAGAACTGTTTCAATGACCATGTTAACAGTAAAGAGAGGACAACTAACAGAACTGTTACAATGACCATGTTAACAGTAAAGAGAGGACAACTAACAGAACTGTTACAATGACCATGTTAACAGTAAAGAGAGGACAACTAACAGAACTGTTACAATGACCATGTTAACAGTAAAGAGAGGACAACTAACAGAACTGTTACAATGACCATGTTAACAGTAAAGAGAGGACAACTAACAGAACTGTTACAATGACCATGTTAACAGTAAAGAGAGGACAACTAACAGAACTGTTACTATGACCATGTTAACAGCAAAGAGAGGACAACTAACAGAACTGTTACAATGACCATGTTAACAGTAAAGAGAGGACAACTAACAGAACTGTTACAATGACCATGTTAACAGCAAAGAGAGGACAACTAACAGAACTGTTACAATGACCATGTTAACAGCAAAGAGAGGACAACTACCCAGTTAGCAGTGAGCACTCGGGAGGCCGGCGTCCCTCCAGAGTGTTCGAGCGATGTGAGACGGCTTTTTTTGCCCATCTTCTTCATTCACCCCCGACATGCCGCTTTGTAAAGCGGCAGCCGTTCTCCTGCCATTCACTTGCCGTTTCCTCACACAAAACATTCAGTGGAGATAAATACAAACAATTCAATCGATCTTTAACTCCAGTGTTTTTTTATTTTATGAAAGCTAGCTAATGGCTACTATCAAGGCATCAAGACAGGTCTGAAAACTCGATGAGGCAAAGGAGGTAACAAGGATAATTTCCTGGTGAAGGCTTTTCGGCTTCTTCTGTGGTGTTTAAGATGTGCCACAACCAATATTGTACGTAGTGATTAACACTTTTCTTCAAGTGTGTGAGGAGCTTTAAGGAGGAACCGTTTGTATTGCTTCAAATACAGTATAGTATATTAAATCAATGGCAAAAATGTAGGCTATTTTTGGTCATAATCATGATATCATGAATCTACTTGAACTGTAAATGATTAGGTGTATCACTTTGAGTCATCTTCTATGATTTTAGATGCAGTTTGGCCACATGTGGTTGTATTGTGTTTTTAAATTGGCAAAAAAATCAAATCATATTAAAATCACAACAAATGTAAGGTATTTATAGAAACAACAGAAACAACTTGCAGCCTCTGGCTGTCTGTGATTAGCTGGAAGGTGACAGGCCCAATTTGAGGTTAGAGAAATTCCTTGCCATTGTCTTTCAAATTAACTCATGTCTAGATGGCTTGCCTAGGGCTTATAACTGTCCTCTGAGTGGGGGATAAACGCCAGAGATGCAAAAGTGGCCTGCCAAGGGCTTATAGCGGACCTACTGTATGAGTGGAGGCTACCCACCAGAGATGCAAATCACGTTTTGAATGGCAAACTCCCCTCGCCCGCTGGCAGTAGGAAATTATAGTTTTGGCCGCAGGGAAAGCGGAAAATAGCAAGCGGGAGGATTTTTTTGCGTACTGGGAAACAGCACTGTTAATATGACCATGTTAACAGCAAATATGGCACGTCATACTGTACTTTGTAAAGGCCCTTTGGATTAATATTCACAAGTTGTCATTTATTGGAGGTAGCTCTGCAGGGTAGTCATCAAATCGGATTTGAAACCTTAACACTAACCTTAACACTAACCTTAACCACATTGCTAACTCTAATGGCTAACCCTAGCCTTAAATGAAGAACAAGAATATATTGTTTTACAATAGGCCTATAGACATTTTTGACTTTGCAGCTGGGCCATCTAGCGGAAACCGCTTAGTTCTGCCTCTTGGGCAAGACTCATGACAATAAACGTCAACTTGCTACTTTTTGAAGGCCCTTTGGATTAATGTTCAGTGAAATACTTGGCTTAATAGGGTGTCAAAATGAATCATGTGCAGTATGTTTTGAAATAACATATGCTGTACCATACGTACTGTACCACCAAGCAGGGGCTGATGTCATAGACCTTCATAGTTCCAGAATGTACTGATGATGGCAACCATTTTGGTGAAGCAGGAATCCAAACTAGTCTAATTGGAATGCATAGCAATAGAGTTCTAATTCCTAATACTACAGTACAATGTATTTGACTCTGACACCCTAGGACAGGTGAGTGATGGCCATAGCAGTTGGGGATTCAAACTCAGCCTGGTGTATGCAGCCCATTTGACAGATAGATCTACACAGTATGACAGATATAGAATATAGATTTACACAGAAACAGGCAGTGTGGGTCTTACTTTGAGATGGATCTTTTGGAATAAACAACGCTCTATCTATGTTGTGTAATTAATCACTAAATCTTCTTCTGGTTTTGTAGCCCAGCAGCCAGGTCAGACTGACTGAGGTTTTTTACACACTGCCTGTTGCAAATCCTAGTTTAATCTGTAGTGTCCATTAATATGAACTAACACCTTGCTATCTCCCCTGTTTACAGGTCACGCGATAGTGCTGTCTGTCCTGGATCTGAAGACTTGGTGTCATCAGTCATTTCTTCCTTGACAGAAACCACTGGGTCTTCTTGGATGTGAGAACTATGTATTGAATGATTTTGGGAAGGAACCAGGGACCAGTAAGGCAACATGGAAAACTCCTGAAATTCTACTGAACGGATGCAGAGCAGAGACTTGACCTGGAAATAACATAGAACCACCTATCCAGACAACTGGACTACTGATTACATCCAATTCCTAGCCGTTATTGTATCACCCACCAAATTCCTGTTTGTGTTTTTTCCTCCAACGGACTACTACAGTAGGAGATCCAACCTGCAAGGTATTTATTCATTAAAAAGACATACTGTGGATTACGCAAGCGAGATAACCCTTAATTCGAAACATGTGACGTGACATTTTCAAATCTTTTCCCTCTTTTAGTCACTGAGAGCTCAGTGACTCCAAAACAATGTGTCTGTGTTCGAGATCGATTTTAGATCATAAGCATTTCCATTCCTTTTTAGCTTTATGAAGCAGATGTCTCTTCTTTTTAAGGTTTTTGATTTGGACAAAAAATATGAAGTGTTTTTGAGAACTTGAGACATCAAAGGAGATGGCACAGTAGAAAAAGCAGTTCTAACCTCTATGTTTCAGTGTTTTGAATCAAAAGACACCATCCCACTGGGCACAGACGTCAATTCAACATCTTTTCCATGTCCGTTAAACGTCATTTCATTGATTGGACGTGGTAACAATGTTGATTTAACCCGTGTGTGTGACCAGTAGGATGGTTTCACCAAACCAATTAAAATGACATAAGCTGAGCTCCAACTGTTTTACTAACTGTTTTACTATCTGTTTTTAAAAGCCTGGTGACCAACATTGAGTAAAAGTGTCAGTATTATCTCAATAAACCTATTTCAAAAGGATAACACTGGGTGAAAAAGGGTTTGGTTTTGTATCATAGTTTCAAACGTCTCTGCAACACAATAGATTTTACAACATTGCCGAGGCCACCATCGCAAGACCATCAAATACTGTAAAGCCAAAATAAAAAGCCAAGAATTTCAACACCCCTATTGTGCATATAAACCCCCACAGTACAAGCACAAACTGTAATAAAAAATATAAAAAAACGTTCCATGCACTTGTTTGTGCTATATCACAGTAGCGTAGTACTGAATGTTAACGTTACTGTGAGGCAGGATATCAACAACACTAAAAGTGGTCATTCTGACATGGTCCTGTCATGGGGGTTGATGACGCATTATGAAACAGAGGTCAGAATGGGAAACCATGAACTGCATGAAAAGGGGGCAACCTACTGCACTGACGTCATATAGCACCTCTCCCACAGGTAGCTTAACAGTTAAGAGTGTTGGGCCAGTAACCTAAAGGTATCCCCTTTCATTGCATTCTCTGGGAAACCATCAACTGTCACAGAGGTTAGCATATGCATGAACTCAGATTACATGAAAAAAGTCCTGTTTATGTCACAGTCCCAGACAACCTCTGTGGGACTTGTCTTGTGCAAAGGAAATGATGTTAGCATACGATAATTGTCCAGTATCCACACTGGAACTAATTTATAATTAGCCACTCCTGCAAATAGTGGACTAATTGAAGTGGAAGAGCGCTGATCATTAATTCAGAGTTGTATTAATTCAGAGTTGTATTAATTTAGAGTTGTGTTAATTCAGAGTTGTGTTAATTCAGAGTTGTATTAATTTAGAGTTGTGTTAATTCAGAGTTGTGTTAATTCAGAGTTGTGTTAATTCAGAGTTTTGTTAATTCAGAGTTGCATTAATCCAGAGTTGTGTTAATTCAGAGTTGCATTAATCCAGAGTTGCATTAATCCAGAGTTGCATTAATCCAGAGTTGTATACATGGCACACTGTTTTTCCTCTGGTCTTCAACCCCCCCCCCCGCCTTCTGAAGAGTGTGTTTGTGCTTTTTATGAAGAAATTCACACAGCGAAGAAAAATACATTAAAAACAATAGTAGACCTTGATTGTGGTACAAGTGGTATAAGAACACCAAATAAATTAAATAAAGACATGTTTTAAGGGTAACCAAAACAAGTACTGTAAAATGGACCATTCGGGTTAGTTTCTTAAACCAACTGCTGGCGTTTTTTACCCTGTTTAGTGAGTAGCCCATTACCCTTCCTTCTGCCAAAGCCGTTCAATGAAAGCCCTTTTGCACAAAGATGCTCTTTCCTTCTGAGCGATTTCCTGTTAGGAAGCCACCTCTGAGAAATCCCCAAAACGTTGTTAGTGCATGTCATTAAAAGCTTACAGAAAATAAACCGGAATTCAAGACGTACAGTCTCGAGCAGGGGTGGAACTGGATGGAGCGCAGAGAGAGAGAGAGAGAGAGAGAGAGAGAGAGAGAGAGAGAGAGAGAGAGAGAGAGGGCCTAGCTGCAATAGAGAAGAGAAGGCTTAGTCCTGCCTGCTGAACCTTCTGACTGTTTGTGTTGCAGCCTTAATCTGTGGGGGGCCAAGGGCGAATGGCACACTCTTCCATTTCCACACCGATATATACTGCGGCCATTGTAATTGTTGATGTTCTTATCAACATGCAGCTCTATTCCCCTCCCTGTGGAAACCAAATACAGGTTAGAGGCAGGCAGGCTGCTCACAGGAAGCACAGAGATACGGAGGACACAGATGGAGCTGTGTTGAATTTGCTCCTATGGCTTTCCTAACCCCAGCACACCCTGTAATGTTATGATATGTAACCTTATAATGTGGGGTTCTGCTTCTGCTGGTATGATAAGGATGATTGGGACATGTAGATGCATAGATATGGTTCCTGGGGATAAATTGGTGACAATATGGAAATTCCTGTATGTCTGTGATGCCGCTCTGATGGTAACGTCTGATACATCAGTGACAGATTTGATGAAGCATAAAGGTTATTGTGTAACAGCTGTAAGTCTTGGTTTGGGAGTGGTTGGATGGTGCATTTAGAGATGACAGTTCACTAAATGTTCAGTGGAAAGGAATAACTCTTAGGGAATATAAACTTGGCAAATATATTGATCAGAAAATACAAACGCAACATGTTAAGTGTTGGTCCCATGTTTCATGAGTTGAAATAAAAGATCCCAGAAATGTTCCATATGCACAAAAAGCGTATTTCTCACAAATGTTGTGCACAAATTTGTTTACATCCCTGTTTGTGAGCATTTTATCCTTTGTTAAAATAGTTCCTCCACCTGACAGGTGTGGCATATCAAGAATCTGATTAAACAGCATGATAATTACACGGGTGCAACTTGTGGTGGGGACAATAAATATGCAGTTTTATCACACAACACAATGCCACAGATGTCTCAAGTGTTGAGGGAGTATGTAATTGTCATGCTGACTGCAAGAATGTCCACCAGAGCTGTTGTCAGAGATGTAATGTTAATTTCTCTACCCTAAGCCGCCTCCAACAACGTTTTAGAGAATTTGGCAGTACGTCCAACCGGCCTCAACTGCAGACCACGTGTAACCACGCCAGCCCAGAACCTCCACATCCGGCTTCTTCACCTGCGGGATCATCTGAGGGGATGGAGTGGAGTAGAGGAGTATTTATGTCTGTAATAAAGTAATCATTCTGATTAGCTGGGCATGGCTCCCCACTGCGCCCTTGCCGAGTCATGTGAAAACCATAGATTAGGGTCTAATAGATTTATTTAAATTGACTGATTTCCTTATATGAACTGTAACTCAGCCAAAATCTTTGAAATTGTTGCATGTTGCGTTTATATAACTACACTTTAGAGCAGATGCTTAATCTCTATTTGTACTCAGCCGTCTTCACGGCCAGACAATTGTCTGTTACAGGCTATCACTCATTCAACTCAAGTATTCACCTAAACAAAAATGACACCTGAAATTAAATAGGTTCTTTATGCCATTTTGCTATTCAATGTTTCAGTAACTCATTTTTATTTACATTCATGAATTACTGTATGTGTGAGAATGCAGCTCATCTGTTGCTAAAAGTAGCCCCATCAAATTAATTTATTCAGTGTGAAGAGAAACGCACAGTGGAATTTTACCTTACTGCACATCATCTTTTCCTGTAGACCTACTGGTATTTATGGAAACCAAAAAGCCCTTTATCATAATGCAACACAATACAGCATTTCCAGACTCTCTTCAGGCCGGGGCTTCAGCATTTTATATTTTGTCTGTCAGTTGAAACAGTACATTCACCACAGGATTCTCCGGATGATGGACACAATTAATTAATTAACATTTTAGGCGAGACATGCTCTCAAAGACCAGACCGGGGGGAATAGAGCGATACGGGGTGGTACGTTTAGTGATCCAGGTTGACTCTTGTTTGGTTAGAAATCATTAAATTACAGTAATGACTAATATCTCGTTCCAGCATGCAATACGCCAGAGACCACCAAGGATTTTATAAAGAGCTCGCAATGAAGAACAAACACTGAACGGCTCAGAGAAAGGCTACGTGATTATACAGAGTAATTCAAAAGTGCATTAATAAAACAATACAGAAACATTCCTAAATTATTTGAGATAAAGGCAATTTCCATAATTCATTAAGATTAATCAGACGGCATCCCACTGTGGCGTTCGGTAGAAGAGAAAGAGGACACATGAAACCGGTCCCGGAGAAAGGCCCTTTCAATCTACTAACAATGATTTGAATCTAACCTTGGATAGGAGAATGAACCTGTTCTGCACTATGACATCCCGGACGTATTAAAACACACTCCTTCAGTGATTTACCTTTATGTGCTCTAATATTCTATTAACACTGGAAAGCCTTTTCACAAATGAATCCTCTGGGTTTTGCATATCAAGGCATAAAAGGCTTTCAACGAAAGCTTGAGAGCAAGAAATAATTTCAGGGTGTTTTGAAAACCACCGCTTGAATCTAAGAATGTTATTGACATTTTGAAAAGACACTCAAGAGTTCTCAAGCCGGTAACCTTGTCACAGAAAATAAGAATCTGACTAGAGGAGTGGAGTTTTTGTTTGTGCCATATTCACTGCAGTATTTGCTGAGCTTTTGCTATGAATGGATGTCCTTTGTCTGCAAGGATGTCTAAATGGTGAAATGTGTCATATGTTTAAGAGATCCTACATTTAAGAAGATAAGGCTTACTATGTTGTTAACAGCATAGTCCAGTGCACAGCTGGATAGTTGAGTTTAGGCTTAGGTTTAGGCTTAGGCTTAGGCTTACTAAATCAAATCAAATGGTATTTGTCACATACACATGGTTAGCAGATGTTAATGCGAGTGTAGCGTAATACTGTGCACTTTCTTAGGCCTGTCTGAATATGATTACTATCACTATTATAGCAGTACCTTTCGTGTATGTTCATCAGCCCAATACGCATGGAGATCTCCAAAAACATATATGATTGAATTTCAGAACAGGGACAGAGGAAGCTCTGTTGATTAAATAGGCCTATGAAGGAGAAGACATCATTTATAAACAGAAAAACGAATAGCTAAGTAACTAGTAGCTAAGTAACTAGTAGATAGTAGCTAACTACCGCACTTGACTTTAAGAGACACATGAACAAGAAACACTAGCTCCAGCACACATAAACACCATCTGGTGAGTTTGTTGAGGCTGCACCTTGACAGGATGAATTAGTCTGAAAAACTGTCAGATACATGGAACAAAATTAGATTTTCTCACCTCGTAATGAAATCTGACTGAGTGTAATGAAAAACCATTGGATCTTGAAAACACTTGAGATGAACTGTAGAAGTCTGCCTGTGAAGAAAGTTCCTCCTACATGTTGATCTAATTGTGTGGCCTCTCTCTCCGTTCTCAACATCTCACCATGTCTTCCCCATATCATCTAAATTGGATGTTTTCCCTAATTCACTTTAGGTGGGAATTTCATGTTATTCTGATGGTTGTTTTGTGTTCTTCTCATCAGAATAAGCAATTTAGTTTGAAGTGAGGCAGCTCCACTTCTCTCTCTGCTATGACCTGCAGCACAATGGGATTATTGTGCTCGGGGGGCCAAGGCATAGCGGCTGGCATTTTAATATCAAACTATTCCTGTATGCCTGTACCTGACACTTCCTCCTCTTCATGTTCCTCACGCTTGCCTGGACTGAGGCTATTCATCGTGTGTATCACACAACATGGCCCTCAAGCAGCTACATCCAGTCAGTCATTCACACTGTATGTTCCCCCTTTCAAAGGATTTTCTCTACCTGCTCTGGACAAGTCCTCTCCTTGCGTACACTAATGATGGATTCAGGAGGAAGTAGGTGACAGCTGATTATACAGGCCCTCACTCATCGATTTTGCCCTTTCCATGACACATAATGAATGTATGAATCTGTCCAACTAGGTTTGATGGAGCCTTTCCCTCCCATTGTGTTACTGTAGAGGTCCCGTATCCTTGTGTCCGAATATACTGTTGTCTGTCAGTCTGGCATTAGTGCTGGCCAGCGCGTCTGTTTCTGTTAGGAATCCTCATCATAGACTCTCTCCACTCCCACACTGCATTATCACAATGCCCAGGGGTCATAACAAAGGGCCTGCTGTAATTTAAAAAGGAAATTATATTTTTGTGATAGTTACTGAGACAGATGGAAAGTGGGAGAGATCAGAGAGAGATAGGGGAGGAGGACAGAAAATAAGAAAGTAACACTCCTCTCCTTGCAACCTGTGAACAGGTTAATGGGAGTGAGACTTGAAAGAGCTAATGCCTATCAGGACGGGGCAAGAGGAAGAGAGGGAGAGAGAGGGGGAGAGAGAGAGAGGGTGGGAGGTGGAGAGAGAGAGATAAGGAGGGGAAGGAAAAGAGAGAGGGATGGGGAGAGATGGAGTAAGGGAGGGGAGAGAGGGGGAGCAAGACAGGGAGGGAGAGGGAAAGAGAGAGAGAGAGGGGGGGAGAGAGAAGAGGGGTAGAGAGAGAGCAGGAAAGAGAGAGGGAGGGAGAGCAGGAAAGAGAGAGGGAGGGAGAGGGAAAGAGAGGGAGAGGGAGGGCGAGAGAGAGAGAGGGGGAGGGAGAGAGAGAGGGAGGGAGAGGGAAAGAGAGAGTGAGGGAGAGGGAGGGAGAGAAAGAGAGAGAGAGAGGGAGAGAGGCACGAAATGACATTCTGATGTATTTCTGTCTTTTTTCAATCCTTGGCTCCATTTTTTTGATGCGTGTGCATTTGGACAAGTTACCGTAGCATGATTTGGGTTGGGTCCAATGAGGCAGTTAACGATTCTGGGGAAATTAAAGATACATTTCCAAAGTTACCCTTTGATGAGGTCAATGGCCCATCATTTAGAAGATAGCAGAAGATTGATGACGATTAGAACAAACTGAAAATGTATCTCATCAATTGTTCTCTCACCTGTTTCAGTCATAGACAAGTTGTTTTTGTTTGTTATCATCACTGGCACGGTCAGGCAGGCTGATGTGTAGCTATTCAATTGAGACTGAAATCACAGGGAAGCAGTGCAACTTGAAGCTATAGCTCCATGCTGGTTCTCCCCGACTGAACACTGCAGTGTGCACAGCGTCTTCCCTCCAATACAGACGGCCAGGCTCTCGTTACATAAGCTTGGCAGGGATCTGAGAAGATATCTGTTCTTGCTTTTGATGTAATTTGCAGAGATAGCATGTGTCCACATTTCAAACAAAATCGACTCTGGTAGAAGATTATATCACCTCCACAGTTCATTTTAAAAATGCTGTTTTATTAGAGGGGTGAAACGAGAGATACTTTTAAGGGAAGATAAGGTCTGGAGGAAAATTGGGGCTTGTAGAATGTTTAATTTGTTTCTCTCTTGTTTGATTCATCATCAGATATATCTTTTTTAATGACATTGAACTTCTTGAACTACTTGTAAAACACTTGAGGCAGCTTGCCACCCTATCATAACCATATGGTATTACTGTACATGTAAACAAGTGGACCTTGATGATGAGCACAAACAATTCATCAAAGTAAATAAGAAAAGCTCACCATGGTTTCCACAGCCATAGAGTGATTTAAGATTACTTTCCAACTAAGGTACTGGGGAACCTCCTCCAACAGATGTTCCAAACTAATTATCTATTGTAGCGCAGATCTCACATATCCCTGAATCCCATCCTGTGGGAGGCTGGTCATCTGTGTTTCATATCCTTGGCTCTGTCTCCGGTTCTCCTGTTACCTGGGGCACTCCCCTCCATCTGTACAAGGGAACCAGAAGCACTGAGTCTAGCCTACCAGCAACACACTCAGCTACCTGCAGTCTACTATATACAGTGCCTTCAGAAAGTACTCACACCCCTTTTTCCACATTTTGTTGTGTTACAGCCTGCATTTAAAATGTATAAAATGTAGATTTTGTTCAGATTTTTTATTTTTTTTAACAAATTAGTAATAAATTAAAAGATGAAATGTCTTGAGTCAATAAGTATACAAGTCTAAATAAGTTCAGGAGTAAAAATGTGCTTGACAATTCACATAATAATAGTGTTTAACATGAGTTTTGAATGACCACATCTCTGTACCCCACGCATAAAATGATCTGTAAGGTCCCCCAGTCGAGCGGTGAATTTAAAACACATATTCAACCACAAGGTTCTCTAATGCCAGACAAAGAAGGGTACCTATTGGTAGATGGTTAAAATTATTAAAAAGCAGACATTGACTATCCATTTGATCATGGTGAAGTTATTAATTATACTTTGGATGGTGTACCAATAAACCCAGTCACTACAAAGATACAGGCGTCCTTCCTAACTCAATTCCTGGAGAGGAAGGAAACAGCTCAGGGATTTCAACATGAGGCCAAAAACAGTTACAGAGTTTAATGGCTGTGCAGTGGTGAAAAGTACATAAAAGTACTACCTAAGTCATTTTTTGGGGTATCTGTACTTTACTTTACTATTTATATTACGTACTTTTTACTCCATACATTTTCCCTGACACCCAAAAGTACTCATTACATTTTGAATGATTAGCAGGACAATAAAGTCATCCCTACAGCCTCTTATCTGGAACGGGCCCCTGGCTATCCTTAAATAAAAATAAATACAATTATAAAAACAAATACTGTAATTCAGGTAGTATTTTACTGGGTGACTTTAATTTTTACTTGTCTATGAAGGTATCTTTATTTTTACTTTTACTCAATTGGGTTCTTTTTCCACCACTGGCTGTGATAGGATAAAATTGAGGATGAATCAACAACATTGTAGTTACTCCACAATACTATCTTCATTGACAGAGTGAAAAGAAGGAAGCCTTTACAGAATAAAAATATTCCAAAATATGCATCTTGTTTGCCACAAGTCTGCGTTGCCAAATGCTAAAATAGAAGACAGTTCTATTTGTGACAATGAAGGTGCAAGTCCTGCCTCTCCTCATTGGTTCATAGAAGCAGATACCCACTTGCCATCTCCTCATTGGTTATACCCACGTGGCTGATTGAAAGATGAAGTGAGGTCGGTCGGTCGGTCGGTCGTGGTAATACTATGAAAGTTAGATGCCAATCACCATATAAAGTCCAAAGAAGAAATAGCCTGGAAGAAGGAGAGATGACTAGAAACGATCCGGTTGACCGTTTTATGTGTGGATTAATTGTCAGAGTAGAGGACCTTGTGCATTTCAGGTAAAATAACAACTCAATGTTTATATCCCAGGACAAATAAGCTAGCAACAGCAAGCTAGCTAAAAATAACAAATTAGCTAGCAACTGCAAGCTAGCTAGCTAAATTGCCATAACTGTTTAACGCTATTCAACCTGTCCCCAAATTCATATAATTGGTTCAGAGTTTGTTTTGAGATTTCAACCTGCATGTCGTGATTTCGTTTGGTGTGGGGGGACAAAATCAATTTACGCACGACGGCCCACAGAAAGACTCACAGCTGTAATTGCTGCCAAAGGTTCTACTACAATGTCTTGACTCAGGGGTGCGAGTACTTTTGTAAATTTGATATTTCATTTTCAATACATTTGCAAAAATGTTGAAAAACGTGATTTCACTTTTTAATTATGAGGTATCGTGTGTAGATTGCTGAGAAAAAACTGATGACACTGTACGCCTACTGGATAACTGTCCTACTCTACATGGCTTAGAATAAAGTCATTGCACACCAAGTTTTGACTGTGTGTATATTTAGTGCTACTCAACCATACAAAAACTCAAACTAAAAACTGTTAGTAGAAAGATTTCACAATAGCTACACATAAATGTGTGGTTTATGCTGGAACACGACTGTTATAGGAACAGACCTTTTTTAAATAGATGTGATCAAGGATGTAACCACACAGTGATGGCTAACCCTAACATGACTAATTAGCAATCAATTAATCTATGACCCATGAGACATTTCAGACCTCCACAATAAACTTTACAAAATTAAATTGAACAATTTGTGAAAAATGCAAGCCCAAGCGATTTGAGTCAACTGTAACTCCTTATCTTGTGTGGATCCTTTCCAAAAGGAATTTAGGATTTGAACATTGTAATCAAGTTCTCTGCTCTTAACTTAACAGTACAGCCTGCGATGAGCATGTTAGCACATGTACGTACATTAATAATTTAACAAAGAAGTATTTACAAGAAGATCAAATTAAAACAGCACACAAAACATTTGCAAACACCATCTGAAATGTTCAAAAGGTGAAGGTCAGTGGAAATAAGAGTGTTTTTAGCTTTTTAACAGTTCTGGTTATGCCAGTTGTATAAAAACCCACGGACGCTACAGTACCTAGTGTGCTAATAGGCTGAATGATAAAACAATAATGGATACAAAAGTCGAGGGAGGTTCAACATCTAAAATAACCTACTCAGCCAGACCATGTGACTACAGCTAGAATGGATTAAGCTATGGTTGGCTGGCTTTGCAGTCCTGTCAATGTTAGCGTTGGGGTGGCTGTCTTTTCACTACAGATCACAGGGAATCCATAAGGTCACTGCCACTGGGAAAAAGGAAGCAGCATTGTCATGATATGGATGTAGAGTGACTTCTGCAACCACCTGGGGCTGTGTTTTAGATAATGCTGTATTGTTGGTAGAGAGACGAGGTGAGGATAAGGGAGGTGGAAGAGGGTTACTGGATGTGCTGACTGGCTGGATAGTGTTGCTGTCTTTAATTCCTAGTCATCTGGCTACACAGAATCACACAGGAGGATGCTCATGTAACATGTTGGAAAGACGTTCCCAAACATAGTAGCTCTACTGTAACACTACCGTTCCTTCTGACTCCCATCTCTCCTGACTACATTAATATTCAGAATCATTTGATTTAAAACATTTTATAATAACTGGATAATTGGATAATAATTGGTGATAATTCATAATAATTGGTTAGAATAGATATGAAAACATTCCCTTGTTTGGTGTTTACAGTGAAACACAGTTGGTGTCCAACATCTCACCCTTCAGTTACATATGGTTCATTTGGATCCCGAAGACAAAATCTAGAATAGTCATTAACATTCAGTCCAGCCTGGTCTCCTAGACTAGACGTAACATAGTAAAACTTAATTAAGTAGTTGCAAAGTTGCTAATTACGTAAACGGTGGTGTAGTGCTATTTTTTCATGATGTTATCATTTCTCAATCAGTTTGTACAGAGAGGTGTAGACTATTGAATATCGTTGTAGAATAGTTCTATGGATAAAATGCATTCTCCAATTGCAACGTCTTCCTAAGCCCACACGTTTTTCTATTTTTAATACCCACAAAACGAAGTCAGGCATAGCTCGTTTAAAAATAGGCTATCATCACTGTCAATCATGAATGATAACTCTTCACGTTTTACCAGTGAAATGTCCAAACTCTGTCCACATGCCAATCACCTGATCTCAAGCAGTTTCATGTAAATATGCATTTAGATCTTATTGAATGACTGTTTCGTGGGCGAATTGAAGCAGATGGTGTTAACAAAATATTAGCCTTTCTTGTATTTAGTTTCAATCAAAGCCTATCCTGCCTAATTGTACGCGCTGTTACTGTAAATACCGACGCTGGAATGGAGAACCAGGTATGGGGAGTTGACATTTAATTGGAAACAAGACAGGAACACCGTCAGCACACGGATACACAACGACAATCAACAATCAATGCAGCAGCGTCAAACAGAAATGGGGAACTGACAAATATAGGGGGGGTAATGAACAGGTGATTGAGTCCAGGTGAGTCCAATAATACGCTGATGCGCGTGACGGGGAAAGGCAGGTGTGAGTACTGTTGGTGGCAGGAGTGCGTAATGCTGGGGAGCGGGAGCAAGCGTGACATTTTGGCGGCAGGAGGAATTAAATGTGACCATTCAGCTTCAGATAAGAAATGTACTGAGGTGTTTTTGGTGTAACATACTGTATTATAGGCCTACTGCTACAGTAGCCTTTACACTTTTATATCTGGTTCTGATATGGAAAATACTCATTCATCAATGTGATCTTGCAAGCCATTGATTCAGCTTTGATGTAACTCGACTAAAGTGGCACCACTGTGAGAAGTGAATCTTCTATTTCTAATAACTCATGACTTATTGTAATAATAAGTGAAGAGTAGGACTATTAGGTGTAGGCAACAGATCTTGGTGAGGGTTATTTTTAAAGCGCCCTTTAAATCGTGATATATAGGTTCCACTGCCCAAGAGGAGTCCCGTGGAGGTTTGTGTACATCAAGGCAGACACGCGGTGAATTTGGATCCTAGATCTCGTTAGTGTGATGATAAGGTCCATGCAGTGGATCAGTTTGTCTGTATGTGCAATAGAGGTGGTACGTTTCTATAAGATAAGCACTCAGACAGTAGTCCGAGTTCAAATGCGTCGTAGCCTTACATGAGCCCCAAGTCCATAACAAAATGTTTTGAGGACATCCGTTTTAGCAACCCCTGGTAGAGTTTTCTGTCTGTGGCTGTTCTGTCTGGTTTGGCCTGCTCAAAGTGGTCAAGGCTCCGACCGACAGGGCTCTGCACACGTCTGCAGTTACTCATCATTTGTGCCACCTTCAGAGAGAGAGAAGACAGGGAAGAAACCAACATTTACCCACGTATAGGCTGCTATAGCCTACATATTTATTTATTTTGTCATTCTATCGTTTTCATGGAATGGTAATGAAATATACTTTATTTCGAATTTACCAGAATACATTTTCCCGAAATATTTTTTACAAACTCTGTGTATTCTCAAATTGAAAAAAGTGAGGGAGCGCCGCTCCACCGCACTATGGCAACAATACATCCCTGGAGGTAATATATAATACTAATTGGTGTGTCCCGGATTTACATTCACTATGTTACGTCTACCCGAGTCCAGGTTGTTCAGACATGTCAAGAACTTTACATTATATCAATCTTACAGTACATTTGCTGAAAAATATGCAGAGCAAAACATTTTCTACGAACCTATGGTTTCCTAAAATATGTATCCTATATGACAATCAATATCGTTCTGTAGGACAGAACAGCTACGTCTGGTAAGACGAGGGGTGGCGGTGTGTGTCTATTTTTCAATAACAGCTGGTGCACAATATTAAAGGAGGAATTGCTCGCCTAAGGTAGAGTACCTCATGATAAGCTGTAAACCACACTATCTACCAAGAGAGTTTTCATCTATATTTTTCGTAGCTGTCTATTTACCACCACAAATCGATGCTGGCACTAAGACGGCACTCAATGAGCTGTATAAGGCCATCAGCAAACAAGAAAATCCTCATCCAGAAGAGGCACTGATAGTGGTGGGGGACTTTCATGCAAGCAAACTTAAATCGGTATTACTTCATTTCTACCAGCATGTCACATGTGCAACCAGAGGGGAAAAAACGCTCTAGTCAATAAATATTTTCTTAACTCTATTTCTTGAACTGCATTGTTGGTTGGGGGGCTCGTAAGTAAGCATTTCATGTATGCGGTGCATGTGACAAATAAAATTTGATTTGATCCCTGAGTATCTCTTGTCAAGGAGTGTGAAGTGTGCTGTGAATAAGAAACATTCAAAATAAGGTTTTCAAAGAATTACAGAATATTTATGGTTTCTCTCTCAAATGATTAAATACAGTGCATTCATAAAGTATTCAGACCCCTTGACTTTTTCCACATTTTGTTACGTTACAGCGTTATTCTAAAATTGATTCAATTGTTTTCCCCCCTTCAATCTACACACAATACCCCATAATGAGAAAGTAAAAATTGGTTTTTATAAATCTTTGCAAAATGTATAAAAAATATATTCCATGTATATAAGTATTCAGACTCTACTCAGTACTTAGTTGAAGCACCTTTGGCAGCTATTACAGCCTCGATTCTTCTTGCGTATGATGCTACAAGCTTGGCACACCTCTATGTGGGGAGTTTCTCCCATTCTTCTCTGCAGATCCTCTCAAGCTCTGTCAGGTTGGATGCATCCAGAGATGCATCCAGAGATGTTCGATTGGGTTCAAGTCCGGGTTCTGGCTGGGCCACTCAAGGACATTCAGAGACGTCCCCAAAGCCACTCCTGCGTTGTCTTGGCTGTGTGCTTAGGATTGTTGTCCTGTTGGAAGGTGAACTTTTGCCCCCAGTCTGAGCGCTTTGGAGCAGGTTTTCATCAAGGATCTCTCTGTACTTTGCTCCGTTCATCTTTCCCTCGAATTCTGAGTAGTCCCCCAGTCCCTGCCTTCTGAAAAACATCCCCACAGCATGATGCTGCCACCATCATGCTTCACCGTAGGAATGGTGCCAGGTTTCCTCCCTACGTGACACTTGGCATTCAGGCGAAGAGTTTCATCAAACCAGAGAATCTTGTTTTTCATGTTCTGAGAGTCCTTTACTGTAGGTGCCCTTTGGCAAACTCCAAGCGGGCTGTCATGTGCCTTTTACTGAGGAGTGGCTTCCATCTGGCCACTCTACCATAAAGGCCTTATTGCTGCAGAGATGGTTGTCCTTCTGGAAGTTTCTCCCATCTCCACAGAGGAACTCTGTCAGAGTGACCATTGGGTTCTTGGTCACCTCCCTGACCAACGCCCTTCTCCCCTGATTGCTCAGTTTGGCCAGGCGGCCAGCTCTAGGAAGAGTCTTGGTGGTTCCAAACTTCTTCCATTTTATTATGATGGAGGCCACTGTGTTCTTGGGGACCTTCAATGCTGCAGAAATGTTTTGGTACCCTTACCCCAGATCTGTGCCTCGACACAATCCCGTCTCGGCGCTCTATAAACACTTCCTTCGACCTCATGGCTTGGTTTTTGCTCTGACATGCACTGTTAACTGTGGGCCTTTCTATAGACAGGTGTGTGCCAGGATACACCTGAGCTCAATTTCGAGTCTCATAGCAAAGAGTCTGAATACTTATGTAAATAAGGTATCTGTTTTCTATTTTTAATACATTTACAAAAATATCTAAAATCCTGTTTTCACTTTGCCATTATGGGTTATTGTGTGTAGATTGATGAGGATTTTTTTATTTATATAATGAATGTTTTTTGTTCTTAACTGACTTGCCTAGTTAAAAAAAAAGAAAAAATGTTAGCATAATGCTGTAATGTAACCAAATGTGGAAAAAGTGATTGGGTCTGAATATGTTCCGAATGCACTCTATATGCAGCAAATCTGAGAGCCCAATTCCTTTGCAGGCGACTGCGTCTGGATTTGATGATATCCTTTTGGAAGGCAGAAGAGAAAAGGGAGGACTCTGTGGGTGACCAAAGATAGACAATGTAGGAAGATGCATAGAAACAGTCTCTCCAATATAAATCCCTGATCACGCTAGAAAACAATGGGGTGGCAAGCTGAGCAGTGAGCACATGCTGTGGGATCAGGTTCCCAGTAATCAAATGACATGAAAAAAACTATTTTTGGTTAAAAAGACATTGAAACTATGTATTTTCAACCAAAAAGACATCTTCTCACCTTCTCAACTTATTATGCTCATTGGGTTATATTGCCAAAACTGGACATGTACAGTACAACGTTCAACAAAGAGAATGGTGGCTTTGACAAGTTATTTGAAAGTTTCTTACAAGGTGATATCACTAACATGGGCGAACTGTTGATGTCAATTCAAGCGAATGCTGTCCTATTCGGCTTAACCTTGTTTTGATTCATGTTTTACTTACAGACATTCTGTATGTAATCACTCTTTTAAGCCTCTCAGTTTTGAACCCTCTCTGGGTTGACTGTGATTATTATGTGACATTCAATTGTGATTATCTCCAGGTGCTACCTGTTGGTAGGGGGGGGGGTTTCCTTTTGAATAGCCAGTTTTTCCCCGTGTCCAGCAGATCTGGTTTATGTGTGTACAGGTTTGCGTGTGCTGAAAGAATGAGAGTGGGGACTGTGTCATAGTCCAAATTCAGTGGAACCAGAATGTGTGAGTGTGCGTGAGTGCCCAACTCCCTCCAGATCCGCTCTCCTTCTCCCAGGGCACGCTCTCCTTAATTGTGTGCACTTATTGTGAATACTGATTGACTGTTTAGTGTTTAGTGCTGAAACTAATATTGAATCTGTTTATTGGATAGCTTGTTGTATGAAGATTATGTTTGAGATGTGTTGATGTCTGAGACGTGATGACGTTTGAGATGTGATGATGAGATGTGATGACGATTGCAATGTGATGACGTTTGAGATGTGATGATGTGATGTTTGAGATGTGATGACGATTGTGATGTGATGACGTTTGAGAAGTGATGATGTTTAAGATGTGATGACATTTGAGATGTGATGACATTTGAGATGTGAGGATGTTTGAGATGTGAGGATGTTTGAGATGTGATGACGTTTGAGATGTGATGATGTTTGAGATGTGATGACGTTTGAAATGTGATGATGTTTGAGATGTGAGGATGTTTGAGATGTGAGGATGTTTGAGATGTGAGGATGTTTGAGATGTGATGACGTTTGAGATGTGATGACGTTTGAGATGTGATGATTTTTGAGATGTGATGACGTTTGAGATATGTGTAGTGCTCCTATTATTTATTGATAATTCATTGATCACATTACTGCTTGTCTGCTTCTCATTACCTTGCAGTAAATAAAATATTTCTATAGCAATATGTCTTGTAATTTTCATGCTCCACCCCTGATGTGAAGAACTTTTTGTTATTTAATGTTTAATTGTATTTAGTTATTTATTCAAAGACCTCACCTCATTAAACAAGGTGGCGTAGCGGCTACTTCCTTCTGTGACAATTAGTATGTACACTGGCAGTACTGTCTGCGGTGTCATGACAATGTCCAGAAAGGCAATGGCAGCACTCTCCACTTGGTGTGAGTCAGGGTTGTTAGGCATTTTTTAATTTCCCATTAGACTCACACAAAATATCAATTCATGTTCTCTCCCAGGTAGGTCATTAATTAGCTGTGATGCATGTGAAGCTCAGAGTGAAGGCTTTTTGCCAAGAATTGGTTAGCAGTTTATGCATAAGAAATTTACAGAAGAACAGATGGTTACGTTAGGGACTAATGATATTGATGTGTGTGTGTGTGTGTGTGTGTGTGTGTGTGTGTGTGTGTGTGTGTGTGTGTGTGTGTGTGTGTGTGTGTGTGTGTGTGTGTGTGTGTGTGGTAATGTGAAAGCACAGAAGGCAGACTACCATCTACTGTATCTGTGTTGGCAAAAGAAACACATGTAATGAAAAGAGCTACAGTAGTTACAAGTTGACAATGTATTACAATTACATTTGAGAGAGAGAGAAGGGAGAGAGAGAGAGAGAGAGAGAGAGAGAGAGTGAAGAAGAGCACTCATACAGCATGGTTCTGTCAGGATGCATTCTGAAACTGTAGCACGCAAACCTTCTGTTGGGATGCATTCTGAAACTCTAATATGCAAACCTTCTGTTAGGATGCATTCTGAAACTCTAACATGCAAACCTGTTAGGATGCATTCTGAAACTCTAACATGCAAACCTTCTGTTAGGATGCATTCTGAAACTCTAGCACGCAAACCTTCTGTTAGGATGCATTCTGAAACTCTAACATGCAAACCTTCTGTTAGGATGCATTCTGAAGTTTCAGAATGCATCCCAACAGAAGGTTTGGGTGTTCCGCTATGCATGAGTTGTCTTTCATTAAACTCCAAGTACGATCCTCTCGGTTCTAGAATGTTTACCTTTGTTCAGAGTGTTCTCTGCATAGCACTGTCATTTTTCACTTATCTCATTAAACAAGTGATTGCACTTTCCTTCACAGCCTAATATAGCCACTGCAATGATTAATCAATACAGTATAGGCTCTCAAAATAGAAATATGGATGGTGTCAATCATTATTCATATATCATCCACGTCACATGGGTTTGATTTAGGCACAGCTTTCAGGCAGTGAAGTGGTAGCTTTGAAATGTTAGTGGTTTTGCAACATGGATTTGTGAATTGTCATATTTGGGTCTTTGATACTTACTGAGTGAACATTCCATACTGTTTGTATACACACACATATACAGTGCCTTGCGAAAGTATTCGGCCCCCTTGAACTTTGCGACCTTTTGCCACATTTCAGGCTTCAAACATAAAGATATAAAACTGTATTTTTTTGTGAAGAATCAACAATAAGTGGGACACAATCATGAAGTGGAACGACATTTATTGGATATTTCAAACTTTTTTAACAAATCAAAAATTGAAAAATTGGGCGTGCAAAATTATTCAGCCCCCTTAAGTTAATACTTTGTAGCGCCACCTTTTGCTGCGATTACAGCTGTAAGTCGCTTGGGGTATGTCTCTATCAGTTTTGCACATTGAGAGACAAATTTTTTCCCATTCCTCCTTGCAAAACAGCTCGAGCTCAGTGAGGTTGGATGGAGAGCATTTGTGAACAGCAGTTTTCAGTTCTTTCCACAGATTCTCGATTGGATTCAGGTCTGGACTTTGACTTGGCCATTCTAACACCTGGGTATGTTTATTTTTGAACCATTCCATTGTAGATTTTGCTTTATGTTTTGGATCATTGTCTTGTTGGAAGACAAATCTCCGTCCCAGTCTCAGGTCTTTTGCAGACTCCATCAGGTTTTCTTCCAGAATGGTCCTGTATTTGGCTCCATCCATCTTCCCATCAATTTTAACCATCTTCCCTGTCCCTGCTGAAGAAAAGCAGGCCCAAACCATGATGCTGCCACCACCATGTTTGACAGTGGGGATGGTGTGTTCAGCTGTGTTGCTTTTACGCCAAACATAACGTTTTGCATTGTTGCCAAAAAGTTCAATTTTGGTTTTATCTGACCAGAGCACCTTCTTCCACATGTTTGGTGTGTCTCCCAGGTGACTTGTGGCAAACTTTAAACAACACTTTTTATGGATATCTTTAAGAAATGTCTTTCTTCTTGCCACTCTTCCATAAAGGCCAGATTTGTGCAATATACGACTGATTGTTGTCCTATGGACAGAGTCTCCCACCTCAGCTGTAGATCTCTGCAGTTCATCCAGAGTGATCATGGGCCTCTTGGCTGCATCTCTGATCAGTCTTCTCCTTGTATGAGCTGAAAGTTTAGAGGGACGGCCAGGTCTTGGTAGATTTGCAGTGGTCTGATACTCCTTCCATTTCAATATTATCGCTTGCACAGTGCTCCTTGGGATGTTTAAAGCTTGGGAAATCTTTTTGTATCCAAATCCGGCTTTAAACTTCTTCACAACAGTATCTCGGACCTGCCTGGTGTGTTCCTTGTTCTTCATGATGCTCTCTGCGCTTTTAACGGACCTCTGAGACTACCACAGTGCAGGTGCATTTATACGGAGACTTGATTACACACAGGTGGATTGTATTTATCATCATTAGTCATTTAGGTCAACATTGGATCATTCAGAGATCCTCACTGAACTTCTGGAGAGAGTTTGCTGCACTGAAAGTAAAGGGGCTGAATAATTTTGCACGCCCAATTTTTTAGTTTTTGATTTGTTAAAAAAGTTTGAAATATCCAATAAATGTCGTTCCACTTCATGATTGTGTCCCACTTGTTGTTGATTCTTCACAAAAAAATACAGTTTTATATCTTTATGTTTGAAGCCTGAAATGTGGCAAAAGGTCGCAAAGTTCAAGGGGGCCGAATACTTTCGCAAGGCACTGTATATACAGTACAGGTCAAAAGTTTGGACACACCTACTCATTCAATGGTTTGTAGAATAATAGTGAAGACATCAAACTATGAAAGAACATGTCAAACCATGTACTAACCAAAAAAGTGTTAAACAAACCAAAATACATTTTTCATTTTTAGATTCTTCAAAATAGCCACCTTTTTCCTTGATGACAGCTTTGTACACATTCTCTGAGCTGGTAACTGGTAACTCTAATGAACGTATTCTCTGCAGCAAAGGTAACTCTGGGTCTTCCTTTCCTGTGGTGGTCCTCATGAGAGCCAGTTTCATCATAGCACTTGATGGTGTTTGCGACTGCATTTGAAGAAACTTTCAAAGTTCGTAACATTTTCTGTATTGACTGACCTTCATGTCTTAAAGTAATGATGGACTGTCATTTCTCTTTGCTTATTTGAGCTGTTCTCCCCATAATATGGACTTGGTCTTTTACCAAATAGGGATATCTTCTGTATACCACCCCTACCTCGTCACCAAACAACTGATTAGCTCAAATGCATTAAGAAGGAATACAATTCCACAAATTAACTATTAACAAGGCACATTAATTGAAATGCATTCCAGGTGACTACCTCATGAAGCTGGTTGAGAGATTGCCAAGAGTGTGAAACGCTGTCAAAAAGGCAAAGGGTGGCTACTTTGAAGAATCTCAAATAGAAAATATATTTGGTTTGTTTAAACATTTTTTGGTAACTGCATGATTCCATATGTGTAATTTCATAGTTTTGATGTCTTCACTATTATCTGACAATGTAGAAGATAGTAAAAATAAAAAAAAACCTGGAATGACTAGGTGTGTCCAAACTTTTGACTGGTACTGTATATCAACTTTAAAAAAAATCTAAAATGGCGTAAATATACTTTCCTGCAACCCGCATCGCCCAATGTGGTACGGATATGCTATTTTTATTCCTTGTAACTGGAACTTCCATCAGGAGCTAGCCAGCTAACTAGTTACTAGTCTTTGTTAGCCACGGCTAGCGGTCTTCACCTTTTTCTCAGTTACCAGCCAGCCTTAGTCTGGACAACACCTGCCAGTCTGCACAGTGCAATATCAACCCAAAGCATATTGGACTGCTTCTCTCTACCATATCAACGGATTCCTGCCGTTCTGGATAATTACACCAGATCATCGCAGCTAGCTAGCTGCAAACGAGTTTCCGCTGTTAGCTAACGCCTCTGTCCCGAAGCAAGCACCAAATAGCCTTGAGCTAGCCTCGAGCCTGGCCCATATACCAGCTAATTCAAGGGCTACAATACCTCCTTTGTCAATTGGTCTGGACCCTTTATTGTAGACACGGAGCCCCGATAATCAATCATTACTGGACTACCGACGTGATCGCCCGATGTGGTCTCAACAAGCTATTCTGTTACGATGTCGCCGAAGATCCAACTACCAGCCCCGGCCCGCTAGCTTTTCTGAACACTGTGTCCCCTGCTCACCTATCATAGTAGTGGCTACCGAACGGCACCCTGACTCACCTATTGCTGCTCTTTTGACCCTATGATCACTCAGCTACACAGCTGATGTCCGCTGTTTTAATAACACGGTTTTAATAACACGGTACCTCATTTTGTTTACCTGTCGGCCCCAGCCTCGAACTCAGGTCCTGTATGACCCTAACTGACCCGCTCTGCCATTCATCGCCATTTACCCGTTGTTGTCTTAGCTCTCCTGATCAACACCTCTGATTGCTTTATGCCTCTCTCTAATGTCAATATGCCTTGTCTACTGCTGTCTTGGCTAGTTCCTATTGTTTTATTTCACTGTAGAGCCCTCAGTTCTGCTCAAAATGCCTTGAATAGCTCCTTTGTCCAACCCCACACACATGCGGAGACCTCACCTGGCTTAACTGGTGCCTCCAGAGACAAAACCTCTCTCATCGTCACTCATCGCCTAGGTTTACCTCCACTGTACTCACATCTTACCATACCATTGTCTGTACATTATGCCCTGAATCTATTCTTCCAATCCCAGAAATCTGCTTATTTTATTATCTGTCCCTAATGCACTCAAGGTTCTAAACGACATCATAACCACCATCGATAAGAGACATTACTGTGCAGCCGTATTCATCGACCTGGCCAAGGCTTTCGACTCTGTCAATCACAACATTCTTATTGGCAGACTCGACAGCCTTGGTTTCTCAAATGATTTTCTCGTCTGGTTTACCAACTACTTCTCTGATAGAGTTCAGTGTGTCAAATCGGAGGGGCTGTTGTCCGGTCCTCTGACAGTCTCTATGGGTGTGCCACAGGGTTCAATTCTCGGGCCGACTCTCTTTTCTGTATACATCAATGATGTTGCTCTCGCTGCTGGTGATTCTCTGATCCACCTCTACGCAGACGACACCATTCTGTATACTTCTGGCCCCTCCTTGGACACTGTGTTAACTAACCTCCAGATGAGCTTCAATGCCATACAACTCTCCTTCCGTGGCCTCCAACTGCTCTTAAACGCAAATAAAACTAAATGCATGCTATTCAATCGATCACTGCCCGCACCTGCCCGCCCGTCCAGCATCACTACTCTGGACGGCTCTGACTTAGAATACGTGGACAACTACAAATACCTGGGTGTCTGGTTAGACTGTAAACTCTCCTTCCAGACTCACATTAAGCATCTCCAATCCAAAATTAAATCTATAATCGGCTTCCTATATCGCAACAAAGCATCCTTCACTCATGCTGCCAAACATACCATTGTAAAACTGACCATCCTACCGATCCTCGACTTCGGCGATATCATCTATAAAATAGCCTCCAACACTCTACTCAACACACTGGATGCAGTCTATCACAGTACCATCCGTTTTGTCACCAAAGCCCCATACACTACCCACCATTGCGACCTGTACGCTCTTGTTGGTGGGCCCTCGCTTCATACTCGTCGCCACATCCACGGGCTACAGGTTATCTACAAGTCTCTGCTAGGTAAAGCCCCGCCTTATCTGAGCACACTGGTCACCCGAGCAGCACCCACTCATAGCACGCGCTACAGCAGATATATCTCACTGGTCACCCCCAAAGCCATTTCCTCCTTTGGTCGTCTTTCCTTCCAGTTCTCTGCTGCCAATGACTGAAACGAATTGCAAAAATCACTGAAGCTGGAGACTCATATCTCCCTCACTAACTTTAAGCATCAGCTGTCAGAGCAGCTTACTGATCATTGCACCTGTACATTGCTCATCTGGTGATAGCCCACCTTTGCACTCAAATATCTATACTTGCACATTCATCATCTGCACATCTATCACTCCAGTGTTTAATTGCTATATTGTAATTATTTTGCCACTATGTCCTATTTATTGCCTTACCTCTCTAATCTTATTACATTTGCACACACTGAATATAGATCTTTCTATTCTGTTATTGACTGTACGTTTGTTTATCCCATGTGTTGTTGTTTGTGTCGCACTGCTTTGCTTTATCTTGGCCAGGTCGCAGTTGTAAATGAGAACTTGTTCTCAACTGGCCTACCTGGTTAAATAAAGGTGAAATAAAAAAATCTGCCCCACCTGGATTTTCTGAGATGAGCCACCTGGACAGCTGATGACATTGGGTTTGCACCACCGAAGAATTTCTCACAAACTGTCAGAAACTGTCTCATCTGCATGCTCCTCACCAGGGTCTTAACCTGATTGCAGTTCGACGTCGTAACCGACTTCAGTGGGCAAATGCTCACCTTCGATGGCCACTGGGACGCTGGAGAAGTGTGTCCTTCACAGATTAATTCCGGTTTTAACTGTACCGGGCAGATGGCAGACAGCGTGTATGGTGTTGTGTGGGCGAGCGGTTTGCAGATGTCAACGTTCTGAACAGAGTGCCCCATGGTGGCAGCGGGGTTATGGTATGGGCAGGCATAAACTATGGACATTGAACACAATTGCATTTTTGTGATGGCAATTTGAATGCACAGAGATACCGTGACAAGATCCTGAGGCCCATTGTTGTGCTATTCATCCGCCTCCATCACCTTATCTTTCAGCATATTAATGCACAGTGCCATGTCGCAAGGATCTGTACACAATTCCTGGAAGCGGAAAATGACCCAGTTCTTCCATGGCCTGCATACTCATCAGACATGTCGCCCATTTGGGATGCTCTGGATCGACGTGTACAACAGCGTGTTCCAGTTCCTGCCAACATCTCGCAACTTCACACAGCCATTGAAGATGAGTAGGATAACATTCCACAGGCCACAATCAACAGCCTGATCAACTCTATGCAAAGGAGATGTGTCGCTCTGCATGAGGCAAATGGTGGTCACCCCAGATATTGACTGGTTTTCTGATCCACACCCCTACTTTTTTAAAGGTATCTGTGACCAACAGATGCATATCTGTATTCCCAGTCGTGAAATCCATAGATTAAGGCCTAATCAAGGCCTAATTAATTCAATTTACTGATTTCCTTATATGAACTGTAATTGAGTAAAGTCTTTGAAAGTGTTGCATGTTGTGCTTTTATTTTTGTTCTGTGTAGAAGTTGACCTTATGTCTGGCCAGTTGCTCTCTTTAGCTACAATCATTGCCTCTTAAAATGTCTCTATGAACATATGAAAATACAGTACAAGCATGAAAAGAAAGGTATGAATTAAAGCACTCATACAGTATAAGAGCCTATGATCGGGCTGGAGATATTGCAATTATATAAACTATTGACTTTTGTTTGCCAAGGTATGATCAATTGCAGCAAAAACAAAATCACATATCTGTTTTGTTTTGACCCATTTAGAGTCAAGGAAATGTATTCAATGTGTCAAGATTGGGGGAACCTGGAGAAGGTCATTGTATTATATACAATGTAAATATGAAAAGCATAGATAATAGAACAATTGGGAGAAGTATAGATCCACTTTCAAGTGTGTTGAAAGTATTTATCATTTGACCAAATGTAATTTTTCTGAATTCGTTCAGTTTTGGCCAAAGTTATTGTTTGATATGACCCAGGAGCAGTATAAACCTCTTTGAACGTCTTTGGTTGGAATTGGATAACAGGATGAATTGATGATTGCCGAGTTGTTCTTTCCCAATAAAGTCCTCTTTTTAAAATAACTCCTCTCTTCCACGCCCAGATTCACACATCTGTGTTAAGCTGCTCTGTGACACAGATAAATGGGACGATTGGGGACAGCAGAAAAAGTACTCCAAGTCCTCTCTCCCCTTCACAGAAAACAATCCATCACTAACCCCCCAACCCTGGGCCTCTCTCTGTCCTGTCTGCAAATCACTTGATTCCCAATCTTGATTCCACATTCCCATTTTCTTGTGGACTGATTGATCATCCGCTCCCATGACTGCTGGTTACTTTTAGACACACAAACCCAACCTGTGTGTAATTCTTCTCTGAGGGTCCCCCTCCTGCTGGATCTAAACTTTGGCTGGTGTTTGATCACACTACGATGCCATCTTCTACTGGGATAGAACCATGTCACTGGAAATGAAGTGGTTCTGTTTCTTTTGGTTTTTTTTGCGGGGGGGGGGGGGGGGGGGGGGGGTTGCATTGGGTGATGGAGCTTGTCCTACAACCCAGTGTGCAAAAACTGGTTGAATCAACGCTGTTCCAAGTCATTTCAACCAAAAATGTAATGTAATGATGTTGAATAAACATGGAAAATGTATTGGATTTGGAAAAATCATCAACCTAAGGATTTTTTCTTTTTTTTTACCCAACTTTTAACCTTAATCCAATGAAAATAATTGTTAATTTCAGTGGGAAGTGTGTGCAGTGTTGTGTCTTCTTGAAGTAAAGGAACAGGTATATTATACAACCTGCTATCTATTGAACCATACTTTCTAATATAGAGTCTGGCTTGATTAAACACCAGTGTCCTCTTTTCATACCTTTCATAGATATTTTGGTTATAAAGGCACAATCCTGAGGAGAAAAGTGTGAAGTGCATATTTCATGGTGCAGTTTTTTAATTAGATATAAGCTGAGGAAGATCTTGTGAAAACAAGAGAGGGGGGGGGGGGGGGGGGGGATTGAAGGCTCTTGTTAATTCCATTGCTGTCCGCCTGCATTTAACTGCTCATTAATCTGAGACAAAACACACCCTGTTGTCTTACTGAGCATCTTTTGTGAAAACCAGCCGTAGCATTTTCTGCAGGCAGAGTTAAGAAATTTGGAGGCAGAGCTGTGCGGAGAGAGAGAGAACACTAACAGCATACTGAAGCCCCGCTCTCACTCCACACAACATGCCCAAACCTAAAAGAAATCCATACAATTTTTGAGTTCTTGTTTTTGGACTGTGACCTTCAATGTGTCCTACAGTATATGAATACCAATGAGGTTGTGCCTGTTCATCATTACAACTCATATAGTTTGAGGTCATATAACTTTCTTTAAAAATCCAAAGCTAAAGAATGAGAACATATATATACAGTGCCTTCAGAAAGTATTCATACCCCTTGACAATACCCCATAATGACAAAGCAAAAACAAGTTTTTAGAAATATTAAAAATGTATACAAAAACAGAAATATTACATTTACATAAGTATTCAGACCCTTTACCCAGTACTTTGTTGAAGCACCTTTGGCAGCGATTACAGCATCGAGTCTGCTTGGGTATGACGCTACAAACTTGTGTTTATTTTTATTTTTTTTATTAATCCATTTTAGTATAAGGGAGTAATGTAACAAAACGAGGAAAAGTCAAGGGGTCTGAATACTTTCCGAAGCCACTGTTAATACATTATTATACATTATATATATTTTTAAGTACAATAATTTCCAATTCATGTTTCGCACACATGGAACACAATCTCCTGTATTACTTCCATCTAGGGTTGCAAAGCTAATGGTAATTTACCAAGGTTACCGGAATCTTCAGTATTTTTGTTAATTAGCGAAAAATCTATGGCAATATATTGTAATTTTGGTAATTTATAATTAAATCACTTTTTTAACGGTATATTATTTCTGTGCCCATATTGTTCATTGTAGATAGACCAAATGGTTCAAGATAAAATTGCCTAATAATTGAAAAAAGCATCTAATGAACTGTGGCATTATTTTAAATGAACGTTGCACCTCTTCAAATGATTACGTTTTTTTTTATACAACTGCCACCAGTTTGACGCCAAAACATTGACAACAAATACATCTTGACATAGTAAAATATATAAATGATATTTCATGCTGAAACCCTCATATTAATTAAAAACAGGAATGGTATTCACTAAATTCATGGTTTATATTTAGGATAATGTTTTACAGCTTTGGCATTCTATTTTTTTGTAATTAAATAATCTTATTCATTGATTTCATGTTTTAGATGTGACAAGGCCACACTTAGCACCAGAGATTACAACAGACGCCTGTGTTAATCTGAAGTACTTTAAAGGGCCACTATGTCTTGTGATAGATTACATAAAATCCTTGAAGATACAAACATTCTGTTAGTTCACACACACACACGATTATACTATTTCAGTACTATTGATTATTTTTGTATCGATGATTTGTGTGTCCTTCCCTCACTAGATAACATATTCATCGCACCATCAGTTGAAACATCATTCTGTTTTGCGAAGGGGTTGGGTTGATGTTGAAATAGATGCAGCATGTTTTTTTCCCCATCTCAATTACACTAATGGAATGTTTGCTTACTGAATACATCACTATGCATGCACAGACAACATTCATTGTAATTTTATGACACACATTTATTTTGGAGCACAGTAACTATGTCACTGGCAATTGCACGAGAGGTTGTGTTTTGGTCATTAACGGCGAGTAATTGGAAATCTATATGCTCTTTGTTGGAGTGAAGTGACCGTCATCCAGCAACACATGCACATTCATTACAGAACGTCCGGCCAACGCAAAGAGCAAAGAATCCGAAGGAAGGTGGATGAGAGAGAGAGGCCAAGCCCTCTAACAATCAGTCTGTCTGTCTGGCTAGAAGTGGTGGCCCTAGTCTGGAGAGCCAGGCCATGCTCCCCCCGTCCCTCCATCCTTGCTGTCTCCTGCAGGGTGTGGAGGTTGGGAAGTTGGGCGGGGGATATTAGGAAGTCTCCAATCTCCTGGTGCCTTGAGCCCCTGTCAATACCTCTCCAACTCTGCCGAGAGGAGCCTACCTCTCAGCTGGCTGAGTTAGGGGTGAGGGATGGTGGGGTGGGGACCCGTCTCAGTATCAGACAGCCATTAATCCACTGCCCGAGCAGACAGCATCCATCTCCCCTCGGCACATGTTTGACAGTGGGTAAAACCACTGCAGATACCGGGGCCTCGGATCAATCCCTTCGCTCCCCCTTCCCATGCAAGGAGTCATCCATCAGCCCCTGGTGCTTGTTGTTGTTGTGCTTTCTTCAGTCACCATCGGACCCTCCCGACTGGTGCAGCGGTCTAAGGCACTGCATCTCAGTGCTAGAGGTGTCACTTACAGAACATGGTTCGATCCCGGGCTGTATCACAACTGGCTGTGATCAGGAGTCCCATAGGGCAGTGCAAAATTGGCCCAGTTTCGTCTGCGTTAGGGGAGGGTTTGGCCGGGGTAGACCGTCATTGTAAGATAAGAATTTGTTCTTAACTGACTTGCCTAGTCAAATAAAGGTTAAATAAAATATAAAATAACAGTGCTTGTCCAGTCCTGGTCTGTGTCCCACCCAGGGAAAGGGCCACGTTCACCTTCACAGGGAGGGTGAAGGTACAGTAAAAACCATTAGTAGGAATAACCTGTGTGCCCTACTGTTCTCTGCACTCTCCCCTGTATGTCCCTGGAATTCAAATGATACCTGCCTGGCTAAGGAGAGGAAGCAGTGCCCCTGTTGCTGACATGTTGGTGGCAGGCAGCAGTGAGTTTTGTCCTCTGAGTGTTTCCACCAGCACACTGCATTCTCAGGAGTGATTGGTGCTGGGAGGGACAGGGCCTCTCTCCTTCAAATGGCCTACAAGGAGGATGGTGATGATGTTTGGAATTGGTTATTTAGCCAGCTGAGCTGAGGTACATTACTACATACCTCTCTTTCTGGGAGTCCCTTTTAGTCTTCAGTCTTAGTTATCCTGTATTGGGGATGGACTACTGGGCCTGGGTCTACAGCAAACCAAGCCAGGAAAGCAAGCAGCACCTCTAATGATGTAAATGAACTCACTTAACTTTCTTGTAGTCTCAGCTACAGTGCTGCAGGGGCTGCAGCAGGGGGCGTGAGTATCACTCAACACCAAATATACCCACTGTGCTGTTCTCCTCCTCCAGTCTTCTAATCATTATTTCATTAGAGGAAAAATGCTACCAGGCTTTAATGACTCTGGCTTGTTTAAAATGTGACGGACTGGTCTGTGCCAGTGATAAAACGTCTGATTACTTCAATAAATACTGCTACACACTAAACCCTAAAGAATGGAGCTAAATAAATGGACCAATAACTTTTGCTGAAGTTTCCTATTTTCCTATCCATTTGTATGCTAAGCATGTGCCGCAGGGTCCCTCCCCTCCTCTTTAATTTCTGCTATCCTTTTTTTTATCCATTTTCTTTTTTATCTCAGATAAGTTATTTGAATGCCTCTACATCTTATTTCAATCTTAGACCAAAGAGTGTGTGCGACATCAATTATTCAATAGAAACCAAGCAGTAAAATATACCTATATTGATTAAACAGTCACTGCACCTGCAAGATTATGTTTTAATATAGTAAACACATAGTGTGGATAGGAAGCACTACCATGCAGGGGAGAGGACGCACAGGGAGAGGAGGTAGAGGGCAGGTAAACAGGTCTTCTATAAATTGCAATATGATGAGGGATGGGGAAGTGAGAAGGACTAGTTCGGCTAAACCAGTCAATAGGCCAACTGCAACACTGGGCCGTCTCTAAAAGCCTCTTATGGAGAATATCTTTTTGATGACAGGTTATTTAGAGGTTAGTGGGCACCCAAGGCAGAGTCATAAACAGTCTAAATCACACTATGTAGTCCAGCCTAATAGTGTCAGCGGGGAGTTTACACTATCATATCCTCCACTGTTGCTGCCTGCCTGCCTGCCTGCCTGCCTGCCTGCCTGCCTGCCTGCCTGCCTGCCTGCTTGCCTGCCTGCCTGCCTGCCTGCCTGCCTGCCTGCCTGCCTGCCTGCTTGCCTGCCTGCCTGCCTGCCTGCCTTCCTGCCTGCCTGCCTGCCTGCCTGCCTGCCTGCCTGCCTGCCTTCCTGCCTGCCTGCCTGCCTGCTAAACCAGACCTGGGTTCAAATAGCATTTGTCTGGTGCAGTGGAACCAATGGGCTCAAGTAAACACTTAATATACAGCATTTAACCCTTGTGTGGTGTTCATGTTTTTGTTATTCACGCAATGTTCGCAGGTCAACATTATCAGGTTTTTAAAACAATACAAGCATTACAATGTATGTAAAAAATACTTTGACTTCAATTTCAAGGAATATAGTCAGCATACATGGTCAATATTTGCTATCTCTGCTAGATCACATTTATCAATAAAAGTGGCATTCGTTTTTTTTTTAATAAAATGTGCATTTATAATCAAGACATGGGTGGAATAAATCATGTTTCTCTTGAACAAATATAACGGTTTTCACTATTGATGTTTATTGCTTTGAACTGAACCAATTGGAAGGACAAATTTTACATACAGTATTTTATGGAAATGATAATTGAGCCCCATTGAACACAAATGAAGGTCGGTCCACACACCACATGACAGACAGAGTTTTACTGTGTGTGAGTTGCAAAATTCTGTCCTTTTTGGGGCCACACACATGGCAGTGCTTCTTTTTGTTGCTAAAGGCTGCAATCTAGAATGATAAAAACACTTAGTTCAGGAATTGTATTACTAACATCTCAATCACTCACTCACTCACATATATAGTTACAGCAGGCCAAGATAAGAGAGTGTTTTTTTTTTAACCTTTATTTAACCAGGTAGGCCAGTTGAGAACAAGTACTCATTTGCAACTGCGACCTGGCCAAGATAAAGCAAAGCAGTGCGACAATAAACAACAACACAGAGTTAAACGTGGAATAAACAAAAGTACAGTCAATAACACACTAGAAAAATCAACAGTTGAAGTCAGAAGTTCACATACACTTAGGTTGGAGTCATTAAAACTCATTTTTCAACCACTCCACACATTTCTTGTTAACAAACTGTAGTTTTGGCAAATCGGTTAGGACATCTACTTTGTGCATGACACAAGTCATTTTTCCAACAATTGTTTACAGACAGATTATTTGACTTATAATTCACTGTATCACAATTCCAGTGGGTCAGAAGTCTACATACACTAAGTTGACTGTGCCTTTAAACAGCTTGGAAAATTCCAGAAAATTATGTCATGGCTTTAGAGGCTTATGATAGGCCAATTGACATCATTTGAGTCTCATTTGAGTCAATTGGAGGTGTACCTGTGGATGTATTTCAAGACCTACCTTCAAACTCAGTGCCTCTTTGCTTGACATCATGGGAAAATCAAAAGAAATCAGCCAAACCTACAGAAAAACAATTGTAGACCTCCACAAGTCTGGCTAATCCTTGGGAGCAATTTCCAAATGCCTGAAGGTAGCATGTACATCTGTACAAACAATAGTGCGCAATTATAAACACCATGGGACCATGCAGCCATCATACCGCTCAGGAAGGAGGCGCGTTCTGTCTCCTAGAGATGAACGTACTATGGTACGAAAAGTGCAAATCAATCCCAGAACAACAGCAAAGAACCTTGTGAAGATGCTGGAGGAAACAGGTACAAATGTATATATATCCACAATAAAACAAGTCCTACATCGACATAACCTTAAAGGCCGCTCAGCAAGGAAAAAGCCACTGTTCCAAAACCGCCATTAAAAAACCCAGACTATGGTTTGCAACTGCACATGGGGACAAAGATCATACTTTTTGGAGACATGTCCTCTGGTCTGATGAAACAAAAATAGAACTGTTATGCCATAGTGACCATCGCTATGTCGCAAATGGGTCTTCCAAATAGACAATGACCCCAAGCATACTTCCAAAGTTGTGGAAAAATGGCTTAAGGGCAACAAAGTCAAGGTATTGGAGTGGCGGGGAAGGCGGCCAAAGGGGGTGTTGGCTTTGGGGATGACCAGTGAGATGTACCTGCTGGAGCACGTGCTACGGGTGGGTGTTGTTATGGTGACCAGTGAGCTGAGATAAGATGGAGCTTTACCTAGCAAAGATAGATGACCTGGAGCCAGTGGATCTGGCGACGAATATGCAGCGAGGGCCAGCCGACGAGAGCATACAGGTCGCAGTGGTGGGTGGTATATGGGGCTTTGGTGACAAAATGGATGGCACTGTGATAGACTGCATCCAGTTTGATGAGTAGAGTGTTGGAGGCTATTTTGTAAATGACCCGAACACCACATATGTCATGTAAATGTGTAGAAGGGTGCACCGTGTACACTCAATGAAAATGTGTTCTTTTACATGTTCTTCACATAAAAATGAGGCCATTGAGTCTCAGATTGAAACAATTAATTATTATATCATTTTTATTTTAGTAAGCATTGAAAATTGTTCCCACAAACCCGAACACCACACACAGGTACAAATATTTTCCCTTATAGTGGTTTTAACCCCAGACTAGATTCTACTTATTCAGACCCCATTTTGATCCATTTAGCATGACATTTGTATCACGTTTCAGGTAAGACCCAGATGCAGACAGTGTCAAAGTAACAAAAGTTTAATACTAGTACAGGGGCTGACAAAACGACAGGTCAGAGCAGGCAGAGGGACAATAATCCAGTGTGGTGTGGCAAGGTACAGAATGGCAGGCAGGCTCAGGGTCAGGGTAGGCAGAATGGTCAAAACCGGGAAAACTAGAAAACAGGAACTAGACTGGTAGGTTACACGAAACAAAACGAACTGGGAACAGACAAACATAGAACACAGGTATACATACACTGGGGATAATGGGGAAGACTGGTGACACCTGGAGGGGGGTGGAGACAAGCACAAAAACAGGTTAAATAGATCAGGGTGTGACAATATGCCTACCCTGCAGAGATCAATTCAGCCTCATGCATTCTCAATTCTATACCACTGACTACTGTCCCTATAGTTCAATAGAGCACTGCTCAGCTGAGCATACTGAAGGTGCAGGAGAAGAGATATGCAATAATAGTTAAACTCTCCTTTTGGCCTCTCTCTCTCTTTCTGAGAAGAGAACAGTGTGTCATTTCCCTCTTTTGCTATGCAGAACCCAGCCTGTTATCCATGTGACCCCCAGAGCAGAGCAGGGTCCTGGGGCCAGAGGTCTGGCTGTCTGGGGAGAATACAAAATCAACTGATCGCGTGCCCTTTGACTCATTACTGTATCTCTCTCACACTTACCTGGGGAAGATTTTACAGTATTGTACTGTAAATCGTGAATACATTGAAATGCACCGTTAATTTGCATCCAATGTCTGAATGGGAGGTTTGAGGGTTGCCGTCACAAAGTTCTAGTGTCGCTAGGAAGTATGTTGCAAGTTCTGTTCCTATCTCTATTTTCATGTTGAGTAAATGGGGGTAAAGATGGACCTGGCAACCTGGTTAATAGAAGATCAACTAAAGTAGGTTGTACTAGGCCTATTTATTTACCAGTCCCGGTGATGATACAATCCAGATGTTATTTACAAAATATAGCCTACAGATGATTAAAAATAATCAGCAAAAGTGCTTGATTGAAAAACTCTAAAGTTACTGGGCCAATACTGTATTAACTCGACCATGCCCGGCTCCAGGAAGACTTGCCCGAGGGGGCATTTTAAATCCATAGGGAACACAACTAGTATTGCTTTAGAGCCCTAATAAAAGGCAGATTGGTCCTACTACTGAAATGTAGCCGTACACATCAATAACCGTTGTTTCATAGAATAACATAACAAAGATATGCTCCCTACTACTACATACAAGTGTATCTGAAATGCATTCGTAGCTGCTGTAGGCCTACACATAATTTACTCCTAGCAACACGCACAGGTCAGATGTTCAGGATGAGCACAACTGTGCTGGCAATAATTACAACTATAGGCTACATCGATGTAAAATGTGTGACACTACACAATAAGAGTAACCTACAGTAAGAACCTACAGTAAGAACCTGCAGTAAGAACCTACAGTAAGCCAATCACTTATCCAGGGGCGCAATATTTTCCATGTGGGAGAGTTTCCTACACAAATACTATAGCAAGAGAGCAGGGTAGATGCGAAAAATGTGTGTGTCATTGAAGAGAAGCCCCACGAAGACTGGTATCCCAAGATGCTCTCATTAAAACAGCATACACCGTAACAATCGATTCAGGACCATGGACAGAAGGCTATCTATCGCCAGTCAACAAGATGAAAGGATAACTTTAGATGAGCTGCCAATTTCAGCACCATCGGAGTGGACAGCCAGGACAACAGGGGCACTGAGCCAGGGCTCACCTCAGAGCACAACCAATTAGACTGCATTGGTAATTGTACATTGGTAATTGTCCCTATTCCCGTCAAATAATGCAAAGCTGTATATCTATCAATAGCAATTAGACCCACAAATGCAAGCAATGGCATTAAGAATCACAGCTAATCTAAAATATGCATTGAAGTAAAAAGCAAAGGACTAAACTATAGCCTACACTACATTCAAAAAGGAACCTAACAAACAGTAGGCTTAGGCCTTCATGAAGGAAAACCAATAAATAAATCATTATGGCATGGTGGCCAGGGCTTTAAAGGTTGTAGCTTACCATTTAGAAGACCTGCAGCCTCCTTGATGCTTTGTTGAAACTCATGAGAAGTTTTTGATTCCATTCTCCTTCCTGGCTAATTGTACTTGTCAGGTCCTGTGTCTTCTCCATCTTATTGGTCAGCTGGTGGTGTGGGTAGGTGTGCAGGTATTACATTTGATGCTAAGCTCCTCAGCCTCAGTGGTCAGGCCTGCAGGCTGGTCGGTGAACTTGGCGTCGCTCTCGACATGGTGGTCCTCAGGTTTTTGCTCTTGGCAGTGCCCAGCCATTTTGGATATCCATGTTGATCAAAGCTTAACCAACGAGCTATAATTATTCACCTTGCCGCTACCAAAACTTAATGAAACAAGTAGCTGCTACCTAGCCTAAGCCTCTTATTAGCTGTAGCTGTCAGCAAAAGTGAACAACTTTCCCCCATCTGTTAGAAACAAATCCCCGCAATGAGCTTCCTAAACAAGGTAATGAATTCCGGTACCTTATGACATTGCATGGCTTGGTGCCTAATCAGAATGCATTTGGGGATTTTGAACTACTGGCTGACTCATTAAACACATGCTTCATGTGTAAATTATGTCTGAGTGTTGGTTAGTGCCCCTGGCTATCTGTAAAATAATATAACAAGAAAATGGTGCCGTCTGGTTGGCTTAATATAAGGAAAGTGAAATTATTTATTTATTATTTTTACTTTTGATACTTAAGTATTTTTTTAGCAATTTGATTTACTATTTATACGTACAGTACCAGTCAAAAGTTTGGACAGACCTATTCATTCAAGGGTTTTTCTTTATTCTATTTCCTACATTGTAGAATAATAGTGTAAAATAAATAAAGTTATCAAAACTATGAAGTAACACATATGGAACCAAGTAGGAAGCAAAAAAGTGTTAAACAAATCAAAATATATTTTAAATTCTTCAAAGTAGCCACCCTTTGTCTTGATCAAATCAAATCACGTTTATTTATATAGCCCATCGTACATCAGCTGATATTTCAAAGTGCTGTACAGAAACCCAGCCTAAAACCCCAAACAGCTAGCAATGCACGTGTAGAAGCACGGTGGCTAGGAAAAACTCCCTAGAAATGCCAAAACCTAGGAAGAAACCTAGGGAGGAACCAGGCTATGAGGGGTGGCCAGTCCTCTTCTGGCTGTGCCGGGTGGAGATTATAACAGAACATGGCCAAGATGTTCAAATGTTCATAAATGACCAGCATGGTCAAATAATAATAATCACAGTAGTTGTCGAGGGTGCAGCAAGTCAGCACCTCAGGAGTAAATGTCAGTTGGCTTTTCATAGCCGATCATTATGAGTATCTCTACCACTCCTGCTGTCTCTAGAGAGTTGAAAACAGCATGTCTGGGACAGGTAGCACGTCCGGTGAACAGGTCAGGATTACATAGCCACAGGCAGAACAGTTGAAACAGGAGCAGCAGCACGGCCAGGTGGACTGGGGACAGCAAGGAGTCCTCATGCCAGGCAGTCTTGAGGCATGGTCCTAGGGCTCAGGTCCTCCGAGAGAGAGAAAGAAAGAGAGAATTAGAGAGAGCATACTTACAATTCAGGACACCAGATAAGAAAGGAGAAGTACTCCAGATATAACAATTGACCCTAGCCCCCCGACACAAACTAATGCAGCATAAATGCTGGAGGATGAGACAGGAGGGGTCTGGAGACACTGTGGCCCCATCCGACGATAACATGGACAGGGCCAAACAGGAAGGATACAACCCCACCCACTTTGCCAAAGCACAGCCCCCACACCACTAGAGGGATATCTTCAACCATCAACTTACCATCCTGAGACAAGGCCAAGTATAGCCCACAAAGATCTCCGCCACGGCACAACCCAAGGGGGGGATGCCAACCCAGACAAGAAGATCACATCAGTGACTCAACCCACTCAAGTGAAGCACCCCTCCTAGGGAAGGCATGAAAGAGCACCAGTAAGCCAGTGACTCAGCGCCTTTAATAGGGTTAGAGGCTGAGAATCCCAGTGGAAAGAGGGGAACCGGACAGGCAGAGACAGCAAGGGCTCCAGAGCCTTTTCGTTCACCTTCACACTCCTGGGCCAGACTACACTCAATCATATGATCCACTGAAGAGATTAGTCTTCAGTAAAGACTTAAAAGTTGAGACCGAGTCTGCATCTCTCACATGGGTAGGCAGACCATTCCAAAAAAATGGAGCTTTATAGGAGAAAGCCCTGCCTCCAGCTGTTTGCTTAGAAATTCTAGGGACAATTAGGAGGCCTGCGTCTTGTGACCGTAGCGTATGTGTAGGTATGTAGCGTATGTGTAGGTATGTGTAGGAGCAAGCCCATGTAATGCTTTGTAGGTCGGCAGCAAAACCGTGAAATCAGCCCTTGCCTTAACAGGAAGCCAGTCTAGGGAGGCTAGCACTGGAGTAATATGATCACATTTTTGGGTTCTAGTCAGGATTCTAGCAGCCGTATTTAGCACTAACTGAAGTTTATTTGGTGCTTTATCTGGGTAGCCGGAAAGTAGAGCATTGCAGTAGTCTAACCTAGAAGTAACAAAAGCATTGATACATTTTTCTGCATCATTTTTGGACAGAAAGTTTCTGATTTTTGCAATGTTACGTAGATGGGAAAAAAGCTGTCCTTGAAACAGTCTTGATATGTTCGTCAAAAGAGAGATCAGGGTCCAGAGAAACGCCAAAGTCCTTCACAGTTTAATTTGAGACGACTGTACAACCATTAAGATTAATTGTCAGATTCAACAGAAAATCTCTTTGTTTCTTTTGACCTAGAACAAGCATTTCTGTTTTGTCCAAGTTTAAAAGTAGAACGTTTGCAGCCATCCACTTCCTTATGTCTGAAACACAGGCTTCTAGCGAGGGCAATTTTGGAGCTTCACCATGTTTCATTGAAATGCACAGCTGTGTGTCATCCGCATAGCAGTGAAAGTTAACATTATGTTTTTGAATGACATCCCCAAGAGGTAAAATATATAGTGAAAACAATAGTGGTCCTAAAACAGAACCTTGAGGAACACCGAAATTTACAGTTGATTTGTCAGAGGACAAACCATTCTCAGAGACAAACTGATATCTTTCCAGGCCAGAACTTGTCCGTGTAGACCAATTTGGGTTTCCAATCTCTCCAAAAGAATGTAGTGATCGATGGTATCAAAAGCAGCACTAAGGTCTAGGAGCACGAGGACAGATGCAGAGCCTTGGTCTGATGCCATTAAAAGGTAATTTACCACCTTCACAAGTGCAGTCTCAGTGCTATGATGGGGTCTAAAACCAGACTGAAGCATTTCATATAAATTGCTTGTCTTCAGGAAGGCTAACAATGAGAGGAATGGAAGATTCGATATAGGCCGATAGTTTTTTATATTTTCTGGATCAAGGTTTGGCTTTTTCAAGAGAGGCTTTATTACTGCCACTTTTAGTGAGTTTGGTACACATCCGGTGGATAGAGAGCCGTTTATTATGTTCAACATAGGAGGGCAAAGCACAGGAAGCAGCTCTTTCAGTAGTTTAGTTGGAATAGGGTCCAGTATGCAGCTTGAAGGATTAGAGGCCATGATTATTTTCATCGTTGTGTCAAGAGATATAGTATTAAAACAGTCCTGGCAGAGTTGTCCAGACTCAGGACAACTGAGCTTTGAAGGAATACGCAGATTTAAAGAGGAGTCCGTAATTTGCTTTCTAATAATCATTATCTTTTCCTCAAAGAAGTTCATGAATTTATTACTGCTGAAGTGAAAGCCATCCTCACTTGGGGAATGCTGCTTTTTAGTTAGCTTTGCGACAGTATCAAAAAGACATTTTGGGTTGTTCTTATTTTCCTCAATTAAGTTGGAAAAATAGGATGATCAAGCAGCAGTGAGGGCTCTTTGATACTGCACGGTACTGTCTTTCCAAGCTAGTCTGAAGACTTCCAGTTTGGTGTGGCGCCATTTCCGTTCCAATTTTCTGGAAGCTTGCTTCAGAGCTCGGGTATTTTCTGTTTACCAGGGAGCTAGTTTCTTATGACAAATGTTTTTAGTTTTAGGGGTGCAACTGCGTCTAGGGTATTGCGCAAGGTTAAATTGAGTTCCTCAGTTAGGTGGTTAACTGATTTTTGTCTTCTGACGTCCTTGAGTAGGCAGAGGGAGTCTGTTGTCTGTGAATTTATAGTACGACTTTTGATGCTCCTTTGTTGGGGTCTGAGCAGATTATTTGTTGCAATTGAAAACGCAATAAAATGGTGGTCCGAGAGTCCAGGATTATGAGGAAAAACATTAAGATCCACAACATTTACTCCATGGGATAAAACTAGGTCCAGAGTATGACTGTGACAGTGAGACATGTTGGACAAAACTCACTGAGTCGATGATGGCTTCGAAAGCCTTTTGGAGTGGGTCTGTGGACTTTTCCATGTGAATATTAAAGTCACCAAAAATTTGAATATTATCTGCTATGATATGGTCACTAGTGTAACCAGGAGGTGAGGCCTCATTTAACACAGTAAATTCATCAGGCTTCAGCCATGTTTCAGTCAGGCCAATCACATCAAGATTATGATCAGTGATTAGTTCATTGACTTTAACTCGCTAAGTAGCCCTATTTTGAGATGTGAGTCCGTAATTTGCTTTCTAATAATCATTATCTTTTCCTCAAAGAAGTTCATGAATTTATTACTGCTGAAGTGAAAGAGAATGTGAGGTATCACGATCTCTTTGAATAATGGAAGGAATGGAGGAGGTCTTTCTCCTAGTGAGATTGCTAAGGCGAACACCGCCATTTTTAGTTTTGCCCAACCAAGGTAGAGGCACAGACACAGTCTCAATGGGGATAGCTGAGCTGACTACACTGACTGTGCTGATTTTTATATCAATTTATTTGAATTTGCCGCGCTGCATTTTCCCTGGTTTTTGGCCAAGTGGGACGCAAGCGTCCCCTATACCATAAGAAGTTAACGTCGGTAGCCCTGCCCCCTGGTAAACAGTGTATGATCGCTGGATGATTCGTTTTAAGTCTAATACTGCGGGTAATGGAGTCGCCAATGACTAGTGTTTTCAATTTGTCAGAGCTAATGGTGGGAAGCTTCGGCATCTCAGACCTCGTAACGGGAGGAGTAGAGGCATGAGAAGGCTTGGCCTCAGACTCCGACTAGCTGCTTAACGAGGAAAACCAGTTGAAAGTTTCTGCCGGCTGAATGAGCGACACCGATTGAGCATTCCTACAGCATTTCCCTCCAGAAGCCATGAGAAAGTTGTCCGGCTGCGGGGACCGTGCGAGGGGATTTGTACTAACGTTACTATCTGTACTTACTGGTGGCACAGACGCTGTTTCATCCTTTCCTACACTGAAATTACCCTGATGACTGATAACAGCTTTGCATACTCTTGGCATTCTCTCAACCAGCTTCATGAGGTATTCACCTGGAATGCATTTCAATTAACAGGTTGCCTTATTAAAAGTTAATTTGTGGAATTTCTTTCTCTCTTAATGTCACACTTTTGCCTTGGACAAGCTCCGCTATCCTGTCTCCCTACAGGGAACCACCAATGGGAGATATCAGGGGTTGTTACAGGGCCTTTTGGAAGGGCTCAGTTCCTTGACGGAACGCCACGACCATGGGTTAAAGGCTATTATGAAGCAAATCAGGGAGTTAGCTCAGAGACTGTCTGCTACCTCTGAAAAACCCCAATCACCCAGTAATTATTTCTCTATCTGTGATGAGTTTGTACAGCCTATCCCTACTCCCGTTAACCCTGCTTACCTCCTCCAGAGCGATATTCGGGCAATCCTTGTATCTACCGGGGCTTTCTTTCTCAGTGCTCGCTTATTTTTGAGCTACAGCCATCTTCGTTTTCTTCAGACCGATCGAAGGTAGCGTATATAAATACGCTAATGTCGGGAAGGGCGCTCTCCTGGGCTACGGCAGTTTGGGAACAGCAATCTGCCATTTGCTGTCATTTGGAGGAATTCATAGCAGAGGTGAGACAAGTTTTTAAGTTTCCGGTAACCGGGAGAAAGGCGGCCAGCAAACTGCTTGACTTACGTCAAAACTCCCGTAGTGTGGCAGAATACAAGGTGGACTTTTCCACTGTGAGACAATACAGTTCCTCCTCATTACATCTCCCCATGTTCCGGTTGTGTTAGGATTTTCCTGGCTCCAAAAGCACAATCTTGTGATTGACTATTTTGCCTTTTCCAATGCCTTCAAGCAGCACAAACCTTTCTCAAGTCACCTTCCTCAGAATGTTAGCAAGACTGTGGATGTTTGAACCTCCTCGGTGTTTGAACCTCTGGTTAGGATACGCGAGAGGCATGAGTGGAAGACAGCCTTCAACACAGCCAGTGGAAATTATGAGTACCAGGTCATGCCATTTGGACTCTCTGTTTTCCAGGCTTTGGTCAATTATGTGCTTCAGGACATGCTAAACCAGTTTGTGTTTGTGTACCTTGACGACATCCTGTTTTTTTCCTGATCTGCACAAGAACATGTTCTTCATGTCAGACGGGTTCTTCAGCTCGGATAACCGGCTGTTTGTCTCTAATCCAGTCTGGTCCCAGGTCCTGGAATGGGCTCATTCCTCCAGGCTGACCTGTCATCCAGGGTCCCGTCGTACACTAGCCTTACTTCGACAATGTTTCTGATGGCCCACAATGGTCCCTCACGTCTCTGCCTTCGTCCCCGCATGCACTGTGTGTGCTCAAAACAAGACTCCACGGCAAGCTCCTTCTGGTCTCCTGCAGCCACTACCTGTTCCTCATTGTCCATGGTCTCATATATCTCTGGACTTTGTCACTGGGCTCCCTTCATATAATGGCAACACTGTCATTCTGACAGTTGTCGACCGGTTCTCCAAGGTCGCCCATCCCTCTCCCCAAACTACCTTCTGCCAAGTAGACGGCCCAGCTTATGGTGCAGTATGCCATCCGGATCCATGGACTCCCGGTAGACATGCTCTCCGATCGGGGTCCTCAGTTCTCGTTTCAGTTCGGGAAGTGAGCCACCCGGGAGTGCGCCACCGTGCGCCACCCGGGAGGCATTCTGCACCCTTATTGGGTCGTAGGCCAGACTTTCATCCGGATTCCATCCCCAAACTAACGGTCAGTCGGAGCGAGTCAACTAAGATCTGGAGACCACCCTAAGGTGCTTGGTCTTAACCAACCCCACTACCTGAAGCCATCAACTGGTCTGGGTGGAGTATGCCCAGAACACCCTTCCCAGTTCTGACATGGGACACTCCCCTTTCGAGTGCTCCATGGGGTATCAGCCTCCACTATTCCCAAGAGCAGGAGGTCAGCGTACCCTCGGCCCAGATGTTTGTCCGCCGCTGTCAACGTACCTGGAGAAGAGCCAGGGCGGCTATTCTCAAAACCAACTCCAGGTATCGCCTGAAAAGCGGACCGTCGCCGGACCCCAGCTTCCCGCTACCGCATTGGTTAGAGTCCCGCAAACTGCCCCCTCGTTTCATTGGTCCTTTTCCCATATCCAGAGTCCTGAGTACCACTGCTGTTCGTCTCTTGTTACCTTGTACCCTCCGTATTCACCCTACGTTCCATGTGTCTAGAATAGAGGTCGACCGATTATGATTTTTCAACACTGATACCGATACCGATTAATCGGCCAATTTTTGAAATGTATTTGTAATAATGACAATTACAACAATACTGAAGGAACACTTATTTTAACTTAATATAATACATCAATAAAATCAATTTATCCTCAAATAAATAATGAAACATGTTCAAGTTGGTTTAAATAATGCAAAAACAAAGTGTTGGAGAAGAAAGTAAAAGTGCAATATGTGCCATGTAAGAAAGCTAATGTTTAAGTTCCTTGCTCAGAACATGAGAACATATGAAAGCTGGTGGTTCCTTTTAACATGAGTCTTCAATATTCCCAGGTAAGAAGTTTTAGGTTGTAGTTATTATAGGAATTATAGGACTATTTCTCTCTATACCATTTGTATTTCATATACCTTTGACTATTGGATGTTCTTATAGGCACTTTAGTATTGCCAGTGTAACAGTATAGCTTCCGCACCTCTCCTCGCTCCTACCTAGGCTCGAACCAGGAATACAATGACAACAGTCACCCTCGAAGCAGCGTTACCCATGCAGAGCAAGGGGAACAACTGCTCCGAGTCTCAGAGCGAGTGATGTTTGAAACGCTATTAGCGTGCACCCTGCTAACTAGCTAGCCATTTCACATCACATCGTTACACCTGCCTAATCTTGGGAGTTGATAGGCTTGAAGTCATAAACAGCAGAGCTACTGGCAATACGCACAAAAGTGCTGTTTGAATGAATGCTTATGAGCCTGCTGGTGCCTACCATCGTTCAGGCAGACTACTCTATCAAATCATAGACTTAATTATAACATAATAACAAACAGAAATGCGAGCCTTCGGTCATTAATATGGTCGAATCCGGAAACTATCATCTCGAAAACAAGACGTTTATTCTTTCAGTGAAATACGGAACCGTTCCGTATTTTATCCAACGGGTGGCATCCATCAGTCTAAATATTCCTGTTATATTGCAAAACCTTCAATGTTATGTCATAATTACGTACAATTCTGGCAAATTAGTTCGCAATGAGCCAGGCGGCCCAAACTGTTGCATATACCCTGACTCTGCGTGCAATGAACGCAAGAGAAGTGACACAATTTCACCTGGTTAATATTGCCTGCTAGCCTGGATTTATTTTAGCTAAATATGCAGGTTTAAATATATACTTCTGGTTATTAATTTTAAGAAAGGCATTGGTGTTTATGGTTAGGTACACGTTGGAGCAACAACAGTTCTTTTTCACTAATGCGCACTGCATCGATTATATGCAACGCAGGACAGGCTAGATAAACTAGTAATATCATCAACCATGTGTAGTTATAACTAGTGATTATGATTGATTAAGTTTAATGCTAGCTAGCAACTTACCTTGGCTTCTTACTGCATTCGCGTAAGAGGCGGGCTCCTCGTGAGGCAGGTGGTTAGAGCGTTGGACTAGTTAACTGTAAGGTTGCAAGATTGAATCCCTGAGCTGACAAGGTAAAAATCTGTCATTCTGCCCCTGAACAAGGCAGTTAACCCACCGTTCCTAGGCCGTCATTGAAAGTAAGAATGTGTTCTTAACTGACTTGCCTAGTTAAATATAGATTAAATAAAGGTGTAAAAAAAAAAAAAAAAAAAAAACTGAAATTACCCTGGCCCTAATTAATCGACCATTCAGATTAATCGGTCAACCTCTAGTCTAGAATTAAACTCGTGTCACACAGTTCTTTGTCTTCTGTCCCCAGGCCCATCCCCCCCTCCCCCCCTCCCCGTTTCATTGACGGCCATCCGGCATAGATGTCTCCTGGGTGTTTGACCACAGGGCAGGGGTTTCCAGTACCTGGTTGACTGGGAGAGTTATGGCCCGGAGGAGAGGTGCTGGGTTCCCGCTAGAGACATCCTGGATCCAGCCCTCATCGCCAACTTCCATTGCTGACACCCCAGTCAACCAGGTTTGCGCCCAGGTAGGATGCCAGGTGGCGCCCCTAGGGAGGGAGGTACTGTCACACCATGATATGTTTCACCTGTCCTCGTTATTGTCTTCCAGGTGTTGCTTGTTTCTCCCAGTGTTTTTATCCCTGTGTTTCCTGTCTGTCTCTGCCAGTTCGTCTTGTACAGTATGTCCAAGCCTACCAGAGTTTTTTCCTGTTTCCCTGCTTTGCCTTTTCTCCTTTTTCTAGTCCTTATGATTTTGACCGTTGCCTGTTCTGGATTCTTTACCCTCCTGCCTGACCATTCTGCATGCCCTGACCTCGAGCCTGCCTGCCGCTCTGTACCTCCTGGACTCTGATCTGGTTATGACCTTTTGCCTGTCCACGACCATTCTCTTGCCTACTCCCTTTGGATTTTTTAAACATCTTAAACTCCAACCATCTGCTTACTTTGTCTGCATTTGGGTCTCACCTAGTGACATTATACTTAAAGTGTTTGAGCCAGTCAGTTGTGTTGTGACAAGGTAGGGGTGGTATACAGAAGATATCCCTATTTGGTAAAAGACCAAGTCCATATTATGGCAAGAACAGCTCAAAAAAGATAAATTAAAATCCATCATTACGTTAGACATGAAGGTCAGTCAATCCAGAAAATGTCAAGAACTATGAAAGTTTCTTCAAGTGCAGTCGCAAAAACCATCAAGCGCTATGATGAAACTGGCTATGATGAGGACCGCCACAGGAAAGGAAGACCCAGAGTTACCTCTGCTGCAGAGGATACATTCATTAGAGTTATCTCGTTGGGGATAGGGGGCAGTATTTTCACTTTGGATGAATTGCGTGCCCATAGTGAACTGCATCCTACTCTGTCCTAGATTGCTAATATATGCATATTATTATTACTATTGGATAGAAAACACTCTGAAGTTTCTAAAACTGTTTGAATTATGTATGTGAGTATAACAGAACTCATAGGGCAGGCAATCTTCCAAACAGGAAGTGAAATTCTGAATGCGGGTCTAATTTGACGTCATCGCCCCTTCCTTTCCAAATAAGATATGGATCTGGTAGCACCACTACGCCTTCCAATTGATGTCCTCATTCAGTAGAACGTGGAATGGAGCTTCTGGTGTGAACTCTGACCGAATGGGAGGGGAAATAGTCACTGTCTTAGCAGAATGCAATTTCCCTGTGGCGCATTTGTCTGTGGGTGTCACCGTCGTTCCATTTGGCTGCAGATGAAAATGTATCATCCGGTTGGAACGTTATTTGATATATATGAAAATAACATCCTGAAGATTGATTCTCTACTTAGTTTGACCAGTTTATTTGACCTGGAATATATATTTTTGAAGTTTTCGTCCGAGTTCTCCTGGAACAGCGTTAGCTTTTGGGCACGTGAGCTGAAAGTGCTAGCAAATGCAGCTAATTGGACACAAAACAACAATTTATTGTGGAACTAGGACTCCTTGCACTGCATTCTGATGAAAGATCATCAAAGGTAAGGGAATATTTATGATGTAATTTTGTATTTCTGTTGACTCCAACATGGCGGAGAAATATATTTACGTCTGAGCGCTGTCTCAGATTATTGCATGGTAGGCTTTTTTCGTAACGTTTAAAAAAAATCTGACACAGCGGTTGCATTAAGAACCAGTATATCTTTAATTATATGTAGAACATGTATCTTTAGTCAAAGTTTATGATGAGTATTTCTGTTATCTGGCGTAGCTTTCTATAATTCCTCCGGATATTTTGGAGGCATTTCTGAACATGGCGTCAATGTAAACCGAGATTTGTGGATATAAATATGCATATTATCGAACAAAACATAAATGTATTGTGTAACATGTCATATGAGTGTCATCTGATGAAGATTTTCAAAAGGTTAGTGATTCATTTTATCTCTAATCCTGCTTTTGTGACTCTATCTTTGGCTGGGAAAAATGGCTGTGTTTTTTTTATTTATTTGGTGGTGGTCTAACATAAGTATATGGTGTGTTTTCGCTGTAAAACATTTAAAAATCGGACATGATGGATAGATGAACAAGATGTTTATCTTTCAAATCAAATCAAATCAAATGTATTTATATAGCCCTTCGTACATCAGCTGATATCTCAAAGTGCTGTACAGAAACCCAGCCTAAAACCCCAAACAGCAAGCAATGCAGGTGTAGAAGCACGGTGGCTAGGAAAAACTCCCTAGAAAGGCCAAAACCTAGGAAGAAACCTAGAGAGGAACCAGGCTATGTGGGGTGGCCAGTCCTCTTCTGGCTGTGCCGGGTGGAGATTATAACAGAACATGGCCAAGATGTTCAAATGTTCATAAATGACCAGCATGGTCGAATAATAATAAGGCAGAACAGTTGAAACTGGAGCAGCAGCACGGTCAGGTGGACTGGGGACAGCAAGGAGTCATCATGTCAGGTAGTCCTGGGGCATGGTCCTAGGGCTCAGGTCAGTTGAAACTGGAGCAGCAGCACGGCCAGGTGGACTGGGGACAGCAAGGAGTCATCATGTCAGGTAGTCCTGGGTCATGGTCCTAGGGCTCAGGTCCTCCGAGAGAGAGAAAGAAAGAGAGAAGGAGAGAATTAGAGAACGCACACTTAGATTCACACAGGACACCGAATAGGACAGGAGAAGTACTCCAGATATAACAAACTGACCCTAGCCCCCTAGACACATAAACTACTGCAGCATAAATACTGGAGGCTGAGACAGGAGGGGTCAGGAGACACTGTGGCCCCATCCGAGGACACCCCCGGACAGGGCCAAACAGGAAGGATATAACCCCACCCACTTTGCCAAAGCACAGCCCCCACACCACTAGAGGGACATCTTCAACCACTAACTTACCATCCTGAGACAAGGCTGAGTATAGCCCACAAAGACCTCCGCCACGGCACTACCCAAGGGGGGGAGGGGATGCCAACCCAGACAGGATGACCACATCAGTGAATCAACCCACTCAGGTGACGCACCCCCTCCAGGGACGGCATGAGAGAGCCCCAGTAAGCCAGTGACTCAGCCCCTGTAATAGGGTTAGAGGCAGAGAATCCCAGTGGAAAGAGGGGAACCGGCCAGGCAGAGACAGCAAGGGCGGTTCGTTGCTCCAGAGCCTTTCCGTTCACCTTCCCACTCCTGGGCCAGACTACACTCAATCATATGACCCACTGAAGAGATGAGTCTTCAGTAAAGACTTAAAGGTTGAGACCGAGTTTGCGTCTCTGACATGAGTAGGCAGACGTTCCATAAAAATGGAGCTCTATAGGAGAAAGCCCTGCCTCCAGCTGTTTGCTTAGAAATTCTAGGGACAATTAGGAGGCCTGCGTCTTGTGACCGCAGTGTAGTGTAGGTATGTACGGCAGGACCAAATCAGAGACATAGGTAGGAGCAAGCCCATGTAATGCTTTGTAGGTTAGCAATAAAACCTTTGTAGGTTAGCAGTAAAACCTGTATTGGACTTAATGTTAATGTGTGAAAGTTAAATATTTCTAAAGAATATTTTTTAATTCCCTGCGCCACCTTTTCAGCTGAATGGGGGGGTGAAAATCTGTGAAAATCTGTCCTTTGGTCTGATGAGTCCTAATTTGACATGTTTGGTTCAAACCGCCGTGCCTTTGTGATGCGCAGAGTAGGTGAATGGATGATCTCTTCATGTGTGGTTCCCACTGGGAAGCATGGAGGAATAGGTGTGATGGTGCTTGGAACTCCTTCAAGACTGTTGGAAAAGCATTATTTGTGAAGCTGGATGAGAGAATGCCAAGAGTGTGCAAAGCTGTCATCAAGGCAAAGGGTGGCTTCCTTGAAGAATCTAAAATCTAGAATATTTTGATTTGTTTGACACTTTTATGTTTACTACATGCTTCCATATGTGTTGTTTCATAGTTTTGATGTCTTCATTATTACTTTACAGTGTAGAAAATAGTAAAAATATAGAAAAACCCTACCGTTGAAGTCGAAAGTTTACATACACCTTAGCCAAATACATTTAAACTCAGTTTCACAATTCCTGACATTTCATTCTCTTAAAGATTCCCTGTCTTAGGTCAGTTAGGATCACCACTTTATTTTAATAATGTGGAATATCAGAATAATAGTTGAGAGAATTATTTATTTTAGCTTTTATTTCTTTCATCACATTCCCAGTGGGTCAGAAGTTTACATAAACTCAATTAGTATTTGGTAGCATTGCCTTTGAATTGTTTAACTTGTGTCAAACGTTTTGTGTAGCCTTCAACAAGCTTCCCACAATAAGTTGGGTGAATTTTGGCCCATTCCTCCTGACAGAACTGATGTAACTGAGTCAGGTTTGTAGGCCTCCTTACTCTCACACGCTTTTTCAGTTTTGCTCACAAATGTTGATTGAGGTCAGGGCTTTGTGATGGCCACTCCAAAACCTTGACTTTATTGTCCTTAAGCCATTTTGCCACAACTTTGGAAGTATGCTTGGGGTCATTGTTCATTTGGAAGACCCATTTGCCACCAAGCTTTAACTTCCTGACTGATGTCTTGAGATGTTGCTTCAATATATTCACATAATTTTCCTTTCTCATTAAGCCATCTATTTTGTGAAGTGCACCAGTCCCTCCTGCAGCAAAGCACCCCTACAACATGATGCTGCCACCCTTGTGCTTCACGGTTGGGATGATGTTCTTTAGCTTGCAAGCCTCCTCCTTTTTCCTCCAAACATAGTGAGGATCATTATGGCCAAACAGTTCTATTTTTGTTTCATCAGACCAGAGGACATTTTGCCAAAAAGTACGATCTTTGTCCCCATGTGCAGTTGCAAACCGTAGTCTGGCTTTTTTATGGCGGTTTTGGAGCAGTTGCTTCTTCCTTGCTTAGCGGCCTTTCAGGTTATGTCAAGATAGGACTTGTTTTACTGTGGATATAGAAACTGTTATACCTGTTTCCTCCAGCATCATCACAAGGTCCTTTGCTGTTGTTCTGGGATTGATTTGCACTTTTCGCACCATAGTACGTTCATCTCTAAGAGACAGAACTCCTTCCTGAGTGGTATGATGGCTGCATGGTCCAATGGTGTTTATAATTGCGTACAATTGTTTGTACAGATGAATGTGGTACCTTCGGGCATTTGGAAATTGCTCCCAAGAATGAACCAGACTAGTGGAGGTCTACATTTTATTTCTGAGGTCTTGGCTGATTTCTTTTGATTTTCCCATGATGTCAAGCAAAGAGGCACTGAGTTTGAAGGTAGACCTTGAAATACATCCACAGGTACACCTCCAATTGACTCAAATGATGTCAATTAGCCTATCAGAAGCTTCTAATGCCATGACATCATTTTCTGGAAATTTCCAACGTGTTTAAAGGCACAGTCAACTGTAGACTTCTGGACCCACTGGAATTGTTATACAGTGAATTATAAGTGAAATAATCTGTCTGTAAACAATTGTTGGAAAAATTACTTGTGTCATGCACAAAGTAGATGTCCTAACCGACTTGCCAAAACTACCGTTTGTTAACAAGACATTTGTGGTTGAAAAACGAGTTTTAGTGACTCCAATCTAAGTGTATGTAAACTTCTGACTTCAACTGTAGGTGTGTCCCAACTTTTGACTGGTACTGTAAGTATATTTAAAACCAAATACTTTTAGACTTTTACTGGGTATTATTTTACTGGGTGACTTTCACTTTTAGTCATTTTCTATTAAGGCGTCTTTACTTTTACTCATGCATGATAATTAGGTATGTTTCCCACCACTGTACCTAGCCATATAGAAATCGGTGGTGGTAGTTGAAAACGTTATTTTTTTTAAGTTTAATGCTGTTCATTGGTGACTACGACATGATTTGGGGTTGTCATCCATACAAACATGTACCCCAAAATATTGTGAAATACACGTATAAACAATAGCATTAATCAGAGTACGAATTATACTGTTACGTTCGGGGGTCTGTCGTTTTTTCAATGGACATTTCGCAAATGTATATATGGGCCGGAAAGAAAAGACATGTATTTTAATGGTAAACATGTGTTACCTTTTAATGTGGCGTAAACACAAGCAGTCATGTTTTCATCTGATTGTCAAACAAAGCACTTAAAAAAGTAGGCTACCTGTGCACATTCATCCACTTCAAAATATAATTCCAGCCTCCAAACAGTTGGATGAATGGAAATAGACATCTGTTATAAAACACCAACATGTGCCCTCAATTCATTTTTTGTATCTTATTGACACATTTGTGTCTGTCCCAAACCCAAACTGTGAGGGCCCAGTTGAAATATCATTGCATATTTGCTAGCAGGCTGGACCCAGTCGATAATGTTGCAAGTTCACTAGCGGGCTGAACCCAGTTGAAACACTGAGTGTGGTTACGTGCACAAAATAATGTGAATATTGTGCATAATCAGATTAATATATTAGTTTGATTAAACCGTTTCCATACTTTGCAAGAAGAACGATTTCCCTATTCATTCTGAAAATGCAGAAAATCGCTTTTGACCTTACACCGGTTAAGATAAACAGAGTAAAGTGTTTACATGACTATTACATGATCAGCCTACTGACATAATCCGTTAAATATCGAGTTATTAGTGTGCATGTAAACATACTCAATGTTGCAAGTTCTCTAGCGGGCTGAACCCGATCGATACAAGGTTGCAAGATCACTAGCAAAACTGAAGACAGACAGAGTTGCAGACAGGCAGAGTAGAAATTAATGCTATTTGAAAGAACCTAAACCATCTGTCACTGGTTTAAACCATGACAGAGAGGTGGGGGTGTTCATTTCATTTGGAATAAATTATAGTGTAACGAAACCATGAAAAGTAGTCCACCTAACATGAGATCTGGCGTTTTTTTTTTTTTTTAAATGTAAACCCTATGTAAGCATTATGGTACACTGAAAGTGTTTCAAAACCAAATAGAAGTACTCTGAAACACGCAAAGTAGTTCCTCAATCTGTATGTTGGAGTTTTTAAGAGACTGTTGTGAAAACCTTTTTTGGGGTCACAGTGCATGTAAAACGCAGCATCAAAACAGACTGTTTTTGAAGACTGTTTCTCTCAGATAATCAAATGGTTGAGAAATGCAAATGGTTTCTAGCCTAAATATTGATTCATGCAAGGGCCTATGGAGAATATTTTTTGTGGAATTTCGGCTGAATTTTTTCAATGTTTTATTTAGAAAGATTAGAAACAGGAGGAGACAGAGAAGGAGTAAATGTGGGACATACGGAAGCGGGAATTGAACCTCTGACTTCTGGGGCACCAGATGGTGAATTTAATTTAAATTGAATTAGAATTTTACACACTCAAGCACACAGCCACACTGTGAAGAATTTTTTGTGGGGCTAATTTAAATTGACAATAAAAACATATTCTTCATAAAAATGAATGAAAGCAGTTTCAATGATTTGTTAATTTATATTTTATGAGTATTATCAAAGATTAAGAGGTTGACAGGTTGACAGGTTTAAATCAATGGAAGTCTTGTTTTAATATCCTTGTACTTCCTATCTTGCCACGTGGCTCTGTTTTTAAAGAATTGTGGGTAATTCAACACTTCTAGACTTATTTTACAGGTTGTTGTATGCATGTTTGAAAAAAGAAAAGTATAGTTTTATATGGGTTAATGGGTTAAACTAGCAAATGATCTGTAACAAGGTTAAATATATCAACGTTAAATATTAAAATACTCCAGATCTAATTCCACACAAGACAGGATTTGAAAAACCATAATTGTTTTTAGAAGCTTTGGAGAGAGGAAAAAAACCCAATATAGAAAGTATCTGCACTAAACAGAACTCAAAACATCTAAATTGTGATTTCAACCTTTTCCGGTAGTGCTCCCACTCCAGCAAAGAGAACGTTTAATCTCCTTTGAGTTTTTAATTTAAAAAAAATGTCACCTTTATTTGAACAGGTAGGCTAGTTGAGAACAAGTTCTCATTTACAACTGCGACCTGGCCAAGATAAAGCAAAGCAGTGCTTCAAAAGCAACAACACAGAGTTACACATGGAATAAACAAACAAAAGATGACCTGTTTAAATCATTGGAAGTCTGGTTTTAATATCATTGTACTTCCTATCTTGCCACGTGGCTCTGTTTTTAGAGGATTGTGGGTAATTCAACACTTCTAAACTTCTTTTACAGGATGTTGTATGCATGTTTGTTGCTACTAGTGTTGGTGTTACAAAGCACATAATATTAACGATGTAGGATAATGGTTAAATTAGAGACGCCCCCAAGGTTTGACTTTTGTTGCAATTCGCACACTGGCCTAAATGTAGTATCATTTTGATAGGCAGCAATGAGGAGATTTTTAATCTTTCTCCTATGGAGGAATGCTCCGAGTCGATTTTCACACAATAATAAGGAATTCCCCTCAAACACACCCACAAATTGGGGAAAACAAACATTATTTCAAGGCCATCAGACTGCTAAACAGCCATCACTAACTCAGAGAGGCTGCTGCCTACATTGAGACCCAATCACTGGACACTTTTAGAAAAGGATCAATATTCACTTTAAACAATGCCACTTTAAATAATGCCACTTTAATCATGTTTACATATCTTACATTACTCATATAAAAACTGTATTTTATACCATCTACTGCACCTTGCCTATGCCGCTTGGCCGTCAATCATCCATTTACTTTTATGTACATATTCTCATTCACCTCTTTAGATGTGTGTATTAGGTACTTGTTGGGGAATTCTTAGATGACTTGTTAGATATTACTGCACTGTCGGAACTAGAAGCACAAGCATTACGCTACACTCGCATTAACATCTGCTAACCATGTGTATGTGACTATGTGTATGTGACTAATTTGATTTGATTTATTTCCCATTGACCCTCATTGTAAAAGAGCCAACTTCGTAGTCAATATGTTGTTATACAGAAACAACAAAACATGCCAAAAAGCTGCTGTGTTGTTCAATGTACATGTCACCAGGTCAAAATCCCGACCTCCGGTTCACAATGCTCCTACATAGGGAAATAGGGCCTGCGGTTCACAATGCTCCTACATAGGGAAATAGGGCCTGTGGTTCACAATGCTCCTACATAGGGAAATAGGGCCTGCGGTTCACAATGCTCCTACATAGGGAAATAGGGCCTGTGGTTCACAATGCTCCTACATAGGGAAATAGGGCCTGCGGTTCACAATGCTCCTACATAGGGAAATAGGGCCTGCGGTTCACAATGCTCCTACATAGGGAAATAGGGCCTGCGGTTCACAATGCTCCTACATAGGAAAATAGGCACTGCGATAAGAGCCGTGGGGCTTCAGGCTATTCAGAGTGGGATAGTGGGAAATGTGGTGACCCGGTGTCCAAGTAGGACACACGTAGCTATGAGTGTGGAAAACATTTCATCACAGGTAAGACATTTAACTTGTTTAGTATTGTCCATTTGTAAATCCACTCACTACTTGTAGCTGTATAGTCCGTTTGCTGGTCTTGGCTAGCTTAATGTTCCGGTCGGTAGCTAGGTACCATTCACTAACTCACGTTGCGTCTAGTATGGGCGTGAAAATGGGCATGACGGAAGCCCTACTATAGTAAGTTTTCTAAGTAGTGAGAACGCTCGGGAGCAGACAATGTTGAAAAGTTATATTTAGACGTTGTACTTTTCTTAAATGTGGTTTTGTAATTGACAAAAAGAAGGCATTTGAAAAAGGTGATTGTTTTGCTGTGAGGCAATGGGGTAACCTAGGTAACCACAGGTTGTTTGCCACACAGGCGGGCAGGGCCGCAATGTTCTATCTAATACCGTTTCCATGGCGTTTCCATTGTTTTGGACCCTGTTTGTATTCAGTCATTGTGTTTCGAGATGATTTAATAATAACTGCACTCCAAATGCAGTGTGTGTCAAATGCAGAAATGTACAATATAGATTAATTACTAAGTAGGTAATTACATTCACTCAATTGGATTGCCTATTTTCATCATGAGCAGCTCAATAAATGATACTAACAAATTACGCAGTGTGCGAGTGTGCATATTTTAAAATATACACTGAAAATAAACATTTCTTAATGGACTCTGTTAATGGATTTTGAATTATTTTTCTTTTAATGTCTCTCAAGAGAGTCCATGGGATGTGGTTGGTTGTGCAGGGAAGTATTGTGGCCAAACTGGTAACCGTCATATCAGACCTATGTTTGCTCAGTGACATGGTAGATTTATGAGTGAGTGAAGTGATGCTGTATCACACCTGTACTGCATGGTGAGTCACTCAGTATTCAGCTGGCCTAGCTGCACGTGAGAGGCAGGATAAACAAAACCCACTCCATCATAATGAATACTGTCACTGTGGATGGTACAGGCCTTCGTAATGAATAATCATAGCATGCAGAAACCCACTGGAATGTAGGTAGAGGAAACATTTGAGAAAAGGCAGGTGTATGTCATGAATTATACATCTGGAAACATGCCAGTGTGTTCTTCAAATGAAAAGCCTCTCTTTGTGAATCCATCCATAGTTGCCTGACTGGCAGATGCATGTGTGTGTTGAAGGAAAGATTGCTGAATTAGGTTGCTGTTAGACATTCTGATTGGTTTCATCCTTCCCAATATTACAGACCACTTTACATTTGTATTATGGGAGACATTGTTATTCTCCTTCAGAAATGGACCGAAGTCCTGTCAGACAAGCTTTCGCAAAGGTGATGTCAAGAAAGCACACAAGTGGATACACAGCAGGAGTGAAGCCACTGTCCACATACGAGGGAAAAGACACACATCACATCAAGACACACAAAATAGTTTGTCACTGTGAATAAAGCACAGCACACAAAGCACATTGATCATTTGACCATATCCTGTGACTTCTTTGTTCTGTATCAGCTAAAATATGTTTCAGCACTTATACAGTGCACAAGCTCTTAACCCTTCCACCCTTGACTTACCCCGACTAGCTAAATCAAATAAAATCAAAATCAATTCAAACGTATTTATATAGCCCTTCGTACATCAGCTGATATCTCAAAGTGCTGTACAGAAACCCAGCCTAAAACCCCAAACAGCAAGCAATGCATGTGTAGAAGCACGGTGGCTAGGAAAAACTCCCTAGAAAGTCCAAAACCTAGGAAGAAACCTAGAGAGGAACAAGGCTATGTGGGGTGGCCAGTCTTCTTCTGGCTGTGCCAGGTGGAGATTATAACAGAACATGGCCAAGATGTTCAAATGTTCATAAATGACCAGCATGGTCCAATAATAATAAGGCAGAACAGTTGAAACTGAAGCAGCAGCACGGCCAGGTGGACTGGGGACAACAAGGAGTCATCATGTCAGGTAGTCCTGAGGCATGGTCCTAGGGCTCAGGTCCTCCGATAGAGAGAAAGAAAGAGGGAAAGAGGAAATTAGAGAGAGCACACTTAAATTCACACAGGACACTGAATAGGACAGGAGAAGTACTCCAGATATAACAAACTGACCCTAGCCCCCCGACACATAAACTACTACAGCATAAATACTGGAGGCTGAGATAGGAGGGGTCAGGAGACACTGTGGCACCATCCGAGGACACCCCCGGACAGGGCCAAACAGGAAGGATATAACCCCACCCACTTTGCCAAAGCACAGCCCCCACACCACTGGAGGGATATCTTCATCCACCAACTTACCATCCTGAGATAAGGCCCACAAAGATCTCCGCCACGGCACAACCCAAGGTGGGGGGGGCGCCAACCCAGACAGGAAGATCACATCAACCCACTCAACCCACTCAAGTGATGCACCCCTCCCAGGAACGGTAAGAAAGAGCCCCAGTAAGCCAGTGACTCAGCCCTGGAATAGGGTTAGAGGCAGAGAATCCCAGTGGAAAGAGGGGAACCGGCCAGGCAGAGACAGCAAGGGCGGTTCGTTGCTCCGTTCACCTTCCCCTCCTGGGCCAGACTACACTCAATCATATGACCCACTGAAGAGATGAGTCTTTAGTAAAGACTTAAAGGTTGAGACCGAGTTTGCGTCTCTTACATGGGTAGGCAGACCATTCCATAAAAATGGAGCTCTATAGGAGAAAGCCCTGCCTCCAGCTGTTTGCTTAGAAATTCTAGGGACAATTAGGAGGCCTGCGTCTTGTGACCATAGCGTACGTGTAGGTATGTACGGCAGGACCAAATCAGAGAGATAGGTAGGAGCAAGCCCATGTAATGCTTTGTAGGATAGCAGTAAAACCTTGAAATCAGCCCTTGCCTTGACAGGAAGCCAGTGTAGGGAGGCTAGCACTGGAGTAATATGATCAAATTCTTTGGTTCTAGTCAGGATTCTAGCAGCCGTATTTAGCTCTAACTGAAGTTTATTTAGTGCTTTATCCAGGTAGCCGGAAAGTAGAGCATTGCAGTAGTCTAACCTAGAAGTGACAAAAGCATGGATTAATTTTTCTGCATCATTTTTGGACAGAAAGTTTCTGATTTTTGCAATGTTACGTAGATGGAAAAAAGCTGTCCTTGAAATGGTCTTGATACGTTCTTCAAAAGAGAGATTAGGGTCCAGAGAAACGCCGAGGTCCTTCACAGTTTTATTTTATTTGAGACGACTGTACAACCATTAAGATTAATTGTCAGATTCAACAGAAGATCTCTTTGTTTCTTGGGACCTAGAACAAGCATCTCTGTTTTGTCTGAGTTTACAAGCATCTCTGTTTTGTCTGAGTTTAAAAGTAGAAAGTTTGCAGCCATCCACTTCCTTATGTCTAAAACACATGCTTCTAGCGAGGGCAATTTTGGGGCTTCACCATGTTTCATTGAAATGTACAGCTGTGTGTCATCCGCATAGCAGTGAAAGTTAACATTATGTTTTCGAATGACATCCCCAAGAGGTAAAATATATAGTGAAAACAATAGTGGTCCTAAAACGGAACCTTGAGGAACACCGAAATGTACTGTTGAGAGGACAAACCATTCACAGTAGAGCATTGCAGTAGTCTAACCTAGAAGTGACAAAAGCATGGATTAATTTTTGTGCATCATTTTTGGACAGAAAGTTTCTGATTTTTGCAATGTTACGTAGATGGAAAAAAGCTGTCCTTGAAATGGTCTAATCTGATATCTTTCCGACAGATAAGATCTAAACCAGGCCAGAACTTGTCCGTGTAGACCAATTTGGGTTTCCAATCTCTCCAAAAGAATGTGGTGATCGATGGTATCAACAGCAGCAATAAGGTCTAGGAGCTCAAGGACAGATGCAGAGCCTCGGTCTGATGCCATTAAAAGGTCATTTACCACCTTCACAAGTGCAGTCTCAGTGCTATGATGGGGTCTAAAACCAGACTGAAGCATGTCGTATACATTGTTTGTCTTCAGGAAGGCAGTGAGTTGCTGCGCAACAGCCATTTCAAAAATGTTTGAGAGGAATGGAAGATTCGATATAGGCCGATAGTTTTTTAATATTTTCTGGGTCAAGGTTTGGCTTTTTCAAGAGAGGCTTTATTACTGCCACTTTTAGTGAGTTTGGTACACATCCGGTGGATAGAGAGACGTTTATTATGTTCAACATAGGAGGGCCAAGCACAGGAAGCAGCTCTTTCAGTAGTTTAGTTGGAATAGGGTCCAGTATGCAGCTTGAAGGTTTAGAGGCCTTGAATATTTTCATCATTGTGTCAAGCGATATAGTACTAAAACACTTGAGCGTCTCTCTTGATCCTAGATCCTGGCAGAGTTGTGCAGACTCAGGATAACTGAGTCCGTAATTTGCTTTCTAATAATCATGATCTTTTCCTCAAAGAAGTTCATGAATTTATCAATGCCTAAGTGAAAGCCATCCTCTCTTGCGGAATGCTGCTTTTTAGTTAGCTTTGCTACAGTATCAAAAAGGAATTTCGTATTGTTCTTATTTTCCTCAATTAAGTTAGAAAAATAGGATGATCGAGCAGCAGTGAGGGCTCTTCGGTACTGCACGGTACTGTCTTTCCAAGCTAGTCGGAAGACTTCCAGTTTGGTGTGGCGCCATTTCCGTTCCAATTTTCTGGAAGCTTGCTTCAGAGCTCGGGTATTTTCTGTGTACCAGGGAGCCACTTTCTTATGAGAAATGTTTTTAGTTTTTAGGGGTGCAACTGCATCTAGGGTATTGCGCAAGGTTAAATTGAGTTCCTCAGTTAGGTGGTTAACTGATTTTTGTCCTCTGGCGTCCTTGGGTAGACAGAGGAAATCTGGAAGGACATCAAGGTATCTTTGTGTTGTCTGTGAATTTATAGCACGTCTTTTGATGTTCCTTGGTTGGCGTCTGTGCAGATTATTTGTTGCAATTGCAAACATAATAAAATGGTGGTCCGATAGTCCAGGATTATGAGGAAAAACATTAAGATCCACAACATTTATTCCATGGGACAAAACTAGGTCCAGAGTATGACTGTGACAGTGAGTGGGTCCAGAGACATGTTGGACAAAACCCACTGAGTCGATGATGGCTCCGAAAGCCTTTTGGAGTGGGTCTGTGGACTTTTCCATGTGAATATTAAAGTCACCAAAGATTAGAATATCATCTGCTATGACTACAAGGTCCGATAGGAATTCAAGGAACTCAATGAGGAACGCTGTATATGGCCCTGGAGGCCTGTAAACAGTAGCTATAAAAAGTGATTGAGTAGGCTGCATAGATTTCATGACTAGAAGCTCAAAAGACGAAAACGCCATATTTTTGGGGGGTAAATTGAAATTTGCTATCGTAAATGTTAGCAACACCTCCGCCTTTGCGGGATGCACGGGGGATATGGTCGCTAGTGTAGCCAGGAGGTGAGGCCTCATTTAACACAGTAAATTCATCAGGCTTAAGCCATGTTTCAGTCAGGCCAATCACATCAAGGTTATGATCAGTGATTCGTTTTAGCTTTAGCCAGCACCATCTTCAGATTAGCCTTAACGACGGTAGCCCTGCCCCCTGGTAAACAGTGTATGATCGCTGGATGATTCGTTTTAAGTCTAATACTGATTTGTTTTAAGCTAACCACTAGCAGCCTTGTAACACATCACTTATGAGCAGTTCAGCACATTAGCATTTCTCGTACTATTACACACACTCAAGATAAACCTTTACCATCATAGTAGACATTAGACGTCGATAACCAAACTGGCTAAAACTCTATTGTTGGCCTATGGTAGCTATAGCTAATCACATGCTAACCTGAGTACTAACGTTACTAGTGTCAGGATTTTGCCTGGGTTGTTCCGGTTTTGGTCACTAGATGCCCCCATTGTGCTTTTTGACCCTTTTGTTTTCCCTTGTTCCCAGTTATTATTTGCACCTGTGCCTCGTTTCCCTTGATTGTATTTAAACCCTTAGTTTTCCTCAGTTCTTTGCTCTGTGTTTGATTGTTAGCATCCAGCCCCAGTGATGCTGTGAACAGTTGTTGCTCCAGTTGGACTCTCTTGTGGTACTCTGTTTTTGTTCTTGTTTATTTATTTTTTGATTATCTTTTGAGGCTTTTTTCTGCTGTACCTACCACCTTGTGGATTTACCTTTTTGACTTGGAAGATTACCTTTGTTCTCTTGGAATTACTTTTGACGTTGTGGATTTATATTTTTGCCTGAAGAACTTTCCTTTTACTTTATTAAAACACCGTCTCAAGTACTGCTGTGTCTGCCTCATCTTCTGGGTTCTGCTGACTAGTCGTGGCTCAGTTTGCTAAGTGACTGTTTCTCACACTGGAGACCGGTGTTCGTAACTGGGTCCTGACAACTAGCAGCAGTAACAGTACATCCAGGTATAATGGCCTATAAAGATCAGGCAATTAAGCATTAATTCATTTCTGCAAAACGTGCAATGTTGATGGAGTTGTTCTAGCTTGCTAACTAGCTAGCTTATACCATCCCCAAACGCCATGCTAGATCCGAGTGGGCCAGTTTGTCGTTTTGCATGCCCCAGTGCACTTAAATAGCTGGCTATCTTAGTTTTTTTTAAACATCTACTAGCATCATAACATGACAAAACTCTTTGGGCCCTTTAGTACTTACTTACCTGTTTCGCCTCCATGGCATCACTGAAGCCACCTGCAGGCTGTTACGCTCTTGAAGTCAAAACTGCAATGTATTGTTGGTATAGGAGTTTTTGCTAAATGTAATTCAAATTGGGAAAATAGAAGTGTATAATTATAAAAAAAAATATATATGCACATTGTATAACAAATACCTTTGAAATGGAATAGAATCAAACTACATTGCTAGATTTGTGGAATATAACTGAATATATATAGCTAATTGATGTTTGTTTTATGTGGACTCCCATTTTTTACTAGGCCTACTTTCATTAGAATGATGGCCTTCCTCTACCATTTGTTTAAAGAGAAGTCCGGTATTGAAATGAAGGAATATACAGTTTCTAGGAACATACAGTGCATTTGGAAAGTATTGAGACTCCTTGACTTATTCCAGACTTTGTTACATTAAGGCATTGTTTTATCCCCTCATCAATCTACACACAATACCCCACAATGACAAAGCAAAAACAGGTTTTTAGAAATGTTTGCAAATGTATTAAAAATATAACACTGAAGGTTCACATTTACATAATTATTCAGACTCTTTACTCAGTACGTTGTTGACGCACTTTGGCAGCAATTACAGCATTGAGTTCAAGTCCAGGCTCTGGCTGTGCCGCTCAAGGATATTGAGACTTGCCCTGAAATCCCTCCTGTGTTGTCTTGGCTGTGTGCTTAGGGTCGTTGTCCTGTTTGAAGGGGAACCTTCACCCCAGTCTGAGATTCTGAGGGCTTAGGAGCAGGTTTTCATCAAGGATCATCAAGGATCTCTGTCAGAGTGACCAATACATCGAGTTCTTGGTCACCTCACTGACCAAGGCCCTTCTTGGTCAGTGTTTCTGACCAAGAAGGACAAATTTCTCAATTTGGCTGGGCGGCCAGCTCTAGGAAGAGTCTTGGTGGATCCAAACTTCTTCAATTTAAGAATGATGGCGGCCACTGTGTTCTAAGGGACCTTCAATGCTGTAGAAATGTTTTTGTACCCTTCCCCAGATCTGTGCCTCGACACAATCCTATCTCAGAGCTCGACGGTCAATTCCTTCACCTCATGGCTTGGTTTTTTGCTGTGGGACCTTATATATATATGTATATAGGTGATCAATGGAAACATAATGCAGCTGACCTCAATTTCGAGTCGCATAGCAAAGGGTCTGAATACTTATGTTAATAAGTTTCAATATACAGTATATGGAGCATTTTTATCTATGAATTAGATTGGAGGATAAACACACACACATAGCCGATGTGAAATGGCTAGCTATTTAGCTATGTGCCCTAGTAGTGTTCAATCGGTGACATCACTTGAAGTAGTTGTTTCCCTTGTTTTGTAAGGGCCGCGGCTTTTGTGGAGTAATAGGTAACGATGCTTTGTGGATTGTAGAGGTGGGAGCAAACCATCAGGCTGTGAAGCCAGGCCTTCTAACTTCCCTAGTTAAATAACGGTTCAATAAAAAAGACAGAAATCTGTCTCAGAATCTCTGCCTTCTAACATCCCTTCTTGGCTCTGGCACTGGTAGTAAACCACCCATACAAGGCTTCAGTACTGGAGCTGTGAGGATGCTTCCATTGAAAAACAGGACTGGCTAGATAGTCCATCCCCAATGTTTTTCAAGCTGCATGTTGTCATACAAAAGAGAAAGCTCATTGCTACCTGCAAACAACCTGCTAACAGCAAGGGTATTTTGTGCTATTCTTGGCTTTGTGGGTGTAATTTGATAAAGACATTCCTATAGCACTCAATCCCCATTTGTTAGTGCTAGGCTACCTTAATAATACAAACACATACAACTGTTTTACTAGGTTTTCCCAATAGATATTTACTCTGTCGTTAAGTTGAGAAAATATGGTAGCCCTGAGGTTTTTATGTAGCTTTTATATTTCAAAATTTGATTCAGCATGTCCAAGGTCATCTGACATTTAATAGTATTGGTTATTTCATCTAGTTTGTAACTGCCTGATGCAATGAAACACATTACTGGGTATAGGCTACTGTGGATCAGTGAATCATGATGAACATAAAAATGGATGCAATTGGCAAATTACTTTGACCTTAAATGAATGAAATAGATTATTTGAACTGTTGTGAATTATAGTTACTGCAGGACGGGGAGTGATTAACACCTCACTATCACTACCTTGGGGTATTATATACTCTGGTTTGTGTACCTCCAACAATGGTACAGGGTTATTTGTGTGTTTGAGCTGTTTGCGCTGTGATGGTGTGTGTACTATATACATTTGACTAAGGCTAACATAGGGGAGTGGAGCTGAGGAGAGGCTACAGAGGTCAGCTTGCACAGATCCAGTCAATCCCCCCCACCCCCCACCCTGCCATTAACTGATGATTTTGGTGTTCTGGGATTGGAACCCAGGCATATTGTGGTTGTTATGCACACTCGGTGATCAGGGCAGGGGTCTGTCTGTCTGTCTGTCTGTCTCACCTTCGTTCTCCTCAGCCCGCCCTTGACAGATTGCATGGATATTGGCTGACTGCTTAAAAAATAACATTGAACACCTCCCACCAGATTGATAAAAGAGGTCTGGTGGAAAGGTGTCTCTCTTCTCCTCTGCTGGCTGTTTACATCTCAGACGCAGTCTCAGGGATGATCATGTATTCACTGGGGATTTGGGGAGATGTGGGATGTAAGTGCTCCCACAGGAAATAAGGGTCACCTCTTTAATCTTTGGTGCAGGGGAGCTCTCTCTCTCTCTCTCTCTCTCTCTCTCTCTTGTTCTCTCACTCTGATGCAGGGGAGCTCTCTCTCTCTTCTCTCTCTCTCTCTCTCTCTCTCTCTCTCTCTCTCTCTCTCTCTCTCTCTCTCTCTCTCTCTCTCTCTCTCTCTCTCACTCTGATGCAGGGGAGCTCTCTCTCTCTCTCTTTCTATCTCTCTGTATTCTCTCTATTATCTCTCTCTCTCTCAAATGGCCTCTGTTATGTGTAGATGGGATATTGAGTGTGACGGTGTTATGTGGTAGATTATGGCGGCTTTGAATCCCTGTATACCTGATTGTTAGTAATCTTGGTTGTATTATTCCTGGTGGAATGCTAGGTGAGGGTAGGGGAATATGGGCTTAGCTGATTTCATAAAGCTTTTCTGTTGGGGTTATCTGCTGTGACGTAATGTAGTGAATAATGAGTGGTTGGAAACACACACATTCACATGCGCACATAGACACACTGGTCAATCAACGCACACCATATAGTACCTACAGTATTACTGTAGGCTTGTTGCATTGAAATACGACAATGCTTATACCATGACTTCAGAAAGTATTTACACCCCTTGACTTTTTCCACAATTTGTTGTGTTACAGCCTAAATTCAAAATTGATTTAAAAAAAAAATGTCTTACCCATGTACACACAATACCTCCACAAAGACAAAGTGAAAACATGTTTTCAGAAACGTTAGCAAATTTATTGAAAACTAAATATAGAAATATCTCATTTACATTTACACCCCTGAGTCAGTACATGTTAGAATCATCTTTTTGGCAGCGATTACAGCTGTGAGTCTCTGATTTTCAAGCCGATTTAAATCAAAACTGTTAAGTCTGTCACTCAAGAACATTCAATGTTGTCTTGGTATGTAAATACAGTGTGTATTTGGCCTTGCGTTTTAGGTTTCTTGTCCGGCTGAAAGGTACATTTGTGTTGGAAAGCAGACTGAAGCAGACTGAACCAGGTTTTCCTCTAGGATTTTGCTTGTGCTTAGCTCTAGTCCGTTTATTTTTATCCCAAAAAACTATTTTGCCGACGTCAAGCATACCCATAACATGATGCAGCCACCATAATGCTTGAGAATATGAAGTGTGGTACTCAGTGATATGTTGTGTTGGATTTGCCCCAAGCATAACACTTTGAATTCAGGACATGAAGTTAATTTCTTGCAGTTTTTTCTTTAGTGCCTTATTGCAAACAGGATGATTGTTTTGGAATATTTTGATTCTGTACAGTCTTCCTTTTTTACACTCTCTTATTTAGGTTAATATTTTTGAGTAACTACAATGTTGTTGATCCATCCTCAGTTTTCTCCTATCACAGCCACTGTTTAAAAGTCACCATTGGACTCATAGTGAAATCCCTGAGCAGTTTCCTTCCTCTCTGGCAACTGAGTTAGAAAGGATGCCTGTATCTTTGAAGTGACTGGGTGTATTACACCATCCAAAGCATAATTAATAACTTCACCATGCTCAAAGGGATATTCTATGTCTGTTTTTTTATTTGTACCCATCTACCAATAGGTGCCCGTTGTGAGGCATTGGAAAACCTTCCTGGTCTTTGTGGTTGAATCTGTGTTTGAAATTCACTGCTAAACTAAGGGGCCTTACAGATAATTGCATGTGTCACAACACAGCTGATTGGCTCAAACGCATTAAGAAGGAAAGAAATTCCACAAATGAACTTTTAACAAGGCACACCTGTTAATTGAAATACATTCCAGGTGACTACCTCATGAAGCTGGTTGAGAGAATGCCAAGAGTGTGCAAAGATTTTGTCAAGACAAATGGTGGCTACCTTGAAATATCTAAAATATAAAATAAAATATATTTCGATTTTTTGGTGACTACATGATTCCATATGTGTTATTTCAGAGTTTTGATGTCTTCACTATTATTCTACAATGAAGAAAATAGTAAAATAAAGAAAAATACTTGAATGTAGGTGTGTCCAAACTTTTGACTAGTACGGTAGAGTGTTGTATATATACTGTATATACTGTAAATAGAATCCAGTATATACACAGGGATGGGCAAGAATTACAAAATACAATAACAAAATACCATAAAGATCGTTGTATCAAAATAAACTACAAAATACTTGTATTTTGAAATGTATTTTAGTAAAATATGTGTATTTTCTATTTTAAAATACAGAAATATATTTGCAAGTAGCCGGTCCAAACAGCAACAACATTCTCAGTAACAGTTACAGAAACGTTTACAGTGCCTTGCGAAAGTATTCGGCCCCCTTGAACTTTGCGACCTTTTGCCACATTTCAGGCTTCAAACATAAAGATATAAAACTGTATTTTTTTGTGAAGAATCAACAACAAGTGGGACACAATCATGAAGTGGAACGACATTTATTGGATATTTCAAACTTTTTTAACAAATCAAAAACGGAAAAATTGGGCATGCAAAATTATTCAGCCCCTTTACTTTCAGTGCAGCAAACTCTCTCCAGAAGTTCAGTGAGGATCTCTGAATGATCCAATGTTGACCTAAATGACTAATGATGATAAATACAATCCACCTGTGTGTAATCAAGTCTCCGTATAAATGCACCTGCACTGTGATAGTCTCAGAGGTCTGTTAAAAGCGCAGAGAGCATCATGAAGAACAAGGAACACACCAGGCAGGTCCGAGATACTGTTGTGAAGAAGTTTAAAGCCGGATTTGGATACAAAAAGATTTCCCAAGCTTTAAACATCCCAAGGAGCACTGTGCAAGTGATAATATTGAAATGGAAGGAGTATCAGACCACTGCAAATCTACCAAGACCTGGCCGTCCCTCTAAACTTTCAGCTCATACAAGGAGAAGACTGATCAGAGATGCAGCCAAGAGGCCCATGATCACTCTGGATGAACTGCAGAGATCTACAGCTGAGGTGGGAGACTCTGTCCATAGGACAACAATCAGTCGTATATTGCACAAATCTGGCCTTTATGGAAGAGTGGCAAGAAGAAAGCCATTTCTTAAAGATATCCATAAAAAGTGTCGTTTAAAGTTTGCCACAAGCCACCTGGGAGACACACCAAACATGTGGAAGAAGGTGCTCTGGTCAGATGAAACCAAAATTGAACTTTTTGGCAACAATGCAAAACGCTATGTTTGGCGTAAAAGCAACACAGCTCATCACCCTGAACACACCATCCCCACTGTCAAACATGGTGGTGGCAGCATCATGGTTTGGGCCTGCTTTTCTTCAGCAGGGACAGGGAAGATGGTTAAAATTGATGGGAAGATGGATGGAGCCAAATACAGGACCATTCTGGAAGAAAACCTGATGGAGTCTGCAAAAGACCTGAGACTGGGACGGAGATTTGTCTTCCAACAAGACAATGATCCAAAACATAATGCAAAATCTACAAAGGAATGGTTCAAAAATAAACATATCCAGGTGTTAGAATGGCCATGTCAAAGTCCAGACCTGAATCCAATCGAGAATCTGTGAAAAGAACTGAAAACTGCTGTTCACAAATGCTCTCCATCCAACCTCACTGAGCTCGAGCTGTTTTGCAAGGAGGAATGGGAAAAATGTCTCTCGATGTGTAAAACTGATAGAGACATACCCCAAGCGACTTACAGCTGTAATTGCAGCAAAAGGTGGCGCTACAAAGTATTAACTTCTTGAGCATACTTGACACGCAGACGTCCCAAGTATGCCCCTGGAAATGCAAATGCGCTACGCTAAATGCTAAATGTACTCGTTACAACTCAATCTTTGATCAAAATTCACAAGCAGGGTATTGAATTAAAGCTACACTCGTTGTGAACCTAGCCAGCAAGTCAGATTTTTAAAATGCTTTTCGGCGAAAGCATGAGAAGCTATTATCTGATAGCATGCACCCCCCAAAATGCCAGCACGACACGTAAACAACAGATTTTGCGGTAGCCGGCGCTACCCAAAACGCAGAAATAAAATATAAAACATTCATTACCTTTGACGAGCTTCTTTCTTGGCACTCCTATATGCTCCATAAACATCACTATTGGGTCTTTTTTTCGTTTAAATCGGTCCATATATACCCAAAATAGCTTTGTATGGGATCTGTGTCATTCAGAAAAAATCATCGTTTTTAAACGCTGCGTAATTTTTTAAAATTAAAAAAGTCGACGATAAACTTTCACAAAACACTTCGAAATCCTTTTGTAATCCAACTTTAGGTATTAGTAAACGTTTATAATCTATCAAAATGATTACAGGGCGATGTCTTTTCAATAGGTCTTCACTTGCAAAAACAATGGCTTCTGATATCTCCCTCAACTGCATCCGGGTGAAGACTGGGAAACTGCAGGTCAGATAGAAGGATTTTCCAACAATTAATTCAATTGAAAATTAGGACAATGGCGCCATCGTGCGGAATTTGTATGAATTTCAGGCAGATCGCCATTAAATTCTGTTCTCTTTTAATAACTGGTGGAAGTGACTTAAGGAAATTATTTTTAGCTTTCAGAGAGCAGTTTTTCTTGCGTTTTTCAATGAAACACACGATCTGTTATAGTCACAGCCGTGATTTAACCAGTTTTATAAACTTCAGAGTGTTTTCTATCCACACATACTAATCATATGCATATACTATATTCCTGGCATGAGTAGCAGGACGCTGAAAAGTTGCGCGATTTTTAACAGAATTTTCGAAAAAGGAAGGGGTAGAAGTAAGAGGTTTTAACTTAAGGGGGCTGAATAATTTTGCACGCCCAATTTTTCAGTTTATGATTTGTTAAAAAAGTTTGAAATATCCAATAAATGTCGCTCCACTTCATGATTGTGTCCCACTTGTTGTTGATTCTTCACAAAAAAATACAGTTTTATATCTTTATGTTTGAAGCCTGAAATGTGGCAAAAGGTCGCAAAGTTCAAGGGGGCCGAATACTTTCGCAAGGCACTGTAACTTGCTATAATTATGATATGTTGTTGTTAATCTACCTTAGTTGAATGCGCTGACTGTAAGTTACTCTGGATAAGAGTGTCTGCTAAATTACCTAAATGTAAATGTACAGTATATGTGAAAGTGAACACACCAAAATAAACTGCAAAGCACACTGGGTATTATTATTGCCATTGTTTCAGGGCGGAGCTCAATAGAATTATATTCAGCGTGCTTTGGAATTGTCCATTTTTACATATACAGTACATTTATATTTAGTTCATTTAGCAGATGCTCTTATCACACCATAGTGCCACCAGACTTCTGATACCAATGCAGTGTGAAAGGGGGCCACAAAATAGTGAACTGCTATAAAAAAACATGTTATAGAAAAGTAATTTGTATTTTGAAAGTACAAATTACGGTTCTCGAAAGTATCTTGTTACAAAATACATCAGATTGAAGTGTAATACAAATGACTAAATACTCAGACGTAATTGAAATACATAAATACTGACCATCTCTGTAAATAAATATGAAGTGGGTAAAGCAGTATGTAAACATTATTAAAGTGACCAGTGTTAAATGACTATGTACGTAGGGCAGCAGTCTAAGGTGCAGGGTAGAGAACCGGGTGGTAGTTGGTTAATAACATTGACTAAGGTTCAGGGCACGGTACTGGGCAGAGACTGGCTAGTAGTGCCTGTTTAACAGTCTGATGGCCTGGAGATAGAGAATGTTTATCAGTCTCTCGGTCCCAGCTTTGATAAACCTGTACTCCGCCATCTAGATGATAACGGGGGGAACAGGCTGTGGCTCGGGTGGCCGATGTCTTTGATGATCTTCTTGGCTTTCCTGTGACACCGGGTGCTGTAGATGTCCTGGAGGGCAGGCAGTGTGCCCCTGGTGATGCACTTGGCTGAGCGCACCACTTTTTGGAGAGCCTTCTGGTTGCGGGCACTAGACTTGCCCTACCAGGCAGTGATACAGCCGAACAGGACGCTCTCAATGGTACATCTGTAGAAGTTTGTGAGGGTCTTGGGGGCAAAGCCACATTTCTTCAGCTTCCTAAGGTTGAGAGGCACTGCTGTGCCTTCTTCACCACACTGTCTGTATGAAGGGACCATTTCAGGTCCTCAGTGATGTGCACGGGGAGGTGCGGTACATCCATGTGGATGGGGTGCGTGCTCTCTGCTGTCTCCTGTAGTCCACAATCAGCTCTTTCGTTTTGTTGACGTTGAGGGAGAGGTTATTTTCCTGGCATCATTCTGCCAGTGCTCTCACCTCCTCGTCTCGTCGTTGTTGGTAATCAGGTCTAGCACTGTTGTGTGGTCAGCAAACTTGATGATTGAGTTGGAGATGTGCGTTGCTACTCAGTCATGGGTTAAAGAGGAGTACAGGAGGGGGCTGAGCATGCACCCCTGTGGGGCGCCTGTGTTGAGGATCAGTGTGGCGGCGGTGTTGATGCCTACTTTCACCAGCTGTGGCAGGCCCATCAGGATGTCTAGGACCCGGTTGAGCAGGTCGAGGTTCAGACCAAGGGCCATGAGCTTGTGTGATGAGCTTGTACGGCATGTTGAACTCTTAGCTGTAGTCGACAAACAATATTATTTCATAGCTATTTATCTTGTCCATGTGGGATAGGGCAGTGTGCAGTGCAATGGCCATTGCATCTTCCGTAGATCTGTTGAGGCGGTATGTGAATTGTAGTGGGTCTAGGGTGTAGGGTAAGGTGGAGGTGATATGATCCTTATTTTCTTGATGACAGAAGTGATGACAGCAGTGAGTCTACCTACTCTTTCTTGGGTACATGAACAATGGTGAACATCTTGAAGCAAGTGAGGACAAAAGACTGGGTTATGGAGAGATTGAACATGTCTGTAGACACTCCAGCCAGCTGGTCTGCACATGCTCTGAGGACGCGGCATCACAACCTTGTTGCATGTATTTACATTATATGGAATCACATTATATGAAATCACATTTGAAATATATTAGGCTGCTTTCTGCATTGTATACAGTATAACAAAGAGACTGTATTTTATAAACTGCAACCCCCTCTGGCCTCACATGTCTGTTGAATTTACCCACACACTGAGCATAACATAATTCCATTAAGTAGCTTGAAAGAGAGGCAGAGTCACCCAGGCTGGATGTTTGTGATGTTCTTTTTTCAAATTACAGTACTTCTCAGTTGCTTTGCCAGCTTCAGTGTGAAATCCGCTGGGAGTTGTCTACAAGAGAGCCACCAGCTTTCTCAGGGTCGAACACTCTTAATTATGCTCAGTGTAAATGAAGGAGCCTGGGAGCTGGTTGGCTGGCTGGCTGACTGACTGGCTGGTTGGTGTGGAGCACAGGCAGACAGGCTCCATGTGCGGGTGACAAAGCTTACAGCGGCGCTGCTGCACTTACAGCCTTGGGCCTGGCAGAGATGGATAAATAGACATAACATAAGGCCTGTATGCTAATTTGTCAATTCAGTAAAGCTGGCAGGAGTATAGAGAAAGAAGCCATGCTCTGACGATGCAGCACACAACTGAGAAATGGTTGTGGGTGACAGATATTCAATACTGTACTCTTTTTTTTCTTCTTATGACATTTAGATTATCAATGACTAATACTGACAGACTGACTATAAGCTGTATTGTCACGGCCCAGTGCTTTGCTGATGAATATTGAATACTATGTTTAGACATTGACACCCACATCAAGATGCTGCGGGATGAGGAGGAAAATGGGTGATGATATTGAGATTAACTTCTAAAAACTGAGGCAGATTAAACACTAGCCTTTTACTTATTAATATTACATTTGCTGTATGTAATCTGCCTCAGGAACAGACAACATTTACAGGTACAGTATATTCTGAAAATCTACTCAACCATATACAACTAGATACTGAATTAAATCCCCAAGACAACCTTTTGAGTGAAAGTTATAGGTTGTCAACAGCTACTATTTGCGTCTCAATGCCTTTCTGATGTGTGTCAAGGTGAACACTAGAGTAATAGTTGGTTGTAGTTACAGAGCTGAGATGTGACCTGAGATAAATGAATAGCTGAGGGAAGTGAGAACAAAATGATACAGCTGCAGTATGTTCAGGCTGGTTCTCATGAACACTATAACCCACTTTTCACCTGTCCCATGGTGCACACCTTACATCCGTTGAAAACAATCAAGTCATGGCGTTCATATCTCCGTGTAAAAACAAAGTATGGTCATTGAAACTCTGGGATTTTCTACAGACTAGTACAAGTTGTACTAGTCTGTAGAAAATCCCAGAGTTTCAACGACCATACTTTTACTGAATTAGCAGTGGAAGGTAATTCATGGGCAGGTAAATTCTATAAATATTCTGTTAACGAATACTAACTTGAATACATCAAATCAAATTGTATTTGTCACATACACATGGTTAGTAGATGTTAATGTGAGTGTAATGAAATGCTTGTGCTTCTGGTTCTGACAGTGCAGTAATATCTAATCCATTTATTAAAGTGGTCAGTGATTGGGTCTCCATGTAGGCAGCAGCCTCTCTGAGTTAGTGATTGCTCTTTAGCAGTCTGATGGCCTTGAGATATAAGCTGTTCTTCAGTCTCTCGGTTCCAGCTTTGATGCACCTGTACTGACCTCGCCTTCTGGATGGTAAAGGTGTGAACAGGCAATGGCTCGGGTGGTTGTTGTCTTTGATGATCTTTTTAGCCTTCCTGTGACATCGGGTGCTCTAGGTGTCCTGGAGGGCAGGTAGTTTTCCGCCGGTGATGCGTTGTGCAGACCGTACCACCCTCTGGAGAGCGTTGCGGTTCATGGCGGTGCAGTTGCCGTACCAGGCTGTGTTACAGCCCGATAGGATGCTCTCGATTGTGGATGTGTAAAAGTTAGTCAGCGTTTAGGGTGACAAGCCAAATTTCTTCAGCCTCCTGAGGTTGACGAGGCGATGTGTACGCCGAGAAACTTAAAACGTTCCACTTTCTCCACTGCTGTCCCTTCGATGTGGATAAGGGGGTCCTTTGTTTTGTTGATGTTGAGTGAGAGTTTGTTTTCCTGACACCACACTCCAAGTGCCCGCACCGCCTCGTTGTTGGTAATCAAGCCCACTAATGTTGTGTCATCTGCAAACTTGATGATTGAGTTGGAGGCGTGCATGGCCAGGTAGTCATGGGTGAACAGGGAGTACAGGAGGGGGCTGAGCATGCACCCTTGTGGGGCCCCAGTGTTGAGGGTCAGCGAGGTGGAGATGTTGTTTCCTACCCTCACCACCTGGGGGCGGCCCGTCAGAAAGTCCAAGACCCAATTGCACAGGGCGGGGTTAAGGCCCAGGGCCTCCAGCTTGATGATGAGCTTGGAGGGTACTATGGTGTTGAATGCTGAGCTGTAGTCAATAAACAGCATTCTTACAAAGGTATTCCTCTTGTCCAGATGGGATAGGGCTGTGTACAGTGTGATGGCGATTGCATCGTCTGTGGACCTGTTAGGGCAGTGCGCAAATTGAAGTGGGTCTAGGGTGGCCAATACAGTAGCAAACATCCTGTGATAATTGGTACCTTGACAACTTTTCATATCACCTTGCCCCCAACATGGAACTACCCTGTGACCACAAAGAAGGAAAAGCTGAAACGTTATGGACTGAAACAATTACCATAAATCATGGATAAACATGACTAAATAAGAAGAATTCAAATGAAGCAAGTGGGTGGGTGTTGATGTTTCTTTATCGACTGGGTTGGTTGGCCTCCAGACGTGTTGACAGCAATCTGTTCATGACAACAAATAGACACACTCTGCTACAGCTGTCTGGACCTTGTTGATTTCTTCAGATCAGTAGCGAATTCAAAGGCTTCATTTTTCGAAGGGGAGCACTGGAGAGAGCGGAGAGAGGGAGGAGGCGAGAGAACTCGAGAGAAAATGTGATTTGGTCTGGGTGTTTTCAGCTGCATGCTTCATTTGCCCTCTCTGACAGAAAAAGAGAATGACGTGCATTCGCAGGAATTGAATCACTAGATTAAACACCCCCTCCTCCCCCTTCTCCCCTGAGTCGTATAGAGGGGGAGATGTGGGGAGATTGCAGGGAGAGATGTTCTTGCAGAAAGGGACGCTAAGGAGCCTTTGTCAAAGGCAAGATTGATTGGGTGATTAAATATCCAGGAGTAGAGTATCAATGTTCACTCCTAACCATTAGTGCCAGAAGAGTTGCAATAAGAAACTGTCTGTGCACTGTCCAACTTCTCTCAGTAGCTCCAGCATATGTTGTTTCTATGGTATTTCTTTCCCTCCTGTGCAGATATTTCCCCTCAAAGGAATGTTTTTCCTGGTTTACCCCCAATGGAGGGAAGAGAACCAGAGGGTGCCTGGGTTATCAGTGGGAATATTTAACAACTACTGGTGATTCCGCAGAGTACAGCGAATAATGGTTAAGAGAATACAGTACATGCTCAATGCTGATAACCCCAAAACACTTTACGCAACTTGATGCATGCAGACATGCAGTTTCTGTCATTTATGGTTAAGGTCAATCGTTTGTATCAGTTGTATCAATTTAAGGTAGATTGACATGAATATTAAATACAAAAAAAAATGCATGTGGTTTTCGAATTGAATTATGCAAATGTCAGCACAGGAATTGTCAGAGTGGAAGAAAGTGTTCCTGTCACCCTTCTTGGTAACACTTTACATTAAGTTGTCCCTATTTAGCCCAAACAACTACCTCTTTCCCTACTGTATTTAATTAATTTATTTATTTTGCTCCTTTGCACCCCCATTATTTTTATTTCTACTTTGCACATTCTCCCATTGCAAATCTACCATTCCAGTGTTTTACTTGCTATATTGTATCTACTTTGCCACCATGGCCTTTTTGCCTTTACCTCCCTTTTACCTGTATGTTTGTTTTACTCCATGTGTAACTCTGTGTCGTTGTATGTGTCGAACTGCTTTGCTTTATCTTGGCCAGGTCGCAATTGTAAATGAGAACTTGTTCTCAACTTGCCTACCTGGTTAAATAAAGGTGAAATAAAATAAATAAATAAAAAAATTGCTATGTAACTAACACAGTAATAACTGTTAACAGCAATTATCAAACAATTGGAACAAGGAATGTTTAATTACAAATTCACTTGCTTAAGGTTATTCCATAGTGTGATTGCACATTCTCTTGTTCCACTATGTAACTGATGTTCTGTAATTACAAATGTATAAGTCACTTGTGAATTGCCATGTTATTAACTCATACCAAAATATGACCTTGTTACAAGTACTGTATATTCAAGGTGCCACTACCATTGAATCTACATTTAATGCCAGGGTTGATAAAGTGGCTAGGACATGGTAACAACAATTGTAACAAGGCACACCCTGTGATTAACTACCAGTCATTTTCAATTACAGTAAAACTTCAATTAAATGTAGAGTCTCAAATATCTGACTGCCCCTTTTTATAGCCGGGCAATGGCACACATTTCAGCAAATAAACACCTGTTTCAAATAAACGTCAGGTCTAACTGAATTGTTTATGAGGTTTAATGTTTGATTTGCTACATTAAATCAAATCAAATCAAAATTATTTGTGACATACACATGGTTAGCAGATGTTAACGCGAGTGTAGCGAAATGCTTAAGTAAATTAGTAATGATGCATTTTTATCGGCAGTAAGAAACTGCTAGCCATTGGCTGCTAACTGGCAAGCACAAAAATAGTCAACAACTTCGGGAGTACAGACCCTCAGAAATCATCAGGTCGCCCTCTAGTGGCGTAAGTAAAACCCTCTCAAAATGCACAGTCAAAGAGGAGAATACAAATTTTGTCAAGGAAGTTTTTTATATATATTTTTTTATGGAGTCATACTAAGACAAAAGTAACATGACACAGTGTGTTAGTGATAACACATTAGTGCATGTAGATACCCATAGATTCCCAGTCATTGCGCTAACGCTAGTTGGCATTGGCCAGACATAACAATGGCATGCACGAGTTCATCTGATTCTGGGTAAGTAGATAAAGGGCTTCATTGCATTTGTGAATGATGGGGAAACGCTAGCTAGCTAGCTTTACCACTCAGTGTTTTTAATAAGTATGAAATGGGGAATTGAATTTGAATGGTTTAAATATGAATCTTGTCAAATCCACTGAAAAATATTTTGTCTCCTTATTTATCCTGGTTAGCCTATTGTTTACAAAGGTTGTTACATTGTAACTAAATAGTAATTATAGAAGTTATACCCTACTAGGTTTCACTTTACATTAAGTTGCTTGATCCTGGGTAGGTACATTACAAGTATAACATATGCAACTAAATTGCTTTTGCATTACACTTGATTCGGTCATAGCATTTATTTTATTTTATTTAACCTTTATTTAACTAGGCAAGTCATTTAAGAACAAATTCTTATTTACAATGACAGCCTACCAAAAGGCAAAAGGCCTCCTGCGGGGACGGGGGACTAAAAATAAAATATCAAATATATAAATACAGGACACAACACACATCATGACAAGAGAGACAACACAACACTACATAAAAGAGTGAAAAAGAGAGAGACCTAAGACAACAACACAGCATGGTAGCAACACATGACAACACAGCATGGTAGCAACACAACACGGTAGCAGCACAAAACATGGTACAAACATTATTGGGCACAGACAACAGCACAAAGGGCAAGAAGGTAGAGACAACAATACATCATGCAAAAGCAGCCACAACTGTCAGTAAGAGTGTACAGTAGATGTAACATCCAGTAGATTTAACATCCAGTAGATGTAACATCCGGTAGATGTAACATCCAGTAAATTTAACATCTAGTAGATGTAACATCCAGTAGATTTAACATCCAGTAGATGTAACATCCGGTAGATGTAACATCCAGTAAATTTAACATCTAGTAGATGTAACATCCAGTAGATGTAACATCCAGTAGATGTAACATCCAGTAGATGTAACATCCAGTAGATGTAACATCCAGTAAATGTAACATCCAGTAAATGTAACATCCAGTAAATGTAACATCCAATAAATGTAACATCCAGTAAATGTAACATCCAGTAAATGTAACATCCAATAAATGTAACATCCAGTAAATGTAACATCCAGTAAATGTAACATCCAGTAAATGTAACATCCAGTAAATGTAACATCCAGTAAATGTAACATCCAGTAGATGTAACAAGGTCAGATTATTAACATGGTAATTCACTTTCAAATGTGTGATTACAGAACATTAGATAGAGAGTGGAACAAGACAATGTGTAACAACATCAGCAGTTACACATGTGGAATAACCTTCAGCAAGTGAATGCGTAATTACACAGTCCTTATTCCATCTGTGTAATAACTTATTCCACAATCACCCTATTATCATGTAATTACATAGTAAAACCTATGTGACTACTATGTTGATAATACAGTTATTACATTGTTAGTTACATTGTAATAGGGGCAACTTCATGTAAAGCATTACCTTCTTCTGTCTGTTGATTGCTATTGGCATGTTTTTGTGTTGTTTTTGTGTTTAAAGTGTCGCATGCTGTCAAAAGTCTAGGTGATGTGGGTAAGGCGGAGTCAGGCGCAGGACACAGAGAGGAGTAATAATCGTAACTTGACTCAATAAACAATCTTCCATCAAGGAGAACAAAATTCCAGAGCACATAAACGAGACAACTTGACAACAATAAACATGCACAAAACCATGATGGAACCAGAGGGTTAAATAGGGAATAAATTATAACGTAATGGAAATCAGGTGTGTACAATCAAGACCAAACAAAAGGAAAAAGAAATGTAGCTCGGTGGATACTAGAAAGCCGGTGACGTCAACCGCTGAACGCCGCCCGAACAAGGAGAGGCACCAACTTCGGTGGAAGTCGTGACACATGCATTGACTGCCATTCACCAAAATTAAAGGAAGTAATTATACAAAGATAATGTAACCTTGATTTCTGTATCCCGACGGCAAAATAAGAAACGTAATTGATTTGAGCATTTGACCTTGGACAACATTCTGCAGTTTTGTTTATGTATATACAGTAATGCATTTTCAATCTTTTAATACTCACTGAGCTAAGGTAGTCTACCTCAAACAATATGTCACTAAGACACAAGACAGGCTTGAGCAGAAATTTAAGAAGGAAGAATATCTGTTGCTAATATTGTAGCAGCTTTTTATTGTTGTTGAAAAACAATTGAAATCTTATAATGGCTTAGTTCATCTTGAATAGCAGCGACTGTAGAGACCAGACCGTGAATAAAACATTCCTGGTTCTTGGACGGTTCTATTGCAAGTGTTTGTAAAATGCTATTTGATGTGCAATATCTGCAATATCACTCATTTTCATCTATTTCTGCACTTCAGATTCCATTGAAATCCAGCCTTTAATCTGTATTTCCATCTAATCAACTTTCTGGTTCAACTGTGTGTATAATATAGCAGGCATTTCACTTATTATTGCTTCTTCCCCTTGTGACTCCCTCATGGACAACAGGGCTATTTCCATCACACTCTCTTGCATACAACCTCTATCTCAGTTGGTCTCTTCTTTTCCTTGTCAGTATTTCTCATACTTAACATGAAGATTAGGAGAAGTCAAAGGTCAGTCTTCCTTTCTATCATGAAATGAATGATCTGGTTTGTAGCACATTGTGGTGGTTTTCTAAAGCAGACTATATTGTTGACAGAGCTTATCGGGGGACTTTACAGCACTTAGCGAAGAGTAGTCTAACTGGAGGTGGTTCCTGTGGATAAAATTAACAACATTGTGGACATTGGCCCTGGTCCCATCTCTCTATCACACCTTGGTGATAAAACAGCTGAGATCTGAATCCCTGCGAGGCTGTGGGTGGTGGAGGTTGAGGTGGAAGATGGAGTGCTGGCTGGAAATCGATGAAGCCAGGCTGAGGGAGGTTGTACCTCCTCCTCCTCCTACCCCCCTCCTCCTCCACCTGCACCTCCCTCCTCCTTTGCCACCTTCCTCCTCCTTCGCCTCATTCAGCCGACCCCTCCTCAATGTCACTGGGAGATATATTTTGCTTTTAGGCATCAGAGAGCCCACATCAGACCTCTTCTGTCTCTCACCCCCTCCCCCATCCCTTCCCACCCCTCTACCCACGGGTTCCCTAGGCAGGGCGCCATTGACTGGGTTCACTCGGCATTGATTCTGAGAGGTGGGTTGCATTTGATAAATGGCGTCAGTAGGTTATCCCCACTGGGATGAGAAACTGAAGTCTGATCGGGAGTTATTCATATTTTCACCTCGTTAAATCATCTGTTTTTGATTGAATAAGTTATCAAATTGATCTATGAATTATTTGAGAATGGTGTCATCACATTATCTATGCAGCGTTACAGTATGTCTTCGTTGTAGAAATCCATGACATATTCATGTCTTGAAAGATATGTACTTTTCAATATATTAAACTCGGGTTGAATAACTTCCCAAGTATTTCGCAGCACTAGTCGCATCATGAGTCGGAGTCTGTTCCCAGCAATGCCTCATCAACACATTGTGAATTGAGTTAAGGGGCCAGCCTTTCTGTGAACCGGAACATCTCTGTGAAGAAAGGCCAGACATTTTGTGAGTAGCAGTCCTGAAGGCTGATTGAACCAGACCCAGACCAAGATGAGATAAGGCATCTTATTTTACTGCTAGATAAGTCCTCCTCCACCTCCTACAGCTTCAGGAGGCAAGCCACCCCTGGATGCTTCCCTGCTGACCTTTACTTTTAGGTGGTGATGCTGACCTGAAAATTCCCCCATCCTGATTGGTTTGGGGACTGGAGATGCAATCTTGTGATGAATAGTGAAAAGGTCAACCCGGCCTCTCCAAAGAAGCGTCACTCCATTGTACAGCATGCTGCGTGAACTGCATCTGATAGGTGCTTTCCCTTTTTCCCACTGGAACATCGTGTTCCTGGAGCAGTCTTCTGCTCCTTTCTCTCCTCCCGACTCTGAGTCTTTCCCTTGATATGGAAATGGGGTAGTGATAACACATGCTCTGTGAAAGGATCACATTTTTAACGGGATAGAAAAACTATTATAGGATTGCTGAAGAACAGGGCAGACTTGAGTCTTCTAAACCTGTAGAGGTGGTAGTCATAAGAAGTTAATTAACATATCCCGACTGAGCAATGACTTTCTTGAAGTATTGGATTTAAATGATGAGGATTAGGATACGCAGGGACAAATGTAGGACACACTGTGATTTAAATGATCATAATCGAGAAGACAGTGACTCTGGGTGAAGTTGAAGTATCACCGGGAATTGCATATGGATCATTTGAGCCGTTGGGACTCTCCAAACTGTCTTTCTAAAAGTGGATATGCCCAATGGTGACGAAAAAAAAATTCTGCTATGATCACCGTGACACTGCCTCATTAGTGGGCTTAAACGGGCTGTTGAATGAATTTGCCCCTGAGAGAGGGAAGGGATAAATCACTGGCTGTCCCAATTTTAATGAATACATAAAGCTATTCTCTAAGCTATTCTCTATATTATTGAGATCCCATCCCACCTGTTGTTTCAGTCCTAACATTTCCCTGAAGGCAGAGAAGGTATCGGTCCCTGTTCTGTTCGGTCTATGTAATGTTGATATATCTCACTCGGGGCCTAAATGTCAGTCTGGAAGAGTCAAGCCCTTTTTGGTAATGGCCAAGCAATTGCAAATGTCAGACAGAGCGTTGCGTTGATGAGTGGCTGTGCCCGAGTGTCCCACACAGCTCCCGCAATGCAGCTCAGACAGTCACCTAGGACTAGGAATCTCCCTCTGTGCCATACCAGTTCTTTAATATGGGGGCAGAATTCTTCAGTGTGCATGAAGCATATGGAAGGAAAATCAAAACCCAGGCTATGTTTGAAATAATGTTATATTAACTTTCTACATGAAAGCTAGCTAACAGGTTCCTTCATATGGTGCTCAAACATTCTGCACATTTCCCGCCAGGATCTTCCTCCATCATCTAGATTTGAGGGATATAATGCCGAGGTTGAACGCTAACTTGAGACATGCATGTAACTTGAATTGAAGAATAATTGACCCAGTTCCAGTTCCAGTTCCAGTTGTGCATACATCACATGTTACTGTTCAGTTGTGCATACATCACATGTTACTGTTCAGTTGTGCATACATCACATGTTACTGTTCAGCTGTGTGACATTAGATCACAACCAAACCAATTCATGATGTTTCAACTGTCTTCCATGAACTGTGAATCTCATACAGTAGGTTTTTAACTTTCAGAATACAACACTTCTACGTTGTGTCAGAGTTTGACATTGTTTTTGTGATTGTTACCTGCCAAGTAAAAATGTAAGCTCCATGAAGCTGTTCCTATCAGTAACTCCTACTGTATCAGTCGCTGGTATTGTTGAGCATCTAAAACACCAGCAGCTGTACCAGGAAGGTGACTCATCACGCTACAGCTTCTCCTCAGAGGGTTTTCACACCTCTTCTTTTCACTGTCAGATCTTAAGCCCTGACACCGTGTCTCCTAGATGGGATGGGATGGGATGGTGTAACACTACACAACACACTGTCACACTGGCTGCCACTTCACTTCTCACAAAGTCGCAGTTTTCCATTGATGAGAGAAAAAAATGCTCCACACATACCTCCATCTATCTATCTATACAGGAGAAGACGTCAAAGAAGAAACACAGCTAGCTAGTGAGTAATTCTTCTTGCATAAAAAAAATAAATCTGACTTCAGAGGGATAGATCCCCCACTTCCATCCATGGCTCGCTCTCAGTCAATGCAGAGTTAGCCTTTCCTTTTATGTGCTGCCCCTGGGATTATCATATCAATCTTCGATGTGACCTGATTACCAGCCTGCGGTTCACTTCGAAAGCAGTGGATCAAGTGATCCCTCTGTTTCTGAGGGCTAATTAACCCTGATGTGTCGGTGTCCTACTGAAGCCTCCACAAGTTACTTCAGCTGTTGTGTTTTCACACGGCTCCACAGTCTGGCCTCTCTGTCCTCACAGTTGATGGGGGATGTGTTAAATAACTCTATTAGTAATAAGGTAGGCTTGTATAAAGGTCTGTATAACACTGGCTAAAGGTATGCTCCTTGTTCTCTCTGTTCACTCATGACCACGTGTCCACACACATCTCCAACTCAATCATCAAGTTTGCTGACGACACAACAGTGGTAGGCCTGATTACCAACAACATCGAGACAGCCTACGGGGAGGATGTGAGGGCCCTGGCGAAGTGGTGCCAGGAAAATAACCTCTCCCTTAACATCGACAAAACAATCTGATCGTGGACTACACGAGACAGAGAGAGAGCACGGCCACATTAACGAAGCCGCAATGGAAAGGGTGAAAAGCTTCAAGTTCCTCGGTGTGCACATCACTGACGACCTGAAATGGCGCCTTCACACAGACAGTGTGGTGAAGAAGGTGCAACTGTGCCTCTTCAACCTCAGGCGACTGAAGTAATTCGTCTACAGATTAATCATTGAGAGCATCCTGTAAGGCTGTATCACCAACTATCACCATCCATCACTGGTACACCAGAGGGTGGTCCGGTTGGCCCAACACATCCCAGCTGGCACACTTCCTGCACTCCAGGACATCTACAGCACCCGGTGTCACAGGAAGGCGAAGAAGATCATCATCAAGAACCTCAGACACCCGAGTCAAGGCCTGTTCACCTTGCTTCCATCTGGAAGGCGGAGAATGTACCGGTGCATCAAAGCTGGGACCGAGAGACTGATAAACAGCTTCAAACTCTAGACAAAGCTGTCAGCAAGACGAAGGGTGGCTAATTCGAAGAATCTAAAATATAAAATGTATTTTGATTTGTTTAACACTTTAGTGGTTACTACATGATTCCGTATGTGTTATTTCATAGTGTTGATATCTTCACTATTATTCTACAAGGTACTGTAGAAAAGAACATAGACTACCCACCCAACTCACGCCCTGACCATACAAAAACAAAAACAAAGACATAACAAAAATAACTAAGGTCAGAACGTGACAGTACCCCCTCCCAAAGGTGCGGACTCTGGTCGCAAAACCTGAACCTATAGGGGAGGGTCTGGGTGGGCGTCTGTCCGCGGTGGCAGCTCTGGAGCGGGAAGTGGACCCCACTCCAACCATAGTCTTTGCCCACTTCTTTCCCTGCCTCAGTAGCGCCTTTAGAGCGGCGACCCTCGCTGACCTCGGACTGGGGACACTAGCAGCGGGCCCTGAATGGACGGGAGATTCCGGCAGCGCCGGAGTAAAGGGCGATTCCGGCAGCGCTGGAGTAAAGGGCAATTCCGGCAGCGCCGGAGTGAAGGGTGATTCCGGCAGCTCCTGACAGACGGGAGACTCTGGCAGCTCACGACAGACGGGAGACTCTGGCAGCTCAGGACAGACGGGAGACTCTGGCAGCTCAGGACAGACGGGAGACTCTGGCAGCGCTGGACAGGAGGGAGCACCTGGAGGAAGGAGACGGAGAGACAGCCTGGTGTGTGGGGCTGCCACCGGAGGCCTGGTGCGTGGATGAGGCACCGGATAGACCGGACCGTGGAGGCGCACTGGAGGTCTCGAGCACCGAGCCTGCACAACCCTACCTGGCTGGATACTCCCCGTCGCCAGGCCAGTGTGGCGAGGTGGAATAGACCGCACTGGGCTGTGCTGGCGAACCGGGAACACCGTGCGTAGGGCTGGTGCCATGTTCCCCGGCCCAAGGAGACGCACTGGAGACCAGATGCGCTGAGCCGGCTTCATGGCACCTGACTCGATGCCCACTTTAGCCCTGCCAATATGAGGCGCTGCGATGTAACGCACCGGGCTATGCCTGCGCACCGGGGACACCTTGCGCCTCACGGCATAACACGGTGCCTGCCCTGTCCACCTCTCTCCACGGTAAGCACGGGGAGTTCGCTCAGGTCTCCTACCTGACTTAGCCACACTCCCCGTGTCCTTCCCCCAATACATTTTTGGGGCTGCCTCTCGTCCCAGCCGTGCTGCCTCCTCATACCACCGCCGCTCAGCTTTCGCTGCCTCCAGCTCTGCCTTGGGGCGGCGATATTGCCCAGCCTGTGCCCAGGGTCCTTCTCCGTCCAGAATCTCCTCCCATGTCTATGAGTCCAGAAATTTCCGCTGCTGCCCGATACCACGCTGCTTGGTCCTTGGTTGGTGGGTGATTCTGTAACGGCCGTTGGTGGTGGAAGAAGGTGAGGACCAATGCGCAGCGTGGTAAGTGTCCATATTTTTTTATAAAGTAATAGAACACTGAAAAAAAACAAGAAAGTGAACGAACGAAACCGAAACAGTTCTGTCTGGTGCAGATAGAAACACTCAACAGAAAACAATCACCCACACCACACAGGTGGGAAAAGGCTACCTGAGTATGATTCTCAGAGACAACGAACAACACCTGCCTCTGATTGAGAACCACACCAGGCCAAACACAAAACCACAACATAGAGAAAAGAACATAGACTACCCACCCAACTCATGCCCTGACCATCCTAAAACAAAGACATAACAAAAATAACTAAGGTCAGAATGTGACAACATCTGCAAATGCTACCAATAACATTTTATTATTACCTTTATTTAACTAGGCAAGTCAGTTAAGAACAAATTGTTATTTTCAATGACAGCCTAGGAACAGTGGTTTAACTGCTTTGTTCAGGGGTAGAACAACAGATTTTTACCTTGTCAGTTCGGGGATTCGATCTTGCAACCTTTCGGTTACTAGTCCAGCACTCTAACCACTAGGCTACCCTGCCGCCCCTTAATTTGACTTAGCGACGTGGAGTAACACTGCAAAAGGAGTGGCATTGACGTCTTCAACTCAGATGCTGTCCTTCGCTAGGTAGGCATTATAAGTGCCATGTCATTAACAGGGATGCAATTAATTCCCCATGATGGGATAGTGACAGTAATGAAGGTTGACTGTTTGGGGGCCTGTTCAATAGAACCACAGCGATGACAGCTGGCCAGACGTTTCTTTGTTATCTGTGTGTATGTGTGTGTGTCTCTCATCTTATCCTCCTCGACGCTGCTTAACGTTGAGCTGCCATGACGGTAGCATTTGCAGCCCTATATGTTGAACTATATTTAGTTTGATAGGCATGCACAGTGTGTAATGTTATGCATCCATTCAGTGGGTTGGTCCAGTGGTCTATTGTTCCTATCAAATGACAGCAAAGGGTAGAACAGGGACATTGATGTGTGGTTTATGAATAGAGACCATCCTTGATTGCAGTAGGGCTGTGCCGGTCTGCTTTCACACCTCTGAGTAGACATGCACTGTAGGATCAAGCTAACTCACTCCTAGCCACCATGCACTTAGACACTGTGAAATTCTGTTAGTATTCATAGATCTTCACTTTGTGTTATCTACCACTGCCAATATGTTAGCAAATCCAAGTGATGAACAAACAAAACTGAAAAGGCAAAGACCATTTTAGTGTGTTGTTTTTATTTAGAACTCAGCGTGTGTGTGTGTGTGTTTGTGTGTGTGTTTGTGTTTCAGAGCAGTGGTGTAAAAAGTAAAGATACCTTAATAGAAAATGACTCAAGTAAAAGTGAAAGTCACTCAGTAAAATTCTACTTGAGTAAAAGTATCAGTATTTAGTTTGAAATATGTGTAAGTATCAGAAGTAAATGCAATTGCTAAAATAGATTTAAGTATCAAAAGTAAATCATTTCACATTCCTTATATTAAGCAAACCAGACGGCACAATTTTCTTGTTTTGATTTTATTTATGGATAGCCAGGGGCACACTCCAACATCATTTGCAAACGAAGCATTTGTATCAAGGCACAAGGCGAGACCCAGATGCAAACACAAGGGGCAGATGGTTAGAGTCATACGATGTTTATTAATCCAAAAAGGGGTAGGCAAGAGAATGGTCGTGTACAGGCAAAATGTCAAAACCAGTTCAGAGTCCAATAGGTACCGAAGGGCAGGCAGATTCAAGGTCAGGGCAGGCAGGATGATTAGGCAGGCAGGAAAGTAGTCCAGAGTCAGGCAGTGATCAAAACCGGGAAGACTAGCAAACGAACTGGCACAGAGAGACAGGAAAAACAGGGATAAATACACTGGGGAAAATAAGCGACACCTAGAAGGGGTGGAGACAATCACAGGGACAGGTGAAACAGATCAGGGCGTGACACATGTGTTTGGTGAGTCCGCCAGATCAAAGACTGTAGGGATGACCAGGGATGTTCTCTTGATAAGTGTGTGAATTAGACCATTTTCCTGTCATGCTAAGCATTCGTAATGTAATGAGTGCTTTTGTGGAATGTAAAGAGTAAAAAGTGCATAATTTTATTTCGGAATGTAGTGAAGTAAAAAAAAAAAAAGTAAGAGTAGTCCAACGACTGTGTCAGCGATATAGTAAAGTACAGATACCCCTCCCAAAATACTTACGTAGTACATCAAATTATTTTTTACCTCAGACATGGACAAAGATGATGATGTCATCAATCAGACATGGATAAAGATGATGATGCCATTGTGCACCACTTGTTTACCCCATAACCCACTCACTTGAAATCAAAGTGATATTTTACATTTCATTTAACACTGCAAAATAATGTATCCAATCATTCATATTGGTGGATATCTAAATTGGATTGAGAGTCAATTTGGTTGAAATATTACACTTTTGGTAGGTTTACAACACTGTGTGAGAGAGAGTGATAATATCAGACACCCTCTTACTACTGGGCGAACTGTAGGTCTGAGTGGTGTATTGTATCGCTGACACAGTCGTTGGAGCTGTCTCCTCCAGTCCTTACACAATAAACACAATAAACACATCCCCCGGTTCCTGCAGTTCTTTTTTCATTACCTATCTGCTCCCTTATGACATGCTGGTAATAGCCTTGGAGCCATGCTGGTAAACAGTTTTGACAAATTAAAATCACCCAGCTCAAGTGAAGGGCCTGTGCTGCAAACTGGAGAGGAGAGGAGGCTATTAGCTCTGCTTCCCTGTGACAAGGCCGCTGCAGCAATCCCTCCCCTCCCCTTGGCTTGCTGAGCCGCAACTACTGTTCTCTAGGTTATTTAATTGTAATACTATTGGATGATATGAAATGAGGATGATTCCTCTAAGTGAACGAATGCCAAGCTAGCACTTCATGTTCACATCTAAAACATACAGCTACAGTATTATCCTACTGTTTCATTATTGCCTTTGCAATTGTGCCAGTTCCCTCCTGCAGTCTAAGAGATTTCTCTAAAGGATGATTATCACTTTAGATTCACATGCCAGGACTGTGTACAGATGTGTAATCTTAATTTGATCACGCTGTTGCAGGATAACTTTCCTGCAATGCAGGACAATTAAAACTTGCAGTGAATTTGAGATTTAAAAAGGCTTTTTTTTAAGTCTAGAATTTTCAGGATAATTTTCCTGCTGTAGCAAACTGGCTCAAATTAAGATCCTACATCTGTATGGCAGGGACATATGTGGAACACACAGTGAGTGACTGAGTAATCCTTTAATGACTAGAAACATTATTAATCCTGCATATATACACAAGCCGGTTTTATTTGACAGGCACACATAAAATAGATGGCAGATTAGTTAATCCGTCTAAAAATACTCCAAGGCAGTGTTTTAGGCTGTTGTTTCTGTGATACAGTACATTTCATCAAAGGTCAACATGAGCCTCAATGTTGTTGTTATCTGGAGGATGATGTAACATTTGCTGTTTTTTTCTTCTTTAAATAACCGATTGTAATGTACTGAACACGCCCCCATTTACATCAAGAGGGCTGTAGCGGACCGGGTCGAGAACTTCAAGTTCCTAGGTGTCCACATCGCTAAGGACCTATCATGGTCCAAACACACCAACACATTTGTGAAGAGGGCATGACAACGCCTCTTTCCCCTCAAGAGGCTGAAAAGATTTAGCAAGGGCCCTCAGATCCTCAAAGTTTTACAGCTGCACCATTGGTAGCATCTTGAATGGCTGCATCACCGCTTGGTATGGCAACTGCTCAAAATCCAACCTCAAAGCACTGCAGTGTACGGCCCAGTACATCACTGGGGTTGAACTCCCTGCCATCCAGGACCTCCATATCAGGCATTGTCAGAGGAAGCCCCTACAAATTGTCAAAGACTCCAGCCACCCAAGTAATTTACTGTTCTCTCTGCTACCGCACGGCAAACACTGCCGGAGTGCTAAGTCTGGGACGAAAAGGCTCCTGACCAGCTTCTACCCCCAACCCATAAGACTGCAAAATACACTACATGACCAAAAGTATGTGGACACCTTCTTGTCGAACATCTCATTCCAATATCATGGGCATTCATTTGGAGTTGGTCCCCCTTTTGCTCCTATAACAGCCTCCATTCTTCTGGGAAAGCTTTCCACTAGATGTTGGAACATTGCTGCGGGGACTTGCTTCCATTCATCCTCAAGAGCATTAGTGAGGTCGGGCACTGATGTTTGGCAATTAGGCCTGGCTTGCAGTCGCCTTTCCTATTCATCCCAAAGTTGTTCGATTGGGGTTGAGGTCAGGGCTCTGTGCAGGCCAGTCAAGTTCTTCCACTCCGATCTCGACAAACCATTTCTGTATGGACCTTGCTTTGTACATGTGGGCCTTGTCATGCAGAAAAGGCAAATGGCCTTCCCCAAACTGTTACCACAAAGTTGAAAGCACAGAATAATCTAGAATGTCATTGTAGGCTGTAGCGTTAAGATTTCCCACTGGAACTAAGGGCTAGAGCCCGAAACCATGAAAAACAGCCCCAGACCATTATTCCTCCTCCACCAAACTTTACAGCTGGCACTAAGCATTGGGGCAGGTAGCATTCTTCTGGCATCCGCCAAACCCAAATCTGTCCGTCGGACTGCCAGATGAGGAAGCTTGATTCTTCACTCCAGAGAACGCTGGAGCTTTACCACGAGCTTTACGCCAATCCAGCCGATGCTTGGGATTGCACATTGGTGATCTTAGGCGTGGCTGCTCGGCCATGGAAACTCATTTCATGAAGCTCCGGACGAACAGTTCTTGTGCTGACGTTGCTTCCAGAAACAGTTTGGAACTTGGTAGTGAGTGTTTCAACAGACTATTTCTACATCATACGTGCTTCAGGACTCGGCGGTTCTATTCTGTGAGCTTGTGCGGCCAACCAGTCGTTGTTGCTCCTCGACTTTCTATTTCACAAAACAGCACATACAGTTGGCCTGGGCAGCTCTAGCAGGGCAGAAATTTGACAAACTGACTTGTTGGCATCCTAGGATGGTGCCATGTTGAAAGTCTCTTCAGTAAGGCCATTCTGCCATTGTTTGTCTATGGAGGTTGCATGGCTGTGTGCTCGATTTTATACACCTGTCAGCAACAGATGTGGCCAAAATAGCAGAATCCAATCATTTGCAGCGACGTCCACATACTTTTGTATATATAGTGTAGTTAACCAAATAGCTACCCGGACTATCTGCATTGACCCTTTTTGCACTCTTTTCTCTATTCACACACACTTGACTCTACCCACACACACACACATACGTACACTGACACTCCAACACTGCTGCTACTGTCTATTATCTATCCTGCTGCCTAGTCACGTTGTCCCTACCTGTGTGTACATATCTACCTCAATTACCCCATACCCCTGCACATGGACTCGATACTGGTACCCTGGGTATATAGGCAAGATTTCATTATTTATTGTGTATTTATTATTAGTATTGTTGCTTATTGTATATTACAGATTTTTGTATTGTTGTTATTTTATTGTTTTCTGCATTGTTGGGAAGGGCCCATAACTAATCATTTCACTGTTAGTCTACAGCTGTTGTTTACGAAGCATGTTATAGACAATTAAAACTTGATTTGATAGTCCTCCCTGCACAAGGTACTGATGGGGTGGTGAGTCGGAAGCAGGTGCAGGTGAAACGTTTTAATAAAACAACAAAACCAAGAACACGACATTAACATAAGGCAGAACGCCGATACACAAGAACAATACCAACTGGTGAGTGAACCTGGGAGAGTGACATATAAAGGGGTGGAAATTATGAAGGTAATGGAGTCCAGGTGTGAATCATAATGATTAACAGGTGCGTGTAATGATGAGTGCCAGGTGTGCGTAATGATGAATCCTTGGACCAGATGTGAGTTCTCTGGCGATGTCCTATACCCTATGGGAGGAGCAGGAGAAGACGTGACAAGGATAGTCTGCTGTTTAAGGGAAGGCATTTGTGCAGCCCTGTAATACATCTTCATTTGAGGTAGTCCAAGACCTCCAGCTTTATTGGGTAAGTGTAAAATAGTCCATTTGACTCTTAAGGTTTTTCCATTCCAAATAAAGTTGGAGAACAGGCCGTTTATTTTATTTAAAAAAGTTGGATGGAATTCAAATGGGCAGGGTCTGGAATAAATACATAAACCTTGGCACAGTGCCTTCAGAAAGTATTCCTACCCCTTGACCCTGTTACAGCCTGAATTCAAAATAGATTATTTATTTATTTTCTCCCCCATCTACACACAATACCCCATAATGAAAGTGTTTTTAGATTATACTTGTTTTATTATTGAAAATGAAATACAGAAATATTTCATTTACATACGTATTCATGCCCCTGTAGAAGGACCTTTGGCAGCAATTACAGCTTTCTGGGTAAGTCTCTAAGAGCTTTTCACACCTGGATTGGGCAACCTTTGCCCATTATTATTTTCAAAATTATTCAAAATCTGTCAAATTGGTTGTTGATCATTGCTAGACAACAATTTTCATGTCTTGCCGTAGATTTAAGTCAATACTGTAACTCAGCCACTCAGGAACATTCACTGTCTTCTTGGTAAGCAACACCAGTGTATATTTGGCCTTGTCTTTTAGGTTATTGTCCTGCTGAAAGGTGAATTCATCTCCCAGTGTCTGGTGGAAAGCAGACAGAAGCAAGTTTTTCTCTTGGATTTTTCATGTGCTTAGCTCTAGTCTATTTCTTTAGTATCAGTCCTTTAATTAATTATACCCATAACATGATGCAGCCACATCTATGCTTGAAAATATGGAGTGGTACTCGATAATGTATTGGATTGGATTTGCCCCAAACATAACACTTCGTATTCTGAAAAAAGTAAAAAAGTTAATTGCTTTACCACATTTTTTTTCAGTATTACTTTGCTGCAAACAGGATGCATGTTTTCTGTACAGGTGTCCTTCTGTACAGGTGTCCTTCACTCTGTCAATTAGGTTAGTATTGTGGAGTAACTACAATGTCGTTGATCCATCCTCAGTTTTCTCCTATCACAGCAATTGACCTCTGTAACTGTTTTAAAGTCACCATTGGCCTCGTTGTACAATCCCTGAGGGGTTTCCTTTCCCTCCAGCTAATGAGTTAGGAAGGATGCCTGTATCTTTGTAGTGACTGGGTGTATTGATACAACATCCAAAGTGTAATTAATAACTTCACCATGCTCATAGGGATATTCAATGTGTGCCCTTTTCTTATTTGCACCCATCTACCAATAGATGCAGAGGCCCATTATCAGCAACCATCACTCCTGTGTTCTAATGGCACGATGCGTTAGCTATAATTTTTTGAAAGCTAATTGGCCATTAGAAAACCCTTTTGCAAATCTGTTAGCACAGCAGAAAACTGTTGTTCTGATCAAAGAAGCAATAAATGTCACGAGTCCGACCGAGGGTGGCTCCTCGTCCCGTTCGGGTGGCGCTCAGTGGTCGTCGTCGCTGGCCTATTAGCTGCCACTGATTGTCTTTCCTCCCCCTCCTTGTATGTTTATTGTTAGCACCTGTTAGTGAGTAATTAGTTGGGCTTTATTAGACAGCCTGTTTCTTTGTGCGGGATTAATTATTGTGACCTTCGGGTATGTAGTAGAGGAACGTGTTTGTTCCTGGTTGTGTATTCTGCAGTACTGTTTTTCGTCCCCCGTGTTTGGGGCATTTGGTTTTTGAGCACCCAGTGTTGCGTGAGTGCATTAAATAGCACAGTATTGCACTCTCTGTTTCCTGCATCTGACTCCACACCCATGACACCCGGAGCGTTACAATAAAACGGTCCTTCTTTAGACTAGTTAAGTATCTGGAGCATCAGCATTTGTGGGTTCAATTACAGGCTCAAAATGGCCAGAAACTAAGGACTTTCTTCTGAAACTCGTCAGTCTATTCTTGTTCTGAGAAATGAAGGCTATTCCATGCGAGAAATTGCAGAGAAACTGAAGATCTCGTGCAATGTTGTGCACTACTCCCTTCACAGAACAGAGCAAACTGGCACTAACCAGAATAGAAAGAGGAATGGGAGGCCCCGGTGCACAACTGAGCAAGAGGACAAGTACATTAGATAGACTAGTTTGAGAAACAGACGCTTCACAAGTCCTCAACTGGCAGCTTCATTTAATAGTACCCGCAAAACACCAGTCTCAACTTTAACAGTGAAGAGACGACTCCGGGCTGCTGGCCTTCTAGGCAGAGTTGCAAAGATAAAGCCATATCTCAGACTGGCCAATAAAAATAAAATATTAAGATGGGCAAAAGAACAGACACTGGACAGAGGAAGATTGGAAAACAGTGTTATGGAGAGACAAATCTAAGTTTGAAGTGTTCGGATCACAAAGAAGAACATTTGTGAAACACAGAAAAAATTAAAAGATGCTGGAGGAATGCTTGACACCATCTGTCCAGCATGGTGGAGGCAATATGATGGTCTGGGGGTGCTTTGGTGCTGGTAAAGTGGGAGCTTTGTATAGGGTGATAGGGATCTTGAAGGAAGGCTATCACTTGCAACGCCATGCCATACCCTGTGGATGGCGTTTAATTGGAGCCAATATCCTCCTACAACAGGACAATGACCCAAAGCACAGCTCCAAACTATGCAAGAACTATTTAGGGAAAAAGTAGTCAGCTGGTGTTCTGTCTATAATGGAGTGGCCAGCACAGTCACCGGATCTCAACCCTATTGTTGTGGGAACAGCTTGACCGTATGGTACGTAAGAAGTGCCCATTAAGCCAATCCAATTTGTGGGAGGTGCTTCAGGAAGCATGGGGTGAAATCTCTTCAGATCCCTCAACAAATTGACAACTAGAATGTCAAAGGTCTGCAAGGCTGTAATTTCTGCAAATGGAGTATTCTTTGACGAAGATGGACACAATTATTGTTTAAATTAAACATCATTATTTATACCCTTGTCACCATCTTGACTATATTTACTATTCTTTTTGCAATTCATTTCATGTATGTTTTCATGGAAAACAAGGAGATTTCTAAGTGACCACAAACTTTTGAACGGTATTGTAATTGTATGTGTTGTGTACAGAGATGAGGTAGTCATTCAACAATAATGATAAACATTATTATTGCACACAGAGTGAGTCCATGGAACTTATTACATGACTTGTTAAGCAAATTGCTACTCCTGAACTAATTTAGGCTTGCCTTAACAAATGGGCTGAATACTTTTTTAATCAAATGTTTTATTAATTTGTAACAACATTGACATAAACATTTTTGACAGTATTGGGTATTGTGTCAGTGATAACAAATCTCAATTGAATCCATTCCAAAGTCAGTCAGACACAACAACATTTTGAAAATGTCAAGGGGTATGAATACTTTTTGAAGGCACTGTAAAATGTTCATTTTGATAATGTTGACCCTACCTAACATAGAAATAGGGTGAGATCTCCATCTGTGAACGTCCATTTCCACTTAACTGTACTATCTCAACTTGAGTCATAACTGAAATAATGCCAATTCCAAATTTCTCCCATTTCACTTTGAATCCTGTCCAACAATAGTAAAATAAATGAGAGAATGTTCTGCTTCAGATAAATAAAGTAAAATGTGCATACAATGATATCACATGTTGATCTCCATGAATCTCTATGCCCCGGATTGAGCCATGAGTTGTAATTATTAATGCTAGGGGATCTGTGGCTAAAGAAAATAAATAACTGTCTTGTCCGGTGCGGCAGGGTAGCCCAGCGGTTAGCATTTTGGACTTGTAACTGGAAGGTTGCAAGTTCAAACCCCCGAGCTGACAAGGTACAAATCTGTTGTTCTGCCCCTGAACAGGCAGTTAACCCATTGTTCCTAGGCTGTCATTGAAAATAAGAATTTGTTCTTAACTGACTTGCCTGGTCAAATAAAGTCCCTTTTGATAATTAAATTGTTCAGAGACTTGTCCGTTTGTTCCTATAAATTATTTGGGGGATTTAGACAATAGCTCAATCCAGGAATATAAACTGGACCAAAAACCTTTTTAAGACACATGTGTATGATGTGTATGATTCATATCTGTTTTTATTATGGATGGGTTTTCCGAATATCCCAACGGACATTAGTATTCGATTACTTGATTGAGTGAAAACATTTTTAGGACTATTTTGACAATGAAAAAGCTACGCATGTAGCCATCCATTCTGCCCTGACATTGCAAATACACCTAATGCAAAACACTCACCAGAAAATCTTTTTGCAACACAATCAGTTCTATTATGGCAAAAATCTGACTTCTCTTTCACTGTCTCATTTAGCGAAAAACTACAGAGGAAGTGTTGTCCAATGTTTAGCTCTGTGCATTTGCATCATTTTGATTGGTCAGGAAAGTCTATCTTTGGACACTGTGTTAACTAACCTCCAAATGAGCTTCAATGCCATACAACACTCCTTCCGTGGCCTTCAACTGCTCTTAAACTCAAACGCTGCCCGCACCCACCCACCCGACTAGCATCATTACTCTGAAAGTTTCTGACTTAGAATATGTGGACAACTACAAATACCTAGGTGTCTGTCTAGACTGTAAACTCTCCTTCCAGACTCATATTAAACATCTCCAATCCAAAATTAAATCTGGAACCGGCTTCCTATTTCGCAACAAAGCCTCCTTCACTCACGCCGCCAAACATACCCTCGTAAAACTGACTATCCTACCGATCCTCAACTTAGGCGATGTCATTTACAAATAGCTTCTAATACTCTACTCAGCAACTGGATGCAGTCTATCACAGTGCCATCCGTTTTGTCACCAAAGCCCCTTACACCACCCACCACTGCAACCTGTACGCTCTAGTCGGCTGGCCCTTGTTTTTATTTACTTTTCTGTTCTTTTGCACACCTGTATTTCTACTTGCATATCACGATCTGCTCATCTATCACTCCAGTGTTAATTTGCAAAATTGTAATTACTTTGCTACTATGGCCTATTTATTGCCTTACCTCCTCACGCCATTTGCACACACTGTATATAGACTTTCTTTTTTTGCTATTGTGTTATTGACATGTTTATTCCATGTGTAACTCTGTGTTGTTTGTGTCGCACTGCTTTGCTTTATCTTGGCCAGGTCGCAGTTGTAAATGAGAACTTGTTCTCAACCTGGTTAAATAAAGGTGAAATAAAATGTAAAAAAAATATTTATGATATTAGTCGAATAGTGAAATAATTTATGCAGTATTTATGCTGCAGTAGTTTATGTGTCGGGGGGCTAGGGTCAGTTTGTTATATCTGGAGTACTTCTCCTGTCCTATCCGGTGTCCTGTGTGAATTTAAGTATACTGTCTCTAATTCTCTCTTTCTCTCTTTCTTTCTCTCTCTCGGAGGACCTGAGCCCTAGGACCATGCCTCAGGACTACCTGACATGATGACTCCTTGCTGTCCCCAGTCCACCTCCAGTTTCAACTGTTCTGCCTGTGATTATTATTATTTGACCATGCTGGTCATTTATGAATATTTGAACATCTTGGCCATGTTCTGTTTTAATCTCCACCCGGCACAGCCAGAAAAGGACTGGCCACCCCACATAGCCTGGTTCCTCTCTAGGTTTCTTCCTAGGTTTTGGCCTTTCTAGGGAGTTTTTCCTAGCCATCGTGCTTCTACACCTGCATTGCTTGCTGTTTGGGGTTTTAGGCTGGGTTTCTGTACAGCACTTTGAGATATCAGCTGATGTACGAAGGGCTATGTAAATAAATTTGCCTTGATTTGAAATAATGTAAAATGCCCATCCATCCCTAGTCTATTATGACAGGAGAGACCATACAATTGGACAGCCACTGATATCATGTAACCTGCACAGAAACAATGGTCTCCATTAGGTCTCCTGCAACACTGCAGCACAGCAGGCGGGAGGTTGCCTAATTGCGTGAGATTATCGCAACCAAAACGTTCCTTAACTTCCTGCCTCGACCAGATGAGCTTGTATCCTGGACACTATCCATCTTCATTCCCCATCTTGACGGCCTGACAGGGGTTTCCATCATGTGTCATTATTGGTGCATGAGGCAACTCAGCGGAACATTCCTCTACTCTGGGAAATTCATCAATCACACACTCCTTGTCCTACAATGACAGGCGTGCTACAGTAATAACAGCCCTGTGCATGCCACACGACCGTTAGGATGTATCTGAACCATGGTGGAAAGGAGAGAGCAGACTCAGTGAGTCTGGTAGGTAATTAAGATTGTGCATTGAATAGTGAATACATTAGTGTGATGGCAGTCTGAATGGCTGTCAGGCTGAAGTTGATAATTGTGTGATGATATTGGTATTGTTGTCAGACCACAGTTCGAATGAAGACAGGTGTGTTGCGACCTTAAACTGTGATGGAAAAAAGTCATGCAATGGATGGCTCAGTCCACCTCATAATACAATAGCATAATGGGCCAAAGAGTAATTGCCGTACAATGTACTTTAAGAGAAAATAATGGGAACCTCTGCTTCATTGTATGCAGTACACAAATATACAGCAAGCATGAAACTAAATATTGAGAAGATTGTCCCAACTGATAACAAACCCAGGATAAAGGCTAGTCAAGGATACTCAAAGTCGCATTACATTCAGCCACATTTCATGGTCGTTGTCTATTTTAGATAAAGGATAGGATGGGCCATGTTGATAAAAAAGCCTGAATGAAAAATGGACTGTTACTTAGGTCATCTTTTACATCTTAGATGATGCGACTTGGTTTGACTTCAATTAAATCCTGAGGGAGGCTTCCCAGTCAATCTGTGATCTTTATCGCAACCCTGGCCCTTAGATCTCTATCGCTCTGCGACCCATTGGGAAATGGAGACGCCTCCCATGACAATGGGCTTGGAATCCAAGCTATTTCTGTCCAGCCTCCCCTTTCCTACCAATGCTGTGACTCTATTGATGGCTGTGACCTTGACTACAAGTGTTCCAGGGCCAGGGTCTCTTTTTTGTAGTTTCTCACCCTCCTGTTTTTTTTCTGAGAACATATCAATGACACGAGGAGTGTTTTTCCTCATGCAGGGATAGGAGCACTATGATAGCGTAGTAGTGCTATCTAATCAGGAAGGTACATGTTTTATCATATTACTTGTGTAATATTTGCGCTGCTCTGAATCACAGAGAAACACATCAGATTAATCTGTCTCCACTTTCTCTGAGGTATCAATAGAAATAGTCTAAATAGTTTTGGCTGGGCTGGCGGCCACTGAAAAAGTTTGGTTGACAGAAACAACCACGGAAAAAGAAGGCCTGGGTTTGAGATGACTGGAGCTTTCCTCTCTGTCTCTGTTAGTTCTAGGCTAAGTGGAGTCACCAGAAAATGCTCACATCCAGTTTTCAGGGATATAGTATTTTCAACCTAGCTTCCGTTTCTTCTGAAAAACGCAAGTGGAAACTCTGCCCAGGCGCCATTCTACCCCTGCTAGGTTACTGTTAATCCCAACCTCCTTCCTCTCTGCCATCCCTTCTCTGATGGCTAATTACAGGCTTTGATCTGTGTTTGTTCCATCTGTATAATATTTAACATACTGTGATCACGCTGAATATTCACTCGCCACGGCACCTCCTGGAGACTTGCAGAGTCATACTGTAGCGATAATGATCTGTGTGGGCAGATCAGGTAGGGCGGAACTGGGAGTGTGAGTGTGATTGAATGCTTTGGTTTCAAACCTCAGTGGTCTGTTACTGTCGTTTCGTCTGTTCCCGAACAATCCTTCACCATTTTGTACCTGACAGCAGGATCAGAACGTTCCATAGTCACACAGTCAATCAAATGTAATATGTCTGGCGATGCCAACGTTCCCTTCCAGAACTCTTCTATTGAGACCTCTCAAGGGGAACACTGGAGAAGAACCAGAGGCTCATGTAATTAACGTTAGAGAGCTCTCAGACATACAGTACTTCACTGAAGCCCAAGGACACATCTGCATCTCTGGAGTGGAGATGAGAGGGGATGGATTGAATAAAACCCTTACTGACTGCAGGAACACGGACCTGGGTGCCAGTCTTTCTGCTCCAGCCAACCCCATCGTTGATGTCAGGCCAAACTGTCTGGAACTGGTCCCTATTGAAACGAGTGTCCATTGTATGAAGAATGAGGTTGGGCAGTAGGAGTCACTTGAGGCTTGGTGGTCTCCTTGGTGGTTGGGCTCCAGCCAACACCATTGTTGATGTCAGGCCAAACTGTCTGGAACTGGTCCCTATTGAAACGAGTGTCCATTGTATGAAGAATGAGGTTGGGCAGTAGGAGTCACTTGAGGCTTAATGGTCTCATTGGTGGTTATACTTGTGGCTGGACTGCTGAAGGTAACAGATATCTGTTCTCTGCTGACAAGGGAGGAGGGCTGACATGAAAACGACAATGGAGAAAGAGTGTCAACAATCAGGCACGTATCCTGTTACCAACAGGGCCAGAGTACCAAAGAGGATGGTAGTTAGCGGGTGTGGATCATGCTGCCATAAATGGGAGTGTATTCTTAGTGAACCTACAGTACCTATGAGGATTATATAAACCGCAGGAGGTTGGTGTCACCTTAATTGGGGAGTACGGGCTCGTGGTACTGGCTGGAGCGGAATAAGTGGAATTGTATCAAATGCACCAAACACATGGTTTCTATGTGTTCGATGACATTCCATTTGCTCTGTTCCAACCGTTTGTATGAGCTGTCCTCCCCTCTGCAGCCTCCACTGGTATAAACAGCTGCTGAGTGCGTCTCAGACATGACAAAGTATGTTGAGGACTAAAGGCCACAGTCGTCTTTTTTCACCCATTTTTGAGTAGCTGTTTTTGTTTTTAATTAATTATTTATGATAACCTGCGGAGTGCCGTCACATGCAGGTGAAAGGCCCAAATGCAAGAGTATCAAAATACAGAGATTCAGAATGCAAGGAACGCTGTTTTGATGAAATAATGACGTAATCTCTCACTGGGGTCAGATACTCAGTAATAAGTATCTTAGCAAGTTAGTACATCAGTGATGCAACTGGAAATAACTCTGCCGTGAGGAGCTGAGAAATGTGGCTAATCATATCTGCGGTACATAGCTAAAGAAATGTGCTCCAGAGGATTTGCAAAAAGATGGTAGAGAGACACCATATATATATATATATATATATTAGAAGGAATATATATATATATATATATATATATATATATTCCTTCTAATAATCCTACTAGGTCCTGTGTGGATTAGTCGGTAGAGCTGGGTTCGATTCCCGCTGGGGTCACTCATATGTAAAATATATGCACGCATGACTAAGTCGCTTTGGATAAAAGTGTCTGCTAAATGGCATATATTATACATTATATACAGTATATTATAATATTCCTTGTCTTGCACAGTTTTTCAGCCCCTGGTACCACCCTGGGATGTTGCTGACCGCTCGCTCAGATTCATAGCTGACACAGATTTAGTCAGTCCTCAAGTGTTTGTTTTAATGGAGCAATCCTCCAAGGAGGAAGGACCAAAGCATGTCGATCCCTAGTACAAACAGTTGAGAAATACTGCTCTAGCGTTTCCCTTTACCTTCTACTGTAACTCTATAGCACAGCCGCTATCACAGGTGATTGATATTTCATCTGTATTTTATGTAGACTACAATATCTACAGTAGGTTCAGCCACACAAGATTAGACATGCCATTGTTCTCGCAAAACACAACAAATAAATCCAACTAAACGCTATCTAATGTGAGCGACTATGGTGACAATTATTAAAATGTTCCTCCATGTAATTTCATTTGACTAGTTATTAAACGCAGACATTTATCAGCTCCATTTTTTGTATGTTTTGTTTGGGGGGGGGGGGGTAAAAAAAAGCAAGTCATTGGGCATTAGGAGGAAATGGGTGGCATTAGTTAATTATTCTCCCAGAAAATTGTGCCAGGAGCGCTGAAATCCCAAATCAGTCATGTAGTGTAACCCAGGGGACTGTGACGGTGGCTTCTCTCTATCAAACGACGCTTCATACGAATGTGGCATATGATGGATTTCAGGGCTGTGTTCATTCCATCTCCTGACTGTAGATATTGCCTGGGGAGGCTGCTGTATCCCTGACAAGCTGAGCCTCCTCCCTCCATCACATTGATCAACATTCAGCAGTTCGCCCTGTATCCATTACATGGGTGACACGTCCCTTTTTAAGCATTTCATGTAGCTAGGCCTACTAAATGATGCTGCTGGTGGTGATGATGATTGATGATGATTATACCACCATCATTAGTTGTTTGTCTAATTGACCAGTATGCAACTATTTTAAATACAGAACCATCTCAGAAAAGACAATAAAGAACAAAGTCTGAGAAATATGTTATTTACATTTTACCATTGCAAGATATATCAAAACTGTTTTCAACCCTCCTACAACAGTTATCCATCATTAGATGGTTTGAATTATAAAGACTCCATGGAGGAAAATGCCAAAAACAAGAGAGTAGTCAAGAGACCAGATCAAGTAGTGCATTAATCCATTGGTGTAAAGTACTTAAGTAGTACTTTCAAGTATTTTTACTCAAGTATTTTTTTTGGTTTCTGTACTCTACTATACTATTCATATTTTTGACAACTTTTACTTCACTACATTCCTGAAGAAAATGATGTACATTCTACTCCATACATTTTATCTGATACCCAAAAGTACTCGTTAAATTTTTAATGCTTAGCAGGGCAGGAACAATTTCTAATTCAGACACTTGTCACACCCTGATCTGTTTCACCTGTCTTTATGCTTGTCTCCACCCAGTCCAGGTGTTGCCCATCTTCCCCTTTATCCCCAGTGTACTTATACCTGTGTTCTCTGTTTGTCTGTTGCCATTTCGTTTTGTTTTGTCAAGCCTAACAGCGTTTTTTCCCACGCTCCTGTCTGTCTCTAGTTCCTGTTTTCTAGCTTTCCTGGTTTTTGACTGCCCTGAACCTGAGCTTGGCTGTCGTTCTGTACCTTGTTATACCACCCTGGATTACTGACCTCTGCCTGCCCTGTCCCTGCCTGCCGTTCTGTACCTTTTGGCTCTGGACTACTGACCTCTTTCTGCCATTGAACTGTCGTTAGCCTGCCCCACTGTTTTTAAAATAAACTTTTGTTACTTTGATACTGTCTGCATCTGGGTCTTCTCCTGAGCCTTGACAACACTTATCAAGAGAACATCCCTACTGCCTCTGATCTGGGGGACTCACTAAACACGTTTTGTTTGTAAATGATGTCTGAGTGTTGGAGCTTGCCCCTGGCTATCTGTAACTTGGTGCCATCTTGGTTGCTAAAATATAAGGAATTTGAAATGATTTATACTTTTACTTTTGATACTTAAGTATATTCTAGCAATTGCATTTACTTTTGATACTTATGTATATTTAACACCAAATACTTTTAGACTTTTTCTCAAGTAGTATTTTACTGGTAACTTTCACTTTACCTTAATAGAAAATGACTCAAGTTATCTTTTTCTCAAGTATGACAATTGGGTTCTTTTTCCAGCACTGCATTGATCCAACTATGTAATGTGAAGGTAAAATGTGTAGGTTATAGACCCTGAATGGTAAATGTGCACTTACCTGAAAATAATAGTTTCAGAGACTGAATTATAAATAAGTCTCTTAAAAAATGCATGCTAAGCGATAGTGGTTGGTTGCACAGCATGTAAGTAAGATAATTATCTAGCTGCAGATGACTAGAAATGAGCGATTGTCATAGTAACACTGCAAATTACTTCCCAGGAATAGAATGCCTTGTAACAGTTGATTGTATATTTTTCTTTAGGTAGACATACTTGAGACACACAATTCCCATAACGTGACATTTCACATCTCAACATTTCACATTTTACCTGACCCTAAATAATAAATAAACATTTGACACTGATTAATATAGTGACTTTGTTCCAGATGCAATGTTTGTGAACCCAACAGACCTTATCTTCCTGGCGTCATCTGAATATTGATTTGGAAACACAGGTTAGTGCAACATACAGTTGAAGTCAGAAGTTTACATACACTTTAGCCAAATACATTTAAACTCAGTTTTTCACAATTCCTGACATTTAATCCTAATAAAAATGCCCTGTTTAAGGTCAGTTAGGATCACCACTTTATTTTAAGAATGTGAAATCTCATAATAATATTAGAGAGAGTGATTTATTTCAGCTTGTATTTTTTTCATCACATTCCCAGTGTGTCAGAAGTTTACATACACTCAATTAGTATTTGGTAGCATTGCCTTTAACTAGCTTAACTTGGGTCAAATGTTTCGGGTAGCCTTCCACAAGCTTTCCACAATAAGTTGGGTAAATTTTGGCCCATTCCTCCTGACAGAGCTGGAGTAACTCAGTCAGGTTTGTAGGCCTCCTTGCTCGCAAACACTTTTTCAGTTCTGCCCACACATTTTCTATAGGATTGAGGTCAGGGCTTTGTGATGGACACTCCAATACCTTGACATTGTTGTCCTTAAGCCATTTTGCCACAAATTTGGAAGTATGCTTGGGGTCATTGTCCATTTGGAAGACCCATTTGCGACCAAGCTTAAACTTCCTGACTGATGTCTTGAGATGTTGCTTCAATATATCCACATCATTCTCTTTCCTCATGATGCCATCTACTTTGTGAAGTGCACCAGTCCTTCCTGCAGCAAAGCACCCCCACAACATGATGCTGCCACCCCCATGCTTCACCGCTGGGGTGGTGATCTTCGGCTTGCAAGCCTCCCCCTTTTTCCTCCAAACATAACGATGGTCATTATGGCCAAACAGTTCTATTTGTTTCATCAGGCCAAAGGACATTTCTCTGGCTTTTTTATGGTGGTTTTGGAGCAGTGGCTTCTTCCTTGCTGAGCGGCCTTTCAGGTTATGTCGATATAGGACTCGTTTTACTGTGGATATAGATACTTTTGTACCTGTTTCCTCCAACATCTTCACAAGGTCCTTTGCTGTTGTTCTTGGATTGTTTTGCACTTTTGGCACCAAAATTCATCTTCCTGAGTGGTATGACGGCTGTGTGGTCCTATGGTGTTTATACTTGCGTACGATTGTTTGTACAGATCAACAATGGACCTTCAGGCATTTGGAAATTGCTCCCAAGGATGAACCAGGCTTGTGGAGGTATATTTTTTTTCTGAGGTTGTGGTTGACTTCATTTGATTTTCCCATGATGTCAAGCAAAGAGGCACTGAGTTTGAATGTAGGCCTTGAAATACATCCACAGGTACACCTCCAATTGACTCAACTGATGTCAATTAGCCTATCAGAAGCTTCTAAAGCCATGACATCATTTTCTGGAATTTTCCAAGCTGTTTAAAGGCACAGTTAACTTAGTGTATGTAAACTTCTGACCCACTGGAATTGTAAGACAGTGAATTATAAGTGAAATAATCTGTCTGTAAACAATTGTTGGAAAACTTACTTGTGTCATGCACAAAGTAGATGTCCTAACCGACTTACCAAAACTATAGTTTGTTAAAAATAAATTTGTGTAGTGGTTGAAAAACAAGTTTTAATGACTCCAACCTAAGTGTTTGTAAACTTCTGACTTTAACTGTAGGTAGATTTAGGTTACCCGATGTTGCATTGCATATTGATATGGTGTCTCAAATCCCCCACTTGGTATTCAAATTATAAAATGTATCTATAACCTTACCATTCCAGTATATAGTTGGTTAACAGTGATTGAGAAACTATTCAAAGAAAAGAACACACACCCTACAATCAAACATAGGTTGTGGGTCTTCCAGCAGGACAGCAACCCCAAACACACATAAAAAGCACCCTGGAATGGTTCAAGAAGAAACCCTGCACTGTTCTGGAGTGGTCAGCGAAGAGTCCAGATCTGAATCACATCCATAGCCTATGATGAGAGCTGAAAACAGCAGTTAGTAGAGGGCACCTCAAACACTGAAGTATTATTGGTGTGCTGTTGATTGGTGGCTAAAATAAGCATTTGTTGGCAGGTATCTTGGCCAAAGGTTGTGCAACCAAATACTAGCTCTGGGGCGCCAATCATTTTGTCCATGCCATTTGTCTTCTTATTCTAAATACATATGGTTAAAACAAGTTTACAAAATTCAAACTGGTCCTGTAAGGCTGCCAATGTATCTGGCCGCAACTGTATACTAAGACATTGTTTCGCTGATGTTGCATTCACAAAGCATGCTTATGCAAGACGAGGCAATATCCTGCCAGGTCCAGCATGAGTCCTTATACCAGACAACAAACTTTTTAGCACGCAATAGAGGTTATAATTTGTATCTGTTCCTACATAATAATGCATTAATCAAAGAGAGCGGATATATTGTGATATTCTGTTTCTACGTTCACAAGATAGACCAGGACCCATATCCACAAAGCGCCTCAGAGTAGGAGTGCTGATCTAGGATCAAGTCCCCACCTCTATACCAGAGGAAGGCCCAAGAAATTGTCAAAAACTCCAGCCAGCCAACCAAGTCACAGTCTCTTCTCTCAGCTCCCCCACACGACAAGTGGTACCGGAGCATCAGGTCTGGTACCAACAGGCTCCTGAAAAACTTCTACCCCAAAGCCATAAGACTGTTGAACAGTTAATTAAACAGCTAGGCAAGTTCCATGTACATACTGTAGTACTTTAATAAATCACCTACCAAAACATACATGTACATATTTCCTTGTACCCCAGTACAACCGACTCGGTACCAGTACTCCTTGTATATAGCTTCGTTATTTTGTGTTACTATTATTATTACATTTTTTGTAAATTGTATTTTATTTTTACTGCATTGCTGGGAAAGGGCTTGTAAGTAAGCATTTCACAGTGAAGTCTACATGGTGCATGTGACAAATAATATTTGATTTGATTTAGATTTGTCCATATAATCCTCTTCATTAACATCTAAAGTCTTAACTGATCCTAGATCAGCAATCCTACTCTGAGAGGCTTTTTGGATATGGCTCAGATTTCATGAGAATTCATTAGGTTTTTTATGCTACTGTAACCAATATGAAATGACTAGCTAATTAGTAGCGGTTCAATCGGTGACATCATTCGCTCTGAGACCTTGAAGTACTTGTTTCCCTTGTTCTGCAATGGCTGTGGCTTTTGTGGAGCGATAGGTAACGATGCTTCGGGGGTCACTGTTCTCAATGTGTGCAAGTGTCCCTGGTTCAAGCCCAGATTGGGGTGATGAGAGTGACAGAAATAACACTGATACACTGCCAATGTTATAACAATTCAGACATGTGTTGATATTTAATTATAATTTCCAATTACAGCGTCAAATGTTTGTGATCTGACATAATCATCAGTTGTGTGTATAATCAATCCATTTCCATAATCCCATTGTTGGGTTATTACACTGTTGCACAGATGAAGTGAATTGGTTTGCTTCATTAAGCCCACCATATCAAATAGCTGTTCAGGGGATGAGATTGATAGTAAGGACCACTGTAAATAAAGATTGTATTAATGCAATTTAAATTGCTTGTCAAACAGCATTCTGCATATCTGTTTTGGTCACCACACCCACTGATCACTATAGATGGTAAACAAATGGTGTAGACTGATACATTAGCACCAGCATTAGTCAAACACTGGTTTGCAATAATGTTTTGCTAATGATCACTTTCCTCTGACAATGCACAGAGAAGAGAATGCATGTTAACTTTATGTAGACTGAATCTCTCTTAACAAATGGTATTGTATTTATGAATTATATTATGAGTAGAAATGGTGGAGGTATGTCATGTATGCAGCTATTGAAAATATAACTGATTGCAGCATTAGTGGAAGGTAGGGAACTTGTTTGTCTGCCATACAATGGAGACCCGTCATTCAGGGCAGGTAGGGCAGAGCCTTGTTGTTGCCTGTTTTGTATGTTATTTTGGCATTAATGCATGTCACATATCAGTTTGCAAACAATGTAAAAATAATAAGAATTAATACAAACATGGTTTCTTTTTTGGTTTCATGAGTAAGGCAGCTCCAAAATGCAGGTGTTTCAGCCTAGCTCAGTCCTTTCTGTGGTGATTGGGAAATGTTCTCAATTCGCGCCGTGATTGGCTCAGTGTTCTGTCACTCATGGGGACACTATGTCACAGCAAAATCTAGGGGGAGAGCTCGAATATTCAAGTCCCTTAGGTGCTACCATAGTTACATTCAAAGTGCCCATCCAAGATGGTTAGAGGTCAATGGCCACAGACGTCAAATCACATTATATCTACCGTATATTTGATTGGACTGATCATGTCAACGTCATACTTTAGAAACCTTAGCTAGCATGCAGTCATGATCATGAATCACGTCGACAATCTATTGACAAATCCTTTTCAACCCTTGTCATATGAAATTATAGAAAAAAACGTATCTATAATGGGGCGGCAGGTAGTCTGGTGGTTAGAGCGTTGGGAAAGTAACTGAAAGGTTGCTTCATCGAATTCCCGAAATGACAAGGTAAAAATCGCCCCTGAAGAAGGCAGTTAACCCATTGTCCCTAGGCCGTCATTGTAAATAAGAATTTGTTCTTAACTGACTTGCCTAGTTAAATAATGGTTAAATAAATAAAAATGTAAGTATTTGGTGCTCATCAACCATTGGACATGAAGATTACAAAAGTTGGAAATTGCTAATTCAATAATGAGTGGTTTGAAGGAATGAGTGACTAACTGCAAGAGTTGCAAAGCAAACACCAGCCTGCTATTCAGTGTGGTCCAAGGCTGGGTTAAATTGTTTCTCTTCCAAGCTTTAAAGGATACACATTCACATAACACTCATTTGACCTCTGCCATGTTCAAAACAACTGGAAACTCGGGACTTGGAAATCTCAGACTTCAGTGAGTTCAAGACATCTGGGAAAAAATTAGCTCTGACTGGGAAAATGCATTTTGAACGATCATCCAACTTGGAATTCCAAGTCAGGAACTCGGGCCCCTTTCTGGAGTTCCGAACTGAAGATCACGGACGTCATGATTCAACCTGTTTTCTTTTCGAGTTCCAGTTGTCTTAAAAGCACCATAAATCGAGAGAAATCAAATAAAATATATTTATATAGCCCTTGGGATGGCCAGTCCTCTTCTGACTGTGCCGGGTGGAGATTATAACAGAACATGGCCAAGATGTTCAAATGTTCATAAATGACCAGCATGGTCGAATAATAATAAGGCAGAACAGTTGAAACTGGAGCAGCAGCACGGCCAGGTGGACTGGGGACAGCAAGGAGTCATCATGTCAGGTAGTCCTGGGGCGTGGTCCTAGGGCTCAGGTCCTCCGAGAGAGAGAAAGAAAGAGAGAAGGAGAGAATTAGAGAACGCACACTTAGATTCACACAGGACACCGAATAGGACAGGAGAAGTACTCCAGATATAACAAACTGACCCTAGCCCCCCGACACATAAACTACTGCAGCATAAATACTGGAGGCTGAGACAAGATGGGTCAGGAGACACTGTGGTCCCATCCGAGGACACCCCCGGACAGGGCCAAACAGGAAGGATATAACCCCACCCACTTTGCCAAAGCACAGCCCCCACACCACTAGAGGGATATCTTCAACCACCAACTTACCATCCTGAGACAAGGCTGAGTATAGCCCACAAAGACCTCCGCCACGGCACAACCCAAGGGGGGGGGGGGGGGCGCCAACCCAGACAGGATGACCACATCAGTGAATCAACCCACTCAAGTGACGCACCCCCTCCAGGGACGGCATGAGAGAGCCCCAGTAAGCCAGTGACTCAGCCCCTGTAATAGGGTTAGAGGCAGAGAATCCCAGTGGAAAGAGGGGATCCGGCCAGGCAGAGAGAGCAAGGGCGGTTCGTTGCTCCAGAGCCTTTCCGTTCACCTTCCCACTCCTGGGCCAGACTACACTCAATCATATGACCCACTGAAGAGATGAGTCTTCAGTAGAGACTTAAAGGTTGAGACATATTTTGCGTCTCTGACATGGGTAGGCAGACCGTTCCATAAAAATGGAGCTCTATAGGAGAAAGCCCTGTCTCCAGCTGTTTGCTTAGAAATTCTAGGGACAATTAGGAGGCCTGCGTCTTGTGACCGTAGCGTACGTGTAGGTATGTACGGCAGGACCAAATCAGAGAGATAGGTAGGAGCAAGCCCATGTAATGCTTTGTAGGTTAGCAGTAAAACCTTGAAATCAGCCCTTGCTTTGACAGGAAGCCAGTGTAGAGAGGCTAGCACTGGAGTAATATGATCAATTTTTTTGGTTCTAGTCAGGATTCTAGCAGCCGTATTTAGCACTAACTGAAGTTTATTTAGTGCTTTATCCGGGTAGCCGGAAAGTAGAGCGTTGCAGTAGTCTAACCTAGAAGTGACAAAAGCATGGATTAATTTTTCTGCATCATTTTTGGACAGAAAGTTTCTGATTTTTGCAATGTTACGTAGATGGAAAAAAGCTGTCCTTGAAATGGTCTTGATATGTTCTTCAAAAGAGAGATCAGGGTCCAGAGTAACACAGAGGTCCTTCACAGTTTTATTTGAGACGACTGTACAACCATTAAGATTAATTGTCAGATTCAACAGAAGATCTCTTTGTTTCTTGGGACCTAGAACAAGCATCTCTGTTTTGTCCGAGTTTAAAAGTTGAAAGTTTGCAGCCAGTGGTTTCATGGAAACCAAACGAGGGTGGTCTATGGTGATAGGTGGGATAGGCTGAGAGTGGCTGAGGGGTGGGTTTAAAGAGCTGAGGTCTATGGTGATAGGTGGGATGGGCTGAGAGTGGCTGAGGGATGGGTTTAAAGAGCTGAGGTCTATGGTGATAGGTGGGATGGGCTGAGAGTGGCTGAGGGATGGGTTTAAAGAGCTGAGGTCTATGGTGATAGGTGGGATGGGCTGAGAGTGGCTGAGGGATGGGTTTAAAGACCTGAGGTCTATGGTGATAGGTGGGATGGGCTGAGAGTGGCTGAGGGGTGGGTTTAATGAGCTGAGGTCTATGGTGATAGGTGGGATGGGCTGAGAGTGGCTGAGGGGTGGGTTTAAAGATAATATGTTTGGTAATGTGGATGGGTTCATAATTATTTTTACATTAATGCAGACTGTTTGATGCAAACCACTTTCCTTAAACAGTGAGATATTATTTTTGAGAGAGAGAGAGAGAGAGAGAGAGAGAGAGAGAGAGAGAGAGAGAGATGTGCTCTTAAAGGGATACTTCTGGATTTTGGCAATGAGGCCCTTTATCTACTTCCCTAGAGTCAGATGAACTTGTGGATACTGTTTTCTACCTCAGGAGTAAACCCCATTGAATCCAAACAAAGAGCATGTTTTCTCTCCCCTCTCTCTCTGTGCAATAGCTCCTCTCCTTCATGGCACTGTCATTGTCATTCCTTCATGATGAGTGCTTTTATTTTATATCAAACCGACATTTCATTCCTACCACGTTTCCTTTGATTTCCATGCGTAGGAAGATCACATTTATGTATATCCGGGAATGATATTTGTTTAGCATATTTACATAAAACATACCCAGCCCATTTATATATGTTTCTAAATGTCAATGTTTTATTCATATCTTCTCTATCATTTGCTTTTCATATCCTTCCAACAGTTAAACTGCATAAACTGTCAAAAAGAGTGATTTGTTTTCATAGGTAATATTATTCCTCTAATCCAATTTGGCCTTTGTGTAGCGTAAAAATATTTACATTTGAATAAAAAAGACTTGCAATCATAACCACTAATTATGATAGTTATTTCTGAAAACAAAACGATTTAAAAAGTACCTGGGGTAAGTGCTTTACAAAAGTCTAATACAATTAATTCAAGTCAATATTCTTCACAAGGCTTTCCTCTCCTTTTCATACAGTACAATATCACTGCTTTAATGAAGTCTTTACCCTGGCTACCCTGAAGATATACAGTCATAAGGGAAACAGGGAACCAGTAACGGTATAGCCCACTATGGTTGTGTTAAAAAAAATAGGAACCATAAAACCCCAAAAAGAACCATTGAGATGCTGACCATCACCAGTCATCAATTTTATCTTATATTGACAACCCTGTCAACCACACCCACTGCCTTTACAGTGTTAATGGGTTCATCCATGCTAACTGATTCAGCCCTCATACATGGGAAGCATCCATCTGTGAGCTACTGCAATAATCTTTAACATTCTCCCCTTTATCTATACCACTGTAATCTCATTCTCAAGACGGAGACAGAGTGCACTACATGCAGGGGCTGTTATGAACTCTGGTTGATATTTGTTTATAAACCTGTCTTACAGAAACATCCTAATTATCTTAACTCAAAAATCCAGTGGTCAAACAGTATTTATCAGACTTGGTCACAGGACATGCTAGTGCTAGAGATACCCTGGAATCACTCTGAGTGGAATTGAAAGTCAGGGGTGTCAGGGTAGCCTAGTGGTTAGAGCGTTGGACTAGAAACCGGAAGGTTGCAAGTTCAAATCCCTGAGCTGACAAGGTAGAAATCTGACATTCTGGCCCTGAACAGGCAGTTAACCCACTGTTCCTAGGCCATCATTGCAAATGAGAATTTGAATATATTTAAAAGTTAAATAACGGTAAAATAAAAAATGAGGCAAAACAGCATTTGAATATCATGCTGTATGTTTTTTTATTTTACCTTTATTTTTAACTAGGCAAGTCAGTGAAGAACAAATTCTTATTTTCAATGACGGCCTAGGAACAATATATGACACATGGAAACCAAACGAGGGTGGACTATGGTGATAGTTGGGATGCGCTGAGAGTGGCTGAGGGGTGGGTTTAAAGATCGTATGTTTGGTAATGGAATGAATTGCAGAGAGAACTCCAGTTAGATGTTTTGGTGCCTGTAAGACAGTTTAAAAGCACGTTACATTTACTTTTAAATTTACTATAAACTGTGATTTTTGTAATGTGTGTTTTTCTTCTAGAATCTATTTATTTTAATATTTTTAATCTCTATCTTGTACTTTTTATGTTTTAATTTGGTTTGGTTGTTTGATTATGATTTGCTGTGTTGTGTTTATTGTTGTATAACAGGGCACAACTGTAAAAGAGACTCAGCCTGTTTTCCCTGTTTAAATAAAGGTTAATAATAAAAACTATCCAGGACGTCCAGTCACACTGCTGCAATACAGAACCAACTAATTAATATATGTATATATAAAATATATATATATATATATATATATATATATATATATATATATATATATACAGTGGGGCAAAAAAGTATTTAGTCAGCCACCAATTGTGCAAGTTCTCCCACTTAAAAAGATGAGAGAGGCCTGTAATTTTCATCATAGGTACACTTCAACTATGACAGACATAATGAGAAAAACAAAATCAAGAAAATCACATTGTAGGATTTTTAATGAATTTATTTGCAAATTATGGTGGAAAATAAGTATTTGGTCACCTACAAACAAGCAAGATTTCTGGCTCTCACAGACCTGTAACTTCTTCTTTAAGAGGCTCCTCTGTCCTCTACTCATTACCTGTAGAGAGAGAGGGACCGGGCAGGCACCGTGTTATGCGATGGAGCGCATGGTGTCCCCAGTGCGTGTGCATAGCCTGGTGCGGTACATTGCAGCGCCTCGCATCGACCGTGCTAGAGTGGGCATCGAGCCAGGTGCCATGAAGCCGGCTCAGCGCATCTGGTCTCCAGTGCGTCTCCTCGGGCCGGTATACATAGCACCAGCCTTAAGCATGGTGTCCCCGGTTCTCCAGCAGTGCTATTCCACCTCACAGCACTGGCCTGGTTACGGGGAGCATTCAACCATGTAAGGTTGGGCAGGCTCGGTGTTCAAGAGCTCCAGTGCGCCTTCGCGGTCCGGACTGTCCGGTGCTGCCTCCACGTACCTGCCCTCCGGTGGCAGCCCCCCGCACCAGGCTGTCTCTCCGTCCTCTCCCTACAGGTGCTCCCGCCTGTCCAGCGCTGCCAGAGCCTTCCTCCTGCCCAGCACTGTCAGAGCCGCCAGTCTGTCTTGAGCCGCCAAAGCCTCCCGTCTGTCCTGAGCCGCCAGAGTCACCAGTCTGTCCTGAGCCGCCAGAGTCTCCCGTCTGTCCTGAGCCGCCAGAGTCTCCCGTCTGTCCTGAGCCGCCAGAGTCTCCCGTCTGTCCTGAGCCGCCAGAGTCTCCCGTCTGTCCTGAGCCGCCAGAGTCTCCCGTCTGTCCTGAGCCATCAGAGTCTCCCGCCTGTCCAGAGCCGCCAGAGTCTCCCGCCTGTCCAGAGCCGCCAGAGTCTCCCGCCTGTCCAGAGCTGCCAGAGTCTCCCGCCTGTCCAGAGCTGCCAGAGTTTTCTGCCTGTCCAGATTTGCCAGATTCTCCTGCCTGTCCAGAGCTGCCAGAGTATCCCGCCTGTCCAGAGCTGCCAGTCTCCCGCCAGAGCCGCCAGTCTGCAAGGAGCTGCCAGAGCCGCCAGTCTGCAAGAAGCTGCCAGAGCCGGCAGTCTGCAAGAAGCTGCCAGAGCCGCCAGTCTGCAAGGAGCCGCCAGAGCCGCCAGTCTGACAGGAGCAGCCAGAGCCGCCAGTCGGCCAGGATCCGCCAGGATCCGCCAGAGCCGCCAGTCAGCCAGGATACTCCAGAGCCGCCAGTCAGCCAGGATCCGCCAGAGCCGCCATTCAGCCAGGATCTGCCAGAGCCGTCAGTCAGCCAGGAGCTGCCAGAGCCGTCAGTCAGCCAGAAGCTGCCAGAGATGTCAACCAGCCTGAGCTATCTCTCAGTCCTGAGCTACCTCTCGGTCCTGAGCTACCTCTCGGTCCTGAGCTACCTCTCGGTCCTTAGCTACCCCTCGGTCCTGAGCTACCCCTCGGTCCTGAGCTACCCCTCGGTCCTGAGCTACCTCTCGGTCCTGAGCTACCCCTCAGTCCTGAGCTGTCCCTCAGTCCGGAGTTTGTTTAGTCCAGTGGGGCCCTTTAGTTGGGTTGCCAATCCTAGGTCGACTGTGAGGGTCGCCGTTCCTAGGAGGACACTAAAGAGGACAAAGACTATGGTGGAGTGGGGTCCACGTCCTGCGCCAGAGCCACCACCGCGGACCGATGCCCACCAAGACCCTCCCCTATAGGTTCAGGTTTTGCTGCCGGCGTCCGCACCTTGGGGGGGTACTGTCACGTTCTGACCATAGTTCTTTTGTGTTTTTCTTTGTTTTAGTGTTGGTCAGGACCTGAGCTGAGTGGGCATTCTATGTTGTGTCTAGTTTTCCTGTTTCTATGTTTGGCCTGATATGGTTCTCAATCAGAGGCAGGTGTTAGTCATTGTCTCTGATTGGGAACCATATTTAGGTAGCCTGTTTTGTGTTGGGTTTTGTGGGTGGTTGTCTTCTGTCTTTGTGTCTATGCACCAGATAGGACTGTTTCGGTTTTTCACATTTGTTGTTTTGGTATTTTGTAGTGCTCACGTTTATGGTCTTTATTAAACATGTTGAACACTAACCACGCTGCGCTTTGGTCCGATCCTTCGTCCACAGAAGAAAACCGTTACAATTTTAATGTTTTTTTAAAGCAGATTAGTTGTCAGATTTTGCAGAAACTGTTTTGGTCATATAAGTCTTTATACTTCTTACAAAAACAAAATCCTGTCTTCCCAAATACTTTGTAAGACAAATGGCCACACTCACACATGACTTAATAAGATTTCCTAGATCAATCTGATTTTGCTGAAATACATTTAATGATTAAGCAAATCGTTCACTGTAGTTCCAAGGATGAAAACCTTGGATGATTCTTAATTGGAATATTGTGATAGCTGATTTTTTTCCCCAAAGATTGTTGAGAAATGTATAACGCTCAAGCAAGAACGAAAAGATCCTTCACTGAAAATGCATACCATAGCAGCATACCACTCTGTCTTTAATAGATAATTACTGCTGCTAGTGAATTAAGGAGGAACATACATGTCAAGATAGATAGATACACACGCACTTCCAGTGGTGGTTTTCATGTTCATTCTGAATACAAATCTGAGACCTGTTAGTCTGAGACATGTTAGTCCTGTTGAATCTGCTTTCTAGAGATGATGTTTAATATGTCATTCTGTCAACCGCTAATGCCCTGTTGCAATACATGCATGCAGTATAAAAGGAAATCCTACTGTAGTAAGAAATGTATCACATAATTCCCATAGACGTAACACGGAGAAATGGGCTTGATCTTTTAGTCTACATTTGAAAGCGGCACTCAAGCTGTTGATTATCACAAGTCTTTTATCTTTGTTATTGCAATCAGAGGGCAAATATTAGTACAAATATTTGAAAAATACATTATGTTGGTAGATATACACTGAGTGTACAAAACATTAACAACAACTTCCTAATATTGAGTTGCACCTGGAGTCACCTGGTCAGTCTATGTCATGGAAAGAGCAGGTGTTCATAATGTTTTGTAAACTCAAGTGTCTGTTTCTACACATGCAGGTTTTTTTGAATCAACAAAACAGAGATGCAGGATAATGGAACCAGCCACAACTCGACTGCAGATTTTATTATGAGTATATCAGCCAACAGAAAAACAGAAATTGCGCTTGAAGCCTGGTTTTAGAGCTCTGTACCTTTGTATTGAAGAAAACAAAAGGTTTTCTTCATTTTGGCTCAAACAGGGGCAGTTTCCATGTCTCTTGGCTCAGAGATGTCGAGTATGGTTTTAGACTGTCTGTGGCTCTGCAGAGAAGGAGAGAGAGGCGTTGATTCAAATGAATTTCCATTACAGAAAACTGGCTGGCCGGAATAAATCATAATAAAAATGGAACCTGTCATCTCCCACAGATCTCCTACCTTGGGACAGTGCTGAAACCTCTCCCATCATATGCCCCAGTGAAGCAGGGATGGTGGAAAAGAGCATGGAGAGGCTTTATGTGCCAGATGGAAAGTTTTTGAAAAGGGGATTAAAATAAACCTCACTTTTTAAAAAGAGGCTTCTTCTTTGCCATGTATATATTTTAGCCCATGCTTGTTTCCACTGAGAATTGGGTGTCCTGACTGGGACTCTAGTCTTTGTCTATTGTTGTGTAATGCATTTGTAATTGCATAGTCTTTGGTAATTCATATGACCTTTTTTTAAATCTGTCTGAATCAGCACAACTATATTATTATCTAACACAATCTTTCCCCCTAACAATGTTGCAACTGGCAAGGGGGATAGCTAATCATTTGCACAATTGAATGTGTTCAACCAAAATGTTTCTTCCGCACTTAACCCAACCCCTCTGAATCAGAGAAGTGTGATGGGCTGCCTTAATCGACGTCATTGGCACCCAGGGAGCAGTTGTTGTTGGGGCTTAACTGCGTTACTCAAGGGAAGAAAAGCATTTTTTTTCTTCCTTGCCAGCTTACGGATTTAAACTAGCGACCTTTGGTTACTGGCCTAACGTTAATAACCGCTAGGCTACATGCCGCCCATAACTACCATTATGACTGTTGCCATTACAATGTTGCTGGCCAGGATGTGGGTAGCACGTTACAATAAATGTGCTGTGGTATCCCGGGAGGTCTACCCCGGGGGTTGGTGATAGAGGGGAGGTACGTGCCTCGACATTGGCTCCCTCTGCTGGGATTACACAGGCTGGCACCCTGACGCTGATGGCCCAAGTAGAGGCAATTAGGGGAGAGTGTCAACCAGCCGTGCAGGCCACATAAAGAGAAATAGACAATGAGCAGAATCTGAGAAGAAGGACCGAGCCAAACTTAAATTTTGTTCTTATGTTTATTTTGTTGCCTAGTAAAGTCATGACTGACTAGAACCTCCCTGTATTTGTGTTAACCTCTGCATGCTCAACTCAACTCCTCACATTTTATCACATAGGGTGGAGAATGAATGCATCTCAGTAGCTTTCAGTGCCGTGGGGTTGGGTGTACAGAGATTACCACGGAGGAACTGGTGGCTCAGTTTATCCTGTCAGCAGAAGCAACAGGCTCTACAGAAACAAGTGCTGGAGGAGCAGTGCCAACAAAACTGGTAGCGGAGGTATCCCAGGTGAAGTGTAGGATGGTTCTGGAGTCTAGCCCGAATCAGTTCCTGGTCAAGCTAAAGGAGGAAGATGATGTGGAGACATATTTGTGCACCGCAGAGAGAAGGATGACCCAAGTCCAAGTGGGCCAGCCTTTTGGCACCCTATCTTTCCTGGGAAGCCCAGAAGGCCTACTTCGTCTTGAATGCCGACCAGGCAGCTAATTATAAGGGACACAAATGTGAGATCCTGAGCCGTTCTGGATTCAGCCCCGCACTCGGAGCACAACTGGTCCACGACTGGGCCTTTGACTCCACCATCTCCCCCCAGATGAGCAACCTGGTGCGCCTGACCTAGGGCTGGCTACTCCCATATGAGATGAGGAAGGCGGCGAGCATGCAGAACCCCCAGAGCATGGACAAATTGCTGACCATGTCGGAAATCCACCAGAACTTCCAGAAAAGCACTGAGAGAGGCAAGGGACTCAAGGGGGCCCGGACGGAACCAGCTGCGTCCGTGAATGGGGGGGGGGGGGGGGACATCTGCTGCTGGACCAAGATCAGAGGCCCTGCTATGAGTGCGATGAGCCGGGACACCTCGCACGGAGCTGCCCCGGTCGGGAGGAGTCCATGCCCTCCGCATCCACCAGCTTTAATGGTGATTAATGTCACCTCCTATTGGATGCACACCGAGATGGACCCTATGATGGTTCCAGTTTGAATCGATGGCGTCAACACCAGCGCTCTCCTTGACTCCGGTGGGCAAGGTGACCCTAGCCCAACCACAGTGGCTCACACGAGAGGGGAAAGACAAACCTGGGGATGAGGAGGATACAGTGTACACAGGGACACGAAGAGGTACCCAACCGTGCCTGTGCAGATAAGCCCATTCTCCTCTTTTCCCCTCTTTTTCAGGCACTGTGGAGTAGGGACCTGGGTAGGTGCCTCAGGCATATATATGTAACACGGTTGGGTACCTCTTCGTGTCCCTGTGTACACTTTATCCTCCTTATCCCCAGGTTCGTCTTTCCCCTCTCGTGTGAGCCACTATGGTTAACATATATATACCCTTTGGTTCCCTTGCCCGTTACAGGGGTGCCGTTTGAGTGGGTGGCGATGGATCTGGTGGGTCCATTGTTAATTAAAGAGCGCAAGGTGACACCAACACATCCTAGTAACAGTGGATTATGCCACCCGGTATCCGTAGGCAATCCCATCACGCAAGGCGGCAGCGAAAGGTATCTCACGGGAGCTCTTCCATTTATTCAGCCGGGTGGGTATACTGCGGGAAATCCTGACGGACATAGCCAAGGGGGTCTGGGAGGAGCAACCGGCCACCCTTTGCAGCGGGGTGGAACACATGGAGGAGAGATGGAGAGGATGGCGGAGATTTAGTCAGTGGTGTGGGAGCACATGGCCCAGGTGAAACGTTCCCAGGAGCGCCTATACAACCAGGGGGCCCAACCACGAGAGTTCCACCCGGGTGAGAAGGTCTTGGTGTTGATCCCCACAACGGAAAGCACATTTCTGGCTATGTGGCATGGGGCCCTATGACATCGTCGAGCGGGTAGGCGACATCAATCATTAGGTCCGCCAACCGGGGCGGAGAAAACCCCTCCTGCTTTACCATGTGAACCTACTGAAGAAGTGACATGCACGAGAGGCGCTGTGTGCAATGGGGACACGGCTACAGCAGAAACCGCCCTCTGTCGAAGTTGCCATTGGGGAACACCTCAGCCCGACCCAACAGTAAGCGCTCAGAGAATTGGCGGAATACGGCCGTGTTCTCCAAGGGGCCGGGGTACACGGATCTCGTGGAACATCATATCCACACTTTCCGGAAGAAAAAGTGCGTAAATGGCCATACCGGATAACAGAAGCCCGGAGGGCGGCGGTCCAGCGGGAATTGACGACAATGCTAGAGATGGGAGTCCCACAATGAGTGGTCTAGTCGTATAGTGCAGGTACCAAAACCGTCTCAATGACTTATGGGGCCTGAACCAAAATCGTCTCAATGACTAACAAGGCCCGAACGAGGTCAGCAAATTCAACGCCTACCCTATGCCCCGGGTGAACGATCTGATCGACCGCTTGGGGAATGCAAGATAAGTCAAATCAAATCAAATGTTATTTGTCACGTGCTGAGTACAACAGGTACAACTGAGTACAACCTTACAGTGAAATGTTTACTTATAAGCCCTTAACCCTTTAACCAACAATGCAGTTTTAAGAAAATCACTAAAAGTAAGAGATTAGAATAACAAATAATTAAAGAGCAGAAGTAAATAACAATAGCGGGGATATATACAGGGGGTATTGGTACAGAGTCAATGTGTCAATGTGTAGGGGGGCACCGGTGTCGAGGTAATTGAAGTAATTATGTTCGTGTAGGTAGAGTTATTAAAGTGACTATGCATAAATAATAACAGAGTGTAGCAGCAGCGTAGGGGGGGGGGGGGCAATGCAAATAGTCTGGGTTGCCTTTTGATTAGCTGTTCAGACGTCTTATGGCTTGGGGGTAGAAGCTGTTTAGAAGCCTCTTGGACCTAGACTTAGCTCTCCGGTATCGCTTGCTGTGCGGTAGCAGAGAGAACAGTCTATGACTAGAATGGCTGGAGTCTTCAACAATTTTTGGGGCCTTCATCTGACACTGCCTGGTATAGAAGTCCTGGATGGCAGGAAACTTTGCCCCGGTGATTTACTGGGCCGTACGCACTACTCTTTGTAGTGCCTTGCGGTTGGAGGCCAAGCAGTTGCCATACCAACCTGTCAGGATGCTCTCGTTGGTGCAGTTGTTGAGGATCTGAGGACCCATGCCAAATCTTTTCAGTCTCCTGAGGGGGAATAGGTTTGTCGTGCCCTCTTCACAACTGTCTTGGTGGGCTTGGACTTTGTTTGTTTGTTGGTGATGTGGACTCCAAGGAACTCGAAGCTCTCAACCTGCTCCACTACAGCCCCGTCAATGAGAATGGGGGAGTGCTCAGTCCTCCTTTTCCTGTAGTCCACAATCATCTCCTTTGTCTTGATCACATTGAGAGAGAGGTTGTATTTCTTGCACCAAACAGTCAGTCTCTGGCCTTCTCCCCATAGGCTGTTTCATCGTTGTTGGTGATTAGGTCTACCAATGTTGTGTCATCAGCAAACTTAATGATGATGTTGGAGTCGTGCCTGGCCGTACACTCATGAGTGAATAGGGAGTACAGGAGGGGCCTGAGAACGCGACCCTGAGGGGCCCCCGTATTGAGGATCAGTGTGGCGGATGTGTTGTTACCTACCCTTTTTTTTCCATAGATGTTATTTAGCTCATCTGGTAGGCTCGAGTTACTAGGCAGCTCTCTGCTGTGCTTACCTTTGTAGTCTCTAATAGTTTGCAAGCCCTGCCACACCCAGATATAGATATAACAGATATAGCCCTTGGTTCTCCCCAGACCTGACTGGCCTTAACCAACACAAAACCATCCTATGGCGTTCTGCATTAGCATCGAACAGCCCCCGTGATATGCAGCTTTTCAGGGAAGCTAGAAACCATTATACACAGGCAGTGTATTTGCTTCCTGCAACACTAACTCAAAAAGTTCTGGGACACTGTAAAGTCAATGGAGAATAAGAACACCTCCTCCCAGCTGCCCACTTCACTGAAGATAGGTAACACTGTCACCACTGATATATCCACTATAATTGAGCATTTTTCTACGGCTGGCCATGCTTTCCACCTGGCTACCCCTACCCCGGTCAACAGCACTGCACCCCCCACAGCAACTCAACCAAGCCTTCCCAATTTCTCCTTCTCCCAAATCCAGTCAGCTGATGTTCTGAAAGAGCTGCAAAATCTGGATCCCTACAAATCAGCCGAGCTAGACAATCTGGACCCTTTCTTTCTAAAATGATCTGCCAAAATTGTTGCCACCCCTATTACTAGCCTGTTCAACCTCTCTTTCGTGTCGTCTGAGATTCCCAAAGATTGGAAAGCAGCTGCGTTCATCCCCCTCTTTAAAGGGGGGGACACTCTTGACCCAAACTGCTACAGACCTATATCTATCCTACCCTGCCTTACTAAGGTCTTCGAAAGCCAAGTCAACAAACAGATTACCGACCATTTCGAATCTCACCATACCCTCTCTGCTATGCAATCTGGTTTCAGAGCTGGTCATGGGTGCACCTCAGCCACGCTCAAGGTCCTAAACGATATCTTAACCGCCATCAATAATGGCAGACGACACCATTCTGTATACTTCTGGCCCTTCTTTGGACACTGTGTTAACAACCCTCCAGGCAAGCTTCAATGCCATACAACTCTCCTTCCGTGACCTCCAATTGCTCTTAAATACAAGTAAAACTAAATGCATAATCTTCAACCGATCGCTGCCTGCACCTGCCCGCCTGTCCAACATCACTACTCTGGACGGCTCTGACTTAGAATACGTGGACAACTACAAACACCTAGGTGTCTGGTTAGACTGTAAACTCTCCTTCCAGACCCACATCAAACATCTCCAATCCAAAGATAAATCTAGAATTGGCTTCCTATTTCGCAACAAAGCATCCTTCACTCATGCTGCCAAACATACCCTTGTAAAACTGACCATCCTACCAATCCTCGACTTCGGCGATGTCATTTACAAAATAACCTCCAATATCCTACTCAACAAATTGGATGCAGTCGATCACAGTGCCATTCGTTTTGTCATCAAAGCCCCATATACTACCCACCATTGCGACCTGTACACTCTCGTTGGCTGGCCCTTGCTTCATACTCGTCGCCAAACCCACTGGCTCCATGTCATCTACAAGACCCTGCTAGGTAAAGTCCCCCCTTATCTCAGCTCGCTGGTCACCATAGCATCACCCACCTGTAGCACGCGCTCCAGAAGGTATATCTCTCTGGTCACCCCCAAAACCAATTATTTATTTGGCCGTCTCTCCTTCCAGATCTCTGCTGCCAATGACTGGAACGATCTACAAAAATCTCTGAAACTGGAAACACTTATCTCCCTCACTAGCTTTAACCTCTAGCGTCGAGCAATCCCGTATCCGGGAGTGTAATCATAGCCTCAAGTGCATTACCATAACGCAACGTTTCCTATTCATGAAAATCGCAAATGAAATGAAATAAATTTATTGAAACACAAGCTTAGCCTTTTGTTAACAACACTGTCATCTCAGATTTTCAAAATATGCTTTTCAACCAAAGCTCTTATGGTCAATCTTCCAATGATATGCCTACAAATACGTCACAATGCTTTCGACACCTTGGGGAAGCGACAGAAAGCATAAGCTCATTCGTGGCCCATTCACAGTCATTGGCATGCGGCGGTTTCAAAAAATGCGGCACTTCCTGATTGTATTTTTTTCTGGGTTTTGCCTGTAACATCAGTTCTGTGGCACTCACAGACAATATCTTTTCAGTTTTGGAAACGTCAGAGTGTTTTCTTTCCAAAGCTGTGCATAGTTGAGCATCTTTTCGTGACAAAATATTTTGTTTAAAACGGGAACGTTTTTCATTCAAAAATTAAATTAGCGCCTATATCCAAGAAGTTAAGCACCAGCTGTCAGAGCAGCTCACAGATTACTGCACCTGTACAAAGCCCACCTATAATTTAGCCCAAACAACTACCTCTTTCCCTACTGTATTTATTTTATTTATTGATTTTGCTCCTTTGCACCCCATTATTTTTATTTCTACTTTTCACATTCTTCCACTGCAAATCTACCATTCCAGTGTTTTACTTGCTATATTGTATTTACTTTGCCACCATGGCCTTTTTTTGCCTTTACCTCCCTTATCTCACCTCATTTGCTCACATCGTATATAGACTTGTTTCTACTGTATTATTGACTGTATGTTTGTTTTACTCCATGCGTAACTCTGTGTCGTTGTGTGTGTCGAACTGCTTTGCTTTATCTTGGCCAGGTCGCAATTGTAAATGAGAACTTGTTCTCAACTTGCCTACCTGGTTAAATAAAGGTGAAATAACAATAAAAATAAACATCCGACGAGCGTCAGAGCTGGTGTAGTACGATTTGATCTTAATCCTGTATTGACGCTTTGTTTGATGTTTCGTCGCTCCTTGAAAGCGGCAGCTCTACCCTTAAGCTCAGTGCGAATGTTGCCTGTAATCCATGGCTTCTAATTTAAGCACACTGGACCTTATGAACCTGTACCGGCAGGTGCCCCTGGCAGTGGCCTCCCGGGAGAAGACATCCTTCTCCACCCCAGGGGGAGCTATACAACTACCGGGTTCTTCCTTTTGGGCCCCACAGGGCCTCAGCAAACTTTCAGCAACTCATAGACTGTGTCCTGCGCCCGCACTTTGAGTAAGCTGTTGCTTATTTGGATTACATAATTGTGCACAGTGACAGTTGGGAGTCCCATCTCTGTAGGTTACAGGTGGTGGTGGATGTGCTAAGGGATGCGGGGCTGACCGCAAACCCACACAAGTGCAAGCTGGGCTACGTCAAGGAGGAGAACCTGGGATATCAAATTGGGTGGGGACATGTGAAGCCCCAAGGAAAAGAAATCACCGCCATTAGGAAATGGCTGGTCCCCCGAACCAAGAGGCAGGTGAAGACTTTCCTGGGGTTAGCAGGGTACTACAGTCAATTTGTACCTAACTTTGCCGCAATAGCTTCTCCCCTCACAGACATAACGATGGCACGCCTACCCCAGACTGTGCGATGGATGGAGGACACAGAGGCGGCGTTCCAGGCCCTGAAGGAACAGCTATGTTCGCACACCCGGTACTCGTAAACCCGGACTTCTCAAAAAACCTCCTGGTCCAGACAGACGTGTCTGACATAGGGGTATGGCCGTCTTGTCCGAACTGCAGGAAGGCGAGGAGCACCCCATCATGTATGTCAGCAGGAAGCTCCTCCAGAGGGAGAAGAAATACTCAATTGTTGAGAAGAAGTTCCTCACCGTGAGGAGAGCGTTGGACACCCTCATGTATTACCTTCTCGGGAGGAAGTTCACCCTGATCATGTCTCCCTTGTGTGGATGGCAAGAGGTAAGGACTCGAATAATCACCTCACCCGCTGTTTCCAGTCCTTACAGCAAATATCTTTCTCTGTCATCCACAGGTTGGAGGCGCAGCACGGCGGGTGCCCTCTCCAGGAGGGATGCAAACCTAGCCCTGAGCACGCCTCCCTCCCAATCAGGGGGAGGGGGGGTTGGCATCCCGGGAGGTCTACCCCGAGGGTTGGTGATAGAGGGGAGGTACGTGCCGCGACATTGGTTCCCTCTGCTGGGAGTACACAGGATGGGGACAACAATGCTGATGGCCTCAAGTAGAGATAATTAGGGGAGAGTGCCAACCAGCTGTGCAGGCCACATAAAGGGAGCACCGTGGCACACCATGAGGAGAGACAGACGCGGAGCAGAATATGAGAAGAAGGACCGAGCCAAATCTAAGTTATTATTTTGTTATGTTTATTTTGTTGCCTAGTAAAGTCATGTTTTCTAACTAGAACCTCTCTGTCTCTGTGTTAATCTCTGCACGCTCAACACAGCACCCCATGGTTTACCACAGTGCATTGTATCGGACATGTAGGAAATGCACTATATGTAACACTTTAGTGTACATTAGCAGCAGAATAAGGAAGGGAATGCCATAGACAGCAGCAGGATGAGGGAATGCCACACTCTTAGAAAAAAAATGCTGTCTAGAACCTAAAAGGGTTCTTCGGCTGTCCCCATGGTGGAACCGTTGGAAGAACCCTTTTTGGTTCCAGGTAGAACCTTTTTTGTTCTAGGTAGAACCCATTTGTGTTCTATATTACACCCTTTCCACCGAGGGTTCGACATGGAACCTGAAAGTGTTCTACCTGCAATCAAAAAGGGTTCTCCCATGGGGACAGCCGAATAACCTTTTTTCTAAGAGTGTAAAGATGTCAGCAGAATGAGGGTAGCCCTCTACATACCTTACCCCAATGCTAATCAATTAGATAGCGGGGGAAATGTCAGCCTCTCAATCTGTTTGAGTCCCCCTGAGCACCTCTTTGTGTATTGCTTGTCACTTTCCAGACAAATAAAGCATGTCAACATGGCACATAGCAACCCTCCAGTGCTTTCAAATTGTCCCGGAGGGACTCGTAGGCACACTTTGGTCTTTTCTCGAAATGTCAAGTTACTCAATGGACAAACTTTATCAAACAATTCATCCATCATATCAAACACATCTCTCTGCACAGACAAATATTGTTGTGCAAGTAATCTTGGTCCAGCATTTCCATTTGCTATCTGTTGTGCATGTCTTCAGCAAATTAGCATCACCACACACTTCTTATAGTAGCAATACAGTATATTCTGGGTACCCTACAGTTGTTCTGTTACTGTGTTGGCAGCTGGATGAGATAAATGGACACTGCTTCTATTCTTCCCTATAGTGATTTGAGGTAGCATTGTGATCCTTCCTGGATATTTGCACAAATCAGAAATGTATACCTGTACTATACAATTAAAAAAATATCAATTTATAGATAGATACTGTCAATATAGGGATCTTATCCTTTAAGGGATATTGAAGAACTACATTGCTATTTCTTCTGGGTAAATACATTTGTATTGGCTATCTTCTTTTTGGACCAAAACCTCATGTATGTTTTCAACAGAAGTTACTGTTCTAACATGAATCCAGCAGCATTTTATTACTGTGGCAATATGAAAAACACCAAGTCATAATGAAAAACACCACGTCATAAAGAAAAACACCACGTCATAATGAAAAACACCACATCATAATGAAAAACACAACGTCATAATGAAAAACACCACATCATAATGAAAAACACCACGTCATAATGACAAACACCACGTCATAATGAAAAACAGCACGTCATAATGAAAAACACCACATCATAATGAAAAACACCACGTCATAATGAAAAACACAACGTCATAATGAAAAACACGTCATAATGAAAAACACCACGTCATAATGAAAAACACCACGTCATAATGAAAAACACCACGTCATAATGAAAAACACCACATCATAATGAAAAACACCACATCATAATGAAAAACACCACATCATAATGAAAAACACCACGTCATAATGAAAAACACCACATCATAATAAAAAACACCACGTCATAATGAAAAACACCACGTCATAATGAAAAACACCACATCATAATAAAAAACACCACGTCATAATGAAAAACACAACGTCATAATGAAAAACACCACATCATAATGAAAAACACCACGTCATAATGAAAAACACCACGTCATAATGAAAAACACCACGTCATAATGAAAAACACCACGTCATAATGAAAAACACCACATCATAATAAAAAACACCACATCATAATGAAAAACACCACGTCATAATTTTATTTATTTATTTATTTATTTTACCTTTATTTAACCAGGTAGGCAAGTTGAGAACAAGTTCTCATTTACAATTGCGACCTGGCCAAGATAAAGCAAAGCAGTTCGACAGATACAACGACACAGAGTTACACATGGAGTAAAACAAACATACAGTCAATAATACAGTATAAACAAGTCTATATACAATGTGAGCAAATGAGGTGAGAAGGAAGGTAAAGGCAAAAAAGGCCATGGTGGCAAAGTAAATACAATATAGCAAGTAAAACACTGGAATGGTAGTTTTGCAATGGAAGAATGTGCAAAGTAGAAATAAAAATAATGGGGTGCAAAGGAGCAAAATAAATAAATAAATTAAATACAGTTGGGAAAGAGGTAGTTGTTTGGGCTAAATTATAGGTGGGCTATGTACAGGTGTAGTAATCTGTGAGCTGCTCTGACAGTTGGTGCTTAAAGCTAGTGAGGGAGATAAGTGTTTCCAGTTTCAGAGATTTTTGTAGTTCGTTCCAGTCATTGGCAGCAGAGAACTGGAAGGAGAGGCGGCCAAAGAAATAATTGGTTTTGGGGGTGACTAGAGAGATATACCTGCTGGAGCGTGTGCTACAGGTGGGAGATGCTATGGTGACCAGCGAGCTGAGATAAGGGGGGACTTTACCTAGCAGGGTCTTGTAGATGACATGGAGCCAGTGGGTTTGGCGACGAGTATGAAGCAAGGGCCAGCCAACGAGAGCGTACAGGTCGCAATGGTGGGTAGTATATGGGGCTTTGGTGACAAAACGGATTGCACTGTGATAGACTGCATCCAATTTGTTGAGTAGGGTATTGGAGGCTATTTTGTAAATGACATCGCCAAAGTCGAGGATTGGTAGGATAGTCAGTTTTACAAGGGTATGTTTGGCAGCATGAGTGAAGGATGCTTTGTTGCGAAATAGGAAGCCAAATCTAGATTTAACTTTGGATTGGAGATGTTTGATATGGGTCTGGAAGGAGAGTTTACAGTCTAACCAGACACCTAAGTATTTGTAGTTGTCCACGTATTCTAAGTCAGAGCCGTCCAGAGTAGTGATGTTGGACAGGCGGGTAGGTGCAGGTAGCGATCGGTTGAAGTGCATGCATTTAGTTTTACTTGTATTTAAGAGCAATTGGAGGCCACGGAAGGAGAGTTGTATGGCATTGAAGCTTGCCTGGAGGGTTGTTAACACAGTGTCCAAAGAAGGGCCGGAAGTATACAGAATGGTGTTGTCTGCGTAGAGGTGTATCAGAGACTCACCAGCAGCAAGAGCGACCTCATTGATGTATACAGAGAAGAGAGTCGGTCCAAGAATTGAACCCTGTGGCACCCCCATAGAGACTGCCAGAGGTCCGGACAGCAGACCCTCCGATTTGACACACTGAACTCTATCAGAGAAGTAGTTAGTGAACCAGGCGAGGCAATCATTTGAGAAACCAAGGCTGTCGAGTCTGCCGATGAGGATGTGGTGATTGACAGAGTCTAAAGCCTTGGCCAGATCAATGAATACGGCTGCACAGTAATGTTTCTTATCGATGGCGGTTAAGATATCGTTTAGGACCTTGAGCGTGGCTGAGGTGCACCCATGACCAGCTCTGAAACCAGATTGCATAGCAGAGAAGGTATGGTGAGATTCGAAATGGTCGGTAATCTGTTTGTTGACTTGGCTTTCGAAGACCTTAGTAAGGCATGGTAGGATAGATATAGGTCTGTAGCAGTTTGGGTCAAGAGTGTCCCCCCCTTTGAAGAGGGGGATGACCGCAGCTGCTTTCCAATCTTTGGGAATCTCAGACGACACGAAAGAGAGGTTGAACAGGCTAGTAATAGGGGTGGCAACAATTTCGGCAGATAATTTTAGAAAGAAAGGGTCCAGATTGTCTAGCCCGGCTGATTTGTAGGGGTCCAGATTTTGAAGCTCTTTCAGAACATCAGCTGAATGGATTTGGGAGAAGGAGAAATGGGGAATGCTTGGGCGAGTTGCTGTTGGGGGTGCAGTGCTGTTGACCGGGGTAGGAGTAGCCAGGTGGAAAGCATGGCCAGCCGTAGAAAAATGCTTATTGAAATGTTCAATTATGGTGGATTTATCAGTGGTGACAGTGTTTCCTATCTTCAGTGCAGTGGGCAGCTGGAAGGAGGTGTTCTTATTCTCCGTGGACTTTACATTGTCCCAGAACTTTTTTGAGTTCGTGTTGCAGGAAGCAAATTTCTGCTTGAAAAAGCTAGCCTTGGCTTTTCTAACTGCCTGTGTATAATGGTTTCTAGCTTCCCTGAACAGCTGCATATCACGGGGGCTGTTCGATGCTAATGCAGAACGCCATAGGATGTTTTTGTGTTGGTTAAGGGCAGTCAGGTCTGGGGAGAACCAAGGGCTATATCTGTTCCTGGTTCTAAATTTCTTGAATGGGGGCATGTTTATTTAAGATGGTTAGGAAGGCATTTAAAAAAAATATCCAGGCATCCTCTACTGACGGGATGAGATCAATATCCTTCCAGGATACCCCGGCCAGGTCGATTAGAAAGGCCTGCTCGCTGAAGTGTTTCAGGGAGCGTTTTACAGTGATGAGTGGAGGTCGTTTGACCGCTGACCATTACGGATGCAGGCAATGAGGCAGTGATCGCTGAGATCTTGGTTGAAGACAGCAGAGGTGTATTTAGAGGGGAAGTTGGTTAGGATGATATCTATGAGGGTGCCCGTGTTTAAGGCTTTGGGGAGGTACCTGGTAGGTTCATTGATAATTTGTGTGAGATTGAGGGCATCAAGTTTAGATTGTAGGATGGCTGGGGTGTTAAGCATGTTCCAGTTTAGGTCGCCTAGCAGCACGAGCTCTGAAGATAGATGGGGGGCAATCAGTTCACATATGGTGTCCAGAGCACAGCTGGGGGCAGAGGGTGGTCTATAGCAGGCGGCAACGGTGAGAGACTTGTTTTTAGAGAGGTGGATTTTTAAAAGTAGAAGTTCAAATTGTTTGGGTACAGACCTGGATAGTAGGACAGAACTCTGCAGGCTATCTTTGCAGTAGATTGCAACACCGCCCCCTTTGGCAGTTCTATCTTGTCTGAAAATGTTGTAGTTTGGAATTAAAATTTCTGAATTTTTGGTGGTCTTCCTAAGCCAGGATTCAGACACAGCTAGAACATCCGGGTTGGCAGAGTGTGCTAAAGCAGTGAATAGAACAAACTTAGGGAGGAGGCTTCTAATGTTAACATGCATGAAACCAAGGCTATTACGGTTACAGAAGTCGTCAAAAGAGAGCGCCTGGGGAATAGGAGTGGAGCTAGGCACTGCAGGGCCTGGATTCACCTCTACATCGCCAGAGGAACATAGGAGGAGTAGAATAAGGGTGCGGCTAAAATCAATAAGAATTGGTCGTCTAGAACGTCTGGAACAGAGAGTAAAAGGAGGTTTCTGGGGGCGATAAAATAGCATCAAGGTATAATGTACAGACAAAGGTATGGTAGGATGTGAATACAGTGGAGGTAAACCTAGGTATTGAGTGATGAAGAGAGAGATATTGTCTCTAGAAACATCATTGAAACCAGGAGATGTCATTGCATGTGTGGGTGGTGGAACTAATAGGTTGGATAAGGTATAGTGAGCAGGACTAGAGGCTCTACAGTGAAATAAGCCAATAAACACTAACCAGAACAGCAATGGACAAGACATATTGACATTAAGGAGAGGCATGCTTAGTCGAGTGATCAAAAGGGTCCAGTGAGTGGAGAGGTTGGTTGGGGGTCACGGCGATTTAGACAGCTAGCCAGGCCATCGGTAGCAAGCTAGCATAGGATGGAGGTCTGTTGTTAGCCACCTCTTGCGTTCCGTCAGTAGATTAGTGGGGTTCCGTGTGGTAGAGGGGATTAATCCAAATCACACAACAACAACAACAAAAATAAGAACAATAGATATAGTTATAGAGGCCCAAGAAGAAAACATAATAATAATAAAAATAAATAAATTGTCCGATTGTCTATTCAGATAGCAGCCGGTGAGACAGCTAACGGTTAGCAGGCCGCAGATGGGCGTTCAGGTAACGTCGCGACGGAGGAGCCAGCCGGATCTCCTTCGGGTAGATAACGTCGGCAGTCCAGTTGTGAAGGCCCGATTGGGCTCCGCGTAGGCAGTAAAACGGGTCCGGATAGGTGACTGCAGCCCAGGAGTGATTGATGGAACTCAGGAGTGATTGACGGAGCTGGCTAGCTCCGGAATAATTGATGTTTGCTCCGGAATCGACGAAAGCCGATAGTCACACAGCTAACTGTGAGATCCGGGTATGAATGTCCAGAGAGCAGTTGAAATCCAGGGACATGGAGAGAAAAATTGGTCTGGTATGTTCTGTTCCGAGCCGCGCTGCGCCGTACAAAACTGGCGATAGATTTTCGAGCTAAAGGATAGCTGATGACCACAAACCGTGGTTAGCTGAATACTAACGATTTGCCAGTAAAGAAGCTAACTAGCTTCTGAACTATCTTCTGGATTAGCTTCTGGCAAGCTTCTGGCTAGTTTCTGGCTAGCTTCTTGGAGTTTCTGGCTAGCTTCTTGGAGGATTACAGATTTGAGGTAAATAATACTTTTTTATAAATGTAAATTGGTGAGGCGGGTTGCAGGAGAGTGTTTTGAAGATGAGTTGATGGAAAATAAAAATAAAATGTATGTAAAAAGTTGTATGTAAAAATAAAAAAGTTGTAAATATATATATATACAAGACACGACAAGACGAGGACAAAAGACGTCTGAACTGCTATGCCATCTTGGTTATTGAATTAATGAAAAACACCACATCATAATGAAAAACACCACATCATAATGAAAAACACCACGTCATAATGAAAAACACCACGTGATAATAAAAAACACCACGTCATAATGAAAAACACCACGTCATAATGAAAAACACCACGTCATAATGACAAACACCACGTCATAATGACAAACACCACGTCATAATGAAAAACACCACGTCATAATGAAAAACACCACGTCATAATGAAAAACACCACATCATAATAAAAAACACCACGTCATAATGAAAAACACAACGTCATAATGACAAACACCACGTGTGTTTGTGTATCTTGGAACCTTTCTGTAGAAAGATATTTTCTCATTTTCTGGTATTCTTGACTAGAACGGTTCAGCCAAGGGCATTGCACAAAGGCCTGCTACAGTACATGTATGCAAAAGCTAACCTGCTCTCAAGTGCCAGTATTCTATTTGAAAATAAGAGAATCTATTGATGTTTGGCTCATTGAAATATTAATATTCACAACTAACCCCTGCAAAGTGATGAGAATTTCAAGTGGAGTACTGAGCGGATGCTTTCATGCAGCGTTTCAGATACCTCACTGAATATTTTCAGCTTCAGAGCTCTGCTCTTAAATTATTGCCTTTACACAGTTCCCCTGTTTTTGTTTTCAATTTGGCATCAATTATTCACTCATGCAACAATGCCAAAACAAATCATACCTTGAGATATTATTTTAAGAATGGGCGTTTCTCCCACAGTCGCACACAACACAATTGGTATCAAGCACCGTCTGCAATTCAATTACATCTTGATATCCGGGATGTTTCATTTGCAATAATGTTTTTTTTAATTTTTAATCTTGTAATAGAATAGAATAGAAATAGATTACATTGTAAAACTCAGATATTGTCAGATTATGTCCCATGTGAGTCCTACAGATTCTTCAAAAAATATTTGTTCTTTCAAGGAAACTTAAAGCTGTGTTATGTACTTTGGGAAGTAAAATGGAGTCTTGGGAAGTTTTGAGCTCTAATACATATGTTCACTGTAGTTAATCAAGTCATTGAGGGAAGTGCTCTAGTCTACAACATGTTGCCTGAACACCCAGCCATGGTTGCTACACCCGGACATGGACATTATACAGGCCATGATCACCACAGCGGCCCATTGACACT